>NC_086240.1:40832656-41470156 GCF_036321145.2 Pelmatolapia mariae
AAGCTCAGTTTTTGTCAATCCAAGCTTTGACTGAGCCTCCATGAACTTATGATGATTGGCTAGGGAGGCGTTGAAGAAAGAATGCACACACTCCAACAAGCTGAAAAGCTCCACAGCCTCTTGGACAGCATTGCAAGTATTGCACAAAACCAGGTTGAGTTGATGAGCATAACAATACACATAGATAGCCTCAGGATGGAGCCTTCTAAAATGTGCTTGTACGCCTCCAGTGGAGCCACTCTTAACGGCTGCACCATCATATGTTTGTGCTACACACTTAAGCTCTGCGAGACCATTGTTTTGGATCTGCTACTGAAGCTCATTTGCACAAACAGTTAACTGCTCTGCCTTTTCATCCCTTGGCTCATCTGCCATGAGGGCACAGATTTTAGACTTCATCATTTCAGATACAATCAGAATCAGAATCAGAATCAGAAAGGGTTTTATTGCCAAATGTTGAGCAGGTTTACAACATTAGGAAATTGCTGCCGTACTTAGTGCAAACATACTGTTATACAACTCTTAAATAGACATAAAAATAAGAATTAAAAGTGCTAAGAGGATAGATATGTACATGAGTGCAGGTGGTGATCAGTGCCAAACATGGAATGATGCAGTGAACACAGCGTAGGGTCATGTGTTAGTGGTGGGAACAGTCATATGGTTATTGTTCATGAGTCCAACAGCAGAGGGGAAGAAACTGTTCTTGTGGCGAGAGGTTCTGGTGCGAATGGATCGGAGCATCCTGCCTGAGGGGAGCAGGTCAAACAGACTGTGTCCAGGGTGGGAAGGGTCAGCTCTGATCCGAGCTGCACGCCCCAGTGTCCTGGAGGTGTACAGGTCCTGCAGAGATGGGAGTTTGCAGCCAATCACCTTCTCAGCAGAGCGCACAACACGCTGCAGTCTCTGTTTGTCCCTGATAGTGGCTCCAGCGTACCACACGGTGATGGAGGAGGTGAGGATGGACTTGATGATTGCGGTGTAGAATTGCATCATCGTCCGTGTTGGCAGGTTGAATTTCTTCAGCTGCCTCAGGAAGTACATCCTCTGCTGGGCTTTCTTTATGACGGAGGTGATGGTGGGCTCCCACTTCAGGTCCTGGGTGATGGTGGTACCCAGGAAGCGGAATGAGAGGAGAGGTGATGAGGGTGTCAGTCAGGATGATGGGGGGGAGTGGGGCTGTGTGCTTCCTGAAGTCCACAATAATCTCCACTGTCTTCTGGGCATTCAGCACCAGGTTGTTGTGGCTGCACCAGGACACCAGACGTTCAACCTCCCTTCTGTAGGCAGACTCATCCCCGTCCGAGATGAGTCCAATAACGGTGGTGTCATCTGCAAACTTGATGAGCTTCTAAACTACAGGACTACAACACCTGTGGATACAATGACACTAGCAGTGTTGGTGAGTAACGGGATACATGTACCTAGGGTTGCCAACTCCCTGAAAAATAAATAAGGGACACCTCGTGGCCAGGGCCGGGCAACCCAGTTGTCTTCACCCTTCCCAGTGTGGTGAATTTTGTAGCTCTTTTTTTTTTGTGTGTGAAATTATTTTTTTAACCATTTGACTTGAATTAGATTTAAGTAGATGTATATTCTTTGTGATATGAACACATGGGAAACAAATGATCATTTAGCCATTTATTTTTAGCTCAAAATGACAACATTAACACAATAAAACAGGTCTCTTTCTTAAACAGAAGCCTGTCATGCTTAACTTTTGAGAATATAAGTAAATCTTTCTTTAAAAGAACTCTGTTGTCAGGGTCCTGGGACTGGGTGACCCAGGACCCCTGGGCAGTCATGGACCTATTATATTATGTATTTTTGGTGTTGCTCCCCCTTCTCTATGTTTGTGCATATGTGCCTGTGTGTGTGTATGTGTCTCTGTGGGCGCCTTCAGGCCAGGTGGGTGTGGCCCTGCTGGTGGACTGGCCACACCCAAAGCCACACACCTGCGGCTGATCAGGCCTCGTCGGGGGAGCTACTTTAGAGCGTCTTGGAGCTCCCACCGACGCGGGATCATTCCATGAGACTCCACGTTAGTCTTCCTGTTGAGCCAAGTTAGTGTGTGTATGCCCGCGGTTATATGTGTCCTGACGGCTGCTTCTATTGTATCCCCAGGAGAGGTGTGGAGAGCCAGACAGCAGCCAGCACGGGGAGTGCTGAGACACGGGAGCGGAGAGCACAAACACTGGGAGAAGACACGACACGGGAGTCTGGGGAAAACACGGGGATTTATTGTTGTTTCCATCACTGTAAATAAACGCACTTTTCGCACACAGAGCACCGCGCCTGGGTCCTCCTTCCTCACACCCCCCACGGTCTGCCATGCCATACCGTGACAGAATGATCCCGCCAAGCATGGACCCAGCGGTCTCTGAGGAGAGGCTCAGGAGGGAGGTTATGGACAGAGTTTATGGACTGTGTGAATTGTGGTGGGAGAAGCCCGCGGAAATGTTGCGTCGCGCCGTGGAGAGGCGGCTGCAGGATACGCTTTTTAAGTTTCCCTGGCTGATGGACTCCCTCAATGCGGTCGTCCTGGATTTCCTCCTCTCAACCCTCCACCTCCACTCTCCTCCTCAGGCTGCTCACCAGCTCGGACAGCTGGTGGACTCGCAGCCTGACACGCCGGCCCCGACGTCTACCCGGAAACGACGTTCGCGCCGCCGGCGTTCCTCACCGCAGCCTAATCCACGGACATCTCAAGAGCCGGCTGTGGTGAGTAGTACGGACAATTTTCCATTTCCCTCACCATCTGTGTTTGTGTCTGCAGTGGACGAGCCGTCAGCGCAGGTAACATCACTTCGGTCAGTGGTCTCCACACCACTCGCTGCTTCACCATCTGCAGCTGTAGCACCGCCGTCGTCTCATCTGCCTGCAGCCACTACACCGCCATCTTCTTCACCGGCTGCTACGTCGCCACCCGGACCTGCGCTGCCCAGGCAGGAGCTCAGCATGCCGGAGCAGGACCTCAGAGAGCGGGAGAAGCCCGCGCCGCTGGCTGCGGAGCCCTGCGAGCCGCCAGCTGAGGAGCAGGAGCAGCTCAGCGAGCCGCCAGCTGAGGAGCAGGAGCAGCTCAGTGAGCCGCCAGCTGAGGAGCAGCTCGGCGAGCAGGAGCCGGAGCTCGTGCCATCAGCTGGGGAGCAGCCGGAGCTCGTGCCATCAGCTGGGGAGCAGCCGGAGCTCGTGCCATCAGCTGGGGAGCAGCCGGAGCTCGTGCCATCAGCTGGGGAGCAGCCGGAGCTCGTGCCATCAGCTGGGGAGCAGCCGGAGCTCGTGCCATCAGCTGGGGAGCAGCCGGAGCTCGTGCCATCAGCTGGGGAGCAGCCGGAGCTCGTGCCATCAGCTGGGCAGCAGCCGGAGCTCGGCGAGCGGGAGCCGCCCGAGCAGGAGCCGGATCCGGAGCTCGGCGAGCGGGAGCGGCCAGCGCCGCTGCCGGAGGAGCTCGGCGAGCGGGAGCGGCCAGCGCCGCTGCCGGAGGAGCTCGGCGAGCGGGAGAGGCCAGCGCCGCTGCCGGAGGAGCTCGGCGAGCGGGAGAGGCCAGCGCCGCTGCCGGAGGAGCTCGGCGAGCGGGAGAGGCCAGCGCCGCTGCCGGAGGAGCTCGGCGAGCGGGAGAGGCCAGCGCCGCTGCCGGAGGAGCTCGGCGTGCCGGAGGAGCTCGGCGTGCCGGAGGAGCTCGGCGTGCCGGAGGAGCTCGGCGAGCAGGAGCTGGAGCTCGCGCCACCAGCTGAGGAGCCCGCGCCGCTGCTGGAGGACCTCAACAAGCCGGAGGGACCGGCGTTGCCAGCAGAGGAGCTCGGCGGGCCTGTGGAGCCCGCGCTGCCACCAGGGGGGCTCGGAGGTCCGGAGGGACCTCCACGCCGCCCGCGTCCGGCGCGCCCTCCACGCCGTTCACGGCCAGCACGTCCGCGACCCGCACGGCCAGCACGTCCACGAACGGCGCATGGTAGATCAGGTGCCACACCTCGCTGTTGCTCACCGAAGCAGCGCTGCCGCCGCCGTCGTCACTGGACCCGGGGCAAGCCGCCGGAGGAGCAGCGGCGCCGCCGCCGTCGTCACTGGACCCGGGGCAAGCCGCCGGAGGAGCAGCGGCGCCGCCGCCGTCGTCACTGGACCCGGGGCAAGCCGCCGGAGGAGCAGCAACCCCGCCGCCGCCACTGGACCCGGGGCAGGCCACCGGAACCGTTTCGCCGCTGCTACCGGACCTGTGGCAGGCCACCGGAGCTGCAGCTTCGCCGCCACTGGATCAGTGGCAGGCCCCCAGAACCGTTTTGCTGCTGCTGCCGGACCTATGGCCGTCCGCCGGAGCTGCAACGTTGCCGCCATTGGGCTCGAGGTAGGCCTCCTGAACTCTGTTGTTGTGATGATGGGCCGCCTGTGACTGTTTTGTGGCGTTTTCTTTTTTTGCACCGCTGCGGGATGCGAGGTCTGACTTTGGGACTGTGTCCTGGGAGGGGTTGTTGGTTTATTGTTTTTGCTCGTTTTGGTTCTGGCCCTCCGTCCTGGACCCCCCACCGCCCGCCCGGGGTTGGTTGTACTGTGATTTTTGGTTGTGTTTTTTGTTTTCGGGTCGTCGGGAGCCGACCCTTAGAGGGGGGGTACTGTCAGGGTCCTGGGACTGGGTGACCCAGGACCCCTGGGCAGTCATGGACCTATTATATTATGTATTTTTGGTGTTGCTCCCCCTTCTCTATGTTTGTGCATATGTGCCTGTGTGTGTGTATGTGTCTCTGTGGGCGCCTTCAGGCCAGGTGGGTGTGGCCCTGCTGGTGGACTGGCCACACCCAAAGCCACACACCTGCGGCTGATCAGGCCTTGTCGGGGGAGCTACTTTAGAGAGTCTTGGAGCTCCCACCGACGCGGGATCATTCCATGAGACTCCACGTTAGTCTTCTTGTTGAGCCAAGATAGTGTGTGTATGCCCGCGGTTATATGTGTCCTGACGGCTGCTTCTATTGTATCCCCAGGAGAGGTGTGGAGAGCCAGACAGCAGCCAGCACGGGGAGTGCTGAGACACGGGAGCGGAGAGCACAAACACTGGGAGAAGACACGACACGGGAGTCTGGGGAAAACACGGGGATTTATTGTTGTTTCCATCACTGTAAATAAACGCACTTTTCGCACACAGAGCACCGTGCCTGGGTCCTCCTTCCTCACACCCCCCACGGTCTGCCATGCCATACCGTGACATCTGTCCTGCTTAACTTAAAATTATATAAATTAATAGAAAACAATAGAACGAAAAACATTCTTGTAACAGTGCACATATAGTGCATTTAGTACAGTTGGCTTCAGTTGAGGTATTATTTCAGCTTTTCTAATGCTAATCAGCTGCTGCCGTTTGTAACCCCGCTTGTTCCCATGATTACGCATCATAACTCATCATCATTATTCATCTATGTATTACTTTTATGTATTAGTCATCTATTTGTTGTAATCATCTATCCTTTGCAGTTGTTTATTACACAAAATAAATTATATTATCACACTTCTGGCCACATAGCGCTGATATTCACTGCACATGCCCATATTAACCTTAACCAGAGGGTTTAAAAAAACAAACCAGTGTTTACAGACCATATCTGCTTCTGCCGTGGCCTGGTGGACAAAAAATTGGTTAAGGGTTCCCCGAGCTTTCACGCCCCTCATGTTCATCATGTGCCCACCATTAGAAGCATGCCTATGGAAAAAGTGCGCCGGCATACAGTGCAGTGCTCTTTATAGGTGTTATCGTGCACTTTTCGGTGAAAAAGACAGAGCAGCAGGGCTGTGCAGCGTGTGATCTGGACACAAGTGATGGAGGCACAACTTGTAGAACTTTGGAAAGCTCATCTGAGCCTTTTCGATGTGGCCTCACAAAATTATCACGACCACAACAACCGTGAAAATAGTTGGATCTACATTGCTGCTCAATCACAGCTGCCTGATCAATGTTTTTCATTAGCAATTTAGCAAAGTTGATGGTGGTGGTGTGTGTCTGTGTGAGTGAAAGACAGAGAGGGAGAGCGAGCGACAGATTTTCTGTTATAACCTTCATTTTATGGAGGCACAGTGTGAGCACTCAGGTCGCATCAGAGCATCGGGCCGTATAGTGTGAGACCCTGCATCGTGACCTACGAACTTCTAACCCCTGCGAGCAGTAGCGGTTTTAGATACGGGCGACACGGGCGGTTGCCTGGGGCGGCATCGTGGTGGGGGGCGGCATCATGGGCATCGGCAAAAAAAAAAAAAAAAAATTGCTCGTACTCATGCTGCCCCGACATCATGCCAGCGCATATTGGGTATGTCATAGGCACCGATCGGTTTTCTATCGCTCATTTGCTGGGAGTAAGGGCGCCCTCCGTTTGCGAGGTGCGCCTGCTGCTTGCGGCACAGGGAGGAGAGGGCGGGGCGGCGGGGGAGTCTCTGGCTGGTTGGAGCAGCATCTAATAACCAACTTGCAAAATAAAACAAAACAAAAACAAACCAACAAACACGAAAACAGCAGACATTATGATACAGACTTATAATTTGCACCGATGTTTTTTCTAAATTCTATACGTGAAAAGTGAGCGCGAGAGCCCTCGGTGCGCCTGCTCGCTGCTGAAGTCAAAGTAAACTTTATTGTCATCTCCGCTACATACAGTCCAGTATATAGAGAGACGAGACGACGAGGCTCCAGTTACAGCAGTGCAAGTAAACAAACAATAAATATAAGAAGAGTAAGAAAATAAATATACACTTTAGGACCAGGGGTAAAGGGATCAATAACAATTTAAAATGTATATTTTATATTTTGTTGATTTAAAGTCTCACACACAACCCGTTTTTAAAGTTTAAAAAAAAGAGAAAAGAAGAGGAGGAGTGTAGCGACTTCCACAGTCGCTAGAGGCCGGGGATGGAGCCTGCCTATTTGCCTGACGCGCTGTCAACTGTACGCAATAATGCCAGAGGTGGAATTGCTTGCTTGTTTATTAAAGTGCTTGAAAAGTTTACAGAGCAATGTGATCGGCTCGCGATTCAAACTCTTAAAACATCACAGCTCTAATGCAACAAGGGGAAACTCGTTGTGTCAACAAAAACTACGGCTACCCAGCCCTCCTCTCTGTCAAAATCAAACCAGTGAAAGACAGACTGACAACGCCCTCTTAATCAGTGTTGCCAACTCCTCAGTAAGGAAAATCGCTATTGGTTGTCCTAAAAGTCGCTAGAAGTCGCTAAATGACGTCATCACCTAATTTGCATAATTGGTCATGCTAATATAATTGTAACCTATGTTGTTGGAGAGAGAAATAACATCGTGGAAGAGACATAAAGTGAGTAAAAAACGTCCTAAATGCATTTAGAGTTTATTTAGAACTACAAATTAAATTTCTTTTAGCAATTATTGTTTTTTTTAATGTCACAATTCCAACCCTGCTCCTTTATCCGGGCTTGGACCGGCAAAAGTGACCCGAAATAGGCACTCTGGTGGAGTTACTTTGTGTGTGTGTGTTTATAAGTAGTTTTAAACCTTGTGATCCACAAAACAGCATACGAGTAAAAGAGTAAAAGAAGAACTGACTGCGTTACAGCACCCGCTGCTTGTTGAGAGTAAAAGCAATACGCGCTTTCACGTCTTTTTTTAGCGACTTTTTTTCTAAAAAAAAGTCTGAAAACTCGCTAAATATAGCGACAAAGTCGCTAAGTTGGCAACACTGCTCTTAATGTCACCGCTAGCACCCACGTGACTCCCGTTACACATCACCATAGCAACTAAACAAATGAAAACCCAGTCATCATTAAAATTCAATACATTTAATTATGGCTCCTACAAGGAGAAACGAGCAAAAGATACAGGTAAGCAGATGTGTCATTGGATAATGGCAGGTCATGTATCCTAAAACATTAAGAATCAGAATACTTTCTTAATCCCTAAGGAAATTATGTGGGTTACAGTTCCTCCAAGAAGAAATGGTAAAAATAGTAACAGTAAGAGACTAAACTCCAAACAATATATACAGTAATATAATATTAATTAGTCAGTGTCAATTGTTGATTTGTCCTGTTCCCATTGTATGACGAATTATGATGTCTGTTTGGTAGCCGTTTGCATACTATGCATACTCTCTCTCTCTTCATATATAGGGTCATATACAGTCAGGTCCATAAATATTGGGACATCGACACAATTCTAACATTTTTGGCTCTATACACCACCACAATGGATTCCAAATGAAACAAACAAGACATGCTTTAACTGCAGACTGTCAGCTTTTATTTGAGGGTATTTACATCCAAATCAGGTGAACGGTGTAGGAATTACAACAGTTTGCAAATGTGCCTCCCACTTCTTGAGGGACCAAAAGTAATGGGACAGAATAAGAACCATAAATCAAACATTCATTTTTTAATACTTGGTTGCAAATCCTTTACAGTCAATCACAGCCTGAAGTCTGGAACACATAGACATCACCAGACGCCGGGTTTCATCCCTGGTGATGCTCTGCCAGGCCTCTACTGCAACAGTCTTCAGTTCCTGCTTGTTCTTGGGGCATTTTCCCTTCAGTTTTGTCTTCAGCAAGTGAAATACATGCTCAATCGGATTCAGGTCAGGTGATTGACTTGGCCATTGCAAAACAGTCCACTTCTTTCCCTTCAAAAACTCTTTGGTTGCTTTTGCAGTATGCTTTGGGTTGTTGTCCACCTGCACTGTGAAGCGCCGTCCAATGAGTTTTGAAGCATTTGTCTGAATATGAGCAGATAATATTGCCCGAAACACTTCAGAATTCATCGTGCTGCTTTTGTCAGCAGTCACATCATCAATAAATACAAGAGAACCAGTTCCACTGGCAGCCATACATGCCCACGCCATGACACTTCCACCCCAGTGCTTCACTAATGAGGTGGTATGCTTAGGATCATGAGCAGTTCCTTTCCTTCTCCATACTCTTCTCTTCCCATCACTCTGGTACAAGTTGATGTTGGTCTCATCTGTCCATAGGATGTTGTTCCAGAACTGCGACGGCTTTTTCAGATGTCGTTTGGCAAACTCTAATCTGGCCTGCCTGTTTTTGGGGCTCACCAAAGGTTTACATCTTGTGGTGAACCCTCTGTATTCACACTGGTGGAGTCTTCTCTTGATTGTTGACTCTGACGCACATACACCTGCCTCCTAGAGAGTGTTCTTGATCTGGCCAACTGTTGTGAAGGGTGTTTTCTTCACCAGGGAAAGGATTCTTTGGTCATCCACCACAGTTGTGTTCCGTGGTCTTCCAGGTCTTTTGGTGTTGCTGAGCTCACCAGTGCGTTCCTTCTTTTTGGGAATGTTCTAAACAGTTGTTTTGGCCACGCCTGATGTTTTTGCAATCTCTCTGATGGGTTTGTTTTGTTTTTTCAGCCTAATGATGGCTTGCTTCACTGGTAGTGACAGCTCTTTGGATCTCATCCTGGCAGTTGACAGCAACAGGTTCAAAAAGCAAACAGCACACTTGAAATGAACTCTGGACCTTTTATTTGTTCATTGTAATTGGGGTAATGAGGGAATAACACACACCTGGCCATGGAACAGCTGAGAAGCCAATTGTCCCATTACTTTTGGTCCCTTAAGAAGTGGGAGGCACATATACAAACTGTCATAATTCCTATACTGTTCACCTGATTTGGATGTAAATACCCTCAAATAAAAGCTGACAGTCTGCAGTTAAAGCACATCTTGTTCGTTTCATTTGGAATCCATTGTGGTTGTGTATAGAGCCAAAAATGTTAGAATTGTGTCGATGTCCCAATATTTATGGACCTGACTGTATGTGTGTGTGCGTGTGTGCGTGCGTGTGTGTGTGTGTGTGGGGTGTACTGTCGTCCGAGACTTGCACCGCAGTGCCGGCGTTTGTTTCCCTGTTTCCCTGTTGGCCATGCTTCTTGTTGTGGTCATCTGTTGTCTTCCGGTATTTTCTCCGTAAGCGACCTTTCCTCGACCAATGAGATAAGCGGTAATCTGAATTGTCATACTTGAATTGTCATAAGTGTGCTGTCAGCTCATTGGTCACAAAGCAGGAGAGGGGCTGGGAATTATGTTTTCAAACAAAGCGTTAATTCCATTAACGTTTATAGACTACTTTTGATTCTCACTGTATTACGGGACAAAGTGCGTCCCTTATTAGCTCAATACGGGACGTGTACTTTTGTTTCTAAATACGGGACGATTCCGTTTTTTAAGGGACGGTTGGCAACCCTACATGTACCGGCGGTACGTATTTAAAATACAAAATATGAGTAACTGTATTCCGTTACAGTTACCATTTAAAAAGGTGGTATTCAGAATACAGTAACTTTGTTGAAATAAAGGGATTACACGGCGGTCTTTTACTGTTTCATATGTTAGGCTATGCCCTCTCTATTTTTGGTAATTCCAGTGTCCAGGCAGAGTGTTACAGGCATCGCCCTAAAGAATGTAGCTTCATGGGCAGTGTAGCCCAGTTGTAAGTAAGCTATTAAGACTCGACTGTACACTGTGTTCGTGTTTTCCTCCAGAAACAATAAGTTCCGTTGGAGCAGCCTTTCAACGCCTCTCTCTGTCTCTCGCTAGCAAACTTGACCCAGACAACAAAGTAAAGCTAGTTTTCAGCTACGAGCCCGACACGAACCCGATGTATTAGCCAGATGTCCCTTTACTACGGCTCGGAGCCGCGGACCTGTTTTATATACGCGCGGAATAGTTTTCTATACGAGATTGCTGCAAAAAGTGCAGCCTTACCTAATGTTCACCTACTGTTACTCATTTATATTAAGATTTAAACATCTAGTTGGTATTGGTATGGAGAGTAACCTTCAGTAATAGTAATAAATCACACAGCAATAGAACATTCATGTAGTTGTAAAAAGCATGATAATATATTAAGCAATCCAAAGTATTCAGAATACGTTACTGTCATTGAGTAACGTAACGGAATATGTTGCAAAATACATTTTGGGGCATGTAATCTGTAATCTGTTGTGGAATACATTTTAAAGGTAACCTTCCCAACACTGGTCACTAGTAACTTGTAACTAACAGTGTGAAATCCTTGATTAACCTCTCCAGTAGAGGTCTCTCACTCTCTGTGCTCCTCTGCCCTGACTCCTACAGGTTAATGGGGATGGAGGAGGGATTATTATTAGTGTATTATTATTATTTCCACTGATGATGAAATGAGCTCAGCTCGATTTTTCAGAGCTAAAACAAGTGACAGAAATTAACATTATGCTAACAATTTAACTTAGTGTGCTAGCCAGGTTTTTATTAATCAAAATGGAGAGCACCTGGTTTATTAATTACATGAGACTCTCTGCTGTTAGCTGGAGCTAATTGTTACTACCAACAGTGATGAAGACTTACTTTCTTGAAAAACTTGCGTATATCCATGTTGCCTTGCTGTGTGCAGCATATACGCTACTGTGTCCGCAGGTGTAGATGCAGCGGAGTGTAAAGTAGCAGTGAAAATGTGGACTGCACTTTCAGTAATGTGGGTGTTCCCTGTGAACAACTGGAACGGTTTGGACAACGAAGCACTGACGCTACCATAACACTGTAAAGCAGGGGTCCCCAATCCCAGTCCACGAGGGCCGGTGTCCCTGCAGGTTTTAGATCTCACCCTGGGTCAACACACCTGAATCACATGATTAGTTCATTACCAGGCCTCTGGAGAACTTCAAGACATGTTGAGGAGGTCATTTAGCCATTTAAATCAGCTGTGATGGATCAGGGACACATCTAAAACCTGCAGGGACACTGGCCCTCGTGGACTGGGATTGGGGACCCCTGCTGTAAAGTGAAAGGGACCAACAGTATTATTATCATATTTAAGTGAATAGCGACAGGTTTATATTATTATTTACTTAAACTCACATTCCTTCATTTTTGTATTGAATTTGTCTGCAATTTCTGTAAAAAAAAAAAGAATAAGTAAAAAAAAACCTTAAAAAAATATTTAGGGGGGCTTAAGAATATTTTAGGGAGGCTTCAGCACCACTAAAATAGGCCTAACAACGCCACTGCTGACATGTGATTTGGCTCAGTGAAACTTTAAATGACAGAACTGAACTTGTTCACATCTGCTTTGACTTAGTTTACAGTTTCAGTGCTTCAGATAGGATGTTTTGGATTGTGACATTATTTGATTTATTCTGGTTGGTGTCTAGGAACCAGTTCAGCAGTGAGACTGGTTGGGGTATGCCTAAGACGAGGCAGTCTCAGTACCAGCTGACATAAGGGACTCTTTCCCAGGCTCATAATTCAGCTGTTCACAGCTTTGGAGTGGAGGTGTCTTGGGGCCTGGATTTAATGTGATTAAAATTTTTGTGTGCTCTGTTTTCAGTGATAATTATCATGAATTATCAGCTTAATTGTGCTCAACAGCAGAGATGGGCAGTAACGCGTTACTATAATCCGATTACTTTTTTCGAGTAACAACTAAAGTAAGGGATTACTATTGCAAAAATGGTAATTAGATTACTGTTACTTTCCGGTAAGCACGCTGCATTACTAAAACCGTGATTTTTTTGCGAGAATGTCTCATGACAGTGACGTAAGCGAGTGCGACGTTCGTGGCAACAGCTGTGTGCAGATCAACAATGGACAATATAACGAGTGCGGGAGAGAGTATGAGCGTGCAGCGTCTAAAGCGTGGAAGTACTGACCTTTGAGTTTGATTCCGTAAAATGTGACAAAAACATTAGCGTCCGCTGCTCACTGCGTGGGAAGAAAACTTCTTTTTACAGTGAAAAAACCCCTAAACTTCCGAGCAAGCACCGAGTATGCTGCCGCTGGAATGTGAAATTCACAGACAAACTGCCGTATCCTTCCACTGAACGCTGCGGCACACCAGCACCAGGGCAAACCTCCGCCTTCCCCACTCCTGCTATACAGGTGAAAATAGAGCAACAGGACCGCTGAGTCTTTGATTTTATTTATTTTCTGCTGCGTTTTACTTGCATCTATTTGAAAGAGTGAGTGTAAACACAAAAAACTATTTTATTTTATGTGCTGGAATATGCAGAAAATAGATTTAAATGTTAAACAAATTTCTTCCAGTCAGAGAATGTTGCATATAATTTAATGTTTGCTTGATGCATAAAGTTAAAAGATTAAAACTAATAAAACTAGTTTAAAAAAGAGACTTTTTTGTTTGATTACATTTTATATTTATATATTTATTACCTATTTAGGGGATAAATCGTGTTTTAAAAAGTAACTAAGTAACTAATTACTTTTGAAAATAAGTAATCAGTAAATTAACGGGATTACTTTTTTCGGGAAGTAATCAGTAATTAGTTATAATTACTTTTTTCAAGTAACTTGACCAACACTGCTCAACAGGCATGTTTTTTTGTCAAAATGTACCTGCAGTCCGTGTACAGCTCTGATAATTAAGTGGACCATAATCACTTGCAGAAGGACAGAAAATAGTCAGATTTGGAATCAGTTTGGATCTGCATCTTCTTCGGTTCCCTGGGTGGGGTGCTCAAGGATGCTTCACCTGGAAACTTTCGTCTTCCTACAAGCGGATGATTGGGATGAATGCTCTGCCTGATCTGAACCTGAGTGGTGATCTGTTACTGGACTCACAGTTTTTTTGTTTTTTTCATATTTACTTTTGGGGCCCAGTATTTGTTTTTCTACTTTGTCCAGCCGTAGTCCTTGTCCAGTAGGGGACAGTAAGAAAACTCATTCCTGGGTGAAGAAATCCGCCTGTTTGTCTCTAGTTTCCACATTCTGTCAAAATTACGAGCTGCTGGCAAAGCAGGTGTCCTGAATACAAGATAACAGCTTAACTGAGGTTTATTTGTAGGTCTATTCACAGTGTTAAATTACTGTGTTGCTGTTTGTGTGTGGGTGTTGTCAATATAAGGTATGGATCTGTATTTTGTATGGGAATAATTGAGTTCGTACTTTTATAAAACACTGTTTCTGGGACACTTTGTTAGAGGAAGGTGGAAGAACACGTCTTAACAGTTACTGCAAAAACATTTATTCTTTTAAATAATGACACATTTTATAAGAACTTTAAGAAACTTCGCTGACCAATATTATACTTAAAGTTCTTTTTAATAACTCAGTGACAGTTGAGTCTTAAGGCCTGCACACAGCATGAGTAAAATGTGAATATTTATTGCATTAAAAAGTCTGAATAAACAGATCTGACCAACTGCATGCAGCAAATGCACTGTAGCTCAAAAAGGACACCGGTACTAAATATACAAATAGTACAATAATACTATATTAACTCAGACCAGCTCGTTATTGCTTGATGCTGACTTTATTATTTCACAAGAACTATTTTGATTATTTTTTAAGGACAGATTTTCCACAAAAACACAATGTGTTTGGTGTTTATACACCTTACACGACAAGTTCGAATCCCAAAAAATTCAGAATTTCACTGTAATAGACTTAAAGTTTGGGGCGTGGCTGTTTTGACTGGCAGGTATGCTGACTGTGCTGGCAGATGTAGCTGACCACTGTCTGCTAAAGATAGATAGATATAATTTTATTTCGAACATGCAAATATAATTGAAATAACAACAGAAAAAAAAACAAAACTTAAAAATCATCAAGTTTTCATGTATATATCTTTGTCTACAGAATGCGTGTGCTCTAAAAGGAGTAGGATGAAGTTTACACTTTTCTTGTTCCTACCCCCTTATTTCAAATTTCATTGCTTACAAATCCATATCCAGGATTCAACATTATTTGATCATATATGGTTAACTATGTACAAGTCTAACACATTGAACATACACAAACAAAAAACATTTTCAGCACGTAAACCAGAACAACAACAAACTACATTTTTACATAAACTAATCACCCTGTCTATAACACCTGCTTAATCTCTGAGTTTATTTTATATCTATGTGACAAACACCTTAATGAACACTTAAGCCTGGGTTACTCAGGCCTTGATCTATAAAAAAAATGAGGACACAATGAGACAACTCAGTCACTGAGAGGAAGATTTCCTATATTCATGCAATTTATTATTTTTGAACAGTCGTGTAAATTTTTTTATTGATGTACTTGTCTTGATTTCACCTGTACAGGTGTTCCACACACTAACTCCTCTGACTGTAATGCTGTGATATTTTACATTTGTCCTTACTACTGGCTTGCTGAACATAAGGATTCCTCTCAGGTCAGGAGTATTTGGTCTTATGTGGAACAAGTTCTGAATGTTGTGGGGCAAAGATTTATTTGCTGCTTTGTACATTGTTTGCGCAGTTCTGAGGTCAACCAAATCTTTAAATTTGAGAATATTTAATTTGATAAAAAGTGGACTTGATGGTTCTCTTGAAGTAGCTTTATTTATTATCCTTATTGCTCTTTTTTGCAGAATGTATATTGGATAAGTGTGTGTCTTATACGTGTTTCCCCACACTTCCACACAGTATGTCATGTACGGCAGTATAATAGAACAATAGAGAGTATATAATGATGTTTGATTTATGAGATCCTTAACCTTAATTGCCAGAGACTTCGATATTTTGCCTTTGATATGATTAATGTGGGGAATCCAGGATAGTTTGTGATGTATTATCACACCAAGGAATTTTATTTCAGATACTCTGTCTAATTCAGTGTTATTTATTGTCAGTTTACTGTTAGTAGAATATGTGCGATTCCCAAATATTATGAATTTTGTTTTGCTCAGGTTCAATGTTAATTTATTATGGTCAAACCAGGTCTTCAGATTATTTAATTCATTTTCTAGCTCATTCAGAAGTTGTTCCAAGTTACTTCCACAGCACAGTAAGTTTGTATCATCCGCAAATAATATTATTTTCAAAGACTTTGAAATAGCACATATCTCATTAATATACAATATGAAAAGCAGCGGCCCCAAAACTGATCCTTGGGGAACCCCACACACAACAGGTTTCAGTTCTGACTTCATGTCATTTATTTGTGTAAATTGTTTACGGTTTTTAAGGTAACTGTTAACCCATGATAATGCTACCCCTCTGACCCCATATGTACATAGTTTGTTAAGTAACAGGCTGTGATCAACTGTATCGAATGCTTTCTTTAAATCTAAAAAAACTCCGACAGCATATTTTTTGTTTTCAATAGCAGTTGTTACTGTATCTATAAACTCCATTAAGGCATGCGTTGTGGTCCTTTTTGGTCTAAATCCATACTGCTGTTCATATAGTACATTGTTTTTTATGATAAAGTCATATAATCTATTGTAAAAAAATTTTCCAGTATCTTAGAGAACTGCGGTAGTAGAGAGATGGGCCGATAGTTTGTGAGAAGATGTTTATCTCCAGCTTTATATATTGGAACTACCTTTGCAATTTTCATCTTATCAGGAAATAAACCACTTTGTAATGACAGATTACAAATGTAGGTAAATGGTTTCACAATACATCCAAAAACATCTTTAATTAAGTGCATATCAATGCCATCACAGTCAGTTGATTTCTTGGAGTTAAAGGATATAACTACATCCATAATTTCCTCTTCATCTACTCCTCTCATAAACATTGAGTTTGCTACATTAAAAGTTTTAGTTTTAGGAGGGTGCCCAGTTTTTACAATTTCTTTAGCCAAGCCAGGACCAACATCAAGAAAAAAGTCATTAAAACCATTTGCAATTTGTTTTATGTCACTAGTCGTTGTATTTTGTATTTGAAAGTTATTTGGATATTCCAATCCTTTAGTTCCTTTATTTACAATATTATTTAGCACTGTCCACATGTTTTTCAGATTTTTTTTATTTTCATCTAAAAGTTTACTGTAGTAATTTCTTTTACTGCTTCTCATGATCCCTGTCAATTTATTCTTATACTTCTTATAAGTTTGTTCAGCTTCTATTGTTCTTTTCTTTAAAAATGTCTTGTACAACAGATTCTTTTTCTTGCATGCGTTCAGTATCCCCTTTGTTAGCCATGGTTTTTTTCCTGAGTTTTCAGTTTTCTTTGTCTTCTTCACCAGGGGACAGTGTTTATTGTAAAGAGTTAATATTATCGATAAGAAGTTTTCATATGCCACGTCAACGTCTTGAACATAGATGTTACTCCAGTCTTGGTTGTTGAGCTCTTTCTTAAGGCGGCAAATTGCTTCTTGTGTTTTATGTCTAATTAATTTCTTATTAGGTTCACATCTGTTAATCCTGGCGTAGCTCTGTACTGTTGCAAAAACTGGTAGATGGTCACTTAAGTCATTTATTATTAATCCACTTTCAACATTGCTGTCAACAACATTAGTGAAAATATTATCGATAAGTGTAGCACTATGTGAGGTTATTCTTGTTGGACGGCAGATTAAGGGATAAAGACTAATGCTGTACATTGTATGGATGAAATCAGTGATGGCCCTGTTCACAGTTGGATTCAACAAATCTATATTGAAATCACCACATATAAATGTCATTTTCTTGTTGTTAATGGGATTGTACATCTTCAACATTTCCTCTGTGAACATTTTATACATGATCCAGGGGTCCTGTAGATACAGCTGATTTGCAGATTCTTTGACTTTTCAGCTTCTATTTCGATAGTAATGCACTCCATTATGTTATCCAGTGCTAGTGACAGTTCACTGATGATTCTACATTTGTAATTATTATCAGTATAAAAGGCAACACCCCCTCCCCTTTTTTTATTTCTATTGATGTAATACATGTCATAGCCATCAATCTTCACTAAGTTTTGATCCCCATCTAACCAAGTCTCTGAAACTGCAATGACAGTGAATTTCTTAGAAAACTGTGCCAGACAGTCCAGGATTTTTGAATGGTTTGAATTGAGGCTTCTACTATTAAAATATATGATTGATATTACATTATCCATTATTATATTTTAATTGAATTGCTCATTTGTATAATACTCACATTTTTGATCATACTTATGGGTATAGAAATTGTTTTCAGGGTCTATATCATTTTCCAAGTCCCATGGTCTGTGATCAGTATACAAAAAGGGTTTTAGTCCCAAATCCTTATATACAATGTTCATATATGGGTAAGGTTCATTTTCACCTTACTAAGAAAAGTGATTATTTATCACAGTTTTGTCATGTTATATGATTTATTTCTATAGTTGGCGTCTCGAGTTTTTTTCTTTTTAGCATATCTAGTATTTATCCAGTTCTGAAAGTTCTTTAATGACCACAACTTTTTGTTCTTCTGTTGTTCCTTTGAGTTTGATGTAGACCTTGAAGTTTGCAGTCCATGTTGATTGAATCTTGTTTTGTCTTCTTAGTATTCGTGCTTGTCGTGCTATGTCAGCATTTTTCTTTGTCAGATGCTCATTTATGTAGACATTGGTTCCTCTCAGCTTCTTAGCTTGTCTTAGTAGCTCCTTTTTTAATTTTCTGTTCACAAAACGAATTATTATAGATGGTTTTCCACTATTATTTTTTCGAGGCAGAGGATGGCAAGCTTCAATATCTTTACTATTAATGGTAATTCCCTTGCCACTAAAGAAATTGAGAATTTGTTGCTCCAAAGAGTCGATGTCAGCTTCAGTGGGCTCCCTGCCTTCCTCTGCCACTACAGCTCTGGCATACGTTCTGTGTTTGGTCTCCAATCCACTTACTATTAAGTCATTCATACGGGTGTACTGCTCTAGATCTGCCACTCGGGACTCAAGTAGGGCTATTTTTTTGTCCTTTTCTTCATTTAGTTTTTGCAGTTCTTTAATCTGTCCCATCATATCCAAAAGCAATTTCTGTTGTTTGGAGATAGTAGAAAGCTCTCCTGACATGTAATTTAGAGATTTCATAATCTCCTCCATCTCATCCTCGGAGACTGTGCCTTTCTTTGGTGGCATTTTGTAGGCAGCTCAAATAAGATGCAAACACACCTGTTTAGTTGTTGATGCCTGATGGTGGATCCTGGGCCTGGTGCCTGGTGGTGGATCCTGGGCCTAGAGGCTGCTGGGGGTTCCTGGGCCTGGTGGCTGATGGTGGCTCCTGGGGCCTGGTAGCTGTTTGAGGCTCCTGGGCCTGGTGGCTGCTGGGGGTTCCTGGGCCTGGTGGCTGATGGTGGATCCTGGGCCTGGTAGCTGTTTGAGGCTCCTGGGCCTGGTGGCTAATGGCGGATCCTGGGCCTGGTGGCTGATGGTGGATCCTGGGCCTGGTAGCTGTTTGAGGCTCCTGGGCCTGGTGGCTAATTGCGGATCCTGGGCCTGGTGGCTGATGGTGGATCCTGGGCCTAGAGGCTGCTGGAGGATCCTGGGCCTGGTGGCTGATGGTGGCTCCTGGGCCTGGTAGCTGTTCGAGGCTCCTGGTCCTGGTGGCTAATGGCGGATCCTGGGCCTTTAATAAACCTCACCTTTAGTAATCTGAGCCAGTGAACTGTGACTTACATCCCAACTGTGTCTTTCAGTGAAACTGTCATATTTGCGTGTTTCTATGTGCTGATTACAGACACGTTAAGGCACTAATAAGTACAGAGTTATGTTAATACAAGTCCATTTTTGTACATGGGGACACTTCTGGACTATGAAAAATGATGCTTGCAGGACCATTTCAGTAATCTCAAACAGACAGTTAATGGTAGCATTACTTCCACAAAAGTGTGAGTATCATATCAACCAAAGTGTCTCAGCTGAACAAAACACAGCATCTTTGAAGAGCTTTTCAGCATTTTCAGCTGGTAAAACACAATTTGTTCGACACAGCCCACACTAATACTGTTATACTACTAAATGACCATATGATATGCTTATGACAAGTGGAGAGAAATACCATATTTGTGTGTATTATTTAAGTAGGTAGGCCTCAGTAAGCTCTGCAAAACAGAATTAATTTACAAAGTTTAATTACATAAAGACTATAATGACACTTTCAACAAGCAGATTTTCAAGTACAAAATTATATAATTTCAATGCATTTAAACTCATTAAAACATAAATGCAGAACTTAAATGGGTGATTTGTGTGGGAGTAGGTGCGGGGTGGGAGAACAGTTTATTATTATGCATGCCTGTGTTTTTGTATTTACCGTGTGTGTGTGAGAGTGTGTGTGTGTGAGTGTGTGTGTGTGTGTGTGTGTGTGAGAGAGTGTGTGTGTGTGTGTGTGTGTGTGTGAGAGAGTGTGTGTGTGAGTGTGAGTGTGTGTGTGTGTGTGTGTGTGTGAGAGTGAGTGTGTGTGTGTGTGTGTGTGTGTGTGTGTGTGTGTGTGTGTGTGTGTGTGTGTGTGAGAGAGTGTGCTAAATGGGCATGAATAATATGTGGAACAGTTTTTTTCTTCTTGTGTGAATCGCCAGTCCTCTGGAGGAGTGCCAAATGAGATCAACTGCAGTAAAATTCTTTGCTTCTGGAGACACAAACACATCAATTACAGCTCACATCTCTGCCCACCCCGGCTCTTCCTCTGATCCCTGCTATCCATCCCTTTCCCACTCAACTCGCAGCCAGCCTTTCCTCATCACTGTCAACGCCCTTCAGTCCTGTTTTTCAGGGAGAGGAACCAAAGGGAACATAAGCAAAACACTCAACCACAAGCTCTACCTGCCGTTTTCTATAAATGGAGCTTTATATAAGTAAATGAAACATGTAAATACTGTGGTGGGTAGGTTTCTTTGCATGCTGAAATATGACCCACAGGAGTGTCTGCACACTTTCATCTTCACATTAAACCTCACATACTTATATAAAGCTGTGCTTTGAAAACACATATGTAATATTTCACACACCAGCGCAGACTAAGCATTCATGTCTCATTAGTAATAATTGTATCCACACTTTGCACTGACATTCAGCAAAGCCTTCATTCTTCACAGGAGAAATAATAGCAAAGCTTGTGATTGGCAGGTGATAATGTTAGCGTGCCCTTCATAAAACTCGCCTGATAATACCATTGCTGCTGATTGAGAAACCACACTCGTTTCCAATTACATAGACGCATACTTCTACACATCCTGTGTTAATAAATGCTCTGAACCCACAAGTGCGTCATCTCGGGGGACACAGGCACACTTACATAGAAGAAGAATGCAGTAGAACTGGGATTATCACCCACACACTGAGTGGAGTTAGAGGAGACACAGCTGACAGAGTGATGGAGGAAGAACTCTGGATTAGGAAGCAGCCTCTACAACAACAGCTTACAGAGTACAAACAAGGCTAGAACACATTAAACAAATGTAATTCACTGTTACTCATTAAATATTTTTATGTTTATCATTTTAATGACTGCAGGTTTTTTTTCAATATTTACGATTCGTTTAGTATAAAAGGAGAAAAGAAGAGAAGAACAAGTGCAAATACCCATCTGGTCAAACCAGACCTACACATTGTTTAAAGACTTGCTCTTATATAAAAAAAAAGTCTGATAATTATTAAGATAATAGTTGTTAAACTGTATTACGTGACATGAGCAGGGACGTCTAACATTAACTGCTGTCTGCGTGGAATATAAACAGACTGGACAGATCTATGTCCTTATTGCCCAAACCTGCTGAATCAGGCACTGAGGCTACAGCACATCTGTGAGACACCATAGGCTGTGATTAAATGGATGAATATGCTGCCCTGGGAAAGAAACCAGACCAGATAAAACAACAGAGCTTTAGAGCAGAGCCGTACTCTATGCAGTGAATTGCTTTCCATGTTCTCTGTGATGATGATAATTGTCATACATGTTGTTTTCACAAGAAAAAAAAACATAAAATGAGAACATTACATCCAATTAAATTTCTTTTTTTTTGTCCCTTTCACTGTAAAAGTGAATAATAATTCAGTTGAAATACTACTACTACTACTACTAATAATAAAAGTAATAGTAGTATTTAGTTTAAAGTTATGTCTTAATTTTTTGCGACAGGCCTTCATTAATTATAATGAATCACAGATTTCAGATGCAGAGTTTACACACAGCACGGTGGTTAGCACTGTTGCCGCACAGCAAGAAGGTCCTGAGTTCAATTCCACCATCAGGCCGGGGTCTTTCTGTGTGGAGTTTGCATGTTCTCCCCGTGTTTGCGTGGGTTCCCTCCGGGTACTCCGGCTTCCTCCCACCGTCCAAAGACATGCAGCTTGTGGGGATAGGTTAATTGGATAATCCAATTTGTCACTAGGTGTGAATGTGTGAGTGAATGTGAGTGTGAATGGTTGTCTGTCCCTGTGTGTTAGCCCTGCGACAGACTGGCGACCTGTCCAGGGTGTACCCCGCCTCTCGCCCTATGACAGCTGGGATAGGCTCCAGCGCCCCCCGCGACCCTGAAAAGGATAAGCGGAAGCGAATGGATGGATGGAGTTTACACACAGGTTTGTGTGAATGTTCTTTAAACGTCTCTGATGTTACCTTAAGAGTTTCAGTGTGTCTGTCCCAGCTGAGAGAGCGATCAGTGCACATATTAAATTGTGTGTAACACTTCTATGAATAACTGCTGGACTGTGATCACCTATTGACTCAAACCAGACATCTATTAAAAAAGTACACAATCTAGAGTGGAAAGATTCACCGATTGCTGTCGATTTCTTTTACATTTTAGTACCAACATTTTTTAAGTTCACACAAATGAAAGGAAACCGAAGGCAGGAGCAGAGACCCGAGGCGGCCGCCGGTCCGAGTGTCAGGTGAACTGAACTTCAGGTAAGAAGTTATGACCTGCAGTCTATCTGGGTCAGATATAAACCAAGTTTAGGTGGAGTTTATTTTCGTTGTGCTGACTTTTTCGTACTGGGTACTAGCTAGCATGATGGAGTTTCTATACAGCTGTGTGCGCGCTAAGTTACTGATGTTGAACTTTATTTCATTCATAAGGGTTAGTTCGTAGAGTTGCCAACCGTTCCGTACAAACGGAATTGTCCCGCATTCAGAGAAAATATTACGTGTTTCGTATTGAGCTGAAAAGGAACACAGTTTGTCCCGTACTTCAGCTAGAATGAAAAAAGACACAAAGCTGGAGTTATTCTGTCGTCACGCTGCACAGCGGAGTCTTCCCCTGTCATTCTCTCGCCTGTTGCAACTTCAATCATGAAACTGATCAATGATCGGCTTTTCTCTCTTGTTTGTTTATCGCGCTAAACAACAGCAGCACGTTTAAGCTTGATCAGCTGTTGTTAGAATTCATTTGATTTTAATTTCTAGTATCAGCTGATGGCTGGTCGAAACCAGGAGATGTCCTTACTGAATCATCAGAGCTGAACAGGTGATGGAGAAACAGGTTTACCTTTTAGGTGACAAGAATGAGTTGAAGGGAAGTTATGAACTGTTTCTCAGAGACAAATAAACACCCAGCTCCTGTTTTTGTGTAGCTGACAGCTGGTAACTGTGCAGGGACGGGTCTAGCAAAGCTTTTGCCAGGGGGCCAGGTAGGGCATTAACAGGGAAAGGGGGGCACAAAGATATACTTTTCTTTCTTACTCTCATATAAAATATTTAGCTTTTATTAAATAGTTATCTGAATCTTACCACCAAAGTTTGTATAATAATGCACAAGACTGGCTGTAGACCATTGTTAATCATCCAGAACACTGTGTAAAAATAAAAAAAAGTGAATGCAAAAGTGCATAAATATTTATTTTACGTGTTTGATGTGTGTGGCGGGGCGTGGTCTGCAGTGCCGCTGCAGGGGAGGTGGACCCACCTGAGCGGCATCTGCAATCACGCCTCTCTGGCGTAGTCTGTGCTCTCTCGGCTGTTTTTTGGGTGTGTGTCGGGCTGTGAGTTGAAAAGCTACAGCCGGCTGTGTGGGTACACCAACTATGTGTGAAAAGTGGTCCATAACGTAATGCTTCAAAGCATGTTCATGCAAACATTGTCGGGTCTGCCGTGGTACAATGGGACTTCTGCTCATGAACCTCTGCGCACAGCGTCTGCAAATCGGGGCTGTACAAAGTTACTTCATCTTTACCCAAAACTGTAAGCTGTCATCTGTGAGGCGCGAGCGGTGTTTGTTTTTACCATAGTTCATGGTGGAGAATGGCTGCTCTGCTGAGTTTTGCTCTCTGTAGCTGTATGAATGGCAAACTACACTGATTAGCAGCGGCATAGGCACACTTAAAATTTCTTCTGAAATTTTCGCTTTCTAGTTATTATTATTATTATTATTATTATTATTATTGAGATTATTCTTATCTCTGTAGTAAAATATTATTGTCTGTGAGATCAAACACTGCACTGAGGTAGAGATGAATCCAGTGTCAGACGACATAAGAAGATCATTTATAACTTTAACCAGTGATGTTTCTGTACTGTGATCAGTTCTGCCTGAAACAAACCATTTGACCAGCTGTTTAAATAAAATGTAGATGATTTGTCTATAATTTGTTAAGACAGTTGGTTCAAGTCATGGCTTTCTGTCATATGGAATGTGTTTTCTTACAATACACTGGAAGAAGAACCACAACAGCGATCCAAAAACATGCTGTTCATAGTTACAACTATTTGATGAGGTGCACAGTCCTTGGTTAGATGTCATCATAGGACATAAACAACTGAACAACCTGTGAATTACAGACAGGGAAGTCCGTTGGGAATACTGAAAGGAAACTGTAGGATATTTTTAACTGTAGTTGTGTATTTGATTGTTTAAGTATATATGTATATGGATGAATATGTACAGTATGTACTTTCAGAATCAGGATCATGGAAACAGAATTAGAATCAGAGTTATTGATCAAATATGAGCACACATACAAGGACCTGGACTCTGGATATTTCTTTGCTTTCAGTGTGCATAACAGAATGTGCAACAGACAACAACAGTACATTTAGCATGTTTATATGTATGGTGCAGTGATGCAGAGGGCAAAAGATATTGTAATAAACTTTTTAATAAATAAGGATATGGATAACTAGTTACTGTGTATGCAGTATATACACAGGGTTTGACTATAAATATATATGCATAGTGGGTATATAAATATGTACAACAGAACTAAACAGCATGTACAGTGAGCTTTCATTCAGCAGCTGTCACAGGTTGGGTCTCTGACCCAGCGCTCTGAGTGTAGTTTGTATTTGTCTTATGTTAGATTTGTGATTTGTTTGTTTGGTTCTTATTTAGGTTTTAGTTGAGGATAAGTTCAGCCATTATTTGTCATTGTCTCCTTGGTTTCTGGGTTCTTGTCTAATTTTTTAATGTGTGCCAAGTCTGTTAAGTTGGTATTGTCTTGTCTACGTTTCCTGTTTTATTTTGTAAAGGTCCTGTGTTTCCCTTAGTGTGCTTAGTTTTACACCTCCCCTGTGTGTCATTATGTGCATTTGTGTCAGCTGTCTCCTCATGTGTTTCCACCAGTGATGGGAATAACGGCGTTACAAGTAACGGCGTTACTAACGGCGTTACTTTTTTCAGTAACGAGTAATCTAACTAATTACTATTCCTATCGTTACAACGCCGTTACAGATACTAACAAGGAAACGCGGTCCGTTACTATTTTTCAACAAACAGACGGTTGAAGCTGTGTTCAGCTTACCGCATCTTATATCAGTTGCACGGAAGTAGCTGTCTATGTAGGTAATCTGGGTGCTACAGCTTTAAGCAGCTGCGCGCTCCCGCGGACGGTAATCACGATCACTGTCTAGCACAACACCTGGAGCTAAGGGGGCAAAACAATCGCATGAGTGCTGCTGTTTGACTGAGGAAGAAGAAAGTAGTCGTGGTAAGTCAATCACATGACCACTTAAAGACAAAGCAACAAGGTGATATATACCAGTTTGTAAATTATGTTGATAGGCCACGTAAAACCAGAGTCATGATAAACAATATATACGCGGCGTTTTTTCCTCAATAGTTTCATCACGTTTACTGTCTAAACACGGCGCTAGCAAGCACTCTCTGCTTATGAGCAAAAACAAACAAACAAACAAAAAAACAGCGGAAGTTTTAGGAGTGACGGCGAGAGAGAGAGAGAGAGAGAGCAGAAAAAGAGAGAGAGAGCGAGTTTTGAGATGTGAGATTTGTGACGTTTAGCGTGTTTGGGGTGTGTAGTTAATGTGTTGTCTTGTGTAGTTAGTGTGTAGTGTTGTGGATAGTTTTGTGTTGTGTGTCAGAACAATGAGGCGACTGCTGTCTCCAGGTAGAAACAGGAGTGATACACCTGCTGCTGTCAGACCTGCAGGTATCAGCTGTGATGTTCTCCTTTATAGTGGACAGAAATATTTGGAGTGGCACAAATAATTTGTGTGGCATCTTATTGAAGAACAGCTGATTGTTCTGTAAATAGTTTAAAATGGTTATTTTAAAAAAGGGTAAAAGGTAAATGGATGCAAATAAACTTCTTTGCAAAACTTGTGCATAGGATTTTTAAATTGACAATTTATATTTGCATTTAAAGTTATGAAATATGATTCATTAAACATGTTTGTGGTTGTTATAGTAAAAAATATAACTTTTTCTACTCTGATTTTATGTTTTTTGTCTGATTTTAGATCAATTGTGTTAATACAGTATGTCAACATGAAAACATAACTGTAAATTCAGGCACATGAGGTTGTGCTGAAAAGGATGATACCAAACAAGGCAAAGTAAATAGTTTTTAAAGGTGAAATGTGGAGGGAAAATCAAAAGTAGTTAAAAATGGCCAATTATACCCTGGACCCCAGAGTGTTAAACATTTTTTTAAAGTAACGCAATAGTTACTTTTCAAGTAATTAATTACTTTTAGAATATTGTAACTCAGTTACTAACTCAGTTACTTTTTTGAAGAAGTAACTAGTAACTATAACTAATTACTTTTTCAAAGTAACTTGCCCAACACTGGTTTCCACTTCCCCTGATTGCTCCTTGTGTGTATTTATTCTGTGTGTTCCATTCTGTCTTTGTCAGAACGTCTGTGTTTTCACATCTGGTCATAGTTTAAATCATAGCATATGTCATAGTTTGAAGTCATAGTATAAAGTCATAATAGTCAAAGTCGTCATAGTTTCTTTTTTTTTCATAGTCTTCATAGTTTCATGTGTATCACTTGCTTCCAGCCAAATAAAGGCTCGCTCTTCGTTCGAGTGCAGTTCTGTCTCCTTGCCTGTGTCAGCTCCTGGGTCCTCCTCACGCACTCCACACGGTCTGCCTCTGCAGACAGCAGCAGCCTAATACTTTCTAGAATCAAGGACAAGTCAGTTTTTCTGCAGATCTCACTGTCCATTCTAACCTGTTCTTGTCCTGTTTGGTGTCTAATCCAAACCATATAATGATGGATGAGCAGAGAGCCTCAGTTACTGCAGAACTGCATCAGCAGGTTGAACTTCCTGAGCTGGAGCAGGAAGTTTATCTTTAGCTGGAAATGTTTGATGATTGTGTCTAAATTGGATGATCACTTCAGATCCTGTGAGATTGTGGAACCCAGACACTGATTAAGGTGAGAGACGGGGTCCTTCTGAAGTCCATTGACATCTCTACTGTTTTCAGCATAATCAGCTCCAGGTTCTTCTGACTGCACCACAGAGTTGACCCCATGTCTGTATGCAGACCCATCCCTGTCCTTGGTGAGTCCATTAACTGTCATCTCATCTGCAAAATTTACAAGACTGACAGACGGCCCATTTGAGGTGCATTCATTTGTGTAGAGGGAAAAAAGCAGAGGAGAGAGGACGCATCTCTGGGGGCCTCCAGGGCTGATTTTCCAAGTACCAGATGTGATTCTTCCTAGTCTCACCTGCTGCTTCCTATCTGCCAGAAAGTTTGTGATCTACTGACAGATGGAGGCTGGTGAGTTTGGCATTTTACACCATCATGCCTGAAGTCTGAAGTTTCAAACTGATGTCCAAAAACTGAACCCTAGCATATGTCCCAGGGCACACAAAGTGCCTTTAGATAACAGTTGCTGTGTCTACTACTGTATTAATGAAACTGAACCAACATGATCCATACTGCTCCCTACCTGTATGCAGATCTGCAATGGTTGAACACTGGAATAATTGCAGCTATATGTAGTTAATAAAGAAATTAATGTTTACAGTAAGCAAGACCTATAGAATGGGAATCATGTTTCTTCTGGACTGGTAAGGAAACTCTTTCATCTCACCAGGGTGGATAACAAAGTGAGGCTGCTAGGAAAAATGCTAGGTGACGGGCTGTGATATTTCTCAATCCATAAGACACTGATGTAAAAAAAAACAAAAAAAAACTGAATATAAAAACCAAGCTGTCATAAATGGCAGTTTTCCATATTGTCTTAATTTCTGTATTTTGCCAAAGCTGCAAGAGAAGAATAATAATTAAGTTTTCCAAATCATATCTCGTTTTAAAACTATTTATATTGTTGCTTCATAACTAATACTATAGGCCCCCAGGGCTTTATGAAACTTTAGCCTTCGTAATTACAAACATAAATGGTTAAACAAAGGCTGATAATCTTAATGTTTTTATGTGGCTGGTAACAGAGGGAGAGCTTGGTGCTAGAACTTGTAGTGTCTTGAAAAAGCTTCTCAATAACTGTAATACAGAATCAATCAATCAATCAATCAATCTTTATTTATAAAGCACTTTTCATACAAAAAAAACTGTAGCACAAAGTGCTTTACATGGTTAAAAGCAGCCCACCCCACCCCACCCTCCCACTCACTCCCCACACTCTCATTAACATAAACGGTCATGGATACACACATTCTCTCCCCCCCACCCCACACACACACACACACTTAAAGAGTAAAATTGGGCTGGGTACGCATTAGCCAAGTGAGGAAACACTATCACAGGGAGCCGTCTGCACCGGGAGCCGGTCACAGACCGCAGCCTCCAGGCTGGGCACGCAGCAGGAGGGAGGCAAAGAAGCCCCCCAACCAGGCTGAGAGGACCCACAGAGCCCCAGCAGCCACGGTCGATCACAGCCCCGGTGCAGAGAGCCCCCTCCGAGGAAACACTGGAGATATGACCTAATAAGAATATAAACAGGATAAAAAGATAAAGAGTGGGATACAATATAAATATAAGTATAAACAGAGTAAGAAAAAAAATTAAAAATGAATAAGAATAAAATCAATAAATATTAGATAAAAACTAAATTAATAATATAAATAGAATAACAGGATAGAATAAATAAGCATAAAATAAATAAACATTAGTTAAAAGCTAAATTAAAAAGGTGGGTCTTGAGCCTGTGAGAAGAAATGTCTGTTTATTCAAATTAGACCAAGATGGTGTGTGTACTGGAATTTTCTATTGGCCTAAGACCAGTGAAAAAACTCAGGTTGGTAGATGGGTAATGAGTGCTGGCATTGTGGCCCTGTATTACTGGCCGGTTCTGTGATGAGTGCTGGCGTGTATCTGTCCACACTGAGACGCTGACTCCAGGTGGCTTCCCTGGAAACCCAGCACTGATTTCAAGGGCAAACAGCTGGAGTGTGCTCTAATTGAATTCCAGGCTAATTATGAGGGAGTCTGTTTCTGCATCGAACCCCAGGTAGGAGTGTGCTCATGCATCAGTCTGCTGATTTACTGTGAGGGAGCCTAAATGACACACATGCTTTACATAGACTGCAGTTCCATAAATAACCTGGCAAGAAGTTCCAAGTAGAACTCGCACTAGCACAGAGCTATTAGCTGTATGATGTCAGAAGGGGGATATATTGAACACCTGCTATTGAAATCTTTTGTTTATGACAGCAGCCAATCAGAAGAAAGTTAACAGGAGAGGTAGAGGAGCTAAATGGGCTGTTTTAAACAGCGAGCTGAAAAATAAAACTGAAGCTATAATTCCTGGAGTGCCATTTGAAGCTACCTTCAAATAGAGTCAATCGTAGATCGCTCTATTAAAATATCAAAGTAATAATCACTACACAGCATATTTACAGTCTGGTGCAAAAAAAAGTTGTTTGTCTCTATGCAAAGTCATCCCTTCCTGGGTGGGTGAAACTGATCTCCAGTGGTGATAGCAGTTCCTTCTTCTGAATATTGGAACACTGAGCTAATAGTTGTTTCACCGTCAGTCTGGATGTTCGGTATCGAGGAACCCACAGGTCCCACCTCCTCTTCCCTTCCACTGGATACTTGCACAGTAACATTCCAACAGCACCCATGCTCTTCCCACTTGTGCCTTCTTGTTCCAGTAGCCCATTTCTCATCACTGTGTCCTGGCTCTTCAACACCTGACACAGACTTTGTTAATCCAGGTATGGAAGGACAGGCCCCTGCATGGTATGCAGTGTTGGGTAAGTTACTTTAAATCACTAACTTAGTTAATTCAATTCAATTCAATTTTATTTATATAGCGCCAAATCACAACAAAAGTCGCCTCAAGGCGCTTTATATTGTACAGTAGATAGCACAATAACAAGTTACATTACTAGTTGTTTCTATCAAAAGTAACTCAGTTACTTCAAGTTACTCGTTACTTTCAAAGTAACTAGTTACAAGGGAAAGTAACTTTGGTTTTACTCAGAGTTCTCTTATTAATGTGTTGCTTCCCACACTGGATACCCAGCAAGGATGCCAGTCTTCTAGCTTGCTTACATGTTAGCACTATCCTGCCACAGTGCATTGTGCCACCTACCAACAGAAAAGAAAAAATAATCTGCATATTTCCACGAGAGAAATCCCACACCTGGACCATCGTCAACTGCCGCCATGATTCTAGCCTATTTCACAGCGTCATGTGCGCTTTTTACATTCAACACGGAAACTGCAGTCTTGATGCTTTCGATTGTACTCGGAACTCAGAAATTCTGCCTTCCGAGTAGGAAGATGTAGGCAACTCCAGACTGCAGATGAGCTGCATACAGGGCTGGACTGGGACAAAAAATCAGCCTGGGCATTTTGACTAGAGACCGGCCCGGCATTATAGGAAAAGCCATAAAGCCTTTGAATGAAAACAAAAGCTGTTGTGACAGTGATGTACACTATCTCGTTGGTATATATGTATCAATCTAATAAACCTAATACCTATTCTGGTATTCTAAACGATACTTAGCCAAAACCCAAAAGACTGTTTGGTCGAGTTAACCTCCTGAACTATCTACAACACATGGTGGAAACCTGAAATTAAAACAGAGAAGACTAGAGGTGAGAGTTGATCATTACTGAATATTAAAAATAATATGTGACAGATTTTGTGATATTTTCATAAACTATTTATTTACCACATCAATTAACAGCATGGCAAGCAAAATATTTTTTCTAACATGGCAACCTTTAAAAAGTGAAAGGAGACAGAAAGACAGGTGAGAAAGAATAAAACTTAATTGACTTTTTGATGGCATTTTACACACAGTACTGGCACAGAATCTAGAAAATGTGGGAAAATACTGGCATCATATACAGTACTTACTTCTGAAGAAATTATGATGGGACCCTGAAAAAAATTACTATGTACAATAATGGATTTCTATAGATTTTACATCAGATGAAAACGTTTGTTGTAAGATTCAGATAATTATTTGTTAAAAGCTAGAGATTTTAAATGAGAATAAGAAAGAAAAGTATTTCTTTGTGCCCCCCTCTCCCTGTTAATGCCCTACCTGGCCCCCTGGCAAAACTTTGCTAGACCCGCCCCTGCACAGTTACCAGCTGTCAGCTACTTAGAAAAGGATCCTGGTGTTATTTGTCTCTCAGAAACAGTTCATAACTTCCCTTCAACTCATTCATGTCACCTAAAAGGTAAACCTGTTTCTCCATCACCTGTTCAGCTCTGATGATTCAGTAAGGACATCTCCTGGTTTCATCTTCATGTTTCCCTCTCACCACATATCCAAACCGATATCATGACCAGCAGCTTTACAGCTGTGGCTCCAGCAAACATCAGCTGATACTAGAAAGTAATATTAAATAAATTCTATCAACAGCTGATCAAGCTTAAACGTGCTGCTGTTGTTTAACGCAACCTCCGCTGGTTTCCTCTTTCTGGCGCAAAGTGGGCGATAAACAAAAAAGAGAGAAAAGCGGATCAGCTGATCATTGATCAGTTTCATGATTGAAGTAGAAACAGGAGAGGGAGGGGGAGAGGATGAGAGAAGAAGAAACAGCTGACAGCGTAAAGACGCAGAATAAATCCAGCTTTGTGTCTTTTTCCATTCTAGCTGAAGTACGGGACAAACTGTGTTCCTTTTCACCTCAATACGAAACGCGTAATATTTTCTCTGAATGCGGGACAATTCCGTTTTTTAACGGGACGGTTGGCAACTCTACTAACTAACCTTATGAATAAAATAAAGTTCACTATCAGTAACATCATAGCACCCACCCAGCTGTATAGAAACTCCGTCATGCTAGCTAGTACGCAGTACGAGTTATTGTAACTGACGGTAAAAAGTCAGCACAACGAAAATAAACTCCACCTAAACCTGGTTTATATCTGACCCAGATAGACTGCAGGTCATAACTTCTTACCTGAAGTTCAGTTCACCTGACACTCGGACCGGCGGCCGCCTCGGGTCTCTCCTCCTGCTGCCTCCCCTTTCTCTCATCCACCTGCTGGCCTCTGTGGAAGCTCCGCCACAGCCACCACCAAACAGCTGGGTTATTTTTACACATCTGCCAGCATCTGGCCAATCCACCACCTTTCATTGTTTATACCGTTATGGAAAAAAAAACATCGGCCCATAAAAACGAAAACTCACCATCGGCCCGCCGGGTCCAGCTTTGGCTGCACATGTGATTAGTAGGAATTTCTTTTTGTAGAGAGCTAGCAAACAACCGTTTTCAAGGGCATTGACATATTGGAATCCCGACTTCTCTGACGAGGCTAACCAGAACTCCGTTTACTCGAGTGTGACATCATTCACAGGTTCGTGTTCTAATTCCCGAGGTAAGTCGAACGCAACACACGAAGTAACGAATAACGACCCTATCTAAATCCCAGTAACGATTAACGTGTTCCTGATTTTGGCATAATAACTAGTTACCGTGCTCGTTACCACAATAATACCGTCGTTACTGTAATGCGTTACTTAATAACGCATTAGTCCCTACACTGATGGTATGTACCACCATCAGATAGAAGACGTGGCTGACCTTCACAAAACTTACCAGGGGCTGGATAAAGCTGGACTGAAAGACAGCACAGAGGCACTAATCACTGCAACACAGGAACCACCTCTAAACACAAGATCCGTAGAGGTTAAGGTCTACCACACCAGGCAAGACCCCAGGTACAGGCTGTGCATGAGGTCCCTGAGACAATCTAGCACATAACAGCAGGGTGCAAGAAGCTAGCAGGCATGCATATATGGAACACTATAGCCATGTGGCCAGGATAATATACAGAAATATATGTGCTGAGTATGGCCTGGATGTTCCCAGGTCGAAATCGGATCTGCCCCCGTAGGTGACTGAGAATGACCAAGGTAAGATCCTGTGGGACTTCCAGATACAGATAGAAAAACTGGTGATAGCTAACCAGAAAACAAATAGACATAGTAGTGGTCAACAAGGAGAGGAAGATGGCTGTAGTGATAGATGTAGCTTTACCAAGTTATAGCAACATCAGGATAAAGGAACGCAAGAAGCTGGAGAAGTACCGAGGGCTGAGAGAGGAGCTTGAGAAGATGTGGAGGGTGAAGGTAACAGTGGTCTCTGTGCATTCGTGGAGCACTTGGGGCAGTGAGCAGATCCCAGGAACAACATCCGAGATCTCTGTCCAGAGAAGCACAGTCCTAGGAACAGCAAAGATATTGCACAGGACCTTCAAGCCTTGGGTAGAGGATTTGAAGGGTAAAGGCTGCCCCCTGGGTCAGTGGGGAATTTCAGTGACTTTGTTTCTAAGCTGTCCTTTAGTTTCTTTACTGTGACAAGATTCTTAGAAAGCTCTTGTCTAGCCATGATTTTTCTCTGAGAAAATCCTTATTTTTATAAGACTGATATGAATAATACAGGAAAGACAGAATGTGAAAAAGGAATGTAGGAGATTGGCAGTCCTCACAGGATTTAATTTAAGCACAAGAGTGTGCTGTAAAACATGAGAGAAGATGCCCACTTGGAAAAACATACTGATCATATGCCTCTACTGTTTGGGTTGGATGATGCCAACGAGTCCTCTGGTCCTAGGCCACTACATCCCTCAGTCTAAATGTGAAACTGCTGCTGGTGCATAACCCCTTCTGAAAATTTGTCACTGTAATGCACAGTTATGATAGTTATGATAGTGTTTAATTAAGGACTATAGCAAAGGTTATCCGTGGCCATCCTTTGTTAAACATTGATAGCTGACTGAACACTTCATCTCTCTAAGTACTGCAAGAGAAGCAGGGGAAAGCTGTATTAATGTGAAGACCTTGGTCCTTGTGGTTCCTTTTTAGCCCAAGATGCTACTTCACAACATACCTTTGAGGATAGATCGTCTCTCATCAACAAGATGCAGAAAGTGGTCTTATATCCAATTAGATTTGACCTTTCTCCTGGAGGAGAGAGCAGTCCAGTCTTAACCATGATATAATTACCTGATGAGGTATCAGACGGGGCTGACAGTCACTTAACATAGTTTTACTTTGAACACATTATTAAGGAGATGTCAGGAAACAAAAGCTAATAGGTAGGAGGTGTGTGTTGATTGTTTTGTTGCATTAGACTGATGATGTGATAGGCTGATAGTTATTTAAGCCTCAAATCTCTCATTCACAAGTTCAGCTCAGTCAGTACAGTTTGCCTCTTTGATACAACAGGTAACAAAGTGATAACCAATGTGGTCACCAATGGATAAAACAAGCTTTGTGTAGTGACTGGATATTTTTTGTGTTGTTAATCTGCTATGCTGCCCTTTGGAAACCAAAACATCTGTTTCACACCTGTTCTACTTGAAGTAGGCTCTCCCAGGTGTTCTTCCATTAGTTTTTTCAATATTTTCTTTGTAATTTCTTTTGTAATAATGTTTTTTTCTCATTTGTTTTAAGATCTGAAGACATAAATACTTAGTGCTGTACAGGTTTAAAACCCCGCAAGTCAAATTTGTTATTTGCCTCAAAAGGCAAATTGGGCTCTAAGTTATCATGTTAAGTTAAACCTTCAAACAGGTGACTTTTGTTTTGTTTTTTTAATGGAGTATCAGATCCCATTCATACACACACACACACACACACACACACACACACACACACACACACACACACACACACGTGTTGTAATATATAACAACTTTGTCAACACCCAACCTTTGTCACATTATGTAAAGCTCTTCAGTTCTTTAAAGTTTTTGACCAACTCTTCATGTTTTCCTCCTTCTGTTGGAAGCTTGGTTCAGACGATGGACGACTGAGTGTTTACACTGGTCTTTCAATAATGAACAGCTCTTTCAGACTGGTAATGGAGGGTGGAAGGTCTGAATTTTTTGTTCTGCTTATTCTCTTATTCTTGGCTGGAAACATCATTTCAAGAGATTTCTTTATTACCAAGCAATTAAGCAGGTGAAAGAATGATTTCCTTCATTAGTCTTCTTATTGAATATCAGTTCAATTATGAGTCAGAAAGGCTAAGGTGGGTGCTGGTTTAGCTCAATGGTTTGAGCAGCCAACACATGTGCTGAACCCAGATTTCTACACTATGGGTCTGGGTTGTATCTTCACCCTGGCACGATGAAGTTGGGTATCTGCAGAGCCCTTTTATTTAGTTATGTGTTTTTCTATTTACTGTATCTTGCATCAGTAGCTAGCAGTTGAGCTAACATAGCGTGGTGGAAGCTAACAGCACAAAGTTAAAAGTCTGAATGATTTTCACACCTGCTGTCCCAGCAGCTGTTCTTTATATACCTGCAGTAGTTTGGGACTTAACAAAGTGCAGTAATGAGATTTTATGACTTCAGTACTTTCATTGCACTGAAAACAAAGATTTGGTGTTTCTTATAAGCGGCACACAGAGCAGGTTTTGTGTGTGTAATTTGCACTGAGAGCAAGGAAATGAGAAACTAGTGTGACTGTAAACAAAATCACTTTACAGTACAGTTATAATAATCATCTGAAATCAGACTAACATAAACAACACTTTTTATTTTACTACTTCAACGCAAATTCAAGAACTTTAAGTTTTTGAATAATTCTTTGTTGAATTTTTTACATAAAGTTAGAAAAGCAGTAATTACATTTTCTCTTACTTATGATATCGTATCAGGACTGAAAAAAGTTGGATTTGTTCATACCTACCTGCTACAACTGACGCCTTAATTAATATTTGTGTTTCTGTAGTCACACATTTCTATCCATAGAATTCATGCAGTCCACCAATTTCTTCTTGCTGATCAAATACAAATGTATTTAGGATGCCTTTGTGACCAGCTGTATCAACAAAATTCACTTATTCATAAATGGATGTCTAAATAATAATCATGCACAGACAAACATGCTACTACACATTTGCTAAGTTGATGTTGAAGCTAGAATACACAGAAACAACACTAAAAGCATTTATCCACTTTTAATTTGGTCTACGGTCACACCTGTCATGTAGCAACACGTGTCAGGCATCAATTTGTAGCTTCATCTCAGCAAGTCGCCTCTGGTAGTGTGAAAAAGTGCCTTGAGGTGACTGCTGTTGGTGCTATATAAATAAAGTTTTACTCAACTTAATTTAATTGGACACAGCTTAAGGATTAATTAAAGAAAAAGGAACTAATGAAGTCCAGCTAAGCCTTCATTGCCTAACACTCCTACCTACCACTGCTAGTTCCAGAGGAAAAGAAAAATTACATGGCCAGATAGAATATGTAACTACAATAGTTTACTTTAAATGCCTTGGGAATTGAAAAATCTCACAAATAGCAAGGTTAAGTTGGTTAGCATTAAATAGTTCCACAGTTACCTCATGCAAGTTATCATTAGTTTGGATGCAATAAACTGCAACTCGTAGTGCATAACTCCTTCACTTTCATTGCTTGATGTGTACAGGAAGAAAGACGGGGTCTATATGAAAGCTGATGTCAGCAGCAGCTGAGCTGAGGATTACACCTGTACGCCTGTATAGAAGCCTGTATAGGTGGCTGTATAGAAGCCTGTATAGAAGCCTGTATAGATGCCTGTATAGAAGCCTGTATAGAAGCCTGTATAGAAACCTGTATAGATGCCTGTATAGAAGCCTGTATAGAAACCTGTATAGATGCCTGTATAGAAGCCTGTATAGAAGCCTGTATAGAAACCTGTATAGATGCCTGTATAGAAGCCTGTATAGAAACCTGTATAGATGCCTGTATAGACGCCTGTATAGAAGCCTGTATAGAAGCCTGTATAGAAACCTGTATAGATGCCTGTATAGATGCCTGTATAGAAGCCTGTATAGAAGCCTGTATAGAAACCTGTATAGATGCCTGTATAGAAGCCTGTATAGAAACCTGTATAGAAACCTGTATAGATGCCTGTATAGAAGCCTGTATAGAAACCTGTATAGACGCCTGTATAGAAGCCTGTATAGACGCCTGTACAGAAACCTGTATAGATGCCTGTATAGGTCTGTAGTACTGAAAAGGTTTCCTTCTTCTTTTAACACTGAGAATGTGAGCCTGTGATTAGATGAGTCAGGCAATTTGTTTTTGTCTTACATCCCTTTCTAATACATTTTAAGGACAGAGAATATAACTGTCAAAATAATTAGAATTAATGTTACAGTAAAAAAATATGTAATCATTGATGAACACAGATGACAGCTGCTTGAAATGAACTGATCCTCTGGATCTCTCTGCTCAGTGATGCAGCAAGAAAAACAGGATGAAGACAAGGCAGACATGATTCCAATAAAAATGGTAATGTTGTCAGACTGTTATTATGTTATACATGGGTGACAGCAGTGTTGGTTTGTGTGTTTGCAATTTAGGAACCAATTTACCTGCAATTACACCTGTCTACTACTTGAAGGTTATTGGTTTGTCTGGTCAGGACGCTCCAACGGCTGATTTAGACTTCCGCTGTAGAGCCTTCGATGCAGCCGATGCTGTTACCAGCACTGATGGTTGTGTGCAGTGCATTATGGGCAAATAATCTTGTGCCTGAGTCCAAGTGTGAAGCAAATAAAATGCTGAGAAACATTTTCTTCTTCTTTGTAAATCTTCTTACAGCCATCTGATAGTTTTGGCAATCCTCCATGAATTTACTGACATCTGTGATTCCTTATATTGAGGATATGTTTATTATTAAAAATCTTGGCCAAACATTAGTAATATAAAAATCAAAAATCATTTAATATTCTTTATATTATTTTTAGACTGTATTGGTAATCTCAGGATACTTTAAATGTACTGTAACACTCTGCTGTAGCTAACTGTAGTACAGGTAAGCTAGCTTGGTTAACAAGTTATAAACTTTAATTATTTGGGAAAAGCCAGAATGGATGAACTGGAAAACCTAGAAAGCTGACACATAAAATACAGCTGTGATGGATGGATCAAAAACTAACCTCTATGCAACCAACAGAAGAAAAAAATGTAACTATCGAGATCACAACTGTTTTGTACGAGGTTGTGATTATGTTTATTTATTTTTATCCATCCACTTCCGCTTATCCTTTTCAGGGTCGCTGGAGCCTATCCCAGCTGTCATACGGCGAGAGGCGGGGTACACCCTGGACAGGTCGCCAGTCTGTCGCAGGGACAGACAACCATTTCCGCTCACATTCACACCTATGGGCAATTTAGATTAATCAATTAACCTATCCCCACTAACTGCATGTCTTTGGATGGTGGGAGGAAGCCGGAGTACCCGGGGAGAACCCACACTAACACGGGGAGAACATGCAAACTCCACACAGAAAGACCCCGGCCTGATGGTGGAACTGAACTCAGGACCTTCTTGCTGTGCGGCAACAGTGCTAACCACCGTGCCAAAATCTTCAACATTTTTTGGCACTTCTCCCAATTATAATGGACTGTAGAGAGGTTTTAATTCAATTCAGTTTTATTTATTTAGTGCCAGATCTCAACAGCTTGCTTTAGAAAGTAATGTGAACTTACAATAATAGCTGGACACAAAAGCATATTGTAAAGTGAGTGGACAGACCTCCATTATAATGGTAAACACACATACACAATGGGAAGTAGTGCAGTGCAGTCTGTGACAGGAGCTCCTCCTAGCAGTGAGGAACAGTGCTGCACACACAACAAGATGTGTGAGGGAAAGAGAAATATCTATAGTCACCAAAGGGCTGAGATTACAGAAGCAAGCACTTTCCACTCTAACCAAACAGCAGGGTCCAGTGTCACAGATGACAAGACTCAGCATCAATATGGATGAGGAGGAGAGCTGTTGTGGTGCTGGAGCCGCTGGAGCGAGGCCACCCGGTCACTGCAGCAGCAGCAGTGACAAACTTTCCTCTGTAGCCACCAGTGCAGCCAAATCAATCCACTCAGCTGAATACAAGGACTGTGTGTGTGTGTGCATCTGTGTGTGCGTGTGTGTGTGTGTGTGTGTGTGTGCATCTGTGTGTGTGTGTGTGTGTGTGTGTGTGTGTGCATCTGTGTGTGTGTGTGTGCCTGTGTGCATCTGTGTGTGTGCGCGCGTGTGTGTGTGAGCTCCAGCTGGTCGATAATTTGTGATGTAGAAAGTGAGACTTTCAAACAATGACAGTTATTAGCCCAGCTGACTAGCAGGGTAATGACTTCAACATCGGTTGGCTAATCTGGAAAGTGAATGCAATCAATCAGAGCTTCAATAAACTCAGTTTTTCACCTGTTCCTTTTTACATTAATATGACGACAGCACCATACACCTTCATGGTACTAGGGAGTTTTTTTCCTCAGGTAGAATGCTGGGTAAGCAGTTGCCATATTGACATATTAATAAAAATGTGAAGATTTCTATCAGCTGAATACAGCAGTGAGGAATGTATGTTTATATCTGTAAACCTTCCACCTCATTACAGACTTGTCTCCTTTGCAGTCTGTGTCTGCGACCTTCCTGTTTCTCTCCATTTATTTCATTTACCACTGCCTCAGAAGTGACTATCTCAGTCTGTAGGACATGGAGCTTCTCTGATTACTGATTGCAGCAGTTCATACTCAAGCTTCTTCCTGAATCTGGCCTCAGAGTCACGTTGCTTTAATATTCCACAGCTGGAGTTCAAGAACGCACTGCATGTCAGCTACAAGCAGCTTTTAAACGAAGTAATGTTAATAAAGAAATGTGGTTTACTTAAACAATGTTTCTTTATTATTGCGGCTTTTATTTTAATACTAGAAAATGCATTTTCTGATAAAACTGCGTGTGAATGCTGATAGCTGAATGTTTTGAGCTGAAATGAAATAATTGCTGAATATTAAGTTAAAAATGTTGAAAGACCTGAAAAATACAGAAATTTTCACCTGAAAACAAAAGTGCAGAACTGTTGAAAGCTGACTTTCAGACAGAAGAAGAAGTTTAAAAATATCTGAACGTGTTTAAAAAGGGAAATGAGAAAAAGCTGAGAAATGACAAAAGAAAATTTAGAGTCAGAAAACATCTGAATGAATATTAAAAGTTCATATTCTTTAAATCACTGAATGACTAAAATGTGATCCCTCTACTTGGATCCACACAGTTTAAAAAGTTTACATCTAGGAGCTTTGAAAGACACGGTGTTGGAAAGAGAACAACGATGGCTACATTTTGAGGGTAAAATGATGGCTGTAGAGCAAACACTGTGGACACAGCAGCAGTTTAAAGAGAGGTTTGTAAGATGAATTTTGGCAGAGTGACAGACAGAGCTCATTAAGCAGGCAGGTGTGAGCCTGGTTGCTATAACGACTCAGCCAGCGGCACCACACAGACACACAGACATGCACCTCTCTTCTGCTGCTTAAAATAAAAACAAAAGTGAGCCCGAAACAAATCCTTCCCAAATGAAAACTACAAGTCGTATTGACAAAATTCTTTCACCGTGAGTGCCAGCAATGTCCAGTCTACCAAATTCTCAGTTTTCATGCCTGTGGAGTTTATTATATGGACGTGGTGACAGTGTAAAGACAGCCTGTACTTCAGATTTTCAGACAAACTTTCTGAGCCATTTTAACATTGGACTCTATGGAAGAGTCCTGCAATGTCCTCCATGCAGGAGGAGGCTGTGCATTGGTGACATTTATGAAAGAACCATAACATCTGTTATAATAACAATAACATTGGATGAAAGAGGGCAATGATGGCTACGTTTTGAGGGTAAAATGATGGCTGTAGACCGAACGCTGTGGACACAGCGGCAGTTTTAAGAAAAGATTTTAAGATAACTTTTCCCCCTCCACTCACTCTAGCAGTTGAAACTCTCACTCTAAGCGCCAACATTCCGTCCCATAAGTTGAATAATTTAAAAAACATTAAAGTTAAAAATGAGAAAAATAGAAGCAGTCATGTCCAAAAGAAGAGGAATCTAATGGTGGTTGAACGGTGTTGAAGGAAATAGATGCCAAAAAACGTACGGAATATGAAATAATAATAAAGATTTGAATAACAATACTGTGACATTCACACTAATAATAATAAAGATTTGAAGAACAATACTGTGGATGCTTTTCAGCATTCACACTAATTAATGAGTGTTCAGCTAGAGAGCCTTCAGTTTTAGAAAAACATCGACTGCAAAAACTGTGAGAGGATAAATTGTTCTCAGCACACAGGCTGAAGATGGACACATTTTGGAAATAATGTACCAGGAGTACATATGGGACTATTCCAGTTATCACTTTGAAGTATTTCTCTTCACTTTCAACTTTTCTGTTGTACATGTGTCAAGAAATGCTGTCTCACTTCTTATTAGTACAGACGTGATGCTCACTACACCCATGAATCTTCTCTATGGTCTGACTCTTTTCTTCTTCTATCACCCCTAGCACCTGTCTCCACCCCTCCTGCACTCTCTTCTTTGCCTCCATTGTGCACCTTCAGTTGCTTTTCGTGGTTGAACCAGGTATTTAAACTCATTCACCTTTACTACTCTTTGACTTTCAGTGTTACCTACCCCCTCTGATTCATGCACGTTTATTCTGTCTTGCTTTCACTGACTTTTCATCCTTTTTCCAGAACATACCTCCACCTCTCTGGGCTCTGCTCCACCTGCTTCCTACTCTCACTACAAATCACAATGTTGTGATTGCAATTATCATTGTTATCATACTCCTGGTTAACCTGTCATCCTGTGGATCACTGTTACACACAGACTTCACCATGATATAATCAATATTTAGTGCTGTCTTGTATAAAATAGTTTTATCTATGTGCCTCACTTCTTTGAAGTTGTATTAAATTGTTCGTGCAAACGCCTAAAGTATTCCTGTAGTTTTTTTCAAGGAAGAAAAATATTACCTTTTCACATCCACATCACTTTGCACTGTACTGAAAAACATGATAATTACATGATATCAGTGAGTCACATTAACTCCAGAGAGACATGCTTATAGTGAATGATTTTACAAACGCACTGCTTTTGGAAGAAAGGCAAGCCAGCAAAAACTGGATCTTGTTTTTGTGCCGTTCTGATGGTTAACATGCAGCCTTTTAGAGCGTGAACCTCTCCACGATCCCCACATCATTAATGCCATTAAGATGCCATCACACACACACACACACACACACACACACACACACACACACAAATGTATGAAGTACATGATGTTTGTGCTTAGTGAGGGTGATGTAGCCACATGTGTAAACCTCCACTGGCCAATCAGCTGATCAAACCTATACTGTTAAACTGATGAACGCTCATATTAAGCACGATGAAACCAATAAGGAGTTAATGAGTTCACCATAAGGTCAAATAATCCCTGTGGGCCAAACAGTGTGAGTATCATACGCATGTAACTGTACATGTGTAATCTTGCTGTTGCAGCTGATCAAAGTTTGACAAAGCATGAAAAAATCTGATTGGTTTTCCTCATGAGGACTCGCTAGATGTCCGTCTTGGACATCATAGCAACGTTAAATATGTGTTTGTAAATTAGTAACTACAGATGATAAAACAGGGATACAATCAAGACGCAGGTATGTCACCATCACAAAAATATTCTTATATTTTGTTATTTGAAAAATGGAAGCGCTACAGTTTTACTATTAGTAGATAGTGTGTGACTGCCTGATCTTAACCCCACAACCAGAAAAAATGATCAGTTACCACAGTACTGAAAAAGAAAAGGCAGTTCAATTGTTTTTGTCTCCAGTTCAATTCAAATTTTTATATATAGTACTAAATCACAATAAAAATCTCTTCAAGCGTTTTTATATTTTAAGGTAAAGACCCTACAATAACAGAGAAAACTTCAACAATCAGTCTACCTCCTGTGAGCCGGCACTTGATGACAGCGAGAAGGAAAAACTCCTTTTTAACAGGATGTAACTTCCAGGAAAGCCAGGCTCAGCTGGGGGTGAGGGGAGGGAGATGGGACAAAATACATGCTGTCTTGGCATTCAGCAGGGACTGAATGACCCTCTGTTTCATACAGTGTGTATGAATCAGATGTGCATAAATCTGTGCGTATAAATATTTCATGTATAAATGGATGATTTATCAACACTTTCATACCTTAAATTATTTAATGAAGAAATTTCAAAGCGTGTTTGACCGTGTGCATGAACAAACGAAGGACTGGAAATGTAAACAAATAGAGTTTTTAAAATAAGCCCTACTATTGCTATTATGACTACTACTATTATTATTATTATGACTGACAGTTTTCCAAAACACCATGTGCCGCAGAAACTGTCTCTGCTGTCTACCACCAATAATAAGGAATTTTAAGGATAAAATTCACAAAGAAAGAACAATGTAGCATCCTCAGCTGCCCCAAAGACTGAAGCAGTTAAATGTGGATTAATAAACACTGTGTCTCTCCTCAGAGTCCCTGTTAGTAGCTCATTTAATAATTGATCAACAAATTGATTTGGTGTGCCTTACAGAGACCTGGTTTAAACAGGATGAATATGTTAGTTTAAATGAATTAATACCCACGAGTCAAACTAACTGAGCTCTGATCAACTTGACGCCTCCAGGCTGTTTACAGAGTTTGAAATCCTGACAGTTGTATTGTTGGAGTCAAATTGTTAAATGTTGTCATTGTGTTACTTAAATTTGTAAGTCTTGGTTCAAACTATAGGATCAAAGACATTCTTCTGTTTCTGTTGACCTCCCCAGCCTGTGTTTTATTATAGGGACACATCCTATGTGAGGGTTCGGTTATCTTGCTTAGTAAACTTCCTGCCTTTATGACCCTTTTGTGGGCAGGAGGTCACACAAACACACCCTCAAACACAAACACACACTCACACACACACACACACATACAGATGCTCGCACATACATGCACACACACACACATTCTCGCACATGCATACACACACATACACACACGTGCTTACACGTGCACACACATACACACATAGTACCTTATCTTTTAGAACCATAGGGGTGTTTTACAATGGGTGGTGCTTGTGTGTACTGTAACTGTTTTCAATAAAAGGCGGCAAGCGGAAGCTGGTTCTTCGAAGTGGTCTGACCGAGGGCAGAAGGGCTACTCTGAGATCCTTCCCTTGCGCAAGTAAAAAAGCTGTTCGTCCTGTTTCCTTGCTTCGTTAACGGGAATAAGTTTCTAAACCAGTGGGGCCTGTGGAAGCGCAGACCCAACAGTATTGTTAAAGACACAAACATTTAAATGGAACATTTAACATTTATTTGGTCCTTCCGAGCCGGAGCCCAACACATCGCGTCCACCGAGGAGGGGGAGACGAGACACCGAAGTCTGCTAGCAGCCAGGACGTCCGGGACACCTGGTGAAAGCCCCGGTACTTAATTTTGTGGCCAGGCCGGTGAGTTGGCGTCTGAACTCCCCTCGGGTTGGATGGCGATTGACGGGATCCAGAGACTCTTCCCGTGAACAAGAAGCAACACAAACAGTAAGCAGAGAAGGCCTCATGTGTCACCGTGACTGCGCGTGTAAACGCGAGTCCGGGGGACCGCTTGTCGCGCAAGTGCGCGCGGACCTAAAACAATAGAAAGCGGCTATGTGAGTGTGCGTTAAACGCAGGTCCGGGAGTGCGCCAGCCGCGTGTGAGAGACGCAGGCTTCTCCGCCATTTGGGGCGTAGAGACAACCTAGGTTCGGTTTCTCCAGCGTGAGGAGGGTTTGGACACTCCGCCATTTGGGGCGTAAGGGAGTGTCCGATGGTTGAATTCTCGGCCATATAGGGCGTTTGAGAGCTTTCAACAGAGCGCGCTAGCTGTGCGTGCAGACGCAAGCGACACGCCTATGCTGTATGTGTGTGAACGAGCGTGTGAGTGAGTGCGGACCAGACGTGGTGTGTGTGGCTGATTGTTGTCTTGTAATGGGGACTAAACTGAGTAAGTCTGCCTTGAAAGGGGATGAAATACATTGCAAAGTATTCACTGGGCAGCACGTAGTATGTAGATCATTGAAGAAAAGCAAAGCAGATGGAACAGTGGGTGTGTGAAGCGGTCTCCAGCTGGGGCAGAGATGATTCTGCAGATCACCTTCTACCCCAGTGGACACAAAAGAAATAAAATAGCTGTGCTGTTGATGAAAGAAAAAAGCAATGATAATATGAAGAGTGTTTGGTGTTTCTCAGCCTGAAACAACTACAATCTCACTTTCTGTTTTTAACCCTGGAGAACCCATGGGGTCAAATTTGACCCCATGGTTTCCCTAGAAAACCAATGGGGTCGGCTCTGACCCCATTGGTTCTCCAGGGTTAAGAAAGGAGCAGGAGTTCAAAAACCAGAGAGAGAGATGTGTGTTGTTTCAGTAGTGGTGAAAATGATGAAAATGTCTCAGTGTGTCACTTGCAGGTGAAGAGCAGACCTGGATCAATTTTCCACATGCAGCAGTTGGAAGAGAATTATAGGTTTACCATCATTAAGGAAGACTCAGGCCGAGTTTTTGGCTGAATTGTGTTTACAGCTTCACTGTGTTCCTCATCCTGAAAAAGCAAGCTCCAAGGAAGCTAACCTCTCTTGAATCAATCAATCAATCAATCAAATTTATTTATATAGCACATTTTAAAGACCGAAGTACACCAATGTGTTTTCCAGTAAAATCATGATACAGATAAAAATCACAATATAAAATATAACTTACAGATATAAATAATAAATAGAATATAAAATAATTACATAATCTAAATGCAAAGCCAGATGTAAATTACCCTAATTAGCCTTGAATGCCAGGTTAAACAAATACGTTTTTAGACGTGATTTAAAAGACTGAATGGAATCTGATGCACGAATATGAAGAGGAAGAGTATTCCATAACCTGGGTGCGGCAACGGCAAAGGCACGGTCTCCTCTGGTCTTCAGCCGAGACCTAGGTTGCACTAAGAGCAGTTGGCCCGATGATCTTAGTGCTCTCTTAGGGCTATACAGACAGAGGAGATCAGCTAGGTAGTCAGGTGCCATATTGTTTAGGATTTTATAAGTAAACAATAAAATTTTAAAATCAATTCGATATTTAATAGGAAGCCAATGTAAGTTGGCCAGAACAGGGGTGACAGAATCATACTTTCTAGTGCCGGTCAAGAGACATGCTGCGGCATTTTGAACCAGCTGCAATCGCTGAAGAAGAGAAGATTGTAGGCCCAAGTAAAGAGAATTACAATAATCCAGTCTTGAAGTGATGAAAGCATGAATGAGTTTCACCAGATCTTTGCGTGGTATATACGGTTTAGCCTTAGAAATTAGGCGCAGTTGGTGAAAGCTGGTTTTTACCACATTAGAAACCTGTTTATCTAGTTTGAAGGAACTATCCATGAAAACTCCAAGATTCCTAGCAGCTTCAGTGAGGTGATTAGCAACAGGCCCGAGTGTGCCAATCAGTTGTCCCAGAGGCATATTTCTATCAAAAACGATAATTTCTGTCTTCTTTTCATTTAAAGTAAGAAAGTTACGTGATAACCAGTCTTTGACATCCCTCAGACAATCAAACAGGGGATGTAGTGAAGATGAAACATCCCCAGTCAGGTGGAGGTAGATTTGAATATCATCCGCATAGCAGTGAAAAGAGACATTATGTTTTTCAAAAATGGAGCCCAAGGGCAACATGTACAGAGAAGACAACACAGGACCCAATACCGAGCCCTGGGGCACACCACAGCAAAAAGGGGCAGAAGAAGAGGAATATTTTCCCATCATGACAGAGAACGACCTCTCAGAGAAATATGATTTAAACCATGATAGGACATTTCCTTTAAGGCCTGCTACTTGTTCCAACCTTGCCAAAAGGATATCATGGTCAACCGTGTCAAAGGCTGAAGTCAAATCCAATAGAACTAAGACCGCAGAGCACCCAGAGTCAGCGATTAGAAGAAGGTCATTGAAAACTCTTAGTAGGGCAGTTTCGGTGCTGTGACGCGGTCTAAATCCAGACTGGAATTTATCACTTATACCATTTCTCTCTAAGTGGGTCTGTAGTTGCTGAAGCACTATTTTCTCTAAAATTTTTGACATGAAAGGGAGTTTAGAAATCGGCCTGTAATTTGCTAGGGTGTTACGATCAAGGCTGCTTTTCTTGATAACAGGTTGCACGACTGCATGTTTAAAGACAGTCGGAACACAGCCAGTAACAGTGATGAGTTCATTAAAAATAAGATACAGGACCCAATTGTATTTAATGCATCCTTAATGATACAAGAAGGAATAATGTCATGCAGAGAATTTGAGCTTCTCTGGTTATTAATTATTTCCTTTAAAGTCGAGAATGACACAGGTTCAAACTGTTGAAAGACCGTTGAACATTCGGAAACTGGGGCTTGATTTACTACTAGAGAATGTGGGGCCCTTAACACTGAGATTTTATCTAAAAAATAATTTAGAAATTTTTCGCAGAGGGCCGGGGAGGCACCCATCGAAACATCAGAGCGGGGATTAACCACTGAGTTAAAGATTTTAAACAGAACTCGAGGATTGTGACTATTAGTTGCAATAATGTTCGACAAAAAAGAAGTTTTTGCCATTTTGGCAGCCTTCTGAAATTTAGACCGGCTCATATGCAGGATGTCAAGGGACACCTGAAGTTGATCTTTTTTCCATCTCCTCTCAGCTCGACGACATTCACGCCTAAGAGCGAGGGTGGATTCATTTAGCCAGAGTTGGCGAGAGGTTTTACGGCATTTAGTCTTTACTGGAGCCACAGTGTCCAAAATAGAAGAGCATGTAGAAATAAAAGAGTTGACTACGCCATCAACCGAGAGAGGTGCATTACTGATGTCATCGTAACAAGCAGAGTTAGCAAAGGCCGCAGAGAAAAGGGCAACAGCCTCAGAATTAATCAGACGCGATAGGCTCTGTGAACCCTCAGAGTTCAGTTCCATATTGCATAACTGAACATCAAACATAACTGGGAAATGGTCCGAAATCCCAGCATCATTAATGTCCGTGATGCAAATATCCAGTCCATACGACAATACCAAGTCCAGCATATGCCCTTTAGTGTGGGTTGATTTTCTCACCCACTGAGTGAGATTAAAAGAGTCAATAAGGGCAAGAAAATCCTTAGCCAATAAGTCCGCCTCACAGCATATATGAATGTTAAAATCACCACAAATAAGAACACGATCAAAATTTAAAAAGATAAATCCTAAAAGATCAGCAAATTCACGGATAAAATTCCTTATTGCGCTTCGGCGGTCGATACACCACCGCGCAGAGGGTCCGGGGGAACCGGACAGCTCCAGTAGTTGTACTTCGAAGCTGGAATACGAGGCAGGAGGCAGTTGCCGCACTCGGAATTTACTTCTAAAAACCGAGGCTAGCCCTCCACCCCTGCCCACGGTCCTAGGAGAGTTAAAGAAAGCACAGTCCAGAGGAATAAGTTCCGAAAAGGAAGAGGACTCACCGGGGCGAATCCAGGTCTCCGTTAGAAACAGGACGTCCAGCCTTGACGCGAGAAAAAAGTCGTTTACAACGAAGGACTTGTTCACCAGTGACCTAGTGTTTAGCAGAGCCATTCGGAGCGTAGCCACTTTAACGCTACTAGGAGCGCGTCCCAGCCGGCGAAGATTGCTGTGATCCACACCTCCTCCAGAGACCCGCTTCCAGCTCCATACAGGTGGGCACTCAACTGGTAAGACCGAGTGGGCTTGCTGGCCAGCATAGCGAATCCATCGATGGCGACACAGTCTGAAAGTATACTGGGAGGGCCGCAAGATGTCTATGATGGAGCGGTGATTAACCACTCCATGTGCTTTTAAATAGGCTTCAATACAAACGCGAAAACCACTCCGTTTACTCCGTTTCCTATGTCGTTTCTTGTGTGGTGGAAGAAAAGGCAGGTAGTATGTGCAGGCGGAAGTATCCGTTCGAGACTGGGAAAAATTCCCTAAATTCCAATATAGATCCGACTTTTGATGATTCAAGGGTCGAAGATTTAAAAGAGTTTGTCGATCATAGGCAATTAGAGCAGTAACATCCGGAAAGCATATAGAAAATAGTAAGGCAAAGAGTAAACAACACTCAGGAAGACGGATCCAGAGACGGCTCGCCGTACACACTGGCGCCATCTTCGATATTTAAAGCATACTGCACTCCTTGAAGACAAGGAGTGCAGTTCCAGAAGCACAGGCATGAACATCAACAGTTGACAGCAGGCCAAGAGACAACAGCAGAGTCCTGAGCAGAGAGGTCCAGCAGCAGTATGTGCAAACGGCATCAGAGAGAAAGAAAACCCATCATCATGGATGGATGGAGATGCGTTTCCAGCAAGCTGCAACTTCACTGTTTGTGAAGAGGACTTTTGAGGAGACTGTCTGAGTGACATTTGCCACGTTTGGAGTGGAATGGCAAGATGAGACAGTGGAAAACACAGGACAAAGCTGAAGAGAACTGACTGCCATCGGACTGCAAAGTGGGAGAGGAGAACGGAGTGAGAGGAGCAGGTGAGAACACAGAGGAAGGCTGTTGTTTAGTGTGGGAAATCAAAAATTTGGGTTAGCAATCCTGGGAAAAAGGAAAATGACTGCTTCAAGTGGGAAGATTGAGAAGGAGTCTGGACCACAAAATGAGAAAGGTACACAAAAACACACACAAACGGAAAATGTATTAACCATACTAACCCTACATGCATATACACATACAATGAAACTCATGAAGACCAGACAGCATCTTAAGCATGCGATTCTGTTTGTCATCTTGTCCAAGTCACTTAGTAGGTTGAAAATTGATACATAGACTAGTGGACTAATTATATAGGAGGAAGATGATTGCATCATAGATGGGGGAAAACAGAATGCTGATGAAGGGTCTTGAATGAGTGAGCTGAGTGAGCTGATTGTTGAATTTCTGAGGTGTGTGAAGAAGTTTTAACATGGCACACATTTGGTTATATGAGAAGAAACTAATTATGTGACGAGACATCAGGGTTACAGTGTGTGGCTGATGGATCAATGTTTGAGATTAATCTGGCTGATGATTTGTCTTTTGTTACAAAGTTGAACCTGCCAATTAGGTTTGGTATGATTTACCCTCCCGGGACGAAGAACACGTGTCATGACTTAACAAGGCCTTTCTTTCTTTTTTTCCTTTTTATTTTGTTACGTTCACAGTGCACTGAAAGTTTTGTTTGATAATGTCTCTGTCATTTAAGCAGATCTGAACAATTTGAACAGGAAGAGCTACACAGCGTGTTGTCGGGAACGGTCGCAAAGTGAGTTTCTCCAAAATTAAAATGGGCTCGGGAGAAAGTCGCTTATTGGGACAATCAGAAAGCGAGTCCCTGTTTAAAAGGATTCAGCGAGGTAATCCAGTCTAAATTCTTTTTCTTTTTTGAAATGGCGTCATATTGCTGGCACTAGAAACTTAATGCGACGAGAGATTCTACTATCAGCAATGAATGAATGAATGAATGAAGAAATAATGAGTGAAATTAAAATGGGGAACTGACTCGACTGGTAAAAGCTGACAAGAGTTTACTGACTTGACACCACTATGCAAAGTTAACCCCCACCCAGATGTGACAAAGGGGTGGATGTATCTATGTGTGTGTCTTTTATTGCAGGAGGAGTCCAGAGTTGGAACCTTTGAGTCACATGACTATGTGAACTCTGCAAATTTAACCTTTGTAATTTTTCTGGGGCTTTGTGTGACGGAAACTGTGTTTACAGGTTGTATGTTGGTGATGCAATTACATTGTGTTGTTGAGAAAATGTTAGAGAAAATGTGAATATTACAGTGGGAAAATGTGAATACAGTGTGAGACGTACTGTGTTTGAAACTAGTGTTACTTCTTTTTACAGCAGAGTGTTAACTTTATGGGTCTTTTTACAGCACCTCTGGAATCTGGATGACCTAGGCCTGACCTAGGATGCTACTGCTAATGTGTTTCTCTTTAAGAGAGCTTGTGAAGGATTCAGCACAGACAGACAAGTGACATGAGAAAATAAGAAATGTGCAGGAATAGTTTAATATGGGGCTCATTATCTGACCACTATTGAGCTCATAGTGATGAAATGAGGGAGTGACAAACTTAAGGAAAGTCACTGATTACAATGTGGAATGAAGTTGAGATGATCAATGATTTGGAGCAAATTATGGCAAAAAAGCAGGGGTTTAGTGATTTAGAATAAACTGCAATGACACTTGTCTCTATGATGCTGAATACTTTATTACTCTTATGAGCTACAGTTGTTTGCAGATGTGAAGTTTGTTTCAACTTACAGGGTTTTGTCTTATAGGAAAGGATACAGGCTCCAGGTGGAGCTGGGAGTAAACAAGCTTAACATTTAACCACTGACTAATGTTTTTAAACAGGGTTACAGGTTTGGAGTGGAGCTGCTCCAAGGGACAAACCCTGGGGAATTTTTCAGAGAGGATGTGCAACATTCTTGTGCATGTCTCATTGTGTGGAGTTGACACATGGCAAGGGCCGTGTGGCAAAAGAGGAGTGTCAGTTTTTAACTTGCAGGTACCATGAGAAGGAGCGACTGCAGGAGCTCGTCCACAAGATGGAAGCTGAGGCCAGGAGAGAGGCTTCAGGAGGATCAGTGAGGAGCAGAGATCACCTTCAGCACAGCTGAGAACCCACAGAGGGCTGTGCCACTTGATCTAGAGGAGCTAAAGCAGAGAGCTGTGCTACTGGGCTTCCAGAAGATCGTCGAGAGGCGGTTTTGAACAGCAAACAACCAAAAGGAGTGAAAGAGATTTGACGTTGACATTGAGGAAGACAACTAGGGTGTAAGACTTGCTCTACTCTAAATCTTCAGCGGCGTTGGAACAGAAGCAGAAGGATGAAAGGAGCTTGCCAAGCTCTAATTGACGGCGCAGAGAGGAAGTTCAGCGATGGAACTGTGATTCTGTGAACAGCACAGATGCCAGGAGACTGGGAATAACTGACAGCACTTTCCCATGAAGATCACCTAAAGTGTGTCACTTTGCCATGCAGACTTGATACTGCAGAGGGCTTTCCTTTGTTTACATTTACATCATGAACACTTCTATAAGCTGGCTGGAGTTTTGAGCCATGGGTGGACATGACTCAAAAAGGGGGGAGAAGATCATAAACAACAATTTGATCCAATTTCCTTTAAAAAAAAAACTTTTTCTGCAGATGAAATTAGGATAATTGCTAGCACGTTTAGTACATATATTAACTGTGAACTTTTGCTGCGATAGGAAGTGAACGACGTGAGGAGCTGTGTGTGAATGCAGCCTACACTGAAACTGTCAAACACAAGGGTGCATAAGTGGAAATTTAAGTACAGAAATGACAAAAAGGGGGGACTGTTGGGAATTATAGGGACACATCCTATGTGAGGGTTCAGTTATCTTGCTTAGTAAACTTCCTGCCTTTATGACCCTTTTGTGGGCAGGAGGTCACACAAACGCACCTCCAAACACAAACACACACTCACACACACATACAGATGCTCGCACATACATGCACACACACACATACACACACGTGCTTACACATGCACACACATACACACATAGTACCTTATCTTTTAGAACCATAGGGGTGTTTTACAATGGGTTGTGCTTGTGTGTACTGTAACTGTTTTCATAAAAGAAGGCAAGCGGAAGCTGGTTCTTCGAAGTGGTCTGACCGAGGGCAGAAGGGCTGCTCTGAGATCCTTCCCTTGCGCAAGTAAAAAAGCTGTTCGTCCTGTTTCCTTGCTTCATTAACGGGAATAAGTTTCTAAACCAGCGGGGCCTGTGGAAGCGCAGACCCAACAGTATTGTTAAAGACACAAACATTTAAATGGAATCAGCATAGAAATGATATGAAATGTGACCCCAGTAAAAGACTGAATAAAGGAATAATGTAGAAAGGAAAATACGAATGGACCCAAGACTGAACCTTGTGGAACACTCCAGCTTAGGGAAGCAAGGTGAGAATATGCTCCCCCTAACAGAGAAACTCCTGTCAGATACTTGAGGAAAAGTTTGATACTGAGCCAGAGACACAAGCCAGACTTTAACCTTTCAAACATATTCCAGTATTGTAATTTTACATGATCTTAATTTATCTTTCATTAAAAATGTCATCACTTGTAGTCTGTTTTCTTAGCACTATCTCATGGATGCTGCAGAATCTGAATCTGTTCCTTGGTTTATTCCCATATTGCAGTGAATGTTTCTTCACGCTCACATATCAACTTTTATTCACAAACTTTTTTAACTTGAGTCACCATGAGTGTCTTGCTTAAAAAGCCCAAACCAAAAACTATCACTCCAATGGAAACAACATTTTAAAATTTTTTATTAGTTATTTCTTCTTGTCATTATCGTATCTTATCTTTTTCTTTTCTTATCTTATCTATTTAAGCTGTTTTGGTAAATATATAGACAAATGTGTAGGGGTCATTTTAGTGCTCAAAAAGGCACATGCCGCTGCCTAATAAACGTTTCTGGATCACCTGTTGAGAAAGAAAAAAGAGAAAACAAGCAGAAGAAAACGAGAGTAATAGAATAAACAACATCACAATGATATATGGGAATATAACAGTAAATACTAAATATTAAACATTATTGTGCAGCACGTAAGATCGACAGCGCACAGTGTGCTTTGAGGTAGGAGCCAAAAAGGGTGTAGTTTGTGTGTGTGAGCACCCGTGTGTACACCTGTGAGCATGAGCGCGCTTGTATTTAAAAGGTTCCTTCATGTAATGATCTGCTAGAGGGTGTGGGGGGGCCACAGCCCCGTCCTCCAGGGCATGAAGCAGGTATGGAGGAGATCAAGGCTCCAGACATCCAGAGGCCCCCAGAACACAAGAGACCAAGGAAGACCAACGGAGGGGCAGCCGCGCCACTGTCCCAGAAAGAGCTGAGGAGAGTCCCAGATGAGGGGTCACTCAGCAGCTGCGGAGCAGAAGCCAGGGGGGGTTGCAGTGACGTGCCCGTGAGCTCCGTCGGCAGCCAGCTGTGCCAGAGTGACCGAGCCCCAGGCCGAGAGGCCGAGGGCACCCCACCCCCGAAGTGGCCCGAGCGAGCCGGTGTGTACCTGCACGCCCATCCCCGGACACAAATAACCACCAACGCACCGATGTCTGAGGGCGTCTGCCACTGGCAGGGGGAGTGGTGGGGGGAGATAGGCCTCCATGCCTTGGAGGGCCTGAGATGTCCCTAGAGAGGTGGCGTCTGATACCCAACCTGACATATAGACACAGACATACAGGCACACACAGATACAAACATCCCTTCCCACCCTCATGCTCTCATATGCAATTACTCAGCACTCACCCAACGTGGAGACAGACATAGAGAGACACTGTACACACAATCACACTCCCCAAGCGTACTCTAAGAACCGGGTCTAGGTACCCTTGTGTCCAGACCCAGGTGGTGTTACCCTTTTCCCTGCGGTGGAGAGAAGCAGACCGCCCCGACTCCGCAGCAGCAGGGAGGCCCCACATTCCAGACCCCAATCGGATGGCCAACTCCTCCTCCTAGCCCCCCCGCCCCAGCAGGCCGCAGAGAACGGGGGTGTGTGAAGACTCCAAACCTCCCTCCGCCCACTCATATGTACTGTTGATGCATGTGTGTTCTAAGGTGCATTTAAAACCCAGGAGGGCATGGAGCTACCTGCCAGAGAGCAGCAGGTAAGCGCATAGCCCCTCCTGATAGCCCTTAATGTCTACGTAAGAGCAAGTCTGAGAATTATGAAAACAAAACACAAAAACACTTATGATAGTCTGGAGAACAAAAAGGCATATTACTACTTTCAGTCTCAACTATGCTGTAGTATTTCTCTCAGTTTTTAGGAAAGGGGAAACAGTTTTCCTTTGAAAATCCTGTTGAAAATAAAATCTATTGTATGACTGTGCTATTTATATAAAGACAGGCATTCTTGAGAAGAATTTACAGGATATTAATTATGGATTAAAGTATAATAATTTCTAATAAAGAAGTAAAATCACTTGAGTTATTGTAAAATTACAGATTTACTGTAAACTATTTAAAAAACAATGAGTGAAATTACATAAGAACATTTACTTAGGAATTTGGCACAAGTTAATTGTACAGTTTATGTAGCACTAAATGTAATGGTAACTGCTAAAACTGCAGAATAGCACATTCATGTGTGCAGCTCTGTGTCAGGGTTCCTGGGTCGTTGACCCAGTGTTTTCCGTTTTGTCATGTTCAGTTTATTTTCACATCCATGTTTTCTGTGCCAGCCTGTCTCATGTTCCAGTTCCTTCCATACATCATTAGTTAGCCTACACATCAGCTGTGCTCTCACCTGTCTCCAATCATTGTCATTTATTAGTCACGTATTTAAGCCCTCTGTTCCCTTCAGCCCTTGTCGTGTCATTGATGTTAGTGTGATGTTTCTGTGATGTTGTCTCTCCGTATGTATGTTCAGTTCAGTCAGTCAGCCATCCATCCAGTCTTTCAGCCAGTCAGTCAGTCTTTCGTTCCTGCCCTGTTCATCCACGCTTGATAATAAACCACCTCCAGTTCTTCACTATCCACGAGTCCTGCGTTTGGGTCACTTCCTCGCCTCCACACACGACACCCCTGACAGAATGACACGACCCGCTTTTGACCCAGCGGACTCGGACCTTTTTGAGCGGCAGGAGGCAGCGCTCTCCATTTGGACGGAGAAGCTCAAGGGGAAACAGCGGCTCTTCGCGGAGCAAGCGCACATCTTCGAGGGAACTCGCCTGGCTCTGGGCGGGCCTCGGAGACGCCGCGTTCCCCCACCTGCTGCCTCACCTGCACCGGAGCATTCGCCGCGGAGAGTGGACGTTTCACGCCGCGCTGCGGCCGTTCCCTCTCTCGCGGGTAAGCTCCTCGCTCACACGCCATCTGCCTCATTCACCGGACCTTCAACCTCGCCACGGCACAGCGGCTCCGCCTCCCACCTCGGCTCAACAGAGGCTCCCGCGCCAGAGGCTCGGATGTGTACACCGCCCGCTTCCTCCTCCCGGAGAAAGCGGCGCACACGCCGCCATAATGTTGACCATTTTAAACAACTCCCGGTGAGGTGTTCCAGTGACTATTTTTCGCACTCTTCATCTGATTCCTCACATAAAACAAATAACAGACTCACCTCCGATTCATGGGGAGTTTCCCTCCTGGATGATGATGTAGACCGGGAATATCTTTTCTGCTCTGCTCCCCCAGAGACTGTTCAGTCAAAGACTGTAAATAGTGGTGGCAGAAAGACAAGAACAATCCCCGATACAACTGCCAGTATCACACACCCAGTCACTATTTCCACACCCTTCACTCAGCCCTTTCCTACCAGCACGGTGTCCCGAATTCGGCCTTCCACTTCAGCCGTTTCACCTCCTCAGATGACTAGGGCCCAGCCTACACCCACACCAGTGCCAGCTCCCAGGAGGAGGGCAGCTGCGATCCAGTCTACCTCCACACCCGCTCCTGTCTCTCGGGTGGGGGTGACTGGTGTCCAGCCACCTCCCGTGCCTGTCCCAGCGCCCAGGCTGAGGGCAGCCAGAACACAGCCTGACTTCCCTAGAGGCTTGGAAGAGCTAACTGGTCCACCTGCTACTTCACCTCTTCAGCCACCTCCTGATCCAGCCTTTCACGCCCTCGCATTATCACTGGTTAGGCTAGCTGAGGTTTCTCCTGCTCAGGCACCAGCTTTACTAGCCCAGGCTGTAGCTTTATCTCCGTCACTAGCTCAGTCTGTAGCTCAGCCATTAGCCACGCTCACCTCAGCTCCGTCGTTAGCCACACCCACCTCTGTTCATTCCTTAGCATCCCCGGTCCCGTCAGCTCCCTCTCCTGCTGTTCAGCTCCCGGTCCCGTCAGCTCCCTCTCCTGCTGTTCAGCTCCAGGTCCAGCCAGTTCACTCTCCTGCTGTTCAGCTCCCGGTCCAGCCAGTTCACTCACCTACTGTTCAGCTCCCGGTCCAGTCAGTTCACTCACCTACTGTTCAGCTCCCGGTCCAGTCAGTTCACTCACCTGCTGTCCAGCCTGCTCCAGTCCAGCCTGCCCCTGTTGTCCAGCCTGCTCCAGTCCAGTCAGTCCAGCCTGCTCCTGTTCAGTCTGTAGCGCAGGCTGCTCCACTCCAGTCAGCTCCACTCCAGTCAGCTCCACTCCAGTCAGCTCCACTCCAGTCAGCTCCACTCCAGTCCTCTCCTGTCCAGTCAGCTCCACTCCAGTCCTCTCCTGTCCAGTCAGCTCCACTCCAGTCCTCTCCTGTCCAGTCAGCTCCACTCCAGTCCTCTCCTGTCCAGCCCTCTCCTGTCCAGTCAGTAGTCCAGCCCTCTCCTGTCCAGTCAGTAGTCCAGCCCTCTCCTGTCCTCCAGTCTCCCGTAGCCCAGTCTCCTCCCGTCCTCCAGTCTCCTCCCGTCCTCCAGTCTCCTCCCGTCCTCCAGTCTCCCGTAGCCCAGTCTCCTCCCGTCCTCCAGTCTCCCGTAGCCCAGTGTCCTGTTCCTCGGGCCCCTATAGCTCCGTCTCCTGTCCCCCAGTCTCGTCCTCTCCAGTCTTTTTCTGTTCCCCAGTCGCCCATCCTCCAGCCTGTCCAGTCTGTCCTCCGGCCTTCCGTAGCCCAGCCAGTTCAGTCTGTAGCCCAGCCAGTTCAGTCTGTAGCTCAGCCTCCTGTAGCACAGCCTTCTGTCGCCCAATCACTCATCCACCAACCTGTTCTGTTCCCGGACCTGCAGCCACAGCATCCAGAGCCAGCTGTGAGCTCTCCTGGTCCTCAGCCAGGGGTTTCCGCACCCGCTGGCCCGGCCGCTCCTCAGCCAGGGGTTTCCGCGCCCGCTGGCCCGGCCGCTCCTCAGCCAGGGGTTTCCGCGCCCGCTGGCCCGGCCGCTCCTCAGCCAGGGGTTTCCGCGCCCGCTGGCCCGGCCGCACCTCAGCCAGGGGTTTCCGCGCCCGCTGGCCCGGCCGCACCTCAGCCAGGGGTTTCCGCGCCCGCTGGCCCGGCCGCACCTCAGCCAGGGGTTTCCGCGCCCGCTGGCCCGGCCGCACCTCAGCCAGGGGTTTCCGCGCCCGCTGGCCCGACCGCACCTCAGCCAGGGGTTTCCGCGCCCGCTGGCCCGGCCGCACCTCAGCCAGGGGTTTCCGCGCCCGCTGGCCCGGCCGCACCTCAGCCAGGGGTTTCCGCGCCCGCTGGCCCGGCCGCACCTCAGCCAGGGGTTTCCGCGCCCGCTGGCCCGGCCGCACCTCAGCCAGGGGTTTCCGCGCCCGCTGGCCCGGCCGCACCTCAGCCAGGGGTTTCCGCGCCCGCTGGCCCTGCCTGCCTCCAGCCAGAGGCCTCCGCGCCCGCTGGTCCTGCCTGTCTCCAGCCAGAGGCTTCCGCGCCCGCTGGTCCTGCCTGTCTCCAGCCAGAGGCCTCCGCGCCTCCTGGCCCTGCCTGTCTCCAGCCAGAGGCCTCCGCGCCTCCTGACCCTGCCTGCCTCCAGCCAGGGGCCTCCGCGCCTCCTGGCCCTGCCTGCCTCCAGCCAGAGGCCTCCGCGCCTACTGGCCCAGCCTGTCTCCAGCCAGGGGCCTCCGCGCCTACTGGCCCAGCCTCGGCTTCGGATTCGCCTTCTGCTCCGCCTGGTCCAGCCTCGGCTTCTGATTCGCCTTCTGCTCCGCCTGGTCCAGCCTCGGCTTCTGCTTCGCCTTCAGCCTTGCCTGGTCCTGCGGCTGCCACGCCGTCGCCCAAGCCACGTTCTGGAGGTCAACGCCGGCGTGGCCGCCCACCAGACCTGCTCAGTGGCCGCCGCCGCCTTCCTCGCGGCCGCCCACCGGACCTGCTCAGTGGCCGCCGCAGTCTTCCTCGCGGCCGCCCACCGGACCTGCTCAGTGGCCGCCGCAGTCTTCCTCGCGGCCGCCCACCAGATCGCCTCCAGCGTCTCGGCCACCAACCACGTGGCCGCCCGCCTGAACTGTCTCGTCTCGGCCACCAGCCACGTGGCCGCCCGCCTGAACTGTCTCGTCTCGGCCACCAGCCTCGTGGCCGCCCGCCTGAACTGTCTCGTCTCGGCCACCAGCCTCGTGGCCGCCCGCCTGAACTGTCTCGTCTCGGCCACCAGCCACGTGGCCGCCCGCCTGAACTGTCTCGTTTTGGACTCCGTCCCTCCGTCCTGGGCCCCCTCCGCCCGCCCTGTTCTGGTTTTTTTTTCCTCTTTCGGCCGTCGGGTGCCGGCCTTTGGAGGGGGGGGTACTGTCAGGGTTCCTGGGTCGTTGACCCAGTGTTTTCCGTTTTGTCATGTTCAGTTTATTTTCACATCCATGTTTTCTGTGCCAGCCTGTCTCATGTTCCAGTTCCTTCCATACATCATTAGTTAGCCTACACATCAGCTGTGCTCTCACCTGTCTCCAATCATTGTCATTTATTAGTCACGTATTTAAGCCCTCTGTTCCCTTCAGCCCTTGTCGTGTCATTGATGTTAGTGTGATGTTTCTGTGATGTTGTCTCTCCGTATGTATGTTCAGTTCAGTCAGTCAGCCATCCATCCAGTCTTTCAGCCAGTCAGTCAGTCTTTCGTTCCTGCCCTGTTCATCCACGCTTGATAATAAACCACCTTCAGTTCTTCACTATCCACGAGTCCTGCGTTTGGGTCACTTCCTCGCCTCCACACATGTCACCCCTGACACTCTGCATACAGCACGAGACAAGCAGGAGAAAAAGAGACAGTAGGGAGTTTACTGCTCGCATCAAGCATAGAGAGAAAGGAATGTGGTTAACAATGAATGAGTTAGCCTTGATTAGTAGACATAACTGGGCAACTATCAGCCAAACAAGCAATAATAATAAATAATAACACATTATATTTGCCGCCGAGTATCTGTCATGCAGTATAAAGTCATTACTGCCAGTCAGTCCTTTGTAGACCTCTGGAACAGCAGACAGAGTTTCCTCCAAGTCGAGACTTCTTTGTTTAAACAGATGACATTCCCGAGGCCCCTGGCATATCTATAAAAAAAAGAAAGGTAAGTCCAATAAGTCACAAAAGCGGGTTTCTGTGCATCAACTGAAGGAAAGCTTCAGCCTTATGAAACCTGTGAGTGACAGCAAACTACACAAAGGTAATTAGCTATTACCTTCAGTTGTGTAGGAAAGGAACAGGGAAGGTGGGTGACCCGGGAAGACTCCACCTTTGGAATGCACGATTGAGCAAAAGACAATAGATTAGAAAGTCGATTGAAGCAGGAGGACCGTTTTCAAACTTTCAACTAATAACTCACTTCTTCTCTTTTGTCATTATGTTTTCAAGTTATTTTTGTTGATTGTTGTGTAGCACTTTGGTCTGTGTCTGTGAAACACTGTGGGGGAGCAAGTCCTGTGCATATTCTTTTTTGTAATACTTTTAAATTCTTAAAGTGTGTCATTATTGGCAGATGTACATTAAAATGTGACAGATTTGTGATGTTAACTACATCAAAGTACTTTAGATGACTATTCTGTATGTGGAAATATAATGTATAGCTGTGTCAGTGTAAATGTGAATAAGAAAAAGTACATGTGTTTGTAAATTCGTGTAGTTAAAGATATACAGACATAGCTACATGCAGGTGGAGCTGTTTGTGCTGAGAGTCAGTTCATTCATGTTTTCTGTGACTGTTGGCAGCTGACATCGTTCTGTTTATCATTATAATTAGTTTTGTTGTCATGCCACAGCCTCCTGTTATGCTTCACGCCAATTGCTGAATAATACAGTGTACATGATACAGAGTCTCCACCTTCATCTCCACCATCTGTCTGTCTGTCTAGTTTTTTAATGCTCTAATGATGATGGAATTGGGCCAAACAGGAGAGTGTCTGCAGAGTGTGGCAATGATCATGTTTAGTGAATTTTAGGTGGAAAAAAAAGAAAAAAATCAGAAACTGCTTGAGACGATTATTATCACTGTTTATTATCCGTAATCACTGAATTATTCTGATCTAATACATTTTTAGAGTTTGGCAGTAATACAATATATTTTTCTTTTTATATCCCTCCCTTCATGTTTTAATGTTTCAGCACTGCTTATATCCTGTTTTATTTTGGTAATTGCTTTTCCTTCTGTGTAGTCTTGTTCCCTTTTCCCCTCCTTCAGTGATCGCTTTTCCCAGTCTAATTAGCTCATCTGTGTCTCCTTATATTCTTGCATGTTTTTTGTGCACCTTTTGTTATTGAGCTGTGTTTCTTTCTGTTCTCCAGTAAATTCCCACCACATCTCTTAGTAAAAACATCAGTCTGTTCCATACTCGCTCTACACTCTGTGTGAAGTCCAACTAGGGCTGCTGAAGAGTTTCTAAATTAAGTGGTAGGGTAAAAATACAACAGAGGTTTAAAGACAGCCTGGCTTTTCTCTGACAGAAGTAGGACCTTACAGTCAGAATCTGTGGCAATTTAAAGCTGCATCCACATGTGTAACTAGGACCCAGGTTTTTGTGGCCCTACTGGAGCAAACACACATTCTCTTTCTCTCTCTTCCTCTTTCACACAGACACACAAACTGCAAGTGCCTAAATAACAGCATATAGCAATAATCAGTAATATGAATCGCATCACTTCAGCTTCATGATGGAAATTGCTCCAATCACAGGTTGGGGAATGCACACATTTATCTAAGCATATGCTATAAACACATACCATCATCTTAAACTAGGCTAGCACAAGCCCAAGACAATAAAGCTTTTGTAAAACAACACAAGACAACCATGATGACTATAAGCATGGAAGAAAAGACAGAAGTCCATTAACCACAGGTCCTCCCAGACTGATTGGATTGGATCACTGAACAGCACTCATTTACAGAACTCCTCATTCAACAGTCGATTTCAGTGGGCCAACTTCTAGATATCTCTCACACACATATTACAATATAAGTGCATATTTTCAAGAAATATATGGTTACAACATAGAATAGAATAGAATAGAATAGAATAGAATAGAACAGCTCTTTAGTGTCATCGTTACAAAAACAATAAAAGACAGTTTGGCATCTCTCCATGTGTGCAAAGTACACAATAGCATAAGTATTTACACAATAACACAGACAAATTTACATTTACACAAGAAAGATATGTACAAGTTATACATACACCTGCATACATATGGATACGCCCATGCATACATACACGCACATATTTCCACATACACGCTTATATATATATATACACACACACACACACACACACGCCATTCGAGGAGCAGGTGCATTGTGCGGTGCGGTGTGATCAGTAATACTGCACATCGAGTGTGTGTGGGGGGTGATATTGCACATTTCAACATGTCTCTGAAGGTTCTCAGTCATCCAGGTCATCGTAGTCTAAGGAGCTTGGAAAGAAAAGCGTCTGGACTTCTTTAATTTGCTTGAAGACGTTTCACCTCTCATCCGAGAAGCTTCTTCAGTTCTAGGGTCAAATGGTGGAGAGTCCCAGATTTAAGCCCTGTGGGAGTGTCCCCCCGAGAGGGACAAAGGACCCCCTAATGATCCTCCACCTAATCACATGAGCCAAGGTGTGAAAACGGGTGTGGGTCACAATCAGCCAGGGTTTCGGGTGAGCTCATTGTGAAAACTAACTCCTATCATGTGATTTCCTGAGGTCAGATGACCCAGGATGTGACTGAGCGTTAAGGCGTCTGGGAAGGATCTCAAAACTGGATTATAGATGGCAGACAGTTGGTGTCGTAAACCACCGCCTCTGTGCAAAGATGGTCGCTCACAGTGGACATAGATGCTTCTTTCACTCCTCTTTCAAACCATCTGTCCTCTCTGTCCAAAATGCGAACTCTTGCATCCTCGAAAGAGTGACCTTTGTCCTTTAGAAGCAGATGGTCTGCTGAGTCTTGTCCCTTGGAGGTGGCTCTTCTATGTTGTGCCATGCGTTTGTGAAGTGGCTATAGAGGTCTGGGCTTTCCTCGCTACACTGTACAGCATACACTACATTGTTAAGTTTGTGTTTAGGAGTTTTGTCTTTGGGATGCACCAGTTTTTGTCTGAGTGTGTTGCTGGGTCTGAAGTAAACTGGGATGTTGTGCTTGGAGAAAACTCTCTTGAGTTTCTCTGATACACTGGCTACATAGGGATAGTTATGGAAACTTTAACAATAACCTGCAACACACCCAGTGAGCTTGATTTGAAGTGGTTTAATTAGCACATTGCAATGTGGAGAAAAAGTTCAGATTAAACACCAAACAGTTTTCTGAGGATGGACACTGCCCTGAACTCTTTTATACCTTCCTTCCCAAAAAAGAACATTCCACAACTCTCACGCCCATCTCACGGGGGGCTATACCCATCCTTAAAACCTCCTCCCTCACAGAGACAATTATGATCTTGTTTTCTGCTTGGCCGTCACCTAAGGATTTACATCCCTGATAAGGAGAAGAAGTCTCACTATCTGTTTAACGTCTCCCATTACAATGGCCTCACTGTGTGTGTAGAGCGTAAGGCCCATCTGTAGTGCACATGCATACAACTTTCTTTTTTTTCTTTTTTTTTTGTCTGTCCCATTTGGTTCTTTAGCCGTCAGAGTTGTTGTCTGAAGACCAACAAGGATACCAAATGGATTTATTTTGCCAAATGGATCATCATGGCATTGCCGTATTGGTCCATTTGATCAACCTTTGTTGTTATTATTTATTTTATTTTCGGTTGTTACAGATGGGACAGACATGACTGGGGGATAGGAAAGAGAGGAAGGAAAAGAAAAACAGAAGGGAAGAGGGACAGTGAGAAAGGGCACTTACAAAGACAAAGAGAAAAAGAAAAAAAAATCTCCTGGATCACCTGTTGAGAGAAAAAGAATAGAAAACAAGCAAAAAAAAAAAACAAAGCAACATACTAAACACAACACCATCCCGTTAATCTAGCTAAGTGTGAACAGCAGTAAATACTAAATATTGAATGTTGTTGTGCAGCACACAGGACAGACAGCGCACAATGTGCTTTGAAGTAGCAACTAAGAAAGGTGTAGTTTATGTCTACGAACAGTGAACACCCGTGTGCACACCTGTGTGGATCAGCGCGCTTGTATTCAGAAGGTTTCCCCATGTAACGGTCTGCTAGAGGGTGTGGGGGGCCATAGCCCCGTCCCCCAGGGCATGAAGCAGGCATGGAGAAGATCCAGGCTTCAGACATCCAGAGGCCCCAGAGTGCGAGAGCCCAAGGTGGACCACCGGAGGGGCATCCGCGCCACCCTCCTGGGAAGGGCTGAGGAGATCCCCAGACATGCATACAACTAAGTGACAGGAGTGCTCTTGCTATACTAAAGTGATATGATTAAATATGTGATTAATACATGAGAAAAGAAATCTGCTTCCACAATTCCACCCTTTTGATTCATCAATTAAGAATTCAAAATAGTTAATTAAGAATCACATAAAAACACATGGAGATCTCTTTTCTAACTACTGAACATAACATTAACAACATTGTGCACTCAAAAAAATTACACAATGTGTATTCTTCCTACAGTCAGAAGGGAAAAAAAACGTTACACTTTTATGGTCATCTTCACTCTCACTATCATCCTCTCTTCATCTGAGTCTCCACCCTTTGTTCAAAAGAATGACAGTTATAACATGAAAGAAAACACAAAGTATGAGATCATATACAGAAGTGAAACAGCATAGGTTGTTCATCTGCAAAGAAAACTTCAACCTTAGTTACATCAAGCTGCTCTTTCATAAGAACCCGTTGTTAAGATAAGGAAGTTCTTCAGTGTGTGATATATTTTTTCACTTTATCATTAAATCCATCAACCCATGTTTCCCAATTTAGTAACTGTTTCTGTAAAAGACCCTCATCCCAAGTGTTATTAGGGATTGAGGCACACATGGCTCACCAAACATCACACACACTCCTTTGTGCATTTTGCTTTGCCCTGTCCAGATGTTTACCATAAAGGACAGTGACTATATTTAAACCTATAGGTAAATGAATACCACAAACATAAACTAACTTCAATGTTAGTGCTTCTCAAGGTCTGGGGTAAAACCCAGAGGTAGCCATGAATTTCCACACAGCCAACATATATCAAACACTTAAGAGCTAAATTTACAATAGAGTGATAGATCTTCATTCTCCATCTATGCAGTGTACTGCACTCTTCACTGTTGTAGGGCCATCAGCCCATTTAAAAAGTGTAAAACACACTGTTAGACCTCTGCCTCACCACCACATATTTCAAATCCAACGAGGGTTTCTACAGACAAAAACATGGCTGTGCCATGGGCTCCCCCGTGTCACCTACTGTAGCCAACCTTTACATGGAGGAAGTGGAAAGGAAGGCTCTTGGCTCTTTCAAAGGAAGAGTACCCAGCCACTGGTACAGATATGTAGATGACACCTGGGTCAAAATCAAGACACAAGAAGTGGAATCCATCACTGCGCACATTAACGCTGTGGATAAAGTCAAGTCAAGTCAAGTCAAGTTTATTTATAAAGCACATTTAAAAACAACCGAGGCTGACCAAAGTGCTGTACAATAAAATACAAATAAAAATGCTATAAAACACAGGTACATAAAATGCCTCACAAATAAAACAATTAATTAAAAACAATAGGTTAAACCTTGCTAAAAGCCAGTGAAAATAGGTGCGTTTTAAGAGCAGTTTTAAAAGTTCCTAGGCTTGTGGAGAATCTGATGTGAGGGGGTAGACTGTTCCACAGTCTGGGTGCAGCCACAGCAAAAGCCCTCTCCCCCCTAGTCTTTAATCTGTACCTGGGAACATCTAAAAGCATCAAATCTGCTGACCTCAAAGATCTCCTAGGGCAGTAAATGCTAAGAAGCTCTGCCAGGTAAGGAGGTGCAGTTCCGTTAAGAACCTTAAAAACCAGCAGTAAAATTTTAAAATCAATCCTAAAAGCAACTGGGAGCCAGTGGAGAGAGCAGAGGACCGGAGTGATGTGGTCTCTCTTTTTGGAACCGGTCAGCATGCGAGCAGCAGCATTCTGCACCAGTTGGAGGCGATGCAAACAGGAACGATCTAAACCAACGTAAAGGGAGTTACAGTAGTCCAGCCGTGAAGTAATAAAAGCATGGACCACCCTTTCTAGATCGTTCCTGCACAGGTAGGACTTGACTTTAGCTAAAATCCGTAGGTGATAAAAAGATCCCTTGACTACGGAGCTGATTTGTTTATCAAATTTAAAAGCACTGTCAAAAGTAACACCGAGGCTCTTCATGGAGGAAGTACATTCTGAAGTTAGGGGTCCCATAAAATCAAAGGAAAGCTTAGGGTCTTTAGGAAGCCCAAACACAATGACTTCAGTTTTACTTTCATTTAGATGTAAAAAGTTAAGAGCCATCCAAGTCTTAATGTCCGACAGACAGGAGAATAACGGCTGCAAAGAGTCCTTACAGTCAAACCTCAGTGGGAGGTAGATCTGAATGTCATCAGCAAAAAAATGAAAGGACACATTATGTTTGCGCAGCACATCGCCCAGAGGGAGCAAATACAGAATAAACAGCAGGGGCCTAGAATGGACCCCTGAGGTACACCACAAGTTAAAGGAGCTCTGGGAGATGACAGTTCACCAAGGTGAACAGAAAAACTCCTGTTATCCAGGTAGGACTGGAAGAATTTCAAAACAGTACCTTGCAGACCGACACAGTGTTCTAGGTGGGATAACAGTATATTGTGATCGACAGTGTCGAAGGCTGCTGTCAGGTCTAAGGTTACTAGGACAGCAGCATGACCAGAGTCTACAGTCAAAAGCAAATCATTAAAAACTCTCAGTAAGGCAGTTTCAGTGCTATGACGAGCTCTAAAACCAGACTGAAACTTCTCATAGAGACTGTTGTTGTCTAAAAATGACTGGAGCTGCCTGAAGACCACTCGTTCCAATACTTTGGACAGAAAGGGCAGATTGGAGATGGGCCTATAATTAGAGAGTATAGATGGATCCAGGTTAGGCTTTTTGAGGAGAGGTTGAACAACAGCATGCTTAAAGAGTGTTGGGAAACAACCAGAGCTGAGACAGGCATTGATCAGGACCAGAAGGAAAGGTCCAACTGAGTCCAGGACCTGTTTCAGAAGACGAGAGGGAATAACATCAGTGGAACAATTGGTGGATTTGACCTTGCAGACTGTTTCATGCAGCTGAGAAAGAGAAATTAGCTCAAACTGATTAAAGGCAGATTGGCACGGGAGAGGAACACAGGGTTTTAAAGGTGGAGGTGGAATGACAGACTGCAGAAGGGAAATCTTATTAACAAAGAAACATAAAAAGTCATTGCAAAGGGTGACAGAAGGTGTGAGGCAAGTGGACGTATGAGGATCAACAATGGAGTTTAAAACACGAAACAAAGTCTGAGGTTTATGGACATTACTGCTAACCAGGTTAGATATGTAGGTGGACTTAGCGTCTTTAGCAGCTTTCTGATAAGCTAAACGAGAATCTCTCAGGATATTGAAGGAGATTTGCAGCTTGTCCTTTTTCCACTTTCTCTCAGCACTCCTGCAGGAGCGCCTGAGAGCGCGAACAGAGTCTGTAATCCAAGGTTCAGCGTGAGCTTTGGGCCGGAGTGATTTTAGGGGAGCGATGGAGTCCAGAATAGAAGTGCATGTTGAGTTAAAAAGAGCAGTTAAATCTTCTGCACACGGGGAGTCAATCCAGTCCACCGTGGAGAGCTCAGAGTTGCTAAAAGCAGCAGAAAACTGGGATGGTACATGGGTATTGATGATCCGGTGGCGGCGTGAAGGAGCTTTAACTGCAGCAACAGAACATTGTGCAGTGGCGGAAAACAGAACAGGACAGTGATCAGAGATACACGCACTCTCACAGATTTCAGAGACGTGGATACTCAGGCCGTGGGACATGACGAGGTCCAGTGTGTGACCTTTCTCATGTGTGGAGCCAGACACACACTGAGTCAGGTTAAAGGAGTCCAGCAGTGATACAAAGTCTCTAACCAAAGGTTTAGATGGACAACACACATGGATATTCAGATCGCCAACAATAAGAAAATGATCAAAATCTACTGAGAGTCCTGATAAGAATTCCCCAAACTCACTAATAAAGTCTTTGTTGAATTTGGGAGGACGGTACACCACTGCACACAGTAATGGAGTAGATGAGTTCAGTTTAAAAAGCTGCAGTTCAAATGTGGAAAAGGAGGAAGATGAAATCTGATGACAGTCATAAACTGATTTAAAAACACACGCAAGGCCTCCACCTCTACCAGAAGACCTGGGAGAGTTGAAAAACCGACAGCCTGGCGGAAGAAGCTCAGAGAAAGCCACAGTCTCACCAGCATGAAGCCAGGTCTCAGTAAGGAACATAAAATCCAGTTCATGAGAAGAAAAAAAATCCTTAAGCAGAAACGTCTTATTGGAGAGGGATCGAGTGTTGATCAAAGCCATAGATAAAATAAGATCAGTAGCTGTCATCGGGATTGATGTGCGGCTGAGTGGGCGGAGGTTTGAAATAACAGTACCAAATCTGCGGATCCGTGGCTGTAGAGGAGCCGATGACCCAGCACCCAGAACAGAAGCAACCAGCGACATACTAGGAAAATCCAGCAGGAGAGGAGCAGGCATCAGGCACGGGCCGGAGGTGGAAGAGAATCGCTCACCTGAGCAGAACGCCACCGCCGGCATGGCGGGGAGCGAACCAGACGACTGAAGAAGGCGCGGGCCGAGAAGCGGGTCCACCGGTGAAGCAGGAGCAGCGTCGGGCGGAGTTGGAGAGACAGTGCGCACCCAGGGTCCTCTGGGTTGGAGTGAGCCTCTCACAGTAGCAGAGTAGCAAAAACCCATTTGTAAAAGTAGAGGATCAGCCAGGCAAGAAAGTGACAGGAATGCCTTTGTACGAGCCAAGAGACCACCTCGCTTCCCTTGTCTTCTCCGGCGTTTTCTCCGGTGTAGCTTGGGAGGGAGGAACCAGGTGCGACGCAGGTAAGGCGGAATGCCATCGAGCAGTGGAGGGGCACTGCTTGTTTGCCCATCAAAAACAAAGGACGAAGGTGCTGTCACTGCTAAGTCTCGGATAGTAAAAAGAGTTTTTCGGTCATAGGTCCGGAGCGAATTAATTTCCACAGTTAAAGCAATAAACAGCAAACAGACAACCAAAAAACAGGTCGAGTGACGGCGAGCCGAACATACTGGCGCCATCTTCCTCGCACACACCTCATAAAAACATCAAGTTCACCAGGGAAGACACAAAGGACAACTGTTTGCCTTTCCTGGACTGCGCTGTGCACATTGAAGAGAATGGAAACCTCAACATTGAAGTTTACCGGAAGCCCACACACATGGACCAGTACCTCCTCTTTGACTCCCATCACCCTCTGGAACACAAACTTGGAGTAATCAGGACCCTACACCACCGGGCAGAACATGTTCCCTCTAAGCCTGAGGGAAAAAAGAAGGAACACACACACGTAAAGGAAGCACTCAAAACATGCGGTTATCCTAACTGGGCGTTCATAAAGTCAGCAAAGAGGCACAGAAAAGAAGATCAGACACCAGCGAGGGAGGATAAGAAAGACAGACGCAACAACATTGTCATCCCCTATGTAGCCAGTGTATCAGAGAAACTCAGGAGAGTTTTCTCCAAGCACGACATCCCAGTGTACTTCAGACCCAGCAACACACTCAGACAGAAACTGGTTCACCCGAAAGACAAAACTCCAAAACACAGACTTAACAACGTGGTGTATGCTGTACAGTGCAGCGAGGAATGCCCAGACCTCTACATTGGAGAGACCAAACAGCCACTTCACAAGCGCATGGCACAACATAGAAGAGCCACGTCTTCAAGCAACTTAAAGAAGTCCAGATGCTTTTCTTTCCAAGCTCCTTTACAACCCTTTACAGAAACAACAAAACAAACTACACGACCATCAGAACTTTATCTTTCTGATCTTGCGTTCAGTTGTGTCACTGACAAAACTGCTTGAATTATGTAATTTTACATACTTTTTTTTTAACAGCACATTGTGTCCTGATTAGCTGTAGACCATTGTCAATCGATCTCGTGCCGTGTCTCCTGTACAGTACAGAATGCGTTCAGCTTGCCTAATATACATAAATCTTTGATCGCTAGCAGTGTGACTCTGAAGTGCTGTACTGTATGTTTGTAAGTTTTGTCCCCAACAAACACAACAATGTCGATGTCGAACATTTTGCACCGTCAAAGGCACCTACGGTAGCACCCAAAAGGCCGAGGAAGATGCTAACCATCGCACAAAAAGTTGGACTTCTGGACATAGTAAAGAAAGGTAGAAGCTACCGTATTTTCGGATTATAAGGCGCATTAAGCAAAACAAAACAGTCAGATAGGTCAAACTTTACTCAACTCATTCTTCTTGCTTCCTCTACTTCCGTACCATTGATTCATTAATGTTGAATTCTCTGGCAGCTGCTCTATTCCCATGTCCTGGACCTGAAAACAGGGTTTGATCTTTGATTTCAATCTATAATACTGGACTTATTTTTCTACGAAGGTTTGAACTTTGAGAGTGTTTAAGAAGAAGAGAGAAAAGTGTGAAAATGTTCGTGCCTGTCTAAGAAAAGTGTATAAAGTATGTAGTGAGGGGTTTTACAGCCTTAAAACATCTATAATAATTGTAAAAAATAAAGTTGGTGTCACGGGCTGCGACGGCAGACCGTGGAGTTACAGTGAAAGCAGGGCCCAAACGCGAGGCTTTTTTGTGAAGGACAGTGGATTTATTGACAGGGGGTGGAAAACACACAACTATATACAAAATCCCAGCACTGTGGTCCCGTGGCGATTCTCCCTGAATCCCACACAGTGCAGATGTCCGTGAAAGGTGAAAAGTGGCGACTCCAAAAACTCCTATTCCCACACCGTGACTTCAAAACACACTCCGCTCCAGATTCCTGGTAACACAAACACATTCAGGTTAGCAGGAAATCTACTATCTTGAAGGTTTATACAAAAGCCCACGGCTGTACTGACGAGTTCTGACTCAAGGATCCAGCGTCGGCCTCAGCTCAGCTACAGTCTTAAATACCGACGAGCGTAATCTACTGCAGCTGGCTGAGGAGGACGAGCGGCAGGTGTGGCTGTCTCTAGTGCAGAAACACTTCCGGGTTCGCAATCTCCTCAGCGAACCAAAACATCCAGAAGCTCACACGGAGAGACCAGGAGAAAAAAGGAGAGAAAACCAAAACACCACACGGAAAAAATAAACATATACATACACAAAAATACATGAGCCCTGGGTCCCTAGACCCAGGCCATGACAGTTGGCTACTTCGTGGATTTCACCTATCGCGGGTTATTTTTAGAACGTAACTCCCGCGATAAACGAGGGACCGCTGTATATAAAAACATGAACGCTATTCATTAAAATAAAATGATATTTCTAATTTTCAATGCAATATCAGCATTATAGGACAATGTTTCATTGTGAATCTATACCACTTGATGATTAATAGAGAGGAAATAGATGCACTGCATAGAAGGAAGCAACACAGCAGATTGGAAGTGAAGTGTATGTAATGCATGTAATGCAGGGGGAATATGATCCAAGGATCCAAGAGGACTTAAAAAAATAGTAATCTCTTTTCAAGAGTTTGAGGTCTGGTTATTTGTTGTTTGAAAGCATTTATTATTTCATGTGTTTGTACTGTACTTGTTTTATACTTTCTAACTTACCCATTTGTTTCTTGCTGGACCCGGTCAGCCTTGAGTGTAAACAAAGCCTCATTTTTCCCTCAGTCTTCCTCAGTTTATTATAGTATCATCAAACTGTTCATTGCCTCCATCATATCTCCTTTGGATTGCCTTAATGGACTTTTGTCACAGTGAGCTCCATTTCATATTGAAGGCTATTCAAGCTGTCCCACATATAAGAAAATGAACAAAACAGAAAGTCCAGCACAGAAAGGTTGCAGTGAAAAGAGAGGACAGAGAAGCCGACAAGACTCACTCAAAGAAAACCGAGAGACTGCAAACAGCATGAGATCTTGAGTCCATTGCTACAACCACCTTTGTGTGGTTGTAGCAATGCACAGGTTTTCACGAAACAACATGTGCTACTACAAGTGCTATGCTTATGAGATTCTGTAAGACAGCTGCAATCTTTTGTTAATAAGTAGTGAACATCACGACTTCTAAGCAGTTAGTAAAGTTCAGGTGAAAACATGTGTTTCAAGCTTGCATTTAAATCCTTCAAAAGGTCCAGCGAGCCGTCTGCATGCATTTTATTAGTAAAGGGGGGGAAGGTGATCTAAAATCCACTGATGCTTGGCTTTCATAAAGCTGTGCCGAAATACTGTATAACACAGCAAGAGCACCATGCTGAAAGCCAGACACAGGACCAATGTTAATCTATCGCTGTCAGTGCTGCAATTATATTACACAAATGTGCTATAATGAGCGTTATTAGCAATTCAAATGTAGGAGGCAGTGAAGCATGCGTGTATGTAATGGTGTATCTGGGATGCATTCCTCCTCCTCATCTGTCTCTGCCTGAACACACAACCCTTACATACATCACACCAGCGACACCAAGATCCGTCACTGAACTGTAGGGATGGGTACCGGTGTCCGGTGCCATGATGGCACCGGTTCTGACATAAACGGTAGTAACCAGACCGAAAAGCAGCGCACATTTCGGTGCTTTATTTCGGTGCTTTTTTTTTTTTTTTCCTGAGCCAATTCTAGCCAATCATTTTACGTTTCCGAGGATAGTAGGCGGGTCCAGGTACGTACGTTCTTTTAGAGCAGAGCTACAGATTAAAAATGCCCAAGGCGAAGCGGTCAAAAGTCTGGCTGTACTTCGCAGCAAAAGATGCAAACTCAGCAGCCTGCAACAAGTGCTTTAAGCTGATACTGTGATACTGTCAAAGGAGGTAACACCTCGAATCTGATGAAACACCTGGCGACGCATAGCGTTTTTTTTAAAGCCGAGAAATGCGCCGTGTTTGATAGCTTGCTGCGAGACCTCACACCGAGCACATCTACTGCGGGTGTGGTGCCTGTTATCGGACCCGGAGTTAGCAACATCCCCCAAAAACTCGAAGAGTAGAGTCCTGACCCCTAGCCCTGCCAGTGTAGCAGAAATGATGAGGATGATGATGGCAGCAGCCGCCGTTCTTCTCTGCGTGAGTAGCTTAATGTTGTTCGTGTGTAATTTATGTTGAGTAGGCTAACCACGTTATTAAATTAATGCATGTAAGGTGAACTAGCAAACACTGTCTTCTTGTTTGATGGCAGATACTCCCTTCACCCTGGCCAAAAAGGCTAAAATGACCAAAAGAAAAAATGGAAAACAGTTAAACATGAGAGGTTTTTGGACCAATTTTGTGTTTTTTCCCATTGTTTAAGCACTGCTTCCAGCCAAGAGTGATACCATATATGCCCTATAGCTGCAGAAAAGGCTAACATTTTTATCTTTTTACAAAAAACAGCTGAACATGAGAGGTTTTTGGACCAATTTTGTGTTCTCCATTCTTTAAGCACCGGTTTGAGCACCGTTTAAGCACCAGCACCGTTTCAAAAGTACCGGTTTGGCACCGGTATCGGATAAAACCTAAACGATACCCATCCCTACTGAACTGTGCTGAAGCTTAACAAGTCGTCTCTACAGCTGTTCATTACAGTATCATACTGATGCTGTAGTCCTCAGAGGTACAGAGAAGATAAAACACTCTCAGAACTGGATCTTCCATCACAGGTCATGTCATGTGATGAGATCCAAACACTCGGAGCTGGGAGCAGCCTGGATACAAACCATCAGAGCAAAAGAAAAAATGGAATATCTACTTCAAAGTGAGCAGCTACTCATATTCAGTCCTTGAGCTGCACACATTTGCCACAATTTGGCTGTCTTTCCTGAGGAGCTTCAACCCCTAAAACAGTCAAAGTAACTTCCAAAGTCAAACTTCAGCAGGTTGTGTAAGGACAGCATCTTCTCCCCACACACTCAGTCGGTAGTCAGTACTCAAAACTGCACACAATACAAGTGCATGTAGCAGGAATAGTGGTGGTGCACTACTACTGAGTCTCCTCCTGTGGTCCTTGTTTTCTAAACAGACATGAATCTCTGCTCGCCTTTACATTCATACACTCATGTGCAGAATGCATTTACATTAAACTTCATGGTGTCCCAGCATCGTGAAGCTCCAGTCGCTGTCTGACTGATTAAGATTCTGATATGAAATTTGAGGTCATGATGTAACGTGCAAAGTAAGCAGCTGTAATCCATAACAATGACCAAAAACTGGGATAAGAATATTGCAAATAAGATTTAGAAAAAACTAGAATTACAGAAATAAAATAAAGGGTAAATAAAATATAATAAAACAACAAATACATCATAAAATAGGAAAAAAAACTGTATGATAATGAAAAAGCTCCAATAACAAAAAACATCATCTTTATTAGACTGGATGATAAAGTTCTTAAAAACTTAATTTACAATTTTAATTTATAAATACTATTTATTTATAAATAGTATTTCTTTAAAATCATACACTATGTGTTCTGAAACAGGCTTTGGCCTTGAGCCCAGAACTAACCAGACGCCTCATTCACTGGTATTTGAGTTTCGAGGCCCCCGTGTTTGTTTTTCATGTCAGTGGTGATCTTATTGGAACAACAGGCTGGATCGCTAACTGATCAGCTAATTCCAGCTAGGTTGATTGACAAGCATCATCCATAAAATATACTGTGCAAAGTAGTGCAAATTACCTGCGAGTTACTGCTAAAATACTCATAAAATACAAATAATGAGCACCAGCTTCTCAGTTTGGCTGCAGCTGCTTTACAACAGGTCATATTAGTTGGATAAGTCAATTAAAAATACTCCACAAACTAAGTCGAACCCAATAGGTGAACATGTCAGCACAGCTGTCAAAGTGATCACACCTCTGACTTTAATCTTTAACACAAAACAAATTATTTCATTCTCAGGCCTGAAAAAAACAAACAAATACATTAGAGATTCCCTAAATATAAGATGAAAAACTGGACGCTGTGAAGCCTCTAAATTCACCTCTGCAGTTTGGTGTTCACTTGGTTTAAGGGAGTGGCTCATTGATAACAGCGTTTGTCACCTGACTGATGTATGTGGACCTCAGCTATCAGTCTGTCTGCTTCAGGTCATTTGGGTTTCTTTGAATTTTATTTATTGCTTGATTTATTTAAATAGTACATATCCACATCTACACACTACTCACATCACTGATGATCCGATTTCATATGAACTTTTTGGTCTCCATATTTTGTCCTGCCTTTGAACTTGAGTCATGATAACATCTATAAATAAGTCATAATATTGAATAACCATGTAAAACTTTGCTGGATGTGTGTGTGTGTGTGTGTGTGTGTGTGTGTGTGTGTGTGTGTGTGTGTGTGTGCGTGTGTGTGTGTGTGCGTGCATGTGTGTGTGTGCCACAGGATAATTACACTATGTGCTAGAGGGTGAGCTCCAGGCCATTTTTAATGTAATATTGCAGCACACACACTCAGCCAGTCTTAGGTAGACCACCACTCTGCCTCTCAGTGGGACACTCTGCCTTTCACAGATGATCAAAGCAGATTCACTGAGCCTTTGCTGTAAAACATGACAGCACTGTGTGCAGCCAGCTCTCACAGACAAAGGTAAATCTTTTTTGCATTTGTCATTTCCTTTGAACATGCAAACATTGCATTTCATGGAACAAGAACAAATGTTGAATTTATATTCCAGTTCTATATCTAACAGTAATATCAGCATTTAAACAAACACATCTCAGTCTGTCGGGGGTTTGGTTTGTGGACACCAGTGTCAATAATACAAGTGTTGCCTCATCTCCACTATTCAGTACTCAGAGAATAAAAATCCTTTAATTTTGGATTATTTAAACTTCTAAAACACGTTGTCCCGTGACATATACTGGTCTTATGACAGCATTTCACAGCTGTGTATTAAATTAGCAGCAAAGATGGATGAGTGGAACTATGAGTTAAACAAAACTGAATCTGAACATTAATGAATTACAGAAAATGTAGTGCAGGCAGCATATAATTTGCAGGCTTGTGCAAAATCTGCTAACCCTTTAATTCTGACATGTTGCAGTGAGGTCTCTTATAAACGGCTAGCAGTGCAGCAGTGTTTGTCTTTGTCAGTTTTCAAGTATGCCATTAATGTTTAGTGGCTGTGGAGGAAGGTCCTTGTCAGTCAGCACTTCTTGCTCTTCTTTGGTCTTCAGTAATTTCTTTAAAGCTTCAAGATTAGTTTGGGGTCCAATATCCTCCTGGACTAAGATTCAAAGCAGGAGGGTGGAGGAATAAGAGTTTAAGAGAGTAAAAGACCATACCTGGACAAGAGAATGAAATATTTCTCTCCTAACCAAGCACTGACAGCGCTGTCAGTGCTTGGTTAGTGGGCTGTATCCACAGATTGTATGTTCGCAACCCACATACGCAAATCCTGTAGAGTATCCTGATAACATGGGCTGTACCACAAGGCAAGCAGTATGATTTGTGAGATAATATGATAAAAAATGCTACAAAAGGTACTGACACTGCAAATATGCCTGAGAGCTCCAGTTCAGAGACTCATGTTTTCCTATGTTTTTGATCAAAATGACCAAGAGTTCTGGAAATTTCCACCAGTGTTATAAAGGCTTTAAATATAGAGACACAAAACCACCGTTGGTCACTAAAGTTGGGCATTTTAACTTGGGTGGCTATGGGGATTGTCTCATTCTGGAGCCCCCGAGTCATTAAATTCTAACTAGAAACATTTCTTCACACGTCACTTTGAAATATTGCTGTGTCTCACCTCACTCTGAGCATTTGCTTCCCCTCCTGAGAGCTGGAATGGAGATGCTACTCCTCCTCTAAGACCCTTGCTAGACAGCCAAGTATTGATAGGACTTTTGCTGAAATGTGCCTTTTATTTTGTATTCAGAAAAATTTCTGTAGTGATGAAGTAATTTTTCTGAAGTGGCAAAGCTTTATGCATTGATTTTCTGATGGTGTGCTCTCTTTTGATCTGTCTGATTGCACTTTGTATCCAACTTGATCCAGTTTCCTAAAAGTGGTTTAGATTGCCAAGCGCTGCTTCCTTAGAAACCTTCAGTCTAGCCATAATTTGACACTCAGAAAACCTCCTTTGACTTCTGACACTTTCCAAGTTCAGAAGCCGTGTTTACTTCGTCAGCAGTTCTGGAGACTTGAGCTACAGACATATTTCTACTAAGAAGGTTCTTAATAGAAAGTGAACTATAGCTGCAAGTTGATTTAGCTGAACAGGCCTCTTATTAATGCCATGAATGATGGAAGGATGCAACTCATGAACTCATGAGTTAATATGGTTCCTGCAACAAATCTGATTACTCACTGTATGTGTGTGTATGTGTAAGGTTGTGTTTGTCTTTAAGTTTGTGATATAAACTTAACATTTGATGCGTCTCTTTGATAATTATATCAAAAGAGAAAGTATCACACTTATCCTTGTTTGGCTTATTTTTGCCACCAATATTTTAAGCATGCCACTTGTATCATGTGCATTGAGGCTCAGCATACAGCACACCCACAGTTTGTGATAAAGCCATATATACATCCATAACAGCTTTTCTGAGCTATGAATATTTGTAATACAATGTGGATAAATAATCAGCCCTGTTCCAATCTTTATTAGCACCCAGTAGGAAGAGGGACAGTGAGGGAGTGACAGCATGAGCCTTTTAATAGAGGAGTTATTTATATGGAAGGAAAGGAAGAGCTTTGGTTATTTACATGGAGGGGGGAGAGTGGAGGAGGAGGAAGATGAGATTATTTACATAAAAAGGAGGAGAGATTTTTAATATCAAGCTGTTTATGAGTGTGCTGTCTATATCTTGCCTGGGTCTGTGTGTATTAAAGTGCTAAATATAATGTGATACTGCTGCTAGTGTGTGGGCTGCTGCAGTATAGGGAGACAGATATGATTAGTCAGTGTGCTCTATCCCTACGCCAACAAAGCCACTACCTTTGTGAGTGAAAATATCTATCCACACATATATACATCCGTCCATCCTCTGAAACATATTCTGACCGGGGTCACGGGGGCAGCAGCCTAAGCAGAGAAGCCGAGACTTTCCGCACCTCACCCACCTCCTTCAGCTCATTAGCGGGAACAACAAAGTGTTCCCAAATGAGCCAAGAAGAACTGTGTGACATGTTTGGCACCCTTCACCCAGTAAGCCCCCAGGAAGCATCTTATTCAGATGCCTAAACCTCAGCTGGCTCCTTTCAGTGCAGAGGAGTAGTCGCTCTACTCTGAGTTCCTCCTGAATGACTGAACCTCCCACCCTATCTCTAAGGGAGAGATCGGCCACTCTTCAGAGACAGCTCATTTCTGCTGCTTGTATCTGCAGTCTCATTCTTCCAGTCATTACCGCATGACCATAGGTGAGAGTAGGGACATAGACTGACCGGTAAATCAACAGCTACCCTTTTATGCTCAGCTTTTGCTTCACTACAACAGATTGTTATGTATAGCATCTGTATCACTGCAGATGCAGCCCCAATCCATTTGTCAATCTTCAGCTCCCCTCATTCGTGACTGATACCTACACTCCTCCACAGACCCAGAGTGGGCACTTCACCCTTTTCTGGCTGAGAACCATGGCCTCAGACTTGGAGGTGCTAATTAATTTCTCGCTGCTTCATTCTAATGAACTAGGAGGAAGAGGAGACCAACACCCGATGAAGCCAACAGAACCAGATTACCCACAAAAAGCAGCAATGAGATTCTGACACAACCAAAGTGGAAGCCTGCCACCATTTGGCTATGCCTAGAATTTTTTTTTTTAAGTAGAAGAAAACCCAACAAAAATTAAAAAGAGAATCAATGAGAAAGGCAGCAACACCAACACCCACAATGGACAAGTGGGACTTATTCCCAGCAAAGCAGACCAAGCTCTCACTGTGAGTTACAAGGACCTAAAGGCTCACAGCAACGTGCCAGATACACCAGAACACCTCCCACAGGATGGGGCATGGTCACATGCCTTCTCAGAGTTCACAAAGCACATGTGGACTGCTGCACAAACTCCAATGCAGCCTCAAATATACTTAAGAGCATTAAGAGCAGGTCCATTGTGCACCAGCACATCTAAAACGACCATATCCATATCGGTACGCATATGTATCGAACATTACAAAAGTTTTTATTTATTTTATCAACTTTTCTTCTGACGATGCTGTCTGTGTTGAGCGCTCAGTGGATCTGCGTTCGACTACTCCGCCTAGGCTGCACTGTCAAGTGCAGATCCACTGAGCGCAGCGCAAGCTAGCAAGACAGAAGCTAAGCTCGTTGCAACATGGCAACTGCCTCAATGCTACCCGAAATTGAACCTCCCCCACCCTCATTCAGATCTGGCGTTTGGAACTATTTTGGTTTTCATGTGAAGTATGACCCTGAAGGTAAGCGCGTCATGGACAAAAGTAAAACAGTATGTCGGATGTGCCACGCAATGCTCAATTGGTGGGAACTAGTGCGATCCGCGGTAACTCGTTAACGGAGATTTGCCGCGTTATGGCGTTAATGTCATTTTAACGAGATTAACGCGGCCAGCACTAACAAATATGACTGCACATTTACGCCGACATCATCCTAGTGCAAAGACAAGTGGAAGCAGACAAAAACAACAAGCACGCATGCTACAAACTTTACCCGAGTCATTTAGACAGCCGTTAGCACATGATTCTCCTTATGGGGACCTGATATGTTTAATATGCTGCTGAGAGTATACCCCAGAAGAAGCGTATAGTATAGCTTTTATTTTGGAAAGAGCCATTTCTCTGTAATAAACTCTCTTTTCCAAAGATGAGTGATTTCTCGATCAGATAGATTTATTTATTTTTTATTATTTTGTTGTTTCAGCAACATTAAATTTAAAAACTGTACTTTTCAGTTAAAATAATTTTAATTTTAATAATAATTTTAATAAATGACAAATTAAAAAGGCATGAACATTTTTTTGTATCGAAAAGATATCGACCCGTGACACCAAAGAATCGAACCGAACCGTGAATTTTGTGTATCGTTGCACCCCTATGTCTGTGAAGGTTCTCAGTTGCACCCCTAGTATTTACGCCACTTGTCTACCACCAGAATTAAGTTATGCTTTATCAGGTTTTACAACTGACACATAACTACTAAGAGCAAATGTAATAGTTAAACAAATCACCCTTAAAGGTCGTCAATTTTATTCAGTTTTTATTTACATAATGCCACATCACAACACAAGTCAGCTCATGGTGATTTATATTGTTAGGTCCACTCTACAATAATAAATGGATGTCGTAAAGTTCTAATAGTTACCATGTAATAAATAACAGTAGAATTTAAAAAAAACAAAACAAATTTGTATATCATAAAATTAGATTATAAATGAACCCAAATGATTTTGTCTCTGTAGACATCATTATGAAGCAATCAGGATGCCATTAAATGGTTTTAAGATTTTAAGATTTTTTTGTGAACACAGTGATATCAATTTTTAATCAAATTTGTGGATGTCATGGTGGATGTACATCAGGGGTGTCCAAACTACGGTCCATTTTTAATTGGCCCGCAGGAGATTTTATAAATAGAATAGAGTATGGCCCACACTTCAACTTTTGCTTGAGTGCATTGCACTTCTTAGTTTTAACACCAGGGGGAGCTACTGTTGATCAAGGCAGTTGCTCCACCACAATCACAGAAGAAATTTACCCCAAGTTACTAAACAGGTCAGAACCAAAGAAGCGAGAAGTAGAAAGTGAATGCAGAAAATTAAAGACACGGTGGGAGAGTGAATATTTCTTCAAAGAATTCAAGGGGACGTGTGTCTGTTTGATCTGCACTGAAACTGTGGCAGTTATGAAAGAGTATAATGTACGACGTCATTATGAAACCAAACATCAGGCCTATGCATCCTACACTGGTGCTGAGCGAGAGCAGAAATTAAAGCAAAGGGTAGCTCTCCTGCAGGGTCAGCAACAGTATTTATTTCGTGCTCAAAAAGTCCAGGAAAAGGCTCCAATAGCAGCTATGAGGTCGCCCAACTCATCGCAAGACATGGACAGCCTTTTTCAGATGGAGACCTCATAAAACGCTGCCTCGTTAAAGTCACCGAAATAATGTGCCCGGAAAAAGTGCAGGACCTCAGCAACGTCAGCATGTCCAGAAATACAGTTGTGCGACGCATTGAAGACTCGTCAGCCAACATTAAACTGCAACTGTCTGGTAAAGCTGTGCTTTTGATTTTTACTCCATCGCATGCGATGAGAGTACCGATGCCACAGACGCCGCACAGCTGCTAATTTTTTTGCGGGGAGTGGACGAGAGCACGAGCACTTTAGGTGAGTAAAAAATATTCTACAGTACCTGTGTGTTAATAAGCATGCATGTGCAGGTACACATGCTTCAAATATCAATAATGCGCATCAATTCTGTCACTACCCAGATAGCAAGGAAACATTGAAACAATATTTAGTCAATATCAGGCGATGTCATTGAATCAACGTTGAGATCTGACGTTGACCCAACGTCACTCTTGCACCCTTTTTTAATATTGAAACAATGTCAGGTTTTGATATTGAATCAATGTTGAAACCTGACATTGATTCGACGTTATATTTTCTAACACTGTTGACATTGAAACAATGTCAGATTCTGATATTGAAACACTGTTGAACTATGATGTTGATTTTCCACCTCTTTTGCACAGTTGCTTTTTATTGAAAAAAAAAACAAAAAAAACAAAAAAGGTCAATAGACATGTATCATTTGCAAAATACTTTATTAAAAGACAAAGTTTCCTATTTACATTTCTATGTTTCACGTCACTTTTTATTATTTACTCCGGGATGGGGATGGATGATGTGCGTCCTGCGCCACCCGTACGATCTGGAGCGTATCTGAGCCATTTCTGGACTGCTTGAGCAAAGACCAACTCAGACATAGAGTTCGCCCCTACCTGCTGCGCCAGGCCATCTAGGACAAAAATAGACACACACACACAAAAAAAAACCAAAGGCAAAAAAAGGGGATTAGAGCACATGAATAAGCTCTTGTTAATTGTCTTCAGCAGGGAGAAAGTATGTAAACTCCTAGGCTGATAAACATGAAAGTCACCAGGCAGAAATCAGCAAACTGCCGCATTTGATTCCCAAAGAGCTATAAGCTGAAAATGTGATATGTCTTAGCATGGTGTGCCGTGTATCCTTTAAAAAAAAGAAAACATGGGGTCCTCGGGCTGTACAAAGTGTACAACCCGAGGACAAAACAAGCCGAAGACCAAAGACTCCATCTCCAGATTAACCGGACATGAAAGTCTTGTTATTAAGAAAGACAAAGTAATATAGCAAAAAACAGACATAGGAAATGTGAAACGCACCCAGCACATCAATTGATCCCTTTATTGTTCACTTTAGGCTCATAAAACTACAATAAACGGCTGAACTTACCAAATATGCATCTGCACAGCGCTGTCTCTTTAAATGCCCTTTTTTGCTTTGTCTGGTCCTTGGTTTTTTTTCCCTGCCCAGTTGAGTACAGAGGCCGGCTCGTTTGTAAAGCCATAAGCCATTACAATGCGGACTCGCACCTCCAGTGTGGTCCAGCAGCACCAATCAACGCAAAGCGTCTCACCTATAGACACATTTTAAGAGATGGAATTAGCGTGTCTCATGTTTTAAATGTGTATGCAAGTGCTTGTGTGTTTACTTCATGCAATTGATGATAGAAACATGTCATTTAGTTTTCCCTAAAGCTGATTTTCAAGTCATACAAAGAATAAACCAAAGTATTTGCAGTACAATGTATTTCTATTCCCTTTTGCTGGATATTCATTTGTTAGTTCTTGTAACTGCTAAAAGTGTTTACTAGTTTTTGCCTGTCACATATATTTGTTATACCATGTAAACTGTGAAATTCCAAGATTTTCAAACTTGCCTTGTAATAGTGGCCTCACAGAGTCTCTGGAATCTACAGGAAAAAAATCACAACAAGATCCAAAATCCAAATCCAATTTATTTATATAGCACATTTAAAAACAAAAGGTTTGCCCAAAGTGCTGTACAAAAACACAGTGTAAAACACAAGATAAAACCACTGACACTTACATAAAACATAATAAAACACATAAACTATCAATGTCAACACAACATATACAAATATCAACTCATGCCAGTCTGAACACTATTGAAAAAAGGTGTGTTTTCAAAAGCGTTTTAAAAACAGGAAACGAAGATGCCTGTCTAATATTTAAAAGCAGCGTATTCCAAAGTTTTGGGGCCATAATTGAAAAGGCTCGCTCTCCTCTGCATTTGAGCCTTGATTTTGGGACAACCAACAGCAGCTCGTCGGCTGATCTGAGGGTCCGTGAAGGAATATAAGGCTGAAGTAACTCGGAAAGGTATGGGGGAGCAAGACCATTAAGGCATTTATAAGCCAGTGTTAGGACTTTGAAATTAATTCTGTGATGAACAGGAAGCCAGTGAAGAGAAGACAGGATAGGTGTTACATGATCATGCCTGTGGGTACCAGTTAAGAGGCGGGCAGCAGCATTTTGAACGAGCTGAAGACGAGCAAGAGACCCTTGGCTGACTCCAACATAAAGTGCATTGCAATAGTCAAGCCGTGTTGAAATAAAGGCATGTATTACCTTCTCCATGTCACGTCTTGACAAAACTGGCTTCAGCTTTGCTATTTGCCTCAGCTAGAAAAAGCTTTTTTGCAACACCGAATTAATATGTTTGTTCAATTTAAAATCTGAGTCCATAATGACTCCCAAGTTTGTCACATGCTGCTTGATATAATATGATATGACATTCAGGAGTATAAACTGGTGTTTTGAAGATAAGAGTACAATGACATTGTGATGCAGCTTTAAAACTATTTTAAAAGCATACCATCTATAGGGAAGACATCGACATCAGACTCTGCATGCTGGGGAGATCGCAAAGCTGTGTCGGTTTGTGTGTTGTGCCGGAGTGGCGAAAGGTGTCGGAAGCTGGGTGGGGCATTATGATGGTTGCTATCAGTGGGCTGGGGGGCAGACTGCGGAGTGGTGAGGGCTGTTTAGAAAAAGATAATTTTTTAAGTATTTAAGAATACAGACAACTTGTCAAAAAAGTTTCCTTGTGTCAGACACAGATATGTACACAGACACTAGACAGTATTTTATTACCTGGTATTTTCACTCGAGGGGCCTGGGGAAACCGTTTTTTTATGGGCTGCTCATCCTCAGAGTCCGTATATGTGCACAGGGGATTTGGTCTAAAGAAAAGAAATTAAAAACGGTCTTAAGTAATTGTAAATATGCTTTTGGCATATTTTTTTCCTAAAGTTACAGTTTGATTTCTAACAACACACACAGGAAACAGAGACGTGCAAGAAGGTACAGTATACAAGGAATTTTTGAAGTGCACAAGTGCATTTTTAAAAAGTTTACAAACTTCCACTTTTTGGACTATATTATGTGGTGATATTGCAGTATGCAAGCGCCACAGATATTATGTATAAAAGACAAGATCATAAATTCTTAACAATCAAAGATATGTTTGTGAATAAAAAAGTTTTACTTGTGCTTTCTTTTAAGACTGGTCTGGGTTTCTTCTTCGGACTGAAGGTCAGACGTATCACAGCGTTCACGTGGATATCTCTCAAGACTGCGTTCTGCTTCGTGAAATGTGCCTGGAAATACAAACACAATGTACGGCCAGACATACATCACGCGTGGACAAAAGGTGCAAACGCATAGAAAAATCAGCGTTTTCAAAAATACGCTGGTACGTGTGGACGTAGCCTTATTCATTATTCAAGGCACAAACGGAAAGTCATGTACGCGTGCAACGTAAAGTTAGGTGAGCGTGCAACGTACAGTCACGTGGGCATGCCGCGTGAGCATTCGAACTGAGTCTAAAGTTTTCGTGTGCGAATTGAAGCGGGTGCTCTCCAATCATCAAAAGTAACAAAGTCATTGAACACATTTATGCAGTTACCTTTGCATTTACCAATCATACATCATAGATTTACAATTGTTTGTAGTACTATGCTAAAAAGCAACTACAGAGCGTCTGGGTCAATGGTCAGTGCAGTTTATTTGTTGCCGGACTGTAAGATGAAAGTAGACACAATTTCGGGCTCCCACATTTTGTCCGAAACTGTACATTAACAAGTTTTTTTTTACTGTTATTCAAATGCGACCGTGGAAATAACGAATAGAACAAAATTCATTCATTCTTACCTTATACTAATAGCGGTGCAGGCCAGTGCAGTGCATGAACTGATGCCTTCTCCGGTCAATTCCGCTGAGAATAAATCAAATGTCCCGCTCTACAGTACAACACAATGGTTACCTGGAGGGATGTACCACTGAGAGGGGTGCTGTGGAATAGTCCAAGTGATCGCTGCTTTAATTTCCCGGTCAACTATACATAAATTGCACGTCGACACGATTTTTTAAAGCTGGTGAACTAGACCAAGTCATTGATAACAAAAGAACAATAAATCTACTTTCTCCGGTACTTTATACCCGCTGAGTTGCAATGCAATTTAATGCTCAACTACAAATCAATGCTTTTTGATGGTGACCGGTGCCGAATGATGGTCAACTATAAATAGACGTTTTCTCGACGTTGTTGTTGTCACCTGGTCGACTACAAATAGATCAAATATCAATGACAAAAAAACAACGGTGAATCAACATCGTTACAACGTCTCTATAGTAAGACCGTCGGTTTACCACAGTATTTCAATGTTGTTACAACATTGGCATTTCAACCCTGACCATAACGACGGATCGGATGAAAAATCCACATCACTTCAATGTCGTCTTGCTATCTGGGTACCCTGCTTTTGCGCACCACTTTCTTATATGCGTTTTTCTTGTTAACACACAGAGTACACACCGCTGTGCGCAGTGCACACACTGCACACGCAAAGTCAGCTGATCTCATCTGATGCAGATCTGCTCCTTGATCAAGTGACATTTGTCCGGAGTTTTGGCACGAGTGGCGTCGGATCAGCACCGCAGCTGGATGGCCTGATTTACATACCCAGCGCAGCTGATACTCACCAGAAGAATTTACTAAAATTATATGCACTCCTGTTATTAAGTCCAGTTCAGTCTGTTAATGCTGATAACCGTTTCAAACGAACATTAATAGGTGTGTTGCCTAAGCCTAATAACTTAAATAATAAGCTTGAAATTTACCCGTTATTGTTTTTTCTCTGTATTGTAAATTCTGTCTAAGAAGAAATCTGCTGCTGTTCTGAGAATGAGCTACCAAAGCTTTTTCTGAATAAATCAATAAAGATCCATTTATGGAAAGCTGTGATGAAGGCAGTTTGTCTTTACTTATATTCAACAATATAACATATTTGACCACTTTTAATTGATTTTTCTGACTTTAATACACTAAAGTTAAGGCTATATACCTAATTTCTAGAAAGTGGCCCAGGCCCTCCTATATTTTTATGTATGTGGCCCTCAGTGAAAAAAGTTTGGACACCCCTGGCCTAAGGGAAGCATGTATAATGTAAACAGAATTGGTCCTAGCACTGAACCCTGTGGAACACCATAATTGACCTTAGTGTGTGAAGAGGACTCTCCATTTGCATGCACAAATTGGAGTGTATTAGATAGATATGATTCTGGCTGTATTTAACTCAATGACATGCAAAACTTTTATGTACCTAGATTTTTTTTTTTTTTACATTTTTGGTGGCTATTCTGTCTCGCTCCATTAAAATGAAACTTCTATAAAACTTAGAGACTGTTCTTTTCTTTATAGATGAGCAAACTTACATATTCAGCAGGGGATCAAATAATTATTTCTGCCACTGTATCTAACCAGTATCTCTGAATTTCACACACTAGCTCAGACACCTTCCTCACCAGAGAGACGGCATTCCATGTCCCAAGGGCATAAAAGCTTTATTTGTGCAAGCTTTAAATGTTTGTTATAAGGTTTCATTTTGTGTTTATTTGGTACTGATTGAAACTTTTTCCTTATGTATTTTTAACTGCTGTAGGGTGAAAATTTTAATCCATTCATCAGGTTATTTTTTTTTTAAATATGTTTTTTGATAAGATTCATGAGAACATTTGTTATAAATATTTAAGTCCTTTTTTTCTCTAAAAAGTGTGAACTCATTATTACAGGTGTTAATGATGCTGAACATATGTTATAGTTACGTCCTAATTTTTTTTTTTTAATCATAGGTATATTTTAGAAATATTCATGATAAATTATCGTGTGGTGAACAACACATATTTTAATACTTAATAGCAAGTCTGAAATTCAAGCCTGACATGTAGTAAACAGTCTGCCGCTTTAAAATTCATGCCATGAAGTCAGTTTTCAAAAGTAAGTTTTTTTTATTTATTGGGTGCTGGAGGCAGAAATTCACATTTGTACACATACACAGTCATATCATTTCTGTATCACCTCAACTTCATCAGTTATGTACCAACAACATGCTAAAGAAACACAAGGAGAGAGGGATGATAGTGATGTATAACTATACGAAGCCTCCTCTTTATTATTGTCATTTTCTGTCTTTAGTTCATCCTGCAAATTAATGTTTTAAAGCCTGTAGCATATCTAAACAAAAATGTGCTATAAAATAATGAGAATGTTGAAGATAGAGCATCTAGGTATGAGGAAAAGAGGAAGACCACAGAGGAGGACATGCAGAGCATTGGTGTGGACTAAATAGGATGACAGGGTGAAGGATCCAATGTGGTGACTCCTAAAAGGAACAGCCGAAATAAAAATATGTTGGTGTGTTACTGCCATTTGTCAGTCAGCAGAAAAACGTAAAACTTTTCGTGCGATTGCATCTTATCAAGGTGACTCTCACAGCTCTTACGTCTTGTAAATATAATTCACACTATGCTTTCAGGCACTTGGGGCTGAGCCCTGTATCCAAATGTCAGCTCATTAGCTGGATGGTTTCACTGGCACTGTCTGTCACTGACTAATTACCTTCCTATTAGTTTATTAGGTGTGTTCTCCTCTTAAAAGGTGGTCCTAATTAAAAGTCTGCAATGAGCCTGGAGTTGACACTGTTTCTTTGCTCGTCCTTGGTGTCCTGTTTCACAAACTACAAGGAGTAACATTTTTGGATTACAGGGGAAGACAAAAAGAAAAATCCTTCAATTGTGCTCTAAAGTTTATATAAAGAAGGCCTCCTTTTTCTCTGTCACCATAATAGAGGCTCTGAAAAAGTATAATTAAGAATAGAGCAGTGCTAGTCTGTTATTTAAGTCAGAAGATTTCAAAGGTTGTTTTGGAGCGCTCTGACACATTTTATTCTCCTCTTTATGAATAGGAGTAAAAGTGAAGGATTTTAATTCAATATAGTGTAAATGATTTTCAGCAGTTCTGAATGCTCTTCATACAGTTCAACCCAGCCATGAAAGCCCGATTTACACTAACTCAACTATCTCTGTGTCTATTATTGTGGCTCACGTGATTTATAGTTATCTGGACCGGTAATCAGACTTCATCATAACGAGAAAAATTTGAATTTATATTGTGCTAACTCACAAGTCATCTTCAAGGCCCTACAAGATTAGAGAGAGAATAAGGGATCAGACGTCTTCTTCTTTGATTTTCTGACTCGTTTTGATTTATTTCGGTTTTGCCTGCTTTCTTCTGTACAGAAGAAAGCAGGATCTTGCTACTGCCACCTTATACTTTCCACTTATGTCAAGATCCACAGCCATGATGACATACACATGTCAGTCCCAGCTGATGGTTTGTCATTACCAAGGTGTTACAGAAGAAACATCTCACGGTGGCTAAACTCAGTGAGCTCTCTCAAGACCTTTGCAGCACTGATTTCAGACAGAAACAGGAATTGTCAGAAGAGTTGTCCAAGAGCCAAGGACCACTTATGGAGAGAGCTAGAGAAAGATCTGGAATCAGCAGGTAACAACTGTTTTGAAGAAAACAATAAATAATGCAGCCGCCATGACCTGCATGCACGCTCATCACTCAAGTCTCCATTGCTGAAGAAAAAGCACGTTGAAGCACGTTTAACGTGTGCTAAACAACATTTAGACAAAGCTGCAAAATACTGGGAGAATATAAGTCTGGTCAGATGAGGCACAGATTTAATGCTATAATACACATCAGTTTTGCAGGTCAAAAGACACTGCATATCTCCCCCAAAACACCATACCAACAGTGAAATTTGGAGGTGCGAGCAACATGGTGTGAGGCTATTTTTCACCATATGGTACTGGGACACTTTATAACTTTGAAAGGACCTTGATAAAAAAATCTGCTGCCATCTACCTGGATGATAAAGATGAAATGAGGGTGGATTTTTCAGTAAGACACTGATCCCAGACACACGTTCAAGGAAACTCAGTTGGTTTCAGAGAAATGCAGCAAATAGAATGACCCAGCCAATCAGCTGACCTGGATACAAGTGAAAATCTATGGAATGAACTAAAGATCAGAATATATAGAACGTGCCGATGGAACCGTCAGGATTTGAGTACTGATTGTGTGAAAGAATCGGACAAAATCCAACCTGATCAATGCTACTTGTTTCTCCATACAGGAGGCATCTAGGAGCTGTCGTCACCAACAGAGGCTTTAAATTGATTAAATATTAAATAAACTGTGCCATTTCTCATTATTATAACTTATTTTATGGACATCTATAATTTGATTTGTTTGCATGTGTAGATTGGCTGGGTTGTTACCAACATCTGGAGAGAATTTCACATCAATACCACCTTTAGTAATATGTTTACTTCAAAAATTGGTGATGTGTCTGTTTTTGTTCATTTACAAATAAACAAATTGGAGTCTATTACAAACATATCATTTAGATCACTGTGGTGCAGAACCTGTAATACCTACCTACAGTGTGCTATAATCTCTGTAATAAAATATTGTGGTCAGTAGTACTGTAGACTGCATTGAGGTCTAGCAGGACAAGCATATAAGCACAGAAATGAGTCTCACAGAAGATCCTTTTCAACATTCAGTAGTGTTTTTTCTCCCCCTGGATATTTATGATTAAAAATGCAGAATTTATCTAAATGATTTTGAAGTTTATTAATTCCCTTGAAAACTCATTCCCAGGCAGATTGATGTACATCAGGGGTGTCCAAACTTTTTTCACTGAGGGCCACATACATAAAAATATAGGAGGGGCCGGGCCACTTACTAGAAATTAGGTATATAGCCTTAACTTTAGTGTATTAAAGTCAGAAAAATCAATTAAAAGTGGTCAAATATGTTATATTGTTGAATATAAGTAAAGACAAACTGCCTTCATCACAGCTTTCCATAAATGGATCTTTATTGATTTATTCAGAAAAAGCTTTGGTAGTTCATTCTCAGAACAGCAGCAGATTTCTTCTTAGACAGAATTTACAATACAGAGAAAAAACAATAACGGGTAAATTTCAAGCTTGTTATTTAAGTTATTAGGCTTAGGCAACACACCTATTAACGTTCGTTTGAAACGATTATCAGCATTAACAGACTGAACTGGACTTAATAACAGGAGTGCATATAATTTTAGTAAATTCTTCTGGTGAGTATCAGCTGCGCTGGGTATGTAAATCGGGCCATCTAGCCGCGGTGCTGATCCGACGCCACTCGTGCCAAAACTCCGGACAAATGTCACTTGATCAAGGAGCAGATCTGCATCAGATGAGATCAGCTGACTTTGCGTGTGCGCGCGCTGTGCACAGCGGTGTGTACTCTGTGTGTTAACAAGAAAAACGCATATAAGAAAGTGGTGCGCAAAAGCAGGGTAGTGACAGAATTGATGCGCATTATTGATATTTGAAGCACGTGTACCTGCACATTAACACACGGGTACTGTAGAATATTTTTTACTCACCTAAAGCGCTCGTACTCTCGTCCACTCCCCGCAAAAAAATTAGCAGCTGTGCGGTGTCTGTGGCATCGGTGCTCTCATCGCATGCGATGGAGTAAAAATCAAAAGCACAGCTTTACCAGACAGTTGCAGTTTAATGTTGGCTGACGAGTCTTCAATGCGTCGCACAACTGTATTTCTGGACATGCCGACGTTGCTGAGGTCCTGCACTTTTTCCGGGCACATTATTTCGGTGACTTTAACGAGGCAGCGTTTTATGAGGTCTCCATCTGAAAAAGGCTGTCCATGTCTTGCGATGAGTTGGGCGACCTCATAGCTGCTATTGGAGCCTTTTCCTGGACTTTTTGAGCACGAAATAAATACTGTTGCTGACCCTGCAGGAGAGCTACCCTTTGCTTTCATTTCTGCTCTCGCTCAGCACCAGTGTAGGATGCATAGGCCTGATGTTTGGTTTCATAATGACGTCGTACATTATACTCTTTCATAATTGCCACAGTTTCAGTGCAGATCAAACAGACACACGTCCCCTTGAATTCTTTGAAGAAATATTCACTCTCCCACCGTGTCTTTAATTTTCTGCACTCACTTTCTACTTCTCGCTTCTTTGGTTCTGCCATGTTTAGTAACTTGGGGTAAATTTCTTCTGTGATTGTCCTTTTTGGTGGAGCAACTGCCTTGATCAACAGTAGCTCCCCCTTAGTTAAAATTAAGAAGTGCAATGCACTCAAGCAAAAGTCGAAGTGCGGGCCATACTCTATTCTATTTATAAAATTTCTTGTGGGCCAATTAAAAATGGACCGTAGTTTGGACACCCTGCCTTAGGCAGTATCATTAGAAGACATAGCATACATTTTCACTGCTATGTAGATGACACCCAACTCTATCTGTCCATGAAGCCAGATAACACACACCAATTAGTTAAACTGCAGGAATGTCTTAAAGACATAAAGACCTGGATGGCCGCTAACTTTCTGCTTCTTAATTCAGATCAAACTGAGGTTATTGTACTCGGCCCTGAAAATCTTAGAAATATGGTATCTAACCAGATTCTTACTCTGGATGGCATTACCTTGGCCTCCAGTAACACTGTGAGGAACCTTGGAGTCATTTTTGACCAGGACATGTCCTTCAACGCACATATTAAACAAATATGTAAGACTGCTTTCTTCCATTTGTGCAACATCTCTAAAGTTAGAAATATCCTGTCTCAGAGTGACGCTGAAAAACTAGTTCATGCATTTATTACTTCCAGGCTGGACTACTGTAATTCATTATTATCAGGAAGTCCTAAAAACTCCCTGAAAAGCCTTCAGTTAATCCAAAATGCTGCAGCAAGAGTCCTGACAGGGACTAGAAAGAGAGAGCATATTTCTCCTGTATTGGCTTCCTGTTAAATCCAGAATTCAAAATCCTGCTCCTCACATACAAGGTCTTAAATAATCAGGCCCCATCTTATCTTAATGACCTTGTAGTACCATATCACCCTATTAGAGCACTTCGCTCTCACACTGCAGGCTTACTTGTTGTTCCTAGAGTATTTAAAAGTAGAATGGGAGGCAGAGCCTTCAGTTTTCAGGCCCCTCTTCTGTGGAACCAGCTTCCAGTTTGGATTCAGGAGACAGACAGTATCTCTACTTTCAAGATTAGGCTTCAAACTTTCCTTTTTGCTAGTAGGTGGAGTAGGTGACCCTGAATCCTCCCTTAGTTATGCTGCAATAGACGTAGGCTGCTGGGGGATTCCCATGATGCATTGAGTTTTTCCTTTCCAGTCACCTTTCTCACTCACTATGTGTTAATAGACCTCTCTGCATCAAATCATATCTGTTATTAATCTCTGTCTCTCTTCCACAGCATGTCTTTATCCTGTTTTCCTTCTCTCACCCCAACCGGTCGCAGCAGATGGCCGCCCCTCCCTGAGCCTGGTTCTGCCGGAGGTTTCTTCCTGTTAAAGGGAGTTTTTCCTTCCCACTGTCGCCAAAGTGCTTGCTCATAGAGGGTCATATGATTGTTGGGTTTTTCTCTGTATCTATTATTGTACGATCTACTGTACAATATTAAGCGCCTTGAGGTGACTGCTGTTGTGAATTGGCGCTGTATAAATAAAATTGAATTGAACTGAATAGAATTCTGGCACCCAAAAATTTGCGAGTGCAATCATTCAATCAATTACAGCTACTCCTAACTTCAGTTTGTTAGGTGTATAAAGCACATCTGTCTTTCCCCAGTGAGGGTTTTTTTCCCCGTGGTCTTCAGCTTGGGAAACAGGTCCTGACTTTCATTTGTGCTTATGTAAAGGAAAGGGAGGTGCAAAAAGGCACACGACACCAGCTGAAATCTGTCAGTAATTAGAAAGCAATGCCGCTACTTAGTGCAAATTAATATCAGATGATTCAGTCCCAACTGATGGTTGTAAAAAGGTGTCACACAAGAAACATGCCATTATGTCATTATGGGTAAACTCTCTGGATGCCATAATACACACCATGTCAGGAGGGCAAAAGGCACTGCATATCATCCCAAAACACCATACCAACAGTGAAGTTTGGAGCTGGGGACATCATGGTGTCTCAACTGGTTTCAGAGAAAAAAATCAAGCTCTTAGAATTAATTTCTAGTTACTCATAGGTTCCATCTGGTGTCTAGTTTTCCATGTCTTTTTGCATCTCTGTGTTCAGTAGTTTAATACTGTATACTTTAATACTGGGTTGTTACCAGCATCTGGTGAGAATTTCATGTCAATAGCAACTTAAATTGGTGACATCTTCAATGCTTATTTTACTGGCTGTAGAAACTTTGTTTGTGGTGTTTACACTTGTTTGTGAAAGATTCGCCTTTTCTTTGTGATGATATGATCATTCATGGTTAGTTTAAATGAAGATGTTTCAGTATACTTAAAGTATCCTTTACCTCCAGCCTCTCACGTGTCTCTGTCTTCACTCTACAAACTCAGACTTACAGACGGTCCTACTTACATTTCAGAAAAATGTTAGGTGAGTGATTTTTGTATCATGCAAAAAAGTATTTGTATCTCTGGTAACACTTTGTGCTTTGTCTTTTTTCCTTTTTTGTGGGGAAGATAGCTAAAATTTGTTTGAATCTTAAGCAATTGATGCCATAAAGAATTAGGACAATTTTGAAGGTGCAATGAAGTCCGTCCATTTACTGAAAAGTGGACAGTGAGTGTATAGTTCATAAATTAAAAAGGACAAAATGAAACACTCATCACACTAAGATGAGTTGCTCATCCTGTTCACTATATGCTTTCTGTTCCTGTTGAAGAAATGATCAAATGTAACTCTGCCTTTATTAAAGCTTTCTTTACTGCAGAAGCCACAGCTGAGTGGGGGGATTTAAGCCTGACACTTAATCTTGTTTATATTGAATAAACGTCTCCAGACTGCATTTGACTTTTCAGTAAAAACATTAATGCACATCCACCACAACAGGTACCCGTTTTTTTCTTTAACAGTAACCAACAACAAACAATTAATGTTAGCAGAAAGTTACAATTTGGAATGCTTTGGAAATACTAAACAAAAAGAATTTATGCAAAATATATTGGAAATGTAAAAAGTACAGTGTCTTCAAAATGGCTGACAAAATGACACATTGTTAATGTGATCATTAATTAATAATGGAAACAGGGAAACCTGAGATATCAAACTATGAAAAACTGGACTGACAGAAAAAACACAGGATCAGTGAGATGACAGCAAGTTTTCTTCTTGGTGTCACCATTAAAACAAACAAACAAACAATCAAAGCTGTTGCTCATGTGTTTCTCTATATTACTGTAATTAATAATATTATTATTGTTTGATAGCAGTAATTGAAGTAAGCGGTAAAGGTAGTTTTACCCAGTGTTGGGTAAGTTACTTTAAATTAGTAACTTAGTTACATTACTAGTTACTTCTATCAAAAGTAACTCAGTTACTTCAAGTTACTCGTTACTTTTAAAGTAACTAGTTACTAGGGAAAGTAACTTTGGTTTTACTCAGAATTCTCTTGTTAATGTGTTGCTTCCGTAACTGGATACCCAGCAGGATTGCCAGTCTTCTAGCTTGCTTACTTGCCACAAGTGCACTGTGCCACCTACCAATAGAAAGGAAAAAATAATGTGCATATTTCCACGAGAGAAATCCAATGCCTGGACCGTCGTTGACCGCCGCCATGATTCAAGCCTACGTCACAGCGTCATGTGCGCTTTTTATATCCAACACGAAAACTGCCGTCGTGGTGCTTTCGATTGTACTCAGAGCTCGGAAATTCTGCCTTCCGAATAGGAAGATGTAGGTAACACCAGACTTCAGATGAGCTGCATACAGGGCTGGACTGGGACAAAAAATCGGCCCGGGCATTTTGACTAGAGACCGGCCCACCATTATAGGAAAAATCATAAAGCCTTTGAATGAAAACAAACGCTGTTGTGACAGTGATGTACACTGTTCTGATGGTATATATGTATCAATCTATCAATCGTTTGTTGTAAGATTCAGATAATTATTTATTAAAAGCGAGATATTTTAAATGAGAATAAGAAAGTATTTCTTTGTGCCCCCTTTCCCTGTTAATGCCCTACCTGGCCCCCCTGGCAAAACTTTGCTAGACCCGCCCCTGCACAGTTACCAGCTGTCAGCTACTTAGAAAAGGATCCTGGTGTTATTTGTCTCTCAGAAACAGTTCATAACTTCCCTTCAACTCATTCATGTCACCTAAAAGGTAAACCTGTTTCTCCATCAGCTGTTCAGCTCTGATGATTCAGTAAGGACATCTCCTGGTTTCATCTGCATGTTTCCCTCTCACCACATATCCAAACCGACATCATGACCAGCAGCTTTACAGCTGTGGCTCCAGCAAACATCAGCTGATACTAGAAAGTAATATTAAATAAATTCTAACAACAGCTGATCAAGCTTAAACGTGCTGCTGTTGTTTAGCGCGACATCTGCTGGTTTCCTCTTTCTGGTGCAAAGTGGGCGATAAACAAACAAGAGAGAAAAGCCGATCAGCTGATCATTGATCAGTTTCGTGATTGAAGTAGAAACAGGAGAGGGAGGGGGAGAGAATGAGAGGAGAAGAGGCAGCTGTGCAGCAAAGACACAGAATAACTCCAGCTTTGTGTCTTTTTCCTTGTAGCTGAAGTCCGGGACAAACTGTGTTCCTTTTCAACTCAATACGAAACGCGTAATATTTTCTCTGCGAGACGATTCCGTTTTTTATGGGACGGTTGGCAACTCTACTAACTAACCTTATGAATAAAATAAAGTTCAACATCAGTAACATCACAGCACCCACCCAGCTGTATAGAAACTCCATCATGCTAGCTAGTACCCAGTACGAAAAAGTCAGCATAATGAAAATAAACTCCACCTAAACTTGGTTTATATCTGACCCAGATAGACTGCAGGTCATAACTTCTTACCTGAAGTTCAGTTCACCTGACACTCGGACTGGCGGCCGCCTCGGGTCTCTGCTTCTCCTGCCTCCCCTTTCTCTCATCCACCTGCTGGCCTCCACCACTTGCTAATGTCACTGAATCTGTGGAAGCTCCACGATAGCCACCACACCAAGTAACGAATAACGACCCTATCTAAATCCCAGTAACAATTAACGCATTCCTGATTTTGGCATAATAACTAGTTACCGTGCTCGTTACCACAATAATAACGTAGTTACTGTAACGCGTTACTTAATAACGCGTTAGTCCCTACACTGGTTTTACCCCATGACCATAAACTTGGGTGATGTCTGTTTAAAGCAACAGTGTCCTGCTGGGCGTCCAGCGTGGCTGATAGCAGGGAGAAGAAGAAAGTCTGTAACTGCCAAAAACATCTGAAAGCACGTTTTGTTCCTTCAAAATTTAAGAGAGTGATGAAAACTCCAAGAAAAATGTAATTGAATAAAGCGTCAAGTAAACATTCCAAACTGGCATCGCTAAGTTTAGGGAACTTTGAAGTAACAAACATCAGATTTTCAGAACATCCTATGCTTTGAATGGGTAGCGTCACAGTTTTTATAGCTCACCTAAAGTAGAATGGGGTGGTCAGTAAAAAACTGTGAAGCTCAATTTAAAACCTGCCACTATTCTTGAATAGATGGAGGGAAGGTGATGACTGGGGCTGAATCAGACTGCCAGCTCCTCTGAGGCTGGCATTCCTCTGCAAATATAAACTGGAGATTCATACCGCTGGATAACTGTCATAGCTGTAAACTGCTAGCAGCTGGCTATGGCTGGCTTCCAGGGTCCTATATAGTTTCCTCTGAGGTAAATGAAAAAAAGAACGACATTTTATTTTCATCAAATGTTTTAAATGCACTTTTAAATCATAGTCTGGATTCTTTCTTTCATTTGAAGCATTTTGTGTTAGATTTTATGTGTGCTATTAATTGTAACAGTCTAGACTGTTCCAAGCTGAGATTGTAGAATGGGAAAACATGCATGGGGATTGAGCATCTGACATTTTTTTTTATTTTCTTTTATTAAGAATTCATGTTTTTTTTCCCCCCAGCTTGGTAATATATTAATACATGCAGTGTTGCTTTTCTATCAGGTGTAACCAGCTGATAGTGCTTGGCAACCTGTTGTTGCCAACAGGTGTAATATTCAAGCGATGTCATCTAAGAAAAAAAAAATCATTCACACTAGATTTTTCGTTACTGACTTGGGTCAGAAAAAAACTTGTGGTATTTGGAAGTTGAACTACAGTATTGCTCCATAGTGTATCTATTTATAAATTGGGCCCCAGAAGAAGTTTTCAGCTAATGCAACATGAGCTAGCAAGCCTGGTAAGCAAGGTTTTATTCCTGTAGTTAATCAATCCATCCATTCATCCATCCATCTTTTTCTTATCCGGGGCAGGGTTGCAGGGGCAGCAGCCTAAGCAGAGAAGCCCAGACCTCCCTCTTCCCAGCCACCTCCTCCAACTTTCTGGGGGAACACCAAGGTGTTCCCGGGCCAGCCGACAGATATAATCTCTTCAACGTGTCCTGGGTCTGCCCCGGGGCCTCCTCCTGGTGGGACATGCCCGGAACACCTCACCCAGGAGGCGCCCGAACCACCTCAACTGGCTCCTTTCAATGTGGAGGAGCAGCGGCTCTACTCTGAGCCCCTCCCAGATCACTGCAGCCGCAGCACCAATCTGTCTGTTAATCTCCCGCTCCCGTCTCTTGTGACAAGACCCAGAGATACTTAAACTCCTCCACTTGGGGCAGGAACTCGTCCCTGACCCGGAGTGGGCACGCCATCCTTTTCCAGCTGAGGACCATGGCCTCAGATTTGGAGGTGCTGATTCTCATTCCCACTCCTTCACACTCAGCTGCGAACCATTCCAGTGCAAGCTGGAGGCCATCACCGGATAAAGCCAACAGAACCACACCATCTGCGAAAAGCAGAGATGAAATTCTGAGACCATCCAAGTAAAAGCCTTCCGCCACTTCAATGCTCATGTGGGCAATGACAGTGAGACCTGGAGGGGCGTGACTGGGAGGAACGGCCTCCCGAATCTGAAACCGAGCAGTGTTTTGTCATTGAACTTCAGTGCAAACCACAGTTTAGCCACAACGAAACCATGTTCAAACATGATTGTCCATGAGTGCACATGGTACGAGGACGCTTTAGGCCGCAGGTCGATGATTGACTTTGTAATTGTATAACCAGACCTACGGCCATATGTTCTGGACACTCGGGTAAAGAGAGGGGCTGAGCTACCAATTGATCACCACCTGGTGGTGAGTTGGATCAGATGGCGGGGAGAACACTGGACAGACCTGGCGCACCTAAACATATTGTCATGGCTACTGGACGGACTCACGCGCAGACAGAGTTCTTTGCAAACAAAAGAAGACAATTTATTTACAATGGGGAACACCTCAGTGCTATATATATATGTACAGTGAGTTGAGAGTGGGGTCCAGGGGCCCAGGGAGAGGGGGTAATTCACACACATGCTTCCTCTTCAGCACCGTCACCGCCACAGCTCCTCCGCACACACTCACTCCTCTTCAGCTGCACTCGTTCCAAAACTCCACTCATGCCGCCACACACAGGAAGGGTCCGTAACCTGGTCCAGGAGGGGGATATGTACTCACAGAATACAACGGTTAGTTCCACAGGCGAATATACACAGGGAGATCTTTTGATGAAACCGAGAGCACAAACTCAGGAGATTCAACGTTCACTGCCTTAAATAGCAGCTGCGGAAATCAGCCAGATCAGCAGCAGGTGGTGACAATCACACAGGTGCGTGGGCCAAGAGCGAGAGCCCGTAAGAAGCTCCGCCTAGGCAGAGAGGAGGAGAAAAACAACAACAAAACCTGTAGCCAGTGTGAGCCAGCCAGAGAGACACGGGGACCATGACACATATAGTGAGGGTACGCTGGGAACACCTGGCAGAGGCCCCAGTCAGCGAGATCTTGAACGCGCACCTTCGGCAGAGCTTCAACAGCACTCCAAGGGAGACTGGGGACATTGAGTCCGAATGGACCATGGCCAGCAACTCCATTGCCAAAGCCGATGCACTGAGCTGCGGCCGCAAGGTGGTTGGTGCCTGTCGTGATGGTAACCCCCGAACCAAATGGTGGACACCAGAGGTGAAGGGAGCCACCAGTCTGAAGAAGGAGTCCTGTTGGGCTTGGCTAGCCTGTGGAACTTCGGAGGCAGCTGATAGGTACAAACAGGCCAAGCAGAATGCGGCTCAGGTAGTGGCTGAAGAAAAGAAATTCGATGTGGGAGGAGTTCAGACAGGCCATGGAAAAAGACTTTTGGAGTGCTTCGAAGAGATTCTGGCAAACCATCAGGCGACCCAGGAGGGGAAAGCAGTGCTCTACCTGCACTGTGCTGCTGACTTCAAGTGAGAACATTGTTGGGCAGTGGAAAGAATACTTCGAATACCTCCTTAATCCCACTGGCACATCTTCTGTGGAGGAAGCAGAGTCTGGGGACGAGGTGGGTGACTTGCCAATCTCCGGGGGCGAGGTCACTGTGGCAGAGCCCCTGGGGTGGATGAGGTCCGCCCAGAGTTCCTGAAGGCTCTGGATGTTGTAGGGTTGTCCTGGTTGACACCCTTCTACAATGTTGTGCGGAGATTAGGGACAGTACCTTCTGGATTGGCAGATCAGGCTGGTGGTTCCCATCTTTAAGAAAGGGGACCAGAGGGTGTGTACCAAGTATAGGGGAATTTATTGCTAAATGACTTGAATTTCAGTAATTTGAGTTTATGTCATAAAGCATATATGTGTCATTAACTCCCAACATAATGATGTGTGGCAAAAGAGATATGCTTTCGATTAGTCACTTCAAACCTTGGAAATCTAGACTAAAGGCTGACACACTTGAGAGGGATTATAGACACTTGATGCTTGCTTGTAAGTTTAAGACATGATTACTACCTTCATCAATGGATCCATTGACTGTGATTTTTCAATTTTTGTACATTTAAGCAGAAGTGTAAATGGAATGGCTGTTTCTCCTTACATTTCATAAAATGCATGATAATAATAACCAAGATGTGCACGCCCTTTGCCATACCCTATATGTAAGCCAATGTTTTACAAAAGAAAGAAAAAGGAGGAAAAAAGAAAGTAATGGAAGTAGAAGTAAAAATGAGGATGCCTGTGAATGCATGCCAAGAGGCAACTCCAACATTTCACACGCACTTAAAAACTGAAGTTTGTGTCTCACAGGTCAGAAAAACATGAATATACACGCATTCTTACCCGGATAGGTTAAAAATATTTTAACCTGTGAGACTCACCTTTTCCTTTATCTTATTATCACCATTGCTTAAAATAATCCACAACTGTGATAGCAGTTCACACGTACACTGTGTTGTTGTCAGGTGAGATCTGAGAAAGCCACTTATTACAGTAGAATGCAGCAAACCATCTTTGCCAATTAATTAAATAGCCCTTACACTAATACAACCAGGGAACCATGTAAGAAGGGTTTTTGTTTATGCCTAAGTCCTGTCAGTTCTATGCAGCATATACCTGTGATTGAGTGTAAAGTAATGCATTAAGACCTGTGGGAGTGGGAATACGCCCATTGTGCCACGAAGAAGGTTTTTCCTGATCCTGTGTATTTGCTGCCCACCTGTAAATAACATTACAAACACCTTCACCCATATAGACAGTTATTAAGTAAGCTCCAAATTTTTCAGGCTGCATATTTGTACAAGAGTGCAGTGAATTCACTCTTCAAACAAAACACACACACACACACACACACACACACACACACACACACACACACATACACACACACACACACACACACACACACACACACACACACACACACCAAATATCCCGGGCTTGAATGATAAAGATTGCCATATATATTTGGATACTGACTTGTGTCAGTAAACAGTTTATTTTACCTGTTTACTAAAACATGTTTCTTGGACCAAGGAAAACTGGTTAGAAACACATTCCCATTAAAGTTATATACTAGACATGGACATGATGCGTAGACCCTCAGCTTTCATTTGAGGGTATCCACATTCAAACTGAATGAAGGGTTTAGGAGTTTCAGCTCCCTAACATGTGCCACCCTCTTTTTAAGGGACCAAAAGTAACTGGACAGATAACTCAAAGGCTATCTCATGGGCAGCTGTGACCAGTTCCTTCATCATGTCATTATCAGTTAAGCAGATAAAAGGACTGCAGTTGACTTGAGGTGTTGAGGTGTGGAGTTGACATGCTTGCATGTGGAAGATTTTGCTGTGAACAGCAAAGAAGCTGTCCATGAAGGTGAAACAAGCCATCCTTAAGCTGCGAAAACAGAAAGAAATCCATCTGACAAATTGCTACAATATTAGGAGTGGCAAAGTCTAAAGTTTGGAAAGACAGAAAGCACTGTTGAACTCAGCAATGCAAAACAAACCTGGACGTCCACGGAAGACTTCCATAGTGGTAGATGATTGCAGAATCATTTCCATGGTGATGAGTGAACAACACTCTCCAGAAGATAGGCATATTAATATCCAAGTCTACCATAAAGACACATGAAAGTAAATACAGAGGGTTCACTGTAAAGTGCAAGCCACTCACAAGCCTCAAGAATAGAAGGCTAGATTGAACTTTGCTAAAAAGCATCTAAAAAAGCCAGCACAGTTCTGGATAAACATTCTTTGGAGAGAATAAACCAAGATCAACCTCTACCAGAATGGTGAGAGAGAGAGAGAATGGAGAAGGTGTGTAACATCTAATGATCCAAAGCATATCACATCATATTTAAAAGACGGCAGAGGCAGTGTAATGGCCCGGGGGTGCATGGCTGCCAGTTGCACTGGTACACTGGTGTTTATTGATGGTGTGAGACAGGACAGAAGCAACCAAATTAATTCTGAGGAGTTCAGAGACACACTAGACGTGTCCAAATTCATGGGCTGCCTCCTCCTGAGGCCGCATTTGTAGACAGATTACGTCACAGCGACGCGCCGAAGGCTGTCCAAATTCATAGGCTGCTCCGAATGCAGCCGACAAATGGGTCCTCATTTTCTCCGAATTTGAGGATGGGTCTGATGTATCCTTCTTTGCCCATCATATCCCAGAATTCATAGCGCAGCCCAGCCAAACTCTAGTTTCCGGTAATGGCGGCCGGTACTACGTTTTAAAATTACTCTTATTAATTTTTCTGGGTCACAAAGTAAACTTTTAACATATTTTCAGGCGAGAAAGTAGCTGTGTAAACATCAAATATCTGCTCGGTTTATCAAGATATCGTATATTTGGAAAAGTGCTTCGACGTTTTCGGAGACGCCTGCTACCCACCAGCTCGATAGCGAGCCGGGAGCTCGAGGGTCACTGAAGCCGCCGAGAGCGGCACAACTCCCGGCACATCATTTTCAGATCACCGCGGACTTTCGCTACTCGGGTTAAACGTAGTATATAAGTATAATCATGAAATATAACCTGAGACAACCTAAAAATGCTATTGTTGGGCTTTTACAGTGTTTTGTTTGTTCGTGAGTAAATCGGTTTGGCTGAGATTAAAGTTATTAGATTAGATTAGATAAAATAAAACTTTATTAATCCCCCGAGTGGGTTCCTCCTTGGTTTTTATACAGCTGACTAAACGTCAAACAGAAAACTGATTAAACAGAAGTGTGAGACGGTCGAGAATTTTTTTTTTTTTTTTTAAACCTGTCCCGTTTGGTTCTTTTGCCATCAGAATTATTGTCTAAAGGCGAAGAAAGATGCCCAACGGATTTACTTTACCAAATGGACCATCCCAGCCTTGCCGTAATGGTCCATTTGATTCAACTTTTTATTGTTTATTTTATTTTCACTTGCTGAATACGGGACAGACTTGACTGGAGGAGAGAATGTGGAGAAAGAAAGAGGGAAAGAAAAAAACCTGAGAAGAGGGACGGGGAAAAAGGGCAAAAAACAAAAACCAACAGAATAAGCAGACAAAAAATACATATATCGATCACCTGGATCACCTGTTGAGAAAGAAAAAAGAAAGCAAGCAGAAGAAAACGAGAGTAATAAACAAGATCACAATGATATATGAGAATATGACAGTAAATACTAAATATTAAACATTATTGTGCAGCACGTGAGATCGACAGCGCACAGTGTGCTTTGAGGTAGGAGCCAAAAAGGGTGTAATTTGTGTGTGTGATCACCCGTGTGTACACCTGTGAGCATGAACGCGCTTGTTTTTAAAAGGTTCCTTCATGTAATGATCTGCTAGAGGGTGTGGGGGGCCACCGCCCCGACCTCCAGGGCATGAAGCAGGTATGGAGGAGATCAAGACTCCAGACATCCAGAGGCCCCCAGAACACAAGAGACCAAGGAAGACCAACAGAGGGGCAGCCGCGCCACTGTCCCAGAAAGAGCTGAGGAGAGTCCCAGATGAGGGGTCACTCAGCAGCCGCGGAGCAGAAGCCAGGGGGGGTTGCAGTGACATGCCCGTGAGCTCCGCCGGCAGCCAGCTGTGCCTGAGTGGCCGAGCCCCGGGCCGTGAGGCCGAGGGCACCCCATCCCCAAAGTGGCCCGAGCGAGCCCCAGGCTCCAGGCCCCAATAAGCAGCCGCCAAGGAGTGAGCCGGTGGGTACCTGGGCGCCCACCCCCGGAGACAGAGAACCACCAACGCACCGATGTCTGAGGGCGTCCGCCACCGGCAGGGGAAGTGGTGGGGGGAGATGGGCCTCCAAACCTTGGAGGGCCTGAGATGTCCTCAGAGAGGTGGCGTCTGATACCCAACCTGACATATAGACACAGACAAACAGGCACACACAGATACAAACATCTATTCCCACCCTCATGCTCTCATATACAATTGCTCAACACTCACCCAACGTGGAGACAGACATAGAGAGACGCTGTACACACAATCACACTCCCCAAGCGTACTCTAAGCCCCGAGTCTAGGTACCCTTGCCCCTGGAGGGGGAAACTGCACCCAGACTCAGGTGGTGTAACCCTTTTCCCTGCGGTGGGGAGAAGCAGACCGCCCCGACTCCGCAGCAGCAGGGAGGCCCCATACACCAGACCCCAGTCGGACGGCCAACTCCTCCTCCTAGCCCCCCTGCTCCAGCAGGCCGCAGAGAACGGGGGTGTAGGAAGACTCCAAACCTCCCTCCACCCGCTCATATGTACTGTTGATGTATGTGTGTTCTAAGGTGCATTTAAAACCCAGGAGGGCATGGAGCCACCTGCCAGAGCAGCAGGTAAGCATATAGCCCCTCCTGCTAGCCCTCAATGTCTACATGTATTTAAAATTGAGAGGTGGGCAACGACGCCAGGGGTGAGGTGTACACCCTGATGGTAGTTTGGAATCCGTGTAGCGTGCCCACCTCCAAGATCCTATATGTATGTGTAATGAGAGTGTGAGTAATGTGAATGTCTAAGTTGTGGGATAAAATTGAGGCAGAGGCAGCCAGAAGGGGACAGAGGGGGGGGATGTCTCCTCTGCACCCTGGTGACACACCCCTACCCCAAGGCCCTGCATGTGTGGGTGATTGTGGTGGAGCGGGAAGAGGGAGGCCGCTGGAGATGGGGAGGGAAGGAAGGGAGGGGCAAGTGACCCCTCCCTGGGGCCAGCTCCCCCGCTGACCCCAGTAGGCACCCCCATGCTGTGCAACCCGCCAGGGAAAGGGGGCCCAGGCCCATCCGGACCGGGGCCCAGTGCAGCAGCGCCCCCCGGCCCCACAGAGCCCGGGACAATTCACCTGACCCCACCACAGAGAAAACTGCACCCACCCCATCATCCACTCATCTTCCAGACTACACAAGACAATAGACGCCCAGGCTGAGATCTTCCTCCACCACTCCTGTATCTCCCCCTCCTGCAGAGAGAGTTCCTGAAGAGAGGAAAGCTCCTGCAAGATGTGACAACCTCCCCCACCAGTTGAAGAGCCCCCCAGGTGGCTCGATGCACCGGCGGCACCCCGCGCCAGGGCCGGGCCCCCATACACCCACCCGCCCACAACCTCGGCAACACCCCAACCAGGACCCAAGCCCCTGAGGCCCGGCCAGGGCCCCAGCCCAGAGACGGAGCGCCCCCAGAACCTCACGCCCATCCCGGACCCACCCAGGGGCAGCCAGGCTACCAGGTCAGTAACCCACGTCCGTCAGCACAGACCCTCCCCTAGCCCCGCTGCACGCAGCCACGAGGAAACCGTCACCTAAGAGCCAACAGAGCCCCTAATTGGCCATGACCGCTACCCCGGGTTGAGCCCCCCAAGGAAGATGCTCCTGGGGAACCCCCCGACGCCCTAAGCCTGTCCCTACCCCCACACCAATCACAACAGTGAAGGTGGGACCAAACTATGGCCCCCCACCCCCACTAGGTGATGGAGCTGATCAAAGGAGCCCAGAGCAATTGATCTGATGTGGTGGCAGAGGCTGTATCAAGACTAATGTAATCTAATAGATAATTTCTATATTGGTTAGAATTAAGATTATTTTTATTTTTCCAGTTCATGAGGACTGTTTTCTTGGCTATGCATAGGGCAGTGAAAACCATATGGGCTATATTCTTTTCCGTAGTGACATTATCTAAGCTGCCCAACAAACATACTAAAGGAGAAGTTGGAATGTTACATTTCAGACACTTTGATAAGTCTTCACATATCTCACGCCAAAACTTCTGAACTGGTGGACAGAACCAAAGAGCGTGGATATAATTGTCCGGTGAATTGGTTTGGCAGTGTGAGCAGTTGTTGGTAGACGTAAAGCCCATCTTGAACATCCGATGACCTGTATAGTGCACTCTATGTAGTATTTTGTATTGAATTAATTGAAGACTGGGATTTCTAATTAAATGAAAGGTTTTTAAGCAAATCTGAGACCAGAAGTTTTGGTCTAAGTTAACTGATAAATCCGCTTCCCATTTTGCAATAGGAAGTGATATTGATTCATCTGTTTTAGAAAGCATTCTGTATATTTTGGATAGTAATTTGGGGGTTTTAAGAGTAAGAAATTGAACCACACTTGGTGGTGTTTGTAGTTCAACTTGACCCGGTTTAAGTCTCTTTTTTACTATGGATTTAATTTGTTGATATTCTAAAAATCTTTTCTTGTTGATCCCATATTGTGTAACTAGTCTGTCAAATGAAATAAATTCTGTTCCTTCTAGTATATGTTCTAAATATTTGATTCCTTTACTACTCCAATCTGAAAAGTTTATCATATTATTGTTTTGTAATATGTCAGGGTTGTTCCAGATAGGTGTACGTTTGCATGGGATTAATGGAGACTCTGTCAACTTCAGAAACTCCCACCACGCTGTCAGAGAGGAGCTGATGTTGACGCTTTTGAAGCATTCATGTCGTTGGATGTTTGAGCTGATAAACGGTAGATCTGAAATCTCTAGATTATTGCAAAGTGCTTGTTCTACATCTAGCCAAGGTTCATCTAAGAGGGTATGTTTTTGCCATCCTGAGATAAACTGAAGCCTGTTGGCCAAGAAGTAGTGCTGAAAGTTAGGTAGTTCTAATCCTCCTTTATCCTTGGTCTTTTGTAGTGTTTTTAAGCTTATACGTGGGGGCTTATTTTTCCAAAGGAATTTGGACATATATGAATCTAGAGATCTGAACCAATCTTGCGGCGGTTTAGTTGGGATCATTGAGAATAAATAATTTATTTTTGGTAATACCATCATTTTTATAGCGGCAACCCTTCCCATGAGTGATATGGGTAGACATTTCCACCTAGCCAGATCACCTTCTACTTTCTTTAAAAGTGGGATATGGTTTAATTTAGTTAGATCTGCAAGCTTGGGAGAAACATTAATACCTAAATATTTTATATTTCCCGATTGCAGTGGAGTAGAAGAGGAATTATGGAAGGAGCAATTAATCGGAAGGACTGTAGATTTTGACCAGTTAATTGAGTAATCTGATATTCTTGCAAAAGAGTTTATCAGTTCAATCACCCCAGAGATATTGGTTTGTGAATTTTGGAGAAAGAGTAACACATCATCCGCATAAAGGCTGATTTTATGTTCCACGTTCTTGCATTTTATGCCCTTAATTACTGAATTCTGTCTAATTGCTGCTGCTAGTGGTTCGATAAAAATTGCAAACAGTGAAGGGGAGAGTGGGCATCCCTGCCTGGTGCCCCTCAGGAGACAGAAGCTGGAGGATGTCTGGTCATTTGTTCTGACACAAGCTGTTGGGGAATTATATAATATTTTTAACCAGTTGATGAAAGAAGATCCAAAACCAAATTTGTGTAAAGTTGCAAATAGAAATTTCCAGTTAACTCTGTCAAACGCTTTTTCTGCATCTAGAGAAAATATTGTAGTTTCAAGGTTTTTACTGTATGAGTAGTCTATCAAATTAAGTAATCTACGTGTATTTGTTGATGAGTGCCTACCTTTTATGAAACCAGTTTGGTCAGGATGAATTAAGAGGGGGGTTATTTTCTCTAGTCTCTTTGAGAGAGCTTTGCAAATTATTTTAAGGTCTACATTTATAAGGGATATTGGACGATAGCTTGAGGGATATACAGGGTCTTTGCCTGGTTTTAGCAGGAGATTAATGTTTGCAGAATTCATATTTGGTGGAAGTCTGCCATTTTCTTTGATTTCCAACAACGTTCTGTAAAAAACTGGTGCTAGAATCGTCCAGAATTCTTTGTAGAATTCTGCAGGAAAGCCGTCTGGACCTGGAGCCTTATTATTGGGCATATTTATCAGGGCTTCCTGGAGTTCACCTGGCGTCAGTGGCGAATCCAGTGCCATTGCTTGAGTGTCTAATAATTTTGGGAGAGTTATGTTGTCTAAAAACTGATCAATTTCCTTTTTAGATGGGTTTATTTGTGGTGAATACAACGTTTTATAGAAATCCCTGAAAATGTTGTTTATTTGTTTCGGTTCATATATTGTGTTCCCAGATGAATCTTGAACAGCACATATAGTTGTTTTTTCTTTATTTATTTTTAGCTGGTTTGCTAGAAATTGACCGGATTTATTACTATGTTCATAATTTTGTAAGCGTAGTCTTTGTACTAAGAATTTTGTTTTTTTATCAATTATCTCATTTAATTCTAGTTTTGTTTTGCGTATTTTGTTCAGTGTTTCCTGATCTTGGTGGGACGCGTAGGCTTCTTCTAGTGATTTGATGGTTTTTTCTAATTCCTGAATATTTTTGTTTTCTTTTTTCTTTTTATGTGATGAGAAAGAAATTATTTTACCTCTCATCACGGCTTTCCCTGCTTCCCATAAAACAGAAGCTGATGTTCCGGGAGTGTCATTAAAGTCTAAATATGAAGTCCACTCTTTTTTAAAATATTTAATAAAGTCTTCATCTTTAAGCAGTGATGTATTAAATCTCCAGTTTTTACTTGGCGTAGTATTATTCTTGTGCATTAGTGTTAAAGATACAGGAGCATGATCGCTGACAGCTATAGGGTGAATCTCAGTGTCTGAAATGTCACTCAGCAGTGAGCTGCTGACCAAAAAATAATCCAGACGAGAGTAGGAGTGATGAACATGTGAGAAAAAAGTATATTCCTTACTGGTGGGGTGAAGGGAGCGCCATGCATCGCAAAGACCAAAGTCGCTCATATACTGTTTGATTATATTTGTGGACTGCCAATTACGCTGAGTTCCTGCTGTATTGAGCCTATCCATTTCTTCATTTAGTCCAAGGTTGAGGTCGCCTCCAAGAACAAGTGTGCCATCTAAGTGTTCAGAGAGTGCACTGAAAAAACTGTGAAAGAATGAGGGATCATCAACATTTGGACCATATACACTTACAATACATAGCTTTTTATCAAGTATAGATAGTTTAATGATTAAGAATCTGCCCTCTGGATCTATAACTGTATCGAGTACTGTGAAATTAATATTTTTATGTATTAAAATTGCTACTCCCCTTTGTCTAGAATTATAACAAGCTGAGAACACATTAGGAAACTCAGGTGTTTTAAGTTCATTCGAACCTCTAAGAGGTCTGTGGGTCTCTTGTAAAAGGACAACATCTGCCTGTAGTTTTTTGAGTTGGTTAAATATTTTTAACCTCTTTTCTCTGGAGCCAGCTCCATTTACATTCCATGTAACGAATCTCAGTGCACCCATAGATGTCTGTGTATAACTAGGGGTGTATGCTGTGTGTGTCGCTTAGACAGGTGGAGAGAATACATCACTTGTTCATAAATAAAGAGAGGGAGAGAGAGAAAAAGTGTGTGGCGAGATGCTCCCTGAGTCTGACTATGTGTTTGCATATTTACTAAGATGAGTACGCTTGGCTTAAATGTGTGTATCCTATACAACTGTGTGCGCTGTCTGAGTGATGTAAATGTGCTGCCGTTGAGCGCATGACTGTGCGTGATCGTGCTGTGCGTATGTGTCGAAATAAAGGATGTTGTTTGTGGATGAGTGTGGAAGCAGGTGATCGAAGCAGTGAAAGAAAGAAAAAAGAAAGAAAGCAAGGACAAGGGTGAGCAGCATAAAAACAAGAGGGGGAAAAGGAGAGAAGAAAAAACAAGAAGAGAGAAAAAAAAAAAAAAAAAAGAAAAACCGGAAACATTCTAATCAAACCATTGACGGAGAGTGATGGTGTTAATTCTGCTATGATATCACACCTAAGATGCGATTTGATACTGGTAAGTTAAACAGATGTTAATGCAAGTTAGTGTGAGTGGATGGGGAAAGGGTGTAGCGGATTCTTATCTGGTGTGAAGTTAATACAGCCACGGAGTGATGTCGGGGTCGCGGTGGAGCTGTCCGTCCACGTACAGCCGGTCCACAGCGATGACAGCGCGGGAGCCCTTCTGGATGAAGCCGCGTCGGATTGGGAAGAGGACCCTGCGTCGTTCCAGGATCTCTTTGGGGAACTGGTCGTTCACGCTGAAGTCCGTTCCTTTTAATTCCCTGCCGCGGCTTTTCACATGTTCCTTTTGTTTGAAGTGGCCGAATTTGGCCACGATAGGACGTGGTCTCCCGGCCGTAGCCCGAATGGGGCCGAGGCGATGCACCCTATCGAAGACGATGTTCTTCACCGTGTCCTCCGGCAGCTTCAGGTGGTTTTTGATGAAGCTTTTTACCGTGGCCTCCGCGTCCTCTCCAGCGGCTTCTGCTGCTGGCTGAGAAACGGTCGAGAATTTACTCCAGTGTCCTGTTATATTTTATATAGCAAGGAGCAGACGGCCGAGTTTATTAAACTCCACCGAGACAGCGGTGACGTTAATCAGAAGGCTGGACCGTCCAATTTCACTGCCGTTTACTTCCGGCCTACCCAACCGTCTGAGGACCCGGCCCACTTAGATTGCGAAGGCCCGGTCCTCAGGAGGATGCAGCCCATGAATTTGGACACGACCACTGTCTGCTCAAATCCAGCTAGATGCAGTCAAACTGATTGGGCGGTGTTTCATAATACAGATGGACAATGACCCAAAACATACAGCCAAAGCAATGCAGGAGTTTATTAAAGCAAAGACATGGAATACTCTTGAATGGCCAAGTCACCTGATGTCACCGTTCGCTTAAGACTCAGGCGCAGAACTTTGGAGCTTGAGATGAACACAGTTTCACCAGGTGTATTTACAGACAGTGCAGGAAATAGTGCTATATACAATGGTGACAGGGGTAAGGGCTCCAGAGGAATCCAAGGTGGGGAGGACAAGGGGGAAAACACTCACTCTTCTTCGACTACTTACTGCTCACTGCCAGCCACTCTCCAGTCACTTACGACAAGGAATCCTCTCAGGGAATGCAGGGACGGGTCCAGGGAATCTATACACAGAACATACACATTATTATGAAGGCACTGACGTAACAAGAGCTATGTACTTTGAGAGCTGGGCTACGCTGATGCGAGTCACACAACGATCCAGCAGTGAATAGCTGCCATCGCACGGCTTAAATGCTGACAGCGCGAATGAGGCTCAGGTGTTTCCTCTTTACGGGTGCGTGGACCCAGGGTGTGAACCCGCAATGAGTTCTGCCCCAGCGAGGGAGAGGTCGAAATAGAGAGCGAGAGACAATAATGCTACTGGCCCGGTGATCTTAACCCAACTGAGCATTTCACTTGTTGAAGACTAAACTTGAGACATACAGGCCCACAAACAAACAGCAGCTGAAAGACACTGCACTAAAGGCCTAGTAGAGCTTTTAAAAGAAGGAATCAGCAGCACCTGGTGATGTCCATGAATTCCACACTTCTGACCGTCATCGCCAGCAAAGGGTTTTCAACCAAGTACTAGAAATTAATGTTTTCTTTTTTTTTTTAATTTGTTCAATTACTTTTGAGCCCCTGAAATAAAGGGATTGTGTTTAAAAACGTCTTTAGTTCCTCACATTTTTATGAAGTTGTTTTGTTCAAGCCCCTGAATTAAAGCTGAAAGTCTGAACTTCAACTGTATCTGAGTTGTTTCATTTAAAATTCATTGTGGTAATGTACAAAACCAAAGTTACAAAAAACTTGTCTCTGTCCAAATATATATCTTACACACTGCTGTTATGTGCTGGATTGTCTCAGGGCATCTTTGCAGATCCTGTACTCGGGGTCTTGCCTGGTGTGGTAGACCCCAGACTCTATGGATCTTCTGCTTGCAGCTCATTCCTGTGCTCTTTCTATTCAGCATTGAAGTAAATCAAAACTAATGATCAATATCACTGATCATAAAACCTACTAGCAAGTTATGAATGTTACCTTTCTTTATTCTTTCTAACCTTATCTTTATTGCTTCTGAAGCACTCTGTCTATAAACCTACAAAATGATACATGAAGATACTGCAATTAGTTATCAAAGTGAAGGTTAAACTTCAGTTTGCATTGGTTCTGTCCACAGTTTGAGCATTTCGGGGTTGCCAGGTGTTATTGCTACTTAGTTTTACTTTTTTAGCATCTCTAAAGTCCTTCACCTCTTCATGAAAGGGAGGTATGAGTGAACAGGAGTGTGAGCAACACTCTGTTGATGCTTTTCATTTTTCAGTTGCGTGTATGGAAAGTTTTATTCTTTTCTTTCTTATATTTATAATTCCAACCTTGGTGATGAAAGGATTTTTCCATTGGGTTTAAACATAAAACAACACAGCAAGACTGCAAGGAGAAAATATCCAAGCCCATGTTTGGGACATTATCAATGCAGATCTGCCAAAACACGATGGAGCAATCATGTGATTAGTCCAATCTCCCGTGGCTCCCTGTTTGATTGCAACTTCTGTGTTCCTGCTGCTGTCCTTAATAAAAGCCACAGGACACCCAGTGGCACAGGTGCTTCTCTTTATTTTACTTTTTTTTTTAACCTTTTATCAATGAATATAAGTCCTTTACATATAAATCCTCCAGCAACTACTCACTGAATACACAGAATAGAATAGAATAGTTTGTTCACAAACACTGAATAAATGGAAAATTAGCTGCTACTAAGCATTCATTAACAGTGTAGAATTATTGCTATGTGCATTTTAGCTATGATGTCCCATATCCTTGTGTAAGTGGACACTAGGTGGTAGGTTGAAACAGAAGGGAAACCCTTCTAACGAGAAGAGCAGTGGAGGAGCCAAGGAAGTAGAAAATACAAACTCACGTTGTTAAAACTATAATTTATTTACAAGAAAACACTAAAATACTCTGGCCAGGCAGAACGTGAAGTTAAGAACATTAAAACAATACAGCTAAAATTCAACGGCCTCAGTCACGAAGATAAAGCCCAATAAAAGTCCAAACGGCACAGAAGCCGGCAGCATCGTTGCCGTCCTGTCTGCCTCTTCGTTCTGGTGCCAACTAAAAAGGAGAGAGGGGAAGCGGCAGTCACCATTCTGGGATTCCACCGGAGATTCGTCCTACACGGGATTGATCGGGACTTCCCCGGATGGGCAGAGCTCCTAACTCTGCCCGCCACTTTGCTGTGCTTCACACGTGTAGCCATGGTCTCGCCGTCCCAGGGACCAGTGTTGCCACAGAAAAAGTAATATTTTACTGACTACTGATTACTCCTTCCAAAAGTAACTTAGTTACTTTACTGATTACTTTATTTTTAAAGTAACTAAATTAGATTACTAGTTACTTTATTAGTTACTTTCAGAAGCTGCCAATAACACTCCCCACTGCCTCAACATAAAAACATCAACCGGTTTTACCAATACTCACTTTATTGGAAGTGTATTTTAACAGTAATCTCAACAATATATCTCCTGACATTTGAAGTTGAACTTGAAACTTTTTTCCTGACAGAAATACTTGTTTGTATGAAAATAAAGACAGTCTTGTTACTTCACTTAACATAAAAACTTTTTATAAAAAATTTAAGTCGACTTCATTTCACATAAATGCCTTTTTTAAAATAAAAAATAAGAGTCCTTTTTGACTTCAATTAACATTAATACTTTTTGTAAAAAAAACAAAGAGTCTTTCTTGACTTCGCTTAAGATACTTTTTATACCATCCACATGAAAGCACTATTGTCCACTTTTGTAACTTTGGACTAATCTTGTGAAAAAAAGAGACTGCAGGTCCAACTTAAATAAATTGCTTTAAATGGTAAATGGACTGATTCTTATATAGCGCTTTTCTACTCTCCCGGAGTACTCAAAGCGCTGCATACAACATGCCTCATTCACCCATTCACGCAAGCACTTCTAAACGCAAGTGCAAACTATAACTACATTCATACTCCGATGAATGCATCGGAGGGAAATTTGGGGTTAGTATCTTGCCCAAGGACACTTGACATGCAGACTGGGGAAGCCTAGGATCGAACCACCAACCTTCCGATCAGTAGCTGATCTGCTCTACCACCTGAGCCACAGCCACCCTTTACTTCCTTGCAAGTAATTGATTTAAGTTAATCAACTTGACAACTTTAATAAGTTTATTAAGTAACTTTGATAAACTTAATTCAATTACTTGTAATTGGATTCCCTATGCTCTTTTTTTTCTATATATGTTGTCATTGCATTTTATGGGGGAAACAGTAGAGTGGAGCGAGTAAACCAGTGGTTGTACCTCATTAACATAAGCTTCTCAAACCTTTTGTCAGAAAGTTGATTTCTTTTGGGCGTGAGCACCAAACCTCCCAGACTAAAAAGTCGCTCCACAGGAGCACTTGATGGGGTTGGAGTGTTACACTTTAAAAAAACTGTCTTTATGCTTGAAAACTTGACCTCAGGTAGTCCATGACTTCTTTTTCTGCAGAATAGGTCTCCTCCTCTGGCTCTGCCTCAAAAGTGAAAAAGTCCATCTCACCTTGGCTGCTAGATGTAGTAGCACTGGGCACACTGGCAGGGTTTCTTGCAACAGGAGCATTGGTGCAACACTCTGCTGTCAGAAGCTGTTTTACTCGCTCCCTCCTTCCTGCATCTCTCAGCCATCGGAGTTTGAATTTTGGACAACTGGCAGCTGCGAGAAGGGCATCTTTGTCGTCCAGCACACCGCGAAACGAGTCTGAATAGCCTAAAAAACATAATCGATATTTTTATGCCTACAATTTAATATGTTATTGAATTACTTGCAAACCATGCCTAATATGAGATCAATATTATGGATTTAATTTTGTTTTAGGTTACTTAGAAACATTTTAATTGTTTTAATCTTATTTTGCAATGATAATTAATATTCTGTTCCATGTTTGTGAATTGTATGAAGCAAAAAATTTGACTAATTTCAAGATGGAGCGTACCTGTACAATGACATCTGGAAGGCCTGCAGTCATCCTGGAGAGGGCATCTTTCACAGCCAGGGTCTTCTGCATCAGAACTTCAAGTGTTGGTAGTAAAGTTCCATATGGACAGTCGCCTTGTAAAATGTCCAGTGCTGCAGTCAGAGGTTTCATGGCCATGCAGTACTCATGCAGGAACTGGTATTCTTGATCTTTGAAGCACTTCAGTCCTAGCTTTGTGCACATTCAGCTCACCCATGGGGATTTCTGCAATTCTCTTTACAGCATCAAAAAAGGAATTCCACCTTGTGGATGTTGGTATTAGGAGCTTTCTTTTGCTGATTTCTTCCACTGTTTCTGATGCAAGTGTAGATCCATTATCAGTAACTGTTGCAACTACTTTGTTGAGTAATCCATAAGAGGAGTGAATGTTTTCGATTTCTGTACCAATTACATCATAGGTGTGTCTACCACGAATTCGCCTACATGCTAATGCAACCTTGTGGTGCTCTAATGTGGTTCTACTGATCCAGTGGAGCGTTACTCCCATATAGCTTCTGTTGTTAGCAGTCCAAATATCCGCAGTAGTTGAAACAAAGTCAATATCATTCAGTGTGGCCTTCAGATTTCTCTCCATTTCTGTAAACTCCTTCTCGGAATTAACAGAAGTAGGGATCTTTTTTATTATGGCGCGAAACGAGGGCGAGTCAACAGTGTTTATAGGTAGCATTTCTTCTACAATATACTGCACGACCAACTTCTTCAATTTTTCATCACTTACTGGTTTTGCACCAAAGTCCAACTTTTGTTGTTTGGGTGGTGTAGGACCTTCTGCGGAAGTCACGGCTCTCTGCTTCAGACCACTTGGTGGGACTCTCTCTGTGAGTTTGACTGTGCCAAGCTGTGACTCCAAATGTTTCTTTAAGTTTGACGTAGTGTTTTTGAAGGTATATAACTGTCAAGTCAAACTGAGTAGGAGGTGGAGAGCCCTGAGGCAAAAAGGTAAAAGTGACAGACTGGAGGGCGGAACTAATCTTGTGTCTGGGTTTCTGTCTGGGAGGAAAAAGAAGGCGAACTGGGGAACAACAGGAAGTTGCCACTTACGGGAAAGTTAACCCAGCACAATTCTTTCAATAAGTTGTCACCAACATGGATATTGTGTGGAACTGATGTATCTACAAAGCCAGGGAGGCAGCCGGTAAGGAAATGGTTGCTGACTATGGTAAAAGACTGGTTGAAGCGAGCTACTAAAGAGTCGCGGCTGCCGCTAGCTTATGTAGCATTAGCATTGTGCCGTGAGTTGGTCGCCTGTTTACGATATTGCTGGTCTGCATATGGGAGACTGTTAATGCTTGCATATGGTTAAGAGAAGCTGGTTATAAATACTATTGTTACTGCTTAAGTTCTAATGCAGATTGATCATTTAATTTAGCACTTTAATAGAAAGCAATATTTTTCAAGTTGTATGTACAATTGTTAGTGAATTACATAATTTGAGCATTTAAAAATACTCAAGGAAATATTGTGCTACAAAGCTTATGCACTGCATTGATGTGTTTTAAAAAAATGTGCTTGGTATTGTTCACAATATTCTCAGATGTGTGATAACAAACATAATTTGTATTTTGGGTTTTGGTTTGTATTTAAAGGTTTTTCACCTATGGCTGACTATGGCCGAAAAGAAGATTAAAGAAAAAGGAAAACAAAAGATCTGCCTGGTCATTGAGTGAAATCCAGTTAAACACCTGTGGTAGATGCATCAATCCCTTTCAAGCGGGGAAGCTGCACAAACTTAAAGAGCTTAACAGTGAAAAACCGGGAAATCAAAATCTGGGAGCATTGACCTGGAGTCCTGGGAAAAGGGAATACTTAGTGCAAAGAGAAAATTTGGAGAATCCCTCAAGTTGCATGTGCCATTCCCATTAGTAAATAAACCCCAGTTCAAGCCTGAGCATACAAAAATGGCAGACCAAGCTGCTCGGAAGTCAGTTGAACAACTCAAAGGAGTGAGGACAACAGCAAAGAGATCATTCTCTCGTCTGCTTAATAGCATTACGAGGACGTATGAGGATATGACTGAAGGAGAACTCATAGACAGTTTCAATAGACTGACAACGGAAGCAGAGAAACTCATGGAGGCCAATGATGATCTAGAGGCCGGTTTCATTGCAGAACTAGAGGCAAATCCTGACACAAGTGAAGCAGTTGTGCTGACAGAACAGCAGAAAGTCGACTTAGCAAAGACTGCAAGTGAATGTGAGTTAAAACTGAAGGCAAAAAAAACCCTAGTCAGAGAGGCTCTCTAGGCCAACTTTGAGCCCCAGGCTGGTTTCCAGAAAAGCTGACTTTCTGGAGATGAGAATAAAGGAGGATGCTGATCACCTGACGTCATTGCCAGCTACCTCCAGCTGCCCCATGCCAATCATCAAGCTGAAACCAACAGCCCTTCCCAAGTTTCTTGGAAATAAACGAGACTTCCACAGATGGAAGAAGGAATGGGAGGCTCTTCAGGGGCAGGCGGAGCCATCTGGTTCGAAAGAGATCAAAAAGTTTCAGCTACTTGACAGTGTGGATGAGAAAATAACGAGAGAACTTCGAGTCACCACTTACAACACTGCAGATGACATCTTTCGTGTTTTGGAGAATCGGTTTGGCAATCAAACATCAATTGCTATTGAAATAGTGGAGGAGTTACAGAGAATGCCAGCTGTTAAGAGCTACCAGCCAAGAAAAATAGTGGAATTAATTCAAGCTGTGGAGAAGGCGCTTCAAGACCTGGTTGACCTTGGTGACACGGGGGCTATAAAAAACCCATTGGTGACAAAGTCAATCGAAAGTAAACTTCCAGAAACACTCAAAAAGGAGTGGCTTATTTATGTTGCTGACAGTAGAAACACGGTCACCCCAGAAAAACGATTTGATAGTGTTCTGGAATTCCTCAAAGAGCAAGAAACCATATGTGAACAGCTTGATTATCTGAGAGAGGAAGAGCCAAGTAAGCGAGAAAGAGTGGAGCTGAAACATTCCAGAACCAAATTCACCAAATTAGGTAGTGACGAAGGGTGTGTGGTCTGCGGTGATGGAAAGCACAAAAAGAAACTCTACTTCTGCAGGCAGTTTAAAACATTAAAGCTTGCAGAAAAGAAGGGTACAATTAAGAAACTAGGGGCATGCTGGAGTTGTCTCGAGGTTCATGACAATGGGTCATACTGCAAACCCACTTATCTGTGCAAAAACCCAGGCTGCAAAGAAGCGCACGCTGCAGAGCACCATTACTACCTATGCCCTAATGCTGAGGTGAGGAAGGGAAGTGCAGCAGGGAGGCAAAACAGATCTGATCCAGAGGGAGGAAAGGTCAGCAGGAAATGTACGGAGGATCAGGAGGAGTTCCTCAGAAAACTATCACCTGAACTGGCAAGAGAATGCAGGGATGCATTTTCAAACACTGCATCCAGGGCATGCAGCACCACCAAGGAGCAGCCAAGTCTCCTATTTGAAGGTGGGCTTCGAGAGCTGCCAGTAATCATGATGCTCCTTGAGGTCACAGCTAATGCTGGGCAAAAGATTGGGACATTAATTGACCTGGCTTCTGACACCAACTATATAACCCACAGGGCTGCAAGTAGTCTTAACCTAAGAAGTGAAGAAATCACTCTGGTTGTTCATGGAATAGGGGCAATGAAAACGCACGTGAAAACAAGGCGGTATCTTTTAAAGATCCGAGTCAGAACGCCTAGAGGCACCCTTAGGTCACACCAACTGGTCTGCTATAGACTCGACAGCATAGCAGAAGTCCACAAACATGTCACACTGAGTCAGCTACAAAGGTTGTTTCCGGATATACCACTCGACGATCTTGTAAGACTGAAAGACATTCATCTGCTCATAAGTCATAAAGAAGGTCGGCTAGCGCCTCAGAGGAGCAGAGTCATTGGTGACCTTGTGTTATGGGATGGGCCACTTGGAAAGACAGTTGGGGGAACTCACCCTGAGCTCTTCGAGGAGCTTACTGTCTCTGCCCACATGTCCAAGACACACTTTGCCAGGTCAATGAGAGCAGCAGCTGTTAAGTATGAGGAGCTCATTGGCGAGGCCTCAGACCAGTCTTCAACAAGGAAGCATGTTCCTGCTAAGCTTCAGAGGTCAAGCACCTCAACCACCAGTCGAGAATTCTTAGAGTGGTGGAAGTGGGATAGTATTGGTGCGGCATGTGAGCAAAAGTGTGGGGGTTGCCGTTGCGGAAATTGCCAGCCAAGTGGGAAAGAAATGACACTGGCCGAGGAGAGAGAGCTTGAAATAATAAGAGAAGGGCTCACCTATGTCACAGGTGATGGCCACAGCGAAGAACCACACTGGCATGCCAAGTACCCCTGGGTTGAAGATCCAGCATCCTTACCAGACAACAAAAGAGGAGTTGAGAGCACATTCCTCCGGACAGAGAAGCAATTGGCCAAGGAGCCTGAATGGAAAGCCGCTTATGCCGCTCAAGTGCATGACATGGTGGAGCGTGGAGCTGCAGTCAAGTTGTCCAAGGGAATGATCAGTAACTGGGATGGGCCAGTGTGGTATGTGAGTCACCTCATTGCTCCGAATCCACACTCTGTTACAACTCCAGTGAGGCTTGTGTGGAATAGCAGCCAGAGGTTTAGAGGTGTGAGCTTGAACGACCTGCTAATAAAGGGTCCAGATGTCCTCAACCATATTCGGGCAGTTCTCCTCAGATTCAGAGGCGGAGTGTACGGCGCCCTTGGTGACATAAAAAAGATGTACAATTCAGTTTGGTTGGAAGACAGAGAGATGCACCTGCATAGATTCCTCTGGCGGGACTCTGAGGATGACGAGCTGGAGGAATATGCAATCACAAGGGTGAATATTGGAGATAAACCGGCAGGATGCATTGCACAGCTGGCAATGCGTGAAACTGCCAGCCTTTCTACCTTTTCCCACCTCAAGGAGGAACGTCAGGTACTCCAGCAAGACAGCTATGTCGATGACATCCTTACCTCTCACAATGACATGAATCAACTAGAAGTCATTACAGAGAACATTGGGCGAATTCTAAAGGCTGGAGGATTTGAGCTGAAGCCTTGGGTCTTATCTAGGCAAAGTGGGAGGAGGAAGCGTGATGACAAGGGTGAGAAGACAAGAATGAAAACCATAGTCCTACCAAACCAAATGCGTGACGAAGAAAACAAAGCTCTTGGTCTGGGTTATATAGTGGAAGAAGACAAGCTTCATGTCATGGTAGCAATCAACTTCTCCAAGAGGAAGAAAAAGATGCGAGTTGGCCAAGACCTTGTCCAGGAGCAGATTAAGACCAACACGCCAAACCCGCTGACACGAAGAGAGCTTGTCAGTCAAGTGTCAGGGTTGTATGATCCAGTCGGTTTGGTCACTCCTGCAAAGCAAAAAGGAGCAATCTTAGTTCGCAGAGCATTCCAAGAGACAAAAGTAGAAAGCTGTTTGGTCAAGGACACTTGGGACATGGCACTCTCAGATGCCCTGAGGGAGGACGCCATTAAGCTTTTTGAGGAGTATGCCCAGCTCAGCAAAGTCACATTTGCCAGGGCGCTAACTCCCCCATGCTTCACCGAAGAACCCTGGGCAATTACTTTCTCCGACGGAAGTGAGCAAGCCTATGGGGCAGTGTTGTACTTAAGGTGGAATTCAGATCAGGGCACAATCATCAGGTTGGTGGAGTCCAATGCTAAGTTAACTCCATTGGACCACAAAGGCGATATTGTCAAAGCAGAGCTGTGTGGGGCAGTGTTTGCCTCACTCCTAAAGAAGTACTTTGAGACACAAGGCCGTATTCAGGTTGAGAGGTGGTATCACTTTGTCGATAGCCAAACGGTCACTGGGGCAATACAGCGGGAGAGCTATGGTTTTCAGACCTTTTTCGCAAATAGGATTGGAGAAATACAGAGCAGCACAAGGATTCAAGATTGGTGGTGGATCCCTGGCCCTCAGAACATTGCGGATGTAGTCACAAGAGGAGCTAGTCCCAGAGATCTAGATGAAGACTCAGAATGGCAAAATGGTCCAAAGTTCTTAAGTTTGCCTGTGAGCGAGGGGCCAGTTAGGTCAGCTAAAGAGTTAGCCGTCACTGCCAAAGAGAACGTCAATAAGCTGCAAAGAAAGGCATTTGTCGCTGCATTGACAAGGGCCGAGATAAGAGGGCAAGAAGAAAAGCAAAGTCGGGCTGAGGCCCAGGGAGAGCAGCGAAGACCACCTGCGCGGTCAGTCATCAAGAACCTTGTAGATGTCAAGCGGTTCAGTGACCTAACTCGATTGGTTAGATCAGTTGCTTGGACTTGGAGAGCAGCTAGAAAGTTTCTTGGGGGAAATCCAGCTGCTAATGACCCAAAGTGGGAGGCAGTCCCATTGGCAGGAGTAATTTCAGTGAAGGAACGTGAAGATGCCCTAAGAGACATCTTCCTTGCAGCACAAAACAGCGCAGTCTTCCCAAGCACTACTACAGATAGACTGGTAGTGTACAAAGACCCAGGCTCTGGGCTCTTTGTTTGTGGTGGCCGAGTCAGGCTTTTAACCATTGGATGCACAACCTACCAATACCTACACTCTTCCACGAGTGGGGTCAAAAATGACCCCAAATAGAAACAATGCATTTTGCTATAAACTCGGTTGTTATTCTTCAAAATCTTTAAAACGAAGAGTTGTAATATTTTCATATTTGAGGTATTCCTCATAAAACATGTTTGTGACATGAGGCCCTTTGCATTTTTATTCATTTTTTCATTAATTTTAAGAAATTGCAGTTTTTGTATCACTTGTATCACTTTTGTATGCTTGCTCGGATATACTGCAGAAGCTGGGTCTTCCCCCTGAAAGGCACAAGTTGTTCATCCACTGTAACACAATCACTGAGGATGAATGTCTGCCTGCAGTTGACAAGGAACAGGTCCCATATGTAGCGGAAAGCTGCCATGTGGTTTGTTTTCAGTCGGTAGGCTCTGGTCCTCTTGTCATCAAAGTGCAAAAAAACGGTGAATATCTTTAAATCTTTGAATTGACATAGTGGCCTTGTACAATGGGTTATGCAGAGGAGTCCCAAAAAACACACCGACTGGTACATCCCAGTTCTTCTCACTTCCTGCAAGAATGGTCAATCAAATGAAGGCTAGGAGCTTATGTTTGATTACATTTTTCCACTCTTTTCCCCTGTCTGTGGCTACTCTTCGTGCCTCCATGTCAGAAGTGTGCATGTCAGAACCTCTTCTATTATATTATCAGACATGAACATCTTCCATGCATCTATTGGGGAGACAGTACTAAACCCAGGTGCAAGCCCTGGCCAACTAATTCAGAATATTGTGCCTAGAGCAGTAAGAGGGGCTCATTCTGTTAGACTCAATATCCATTTCCTCTTCAGAGGACTCATCAGAGGACTCCTCTGTATCTGACTGGCCTTGTTCAGTGGGGGGGGGGGAGGGGGGGGGACAATAGTCTGGGTCCTCTATATCTGAGATGTCAGATTCTGAGTCAATGCCTCCGATGGGCTCTTCATCCCATCCGTCCTGGATTATTTGTAGGGCAAGATCCACAGGGATCCTAGCTGGCCTCATAGCAGCCATGTTACTTTAAATATTTTAAAAAAAACATCAGAAAAGGACAATGTTTGAAATGCACAGGAAACTATAAACAGGGCTGCACATAAATGGCCCGCAGGTGCGCATTTGCTGTCAAAATAAAAGACGCGTACCAGATAAGAAGTTGGAACGCTCGTTTGCGTACATTAGATGTTCTGGAGGAGGACAGACATTTGTTCAGAACTCTTAAAGATGTCGAAGAAGCAAGCTCCGTAAGCAATTACTTTGGTGTTCCTCCACCACAAAAGAAGCGCGTATTCTCTGAATTTCCAGGAATACTTTTATTTTGACAATGAATGCACACCTGCGGACCACTTATGTGCAGCCCTGACTATAAATCATGTATGTTATTGTGTAAAAATTAATTCTTGATCCATCAGAAGTGTAAGTGGGTCAGTCGGAGTTACTAAGAATGAAAGTTTCATAGAAGATTCCATAGGAACTGCTTGGGGTCATTTTTGACCCCACTTGTGGAAGAGTGGGGTAGTGACACAAAAACTGCATTTTTTTTAAATTAATGAAAAAATAAATAAAAATGCAAATGGCCTCATGTTACAAACATGTTTTATGAGGAATACCTGGAATATGAATATATTACAACTTTGCATTTTAAAGATTTTGAAGAAAAACAACCCATGGGGTCATTTTTGACCCCACGGGTTGCATCTAAGGGTTAAGAAAGACCAGATTAGTGTTCCCATCTTGGCTTATGATGCTTGGGTGTCTACACTGTTAGCCCGGGAGGCCCACAATGAGAGTCATGAGGAAGTTGCTGGGACCCTGCTCAGAATGAGGAAGAAAGCGTGGGTCATAAGAGGGAGAAGGATTGCCCAAAAGGTTGTTGATGGTTGTGTGGTTTGCCGGAAAGCAAAAGCACAGAGTTGCCGGCAAATAATGGGCGACTTACCTCCAGAAAGAACTCAACCTGCTTTACCTTTTGAGTTCACAACAGTGGATCTCTTTGGACCCTACCAAGTGAAGGATGACGTCAAGAAAAGAGTCATGATAAAGGTTTGGGGGGTTGTATTCTGTTGTATGGCCAGCAGGGCGATTCACACGGAGTTAGTAAACTCCTTGTCGACTGAAGGCTTCTTGATGGCTTACCAGAGATTTACAGCAATTAGAGGACATCCAAGAAAGATCTGGTCAGATCCAGGCACCAATTTCATAGGAGCAAAGTCTGTCTTGAAGGAACTTTACGAATTCTTAGAAAGTCAGAACAAGTTCGTCTTGGAGGAGACTGCGGCAAAGAATGGAACAGAGTGGATATGGAAAGTTAATCCAGCTGATTCCCCACATAGGAATGGAGCTGCTGAGGCTGCTGTGCGCATTGTGAAGAGAGCGCTCCAGAGTCTTGGAAGGGAGTCTGGGGTAAGTTACAGTGAGTTCCAGACAGCTCTTCATGTGGCAGCTAACCTTGCAAATGAGCGCCCGATTGATGCCAGAGTACAGAGTGGGGAAGGTTGCATTCATTACGTCACACCCAACAGTCTTTTGCTTGGTTGAGCATCTCAAAATGGGGACTTCAAGGTGTTTGACTTTTCCGTTTACCCCTATAAGAGACTCCAGGCGATTCAGGCAGAAGTGAGCAAGTTTTGGAGGTCCTGGAGCCAACTTGCTGGCCCTAATTTGTTCGTAAGGAGCAAGTGGCACACTGCACACAGAAATGTAGCTGTTGGAGATGTCGTCTGGTTAAGTGATCAGAATGCGCTGAGAGGACACTTCAAGATGGGCATAGTTGTCAGCACTAATCCAGACAAAAAAGGTACTGTGAGGGACGTCAATGTCCAGGTATGCTCAGGTTACAGCGGTTCTGTGGCTAAGTTCTTGAGAGCGAAGGACTTAAGCTCTGGTTCAAAGGGAGCGACTCCGGTGACTCAAGCTACCATCCTTCATAGAGACGTCAGACGTCTAGTTGTTCTATTACCTGTGGAGGAGCAAAATGGAACCAAGCCATAAGCATCATGTTTCAATGGGATGAGTTAAACTGCGGTTTGCTTGTGAACTTGCCGATCTCCCGTGTTCCAAGGGAAGATCGAGTGGGAGGTGTCAAGTCAAACCGAGTAGGAGGTGGAGAGCCCTGAGGCAAAAAGGTAAAAGTGACAGACTGGAGGGCGGAACTAATCTTGTGTCTGGGTTTCTGTCTGGGAGGAAAAAGAAGGCGAACTGGGGAACAACAGGAAGTTGCCACTTACGGGAAAGTTAACCCAGCACAATTCTTTCAATAAGTTGTCACCAACATGGATATTGTGTGGAACTGATGTATCTACTAAGCCAGGGAGGCAGCCGGTAAGGAAATGGTTGCTGACTATGGTAAAAGACTGGTTGAAGCGAGCTACTAAAGAGTCGCGGCTGCCGCTAGCTTATGTAGCATTAAATGGTAAATGGCCTGCATTTGTATAGCGCTTTTCTAGTCCATAGGACCCCAAAGCGCTTTACACTACATTCAGTCATTCACCCATTCACACACACATTCACACACTGGCGATAGCAAGCTACATTGTAGCCACAGCTGCCCTGGGGCGCACTGACAGAGGCGAGGCTGCCGGACACAGGCGCCACCGGGCCCTCTGGCCACCACCAGTAGGCAAACATGGGGTTAGTATCTTGCCCAAGGATATTTGGCATGCAGCCAGGATGCAGCCTGGGATCGAACCACCGACCTTCTGATTAGTGGCTGACCTGCTCTGCCACCTGAGCTACAGCATTAGCATTGTGCCGTGAGTTGGTCGCCTGTTTACGAGCGGCACCATTGTTTATTGCTGGTCTGCATATGGGAGACTGTTAATGCTTGCATATGGTTAAGAGAAGCTGGTTATAAATACTATTGTTACTGCTTAAGTTCTAATGCAGATTGATCATTTAATTTAGCACTTTAATAGAAAGCAATATTTTTCAAGTTGTATGTACAATTGTTAGTGAATTACATAATTTGAGCATTTAAAAATACTCAAGTAATACTACAAAGCTTATGCACTGCATTGATGTGTTTTAAAAAAATGTGCTTGGTATTGTTCACAATATTCTCAGATGTGTGATAACAAACATAATTTGTATTTTGGGTTTTGGTTTGTATTTAAAGGTTTTTCACCTATGGCTGACTATGGCCGAAAAGAAGATTAAAGAAAAAGGAAAACAAAAGATCTGCCTGGTCATTGAGTGAAATCCAGTTAAACACCTGTGGTAGATGCATCAATCCCTTTCAAGCGGGGAAGCTGCACAAACTTAAAGAGCTTGACAATAACACTTTCTCGCCAACACAGAGTGTACAATGAACCTTAATATTGAAATCTTCAGTTGAGAGAAACTCAAAATAGTGACTATATTTCCAGCTAAAGAACGAACATCTCTCTCCCTCCATTGTTGTTTACACTTTTTTACGTCGCCGGCTGCTTTTGAGGGGGAAACGCGACCTGTCGCTTATGTAACGTTTCACGACACGTATGCGTTTGTCATCCGCCGATACGAAAAGAAGAAACCAAATCTTTTTGCTTAAAAAATTTTAAAAATACTAACGCACAGTGGTTTGGACAAGTAACTTTAATCTGACTACTGTTATGGAAATAGTAACGCGTTAGATTAGTCGTTACTGAAAAAGTGGTCATATACAGAGTAACGCATTACTAAGAGTACGCGTTACTAAGAGTACGCGTTACTAAGAGTACGCGTTACTAAGTAACGCGTTCCGCTGCCTCTCAATCCCCTGCCATGGGCCTCTCTCGGTGAGGAGCTACCTCCCCTCAGCACCAACACAGACTTGTCTGCTTATCCCCGATCACTCTCTCCAATGCGCAGTCGTCCGCAATCTCCGGTCCCGTTCTCACTTGCCGCACGCCTCGGCCAGCAGCCTATAGCCGGGCCTCCGTGCCGCTCTGCGTGGCCGTTGCCAACCCTGGTTACCATGCCATGTCTCTACCCTGTTTCTTACACTCTTGGTCCCAGGTGTGTCAGGTTTATGATCAGGAGGGGCGGTGGAATGGGTATCCCCCCGGAACAAATCACATATCATAACAAAAAGCATGCAATAACCCCACAAAAATAAAACACTACACGCTAATAAAAGATCAAAAAATAAAACACAGCACTACATGCAAGGAAATAAAAACACCAAGTTAAACGTCTTCATTCCACCCTGTGACACTTGCCCCAAGGAGCCACATCTGTTTTAGTGTAAATGAGGACAACCTCCACAATATTAAAGATATTTTTAGTTTTATTTATTTTAGTGTTGCAGATGATCGATTGTGGATGTTTTTAACCCCCAGGCAGTTATTGATTTTTGCTTTAGGAGTTTCCTCCTTTATGGCAGTTGTGAAAAAAAGGTTAAGGCCATGTTTCAGGTGTTGACGCTAAGAAGTACATCTAAGCAGGCTAGCCGGGACAAACTCATTGCAGAGATTCCTGAACAGGCCATAGAGGAGATCATCTCCATCAGGAGTTGTGGAGGTGTCTGTGCAGTTTTTATTCAGAAGCTGGAGCTGCAAGTTTGACACCACGTGAACGAAGAAACTGTGAACAATCATTGAAACATGTAGAAATGTTACTGAATCTCTGGCATGTTTATCCCTTAAGGAATTCAGTCTGAAGTTTCACTGAAAAGAGGAAGCTTGCTTCACTGTGCTCCCTTAAACTAAATATATATATTTAAAAATTCTCAAAAAAGAAAAAGTAGAGCCTCATATTTATGATAAAAACTTACTGCTGCAGCTGTGTTCTTGACTGTGTGTGCATTGGTGGGCCTCACCAGCTCTCACACATAAAGTGATTCAGCACATCAGGATTTCATTTTCGAGTGTCTCTATGTGTATCAGCCCTGAAGGCACAGTGGTGAAGGACACAGATCAGCCACTAGACAACATGGGATCAAACAGCAGTGCAGTGCAGAACTGGAAAGGCAACAATGTGCAAATAAACATAAATGTGTATAAAACATACTTAGTTAAAGTTTATGGATATAAATTTAAGTGTGTTCTTTTTATGAGCAGGACAGGAAACAGGTGATGGCAGATGTAGAGTAAGACCTTCAGATGAGACACAAAAAGAACAAAAAGAAAAACCCCACAAGTGCAATCAGGATTCAACTTTATGATTTATTTAAGCCTATGCACCTGATAGGAATGTTCTTGTAGATCAAGTGTCTCTAATAACACAACTAAAACTTCAGGCTGAGTCAAAAAACGCATAATGCAAACAGAATATTTAAATGCTGTGAGGAATAATTAAGAAAGTGCATGTGGGTGAGCAGAGAAGATCAAGAAGCAGGCGAAGTGTTTTATAGATGACAGAGGATTTCTTTAAATCACCCTGCTGTTCTTCAGCTGAGACGTCTGAGTCAGAAAACACACAAACACTGCAGAAGTTTTTCACTCGCGAGGGGCAGTCATGGAACGCACGAACTGCGAACCGCGACTGTCTGCGACCTTTATTTATACAAGATTGTCTGTATGTGTGTGTGTGTTGTGTGTGTGTGTGTGTGTGTTACATAGATAACATCACTTCAGTAGCGGGACTTCCCCTTTTCTACATCTGTATGTTCTCGTAAAAGCGCTGAGCTCGGTTTTCTTCTACATCTAAAAGTTCAGAACAACAGGATGCGATTAGTATCTGCAGAAGTTTAGCACACAGGTTTCTAGGCAAAAGGTCGTGTATAAATATGCTTAACTGATAAATATAAAGAATACATTTCATGTAACTGATCAAAACATAATTATCTTCTGACATCCGGCCCTGTTTATCAGAGAAATGAAATGTACAATTTATCAGTGAGTAACTACTTGTTTTTCACATTTTCAGTTACTACATCATTAGTTACATTTCATCTTCATGAAACCAATAGGAAAGGAAACCTTATGATCTTCAATGATTCCAGTACATTTGCATATGCTGTGAATGATAAACTTATCATCTGTGAGATTGCAACTTTTAAACAAGGAATAACTCAAATAAATGAAAAAATAAAAAAATAAAAAGATAAAAAACTCAGCATTAATGCTCGGCATGTGTGAGTAGATGTAACAGTCTTTCTCTGCGGTTCTGTATCAGGCACTTTACATCCAAGGATGGATGTAATCTTATGTCATGTCCATGAGGCGTAAGTTGTCGTACGTCCATCTTCTCTTTTCGCCTCGTGGCTCGGCTGCTGTTGGCATCAGCTGGGATCCTACGTTTGGTTGCTTCGGGGGTGAGGGGGGCAGTGCGATTGGGCCCCCCCCGGGACCTCAACCTTTTTGCAGTGGCTCTGATGTATCCAGGAGGGTCTCTCTGCAATTTTACAGGCTGTGGGTGTTGTCAATAACACTTGGTGTGGACCCTCCCATCGGGGCATACTCCAATTTTTCCTCTGGAGCACCCGTAATAGGATCCAATCGCCTGGTTTCAACCTGCAAGAGACTGGAGAAGACTCGTACGGCAGTTTACTGTTCAAAACAATATCCTAATTTTCTAGTAATTTTGCCATCCATTCTGCCAGATTTGTTTCTCTGACAGACTTGTCTAAAGGTTCACTTGTCACCGGTAGTGGAAAAGGTCTCCCATGAACAACCTCAAAAGGTGTAAGTTTTTGAGAGCCTTGTGTTAATCTCATCCACATTTTTACTAGGCCTATGCATTCAGGCCATGGTCTTCCTGTTTCTGCCATGCATTTTCTGAGTCTCTGTTTTATCGTGCCGTTAGTTCTCTCTACTAACCCTGCACTTTGTGGGTGATAAGCACAATGGTTTTTTATGCTGAATCCTAGTGCTTCAGAGACTTTACTAATCACATCATTGACAAAATGTGTTCCATTATCTGATCTTATCAAAGCGGGAATTCCATAGGTGGGAATGAAATGATTGCATAGACATTTTGCAACTGAGATTGCATCTGCTTTCTTCACTGGATAAATCTCTGGCCATTTTGAGAATACGTCTATAATCACTAGAGCGTATTTTGAGCCTTGACTTTCATTTAGTTCAATAAAGTCCATGTGGATGGTGTGAAATGGATGAGGTGGAGTGGGAAAATGTCCTCTTTTTGTCCTCAAATTGCCTTGTGAATTGTGTTTCTGACAGATCATGCATGTCCTCACAAATTCCTTTGCTGAAGTTTCAAAATTCAGAGTATAGAAATGTGTGTCTAGGACTTGGACCATTCTCTGCTTTGCAGGGGTTCTACCAGTGAAGCGTACTCCGGTATCCAGCTTCTACTGAAATTGCAAAGCCCTAGAAAACCCATCATTTGCTGTTTTGTGAGAGGTTTTGGAGCGTTCTGTACTGCTAGTTTCCTGCTGTCTAACAGTTTCTTCCCCTCTCCTGTGAGTGTGTGCCCTAAGTATGTAACTTTGGGACTCCACAATTGGAGTTTGTGTTGTGACACCTTGTGTCCATGCTCAGCTAAATGATGTAGTACTGCCATTGTGTTAGCTTTACAGTCATTCTGTGTGTTGCCTGTAATCAGAATGTCGTCCACATACAAGAGAAACTGCCCTGGTGCGGGCAATGTACAGAGTGACATAGATTTCTTTAACGCCTCTGCATACAAAGTTGGGCTGTTTTGAAAACCCTGTGGGAGTCTCGTGTACGTGTATTTCTGGCCATTAAATGTGAATCCAAAAAGGTTTTGTGACTCTGGATGTAATGGCACAGAAAAGAATGCATTTGACAGGTCGATGACTGAAAACCACTGTTCTTTAGGTGTCACTTGGTTCAAGATTGTGTGTGGGTTTGCCACTACGGGTGTGATTTGCTCCGTCACTTCGTTTATTGCTCTGAGATCATGCACTAAACGGTATTTTCCCGTGCTTGCTTTCTTTACTGGGAAAATAGGTGTGTTGCAAGTTACTTTGTCTGTTTTCATGTCTGCAATTACCTGTTTGATACCTGCTTTTGCTTCTGTTGTTAGGGGATACTGTGGTTTAAGTGGTCTGTACGTAGAAGTTGTTTTTACCACAACAAGGTCAGCACCTTTGATTAGTCCAACATCAGTCGGACCTGTTGACCACAGCTTTTCAGGCAACTGCTTTAATTCTGGGAAGAGCTCTAGTGAGAGTAAGTGTCATTCATTATTGGTGTCAGACATGTGAGTATCTGCACAGTCAGATAGATGAGTTGCTGGCTGTGTCGTGAGCACCCACCCTAATGCGTACCTCATACATCCTGTTCTACGGCCCTGAAGCCACCCTTCATGTGTTTCTTCAGTTTTTTCATATCTGTCTCCTTCAACTTGAGTCAGGACGTGACCTAACTCCCTCCATTCTGTGGTTTCATTTCGTGCTACAGACACATGTGGTTTTGGCATTCTATTCATTTCCTGCACTCTTCCTGTCTGTATCACTGAGCACACAGCATTGCCACTTTTAGTTACATAAAGGTGCTGCAATGTAAGCTTCTGTGGGCCTAATCTGTGAATTTGTGTGTCATACGAAGGATCTGGGCCTGGGCTTTGTTTAAATCTTAGAGTATTGTGATACTCATCAAAAGCAAGTGGTCGGGAGTCTGGTGGCAAATACTTCTCAGCCAATCTCTGTAGAGGCTCTAATGGTGGAAGGTCTAGAGTCCAATAGTAGTGGGGCACTCCTTCTCCCTCACTGCTATAATTAATCTGTCCCTCCTCTTCTGCCTCTTCATAGTTTAACATCAATTCTGCGTGCATGCCTTGTGCTCCTGGCACTACACCAATTTTTAGTTTCCCCATGCTGTCTCTCCCTAGGAGGTTGACTGGACAGGATGGATCATATATACATTGATTTTTACAGCTCCTGCCACTTTCTATGTGCACTAGCAGTAGGCCCTCTGTTAGAGATTTTACACTGGTGTGACCTGATGCAGACTTAACTGTCAGGGAGTCTTTTGAAAATTTTAGGTTTTTAGGTTTCTGATTTAGCACGGTCTTGCATGCACCTGTGTCACATAACATAGTCATGGGTTGGCCATTTACATGAATTTTAAGTATGGGTTTGTCTTCTAACAGTGTGACTAGCTCATACACATTAAACACTTCTGTGTCATCCTGTTTTTCCTCACTCCCTTTTTCTCTGTCTAGTCAATCTTCATTTCTACCTTCTCTGTCTTTTCCTGATCTACATTTTCTAGCAATGTGTCCTTCCTTTCCACACTGCCAACAGGTGTTGTCTCTTTCCCTGTCGAAACGTTCTGATCGGTTATTTCCTCTGCCTCTATAACCTCCTCTGCCCCTTCCTCTGTTTCCTCTCATACGTCCTTGCATCTGTCTTCCTGAAAATGCAATAAATCCTGTCTTTGGATCTACTGTGAAAGTGCCTACATTCTCATTTTTCTTTTTTATAACACGGACAGCATGCTCTGCATATTGCAGTGCGTCGGGCAGTGATCCTGTGTTCATAGTCACCCAGTGTTTCTCTACATGTGATCTCACTGGTGCTAGGAGGCCATTTAAAAAGGCATTCTTAAGTTGTTGTTGATATGGGGTCTCTGGACCCTCCTCATAATTTAATCCTGAATGTTGTCTAAAAACTGGACGGAGGCGGTCCAGAAAATCAGAAGCTGTTTCAGCTTCTTTTTGTTTCATCTCTCCTATTTTTCCATAGTCAGCCCTCGGGGCCAACTGTACTCTAATTCTCTCATATAAATTTGTTAGGGCATTGATTAGGTCGGTGCTTCCTGGTGCGTATGCTACACCCACGGCGTTTGAGCCGGTAAAATCTCCTCTAACTGTTCCTATCTTTAATCCTAATAAATCTTGCATTACTTGAAGCATTTCATGACCGTTTAAATACCATTGCCTTCTGATCAGTTCTACAGCATCCCTCCATGGTATAAAACCTTCATTCAGTGGAGGAACGTCTTTCAGGACATTTTGTCTGTCTTTTTGTGACCATGGACGAAAAATATGTATGTTTGGGCGGTCATCTTGCTCTTCTTCTCCTTCTGGCCCTATTATTAGGCCAAATCTGGGATTTGCTACTGCTACCATTGGATAAATACCAGTGGCTGGTGGGTCGACTGCGTCTCCCCAGAGGTCGGTCCCAGTGGGATCACGACCTATCTCTTCTTGTGGGCTATTTTTGAGTGAGAGTTTGTTTAGCATTGTCTGTGCTTTTACATAAGGATGATGATGTGTGTGTGACCTAGTTCTGCCTGATATGGGTGAGTGTACAGTGAGTGGTGCTGCAGCTGTGGCTGCAGAAGTGGGTGGTGGTGGTGCATATGGTGGTGGATTTATACTCATATTGCGAGCACCGCACGGTGTCTCGTCTTCTGGTTTTATTAAACTTGCGGTTAAGTTCTGTTTTTCTGACTTCTTATTTTTTTTCTCTTGTTTTTTCTTTTTATTCTCCTCTCGCCTAGCTGCTTCTTCTTTCCAGGCCTGGAAATATTGTGATTCTTGTGAGCGTTTTCCTTTCTTTTTTAAGTTTTTTGTTTCTGCTATTTCCTTCAAAAGAGCTTCTTTCAGCTGTGTTAGTGCTGAGGGGCTACATTTCCCTTCCCAAGTGGGACATTTTGTTTTCTTAGGATTTCTCCATCTACAAGCACTGATTTGTCCGGCGCCTGGACATTTCTTTTCTAACCACTGCTCGTCAGCAGTGAGTTTTGTGGGCTGATTCCCCATTGTTACAACACAACTGCAGAGCTTTCTCTGGTATGAGACTCAGAAGTGGTTGCTGACACGCCCTTCTACTCCGGGACTACTTCCACGGAGCGATGTCAGTTTTACGGGACAGAACCCAACCTACTTCTTCGTCACCAGTACTTCAGCGTCTTACAGCAAATAAAACAACAATAACAACTGGAGGCAATTCAGCAGCGTATTGTGCTGTAAAATTAGTTTACCTCCAAAACACATACACAAAACACATATACATACACACAGATAGACATTTGCGCGCTAATTTGTCACGAAGTAATTCCGGCTACTTCTGAAACCAGTCTAAATATAATTTATTACGAGGTAATTCCGGCTACCTCTAAAACCAGCCTAAATTTAGTTCCTTCCGGCGAACTGAACCTATTTCACGTGTTTTTCCGAAGTAATTCCGGCTACTTCTAACCTATTTTACGCGTATTTCGAAGTAATTACGGCTACAGCAAACCTTTGCGCATTTCCTGAAGTAATTCCGGCTACTTCTAACCTATTTTGCGCATTCTTCTAAACCCTTCCGGCGGTTTAAGACCAAAAAGTGTTTTCTCACCCTCAGTCGTCTTTTGCTGGTTGTTCAGGTCATCTGGCTGGACCCCAACGTCGTGGACCAGGCCCGGCCTGGATACGAATTTACGCCCAGGGCTTTCACCTCTACCTGGAGAGGGCTGTCGACAGACTTCAGTTCTGGCTTTCCCACGACGTCAGGATGCAGCAATCAGACCTTATTGGAGTCACAGAAACATGTCTGGTGTTTCCATCTCTAGGCTCGAAGGACCAATTTAAATGACAGAGGATTTCTTTAAATCACCCTGCTGTTCTTCAGCTGAGACGTCTGAGTCAGAAAACACACAAACACTGCAGAAGTTTTTCACTCGCGAGGGGCAGTCATGGAACGCACGAACTGCGAACCGCGACTGTCTGCGACCTTTATTATACAAGATTGTCTGTATGTGTGTGTGTGTTGTGTGTGTGTGTGTGTGTGTGTGTGTGTGTGTGTTACATAGATAACATCACTTCAGTAGCGGGACTTCCCCTTTTCTACATCTGTATGTTCTCGTAAAAGCGCTGAACTTGGTTTTCTTCTACATCTAAAAGTTCAGAACAACAGGATGCGATTAGTATCTGCAGAAGTTTAGCACACAGGTTTCTAGGCAAAAGGTCGTGTATAAATATGCTTAACTGATAAATATAAAGAATACATTTCATGTAACTGATCAAAACATAATTATCTTCTGACAATAGATAAGTGTCTGAACTACATATACATTCAAGACCTACAAACAGCACAACGACAAACAAAGCAAGCAATGCCAAGATAGGGTCAGAATAACTTTTGAAGAGGCTCTATGTAGTGACATTTGCACTGCAAAGGCCAAAAAGGAGGGAAAAAAGCACAGAGTTTGGCTGAGATCCTGGATAGAAAGGCATGTGAGATTGTAGAGCCTAAAGGGAAACTGGAGTTGAGCCTATTTGGAAAAACAAAGCTCTTGGTTGGTCCAAAAGAGGTCTGAAGCTTTGTGTTTTTAAAATTCAAACAAAAACCTGTAAAATGTTAAGCCTCCTAAGTCTCCTCCTGTTGGCCCTTTTATATCATAGCTAAGTGATAATATGCACCGTAGTCCAGTAGTTGCACTGTAAGTCTTACTCTTCTGTTTTATGATTTTTCTTCCTGATTTTCTCTTCTACTTTATTTTAATTTAGATATATACTAAGCTTTTTTAAAGGAGCTCTGTAAGTAAGCCCTGAATTCTTGAGCATGTACTTAGTGCTAATAGTGTCAGTAGTACATTTCATGAATGTATGCATTACTATATACAGTGTGACCTCAGATTCTACAGGAGCCACTCTCCCAGTTTGGAGTTTTAGTCGCTAGCTGCTAATACCAGTGGAACTACTTTGGACATTGCTTTCCACATATGTTCCATTTGTTCATTTAGGCTCCAGAGGGCTGGAGGTCAGTGTGAGAGATTTCACCACATAAAACTAAAGCTGCCAGAAAAAAATAAACAAAATCTCAATCTTCTCAATCTTGTGCTCGTTCTTTCTGATATTGTCGTCATCTGGGATTGACGCTGCTGTCTTTTTCTCCTTGCTAATGTTACGGGTTCGAAATTGAGGACGAGAGTAAAACAATGATGGTCCAGAAGAGGTCGGTCAAACAATTGATTTTAATGAATGCACGCAGCGTGGAGAGGTGTAAACTGCAAAACATCAGTTGTACATCTCTACCCAAAATACACTCTAGATTGCTTTTATAACATCAGGGTATTGTAACGCCCCCTCTTGCGTTTACAAGCACATAATTTGCATGTACAGAATTAACTGCAGACACAGAAGTTCCCCTTTCTGGCCAAATATGGTGATGATCTCAGGCCTTTGAGGTCCCCATGGACCTGTCCTCCTTGTGTCACCTGTAACTATAAGCTTTTAAGATGATAGATTTACCTCAACGATTTAAAGTGGTTATCACTGCACCTGTAATAAACATGTTAATATTTGATTATGATAACCCCTGTAATACAAATTATAACATCATGCCGACAGCTTCAATAAATGCTTTAATGAAATGATAATTAATGTAATGATAAGGATGCTGGTTATATACAGTTCAGCAGTAAACTAATTTCTTTAATTCTACAATTCCCTCTCTTGATGTCTCTCCCAGAGACATCACCACACCATTTACTTGTGTCACTCCTCGACCCACTCTGTCACCTCTAGATCCATTAATAGCATCATGGGCCCCGAAACCACCATTCCCAGGTCCACTGCCTTCGCTCTGACCCTCTCTAGCCGTCCTCTGAGTCAGCAAATCAGACAACCACCTCATGTCCTCTAGGTGGTCCAGTAATAAAACACCAGCTCCCACTTGAAAACACTTCATGCTTAAGTGGTCTCTGCTCCTTTTCTGGGTCCCTCTCTAGTGGAAATCTTCTCCTGTAAGGGATAAAAAACAAACAGCCTCTCTCTGCTACACCTTACTAACCTACTGTGTTCATCTAATGTTCCTTGAATTATTCAAAGTTGGTTGACAATATCATGTTCTGGGCTCTATCCATTATATTAACTTTACTTAATCTCAATACTCCTTATGTGTGTGAGCAACGCTTTTAGTTCTATTAAAAACACCCCGGGTAAAATATACACCATCCCTATGTCAGCCTAAATCTCCGCTAGAAAACACACTTCAAAATTTTCTATCATCATTTACTCCTCTTTTTGCTTCAAGCATATACATAACATGCAAAAGTTACTGTTCATACCAGTTAGACAAGTTTCTATTATCTACAACATTTTGTTTCACCCGACTCAGTAGTTGCTAAGCAGAAACAAAGCACCATGTATTCCACCTTTACCCTACAAAATAAATCTATGTCATGTTTGTGTCTGTAAGCATGTTTTGCATTCATTCATTACACTCCACGCCATTCCTGCAAGTTAGGAGCTGTAAATTTAAAAGCTACATAAAGTCCAGGCCTTCGGCCTGGCCTATATTTAAATCATGTGTGTTTGTAAGCGTGCATGCAATTAACCTGCTATGTTCTCATCTTCCCTCAACATGTATCACCTGGACACTCTCACCAGTGAAGCTTAAAACCCTTTTGGACGGAACATCAACTCTAAACAAGCACAGTTATGCATTGTGTCTGAAATTAACTCAACCTGTAAATAGAGACATCACTGTTATGACAAACATATCCAATACTATTAAAATAATACTGTACAACATGTTATTAATGCAGTCATCATAAGGCAGATTATATGGTAGCAATGAAAAATCTCTAAATCCCCAATCCCAACAGGTCCTGCTTTTAAATCTTCCCTGACTCTCCCTTCAAGTTCTGCTGTCTTAGTACAATAATTAGGTCCTCCTAATCCCATTAAATCTGCCATATTGATTCCTTCATGTGTAAGTGTCAGATTTTGAGCATCTAAAACTTTACTCAGTCTCTGTTGTGCTAATGATGTCATAATTAAAACCTGCAAGTTCACATAAGCCACCACACTATGTGTAGTCAGAACTTTTAGTGAGTGTTCTCTCCCTACATGTGCTGTGTCCTATATTATTTTGGCCACCCCTGCTGCATGCTGTGCACATTTAGGGTGCCTTGCTTCTGTTGGACTCAACCTTATGCTAACCTACATAAGTACCTGTCTTAAGAGCGACCTCTGCACAGCTCAGACGCCAGTTGCAAGAGCTCTCTAACATTAGAATCATCAGCTGTGACTTATATAGTGTTATTTCGGTACTTTATACTTCACACATTTTTGAATGTTGTTTATATGGGGGTTCCTCTTTTTGTGTCTATATTTATTAATATGCCTTGTGCACTAAAACTTCCTGTTTTTCAGTCTGGCTGAGCACTTGTTTGTGAGTAAAAAGTGGCCTTGCTCTACAAGCCTTCATTATTAAAGTACTTAAAACAAGATAATGAGCAGATTCATATTAAAAATATAGCTTTTATTCCTAACACCAGTCCCCGTTTTTTCATTTCTCCCCTGAGAAATGAACTAATTCCTAGTTTATGACATTTAAGTTTACTTCAATACATTCCCATTTAATTTTATTTATATAGCGCCAAATCACAACAAAAATTGCCTCAAGGTGCTTCATATATACAGAGAAAAACCCACCAATCTTGTGGCCCCCTATTGAGCAAGCACTTTGGCAACAGTGTGAAGGAAAAACTCCCTTTTAACAGGAAGAAACCTCCAGCAGAACCATGCTCAGGTACGGGCAGCCATCTGCTGCGACCGCTTGGCGTCAGCTAACAGAGACTTTTGAAGAGAGATACTTAATATTTAATAATCCACATTTCACTATTTTATTCCTCCGTTCAAATTTTATTCTGTATTGTTCTTTATTTGTTATTATTTATGTTTAGATTGTTTATTGCTAGTCTTGGTTTGTTGTTGTCTGTTTGGGAGCTGACATAGTCTCTATGGATAAGCGTCTTTTGGTGGGGTAGCATCAGGAGAGAAGCTCCAGAGAGGCATCTTTCATGTTAAACACTAAAATATAACAAAAGAGATCTCCTCAACGTGTTGTATATTTTTAATATTTCCTTATTATTTTGTCATAAAATAAATCAACCAAATAACTTAAGCTGTGTGACAGCACCTTGCGTTTACGCCGGGCTGTGAACTGCCCTGAAGCTACACCCCCTTTTACCCCATTTAATTTCTCAATCTTACTTTAAACTATTCCTGACCTTCTCCTTCTCTCATCTGATCATCTCAAGTACGTCCTGTACCAAACTTGCTTCCTCTTTTCAAGTCCCACATTTAATTACAAGCTCTAATACATTTGCCCTATATGGCTGTTCCGACGTGTTTCCTGTCAACTTAACAGAGTTATTCTCAAAACTCAGAGCTGAGGTTCCCCTTTCCTAAGTCTGTATGTTCTACAAGAGAGCAAGTCGGTAAACAAGTTTATCATCACAAAGGTTGTTAGGTAAAGGTCACGTAGACATTTGCTTAGTAACCCTAAAAGAGCACATTTCATGTAGCTAATCGCATATATTAACACCCCCCTTTTTGTGACACATCTCATGTGTTACAAACTCAAAATCCTTCACTCAGGTTAGGGAATTAAAAGAAAAGTTAATCATATCATATTAGGTATAGTTGCTCCGGGCCTTCAAACCTGTTTTTAAGGAATGAAATCAAATTAATCATCATGTCAAAATCCCTTCTTGGCTCCATCCACAGCCTGCATCCTTGAAACGTCCTATAAACAAAAGCCTGTGTGTTAACCAGAACATCACCTTTTATACTCACTTTCTCCACTTATGATCCAACCTGTGTTATAAAACAAAACTTAAAACATAACAGTTATCAGTCATGTGTCCAACCTTAGTCCAGTCTTTTGTCAGTGTCCAGTCGGTCCAACCTATGGTCTGCCTGGTCCGTCCATTCACCTGTCCATTCCCACACATTCACTCACACGCATTAACATCGGGTGTTGGTAGACTTCCACACAAATAATCAGATTTACCACCTTCAGCAAACTCAGTTTATTTATATAATCATTTATTTTCTTTTTACTCGTTTCTTAAGAAAATAGTTCTTTATACTTTTGGACTGGATTGGCTCACTGCAATCCTCTTAGACAGGGACCCACAATCTGACCCATTGTAATTCGGAAAAGGTCACCTTACTTTTTGTTTTCCTGAGACTATTGTCGGCGCCGTTATTCATTGTTGTCTTTTGCAGGCCTGCTTAGAACAAAAATGAGAAAAAAAAAAAGAGAGCTGAGTATTAGCTCATCAAAGTACAAAACAAAATCACCTGACAGGTTTTTTCTTTATAAGTGCACTGTTACAAAACCCCTTAAACATGTCCATGTTTATTAAAACTCCCTCTTTAAAAATAAAACAACAACCTCAAAAATCTTCAACAATCTTAAATTTCACCCATAGAACACACCCAAAACGTAAAAAGCTACACCGTTTCGTACACAATATCCCCCTTTAAGCACTTTACCAAACTCACATTCAACCTAACATATAAGCACGTTCTCACAATATGTCAACACTAATTTATAAACCTCTTAATCAACTTTACACCTCTGAACTGTCTACTTCTCCTTGAAGGCCTCAATCACACACACACAGCAAGCTCCTCTGTCATCACTCACATTAGCTCCCCCAACTAATTCGCATACTGGATCACATCTCAACAACCTAACTTGGCAAAACAAATACATGTTTAAACTTTATCACATTATTCAATTATTTTCATTTTCTTTCTATACTAATCACTTATTTTTATCAATCAGTGCAACAGCGCTCCTAAGTCACCGTTTTAAACTACTTCAACCACTTTATTAAACATTCACACCATTCTATCACTCATACAAGTAGCAAGCCGATCTTCATTGCGTATGTTTGTGTGTGCTATTTTGCATATATGGCTTCACAGTCTCACAGACACTTTCCCATTCTCCAGTTAAAGAGTCAGTTTTCTCCATCCCCCAATCACTAACCCAAATTTTACTTCCCCACCTTAAATCACACCCCTCCTGATCTTCCGCCACCAGTTAGGGCTTGCTGTCAGGTTCCTGGACACTGTAAACAATTCAACCAGAAACTTGCCTTAACATATCCATCCATGTTAACCTGTAATTTCTTCAGACTCCTGCATCTGGAGAATTGGTCCGGGTCTGCTTTACTCCTGAAAATAACAAACTAAGACATTTGCATTATTATCACTAAACAACCCACTAAACGACCCATTTCTCTTTCTCTAGTCAAAAATACCAATTGTGTCATGTATGTAAGCGTGTTCTTCCTTGCGTTATGTGGTCATGTAAATGCAGTGTAAGCTGTTTTCTTCATTGCATGCCAGGTGATCATCTTAATTGAGTGTAAGCAGTTTCTTCATTGCATGAATGTAAGCTGCTTCTTCATTGCATCCTTATGTATTCATTGCATTTTCATGTATTCATATTTAATTTATGCATCTTTTCACTGAGCTCTACATTTAAACTATCTCACTTCTGATTCGTTTCGAAAATAATCTCACATGTAACAGTTTGTATATGTGTGTTTTCTATTCATTAATATAATTGTCAGTTATTTTGATTATCTTTACCTTTTGTATTGTTTACCTCTTTGTTGTGATGTGGTGGACATCCCTAAAACCTCAAGAGTCCAGCGTTCAACTTCAACCCAATCATATCCTATATGCTCGCAGTCAAACTTGTCCTGGTTCACCTGACCTTGGTCCCTCTCTTCCCACTGTCCTGTTCGGCCTTCAAAGCACACACAGTCTGTTTCTTCTCTGTCTTGATCTTTCCGTCGTCTTCTTTTACGTTAAGTTCCAGTCTGGCAAAATACCACATTCAGTTCCTTCGCCTCAGTGCCCCCCAGTCATTTGACACTGTTCTTGACCAGCCTCCAGTTCCCCCTGCATATTTTATCATGGGGTTTCCTCCATTCTGCTTCTGGAGTCGTCAGTCAATCTTATTTTCATTTACTCTCTTGTTCTTCTCCAGCCATCTTTCAGTCTTCTCTTTCAAGCATGGCAAACATGAAACTCAGTGCCCAATGCTTTTCCACAGTTCTTTATCCCACTGTTCAACTGCCCAGCCTGTAATTCACAGTACATGTTGCATACATGCTGCTGCTGGCGTCGTCAGTGTTAATAGTTCGGTTCCTTTTGTCTGCTGTTGATCCACGATGTTCTGTCGGTCTTCATCAGGAGATTAGCTGGCCTTTGAGCTTCTTCTCAGAGTCAAGGACAAAGTGCCAGGTGAAGCTATAATTTTAAGCCAAAGAGTGGCCTGTTTTTCCCAATTGTGTTAATCTATGCTTTTGCTGCTGTGCTCAAGGGTTCCAGGTTTAGAGACGTTCACCTGTATTAACACACTAAAGCATATAATTAGTATCATATTCATTGTTTATCTTAAAACCTCCCTTTTGCTTCATCTGCCCAGAGTTAACTCTCTCTCTCGACTCTGGGTGCACACTTGTCACCGTGAGCTTCCCTTTTATGGGCATGCATTTCCTGTCCCAGACACACACACGGTTTCCTGTTTCTACAGCTTCTGCAGAGACTTCTTTTTAATTTCACAGTCTACAAATAATCAGTAATTCTACTAAATCTTTATTTAAAAGCAATATGCCTTCATTTCACTCACACACATTTTAATAGCGCTCTTTCACACATCAGGACAACTAACACTTCTCCACACACATCACCATTCTTTAGGTCAGTTTTGTAGCATCAGTCACACAATCATTTCTTGAGTGGGTGTACTAAGTGCATATACTTATGTGTTTTCAATCAGCGTCAGTGGGATTTAGATTTCTATCCTGCCTACAGTATAATTCCAGGGCCCGAAATATAACAATACTACTACATGCAAAATCTAATAATGCTTCTTCTGATCGCCTTATTACTGAAGTTACTAAAAAGCCGTAATTAATATCTAAAACCACAGCGTGACATTGACAGGTTACGTCATAAACATCCCCTGTCCATGTATATTCAACTACACAATACCCTGAATCCAACATGTGTATTTACACAAACTGTTATAAAATGTTAGTCAAAAAACACGGTGTCAGTACAAAGAGTCAATAAAACACAAGTCCTATTACTTTCAACAAGTATTACGTCGTTCAAGGACGTGTAAAGCAAAACCCATACTCCAATTCTACATGTATCATAAAGTAGTCATCGTATCTAACAACCGTAATGCCAACAAAGTAGAAATAAAAGCAATTCTTCCCTTAAAACACCAATATAAGTCGTCCTTAACCCAGGCTCTGCAGTCAGTCATTAGCCACTCATTAGTAAACAGGAAATGTCACTCTAAATAAGTCACAGGCATCTCATTTACATAGACACAGACACACAATCTCAAAATAACCTGCCTTCTACAGCCCCCGTGGCAGACACAATCTATATACAAACAGTCAAATTATAATACAGAGACGTCTCATACATCAAATATTTACAAGGCCTTAGATTGCACAACCTACAGAATTTAGACAAAATTTAGATTAACCCTCCAAGGGATAAACTCCAAGTTTTTGATCGTCAATGACAGTCTCAGTTCCAAACTGTATCTGCTCTAATCCCTAAATATCCTACAGAATTTAGACAAAATTTTAAATTAACCCTCCAAGGGATAAACTCCAAGTTTTTTGCGATCAATTAACCAGTCTCGGCCCCGGACCGTGGTCACATATCTAATGCCCTAACACAATTTAAAAGCGTCCAACGCCCAAGTTCCGAACTTTACCAACCAAAAAAGTGCAAACCACCGTCCCGGACGGTAAACTGACCCAGTCAGTGGCTATTTTGGAGCGTCGTTGTCTCCACACTTGCCAAGTGAACTATCCCTCTCCGAGGAAAATGCCAAGCGTCCGCGACAAATTGGAAGCGTCACCTTCCGACAAATGCACTTCTTAGAACTCCCAGAGTTCCGTTCTACAGAAATTTAATTACTTTAAAGACACCCCACAAAACCAACCACATTGGTGTCCAAGCCCGGCTTTATATTCAATTGAGACTTTAATGTCACAAACACTTCGCCAATAACCTATAACTCTAAATTCACTCTGCAGTCCAGCTGCTTTAAATACACTTATTCTCTTTACTCTTTACTTATTTTCTCTTATTCTCTTTACTCTTTACTGTCATTTATACTTCATTATCATTACTTCAACTTCCATTCTCATGAGATTTTCACCAAAATCAAAACAGACCTTTACCAGTAATGTCAGTGAGTAGACTTTCAATTTTGTAATCGTCAATCTGGCACAGTTTGGAAATAATTCAACAGGTAGTGCCTTACCTTTAGATAAGCCGGCTTATGTCCACTCACTTCGACCACTGACTCGTGTCTGCCCGTTTGAGCACCTCGGACCCTCTCGGTCTCAATCTCCAACTTTCTCCCCCTCAACCCTCGGCCAATGCACCAAATGTTACGGGTTCGAAATTGAGGACGAGAGTAAAACAATGATGGTCCAGAAGAGGTCGGTCAAACAATTGATTTTAATGAATGCACGCAGCGTGGAGAGGTGTAAACTGCAAAACATCAGTTGTACATCTCTACCCAAAATACACTCTAGATTGCTTTTATAACATCAGGGTATTGTAACGCCCCCTCTTGCGTTTACAAGCACATAATTTGCATGTACAGAATTAACTGCAGACACAGAAGTTCCCCTTTCTGGCCAAATATGGTGATGATCTCAGGCCTTTGAGGTCCCCATGGACTTGTCCTCCTTGTGTCACCTGTAACTATAAGCTTTTAAGATGATAGATTTACCTCAACGATTTAAAGTGGTTATCACTGCACCTGTAATAAACATGTTAATATTTGATTATGATAACCCCTGTAATACAAATTATAACATCATGCCGACAGCTTCAATAAATGCTTTAATGAAATGATAATTAATGTAATGATAAGGATGCTGGTTATATACAGTTCAGCAGTAAACTAATTTCTTTAATTCTACACTAACCAGCACTATTTCTGGTTGGTTAGCCACGAGCTAGTCAGTCTGGAACTTGTCAGCTGGAACTCAGAGTCCCAGTGGATCTCAGCCCTGTCATTCATGACTACCTTTGGGCATGTGTTCAATTGGGACTCAGAGGTTTGTAATCCGTAAACGGCACAGATGTTTCTGTACACTATCCCAGCCACTTGTTTCTGTGCAAACTGTCCAAGCTTGCATGTTACATCCTGCTGCGATGTGCTTGACCATCTCAGAGGTACAATGAAAATATTTAATTGTATATTCATCCACTGAGACTGAAATCAAAAGAGATTGCAAGTGCAAATGATTTTTGTTAGAAATGTGATTCTGATTTTTGAAGCTCCTTCCATTAACAATTATTGGAGTGTTCATTTGGGATGGATTTTTTATTGAAACAAATTTCATAGAGAGACAGGCTCTGTGGGCTTTGTGGTTATTTTTTCCCATGATCTGATTGAGTGCATTGTATGACTTCTTTTTTATCGTCAGCTGCTATCTGATCAAAGCTTCGGCCATAATTACGCTGTATCATATACAATGTAGTGTTTGTGCAAAGTAATTCAGGTAAACTGAATGCTGTTGAACATTTAGAGTGCTCCTTCAAAAGCATCCTGCAAACAGTGGCCAGGATGACGAGCCTTTTTTCCCCTTAACTTTATTGGTACTATTATTTACTCTAATAAATTATCTGATAACTTCCACCATTAGAGCTTATGCAGTATTTTTTTTTTTTACATAAAGTATATACACAGGATAATGTAGCTACTGCTTTCCCATGGCCATTTTCTAACATATTCTACGACTCCAGCTGAGACTGGAGCAAATTTATTTACTGTCAAATGTAGCTCGTGGCTTTATTTTGGATGTGTTGACATCGATTATAACCTTTAAATCTCCACAGCACAGCAGCATAGGTATTACACTGGGCAGACAAAGGCAAGGCAGAGCCAGACCAGGTAATAAACATTGTGCAAAAAATTCAAGTCAGGCAAAATAAATCAACAAGTACAAAAGAGAGATTTGCTTGTTCCAACCAGGAGCTGTAGGTCGACTCTGCTTCCACACTTCAAGCACTGTTTGATGGAAAATCTAGCTTGAAATGGCAACTATGAACATATACTGCTATTACACACACACACACGCGCGCACACACACACATACTGGCTGGCTGATTTGGGTTGTCACTATGACAGAAGGATCACCTGTGACAGGGGCCACCTGAATTAAAGATTAACAGGTCAGCAACCTGAAGTAGACACAGAGAGAGAGGTTGTGTCACCTACTGTAGCCAACCTTTACACGGAGGAAGTGGAAAGAAAGGCTCTTGGCTCTTTCAAAGGAAGAGTACCCAGCCACTGGTACAGATATGTAGACGACACCTGGGTCAAAATCAAAACACGAGAAGTGGAATCCATCACTGCGCACATTAACACTGTGGATAAAAACAAAGTTCACCAGGGAAGACACAAAGGACAACTGTTTGCCTTTCCTGGACTGCGCTGTGCACATTGAAGAGAATGGAAACCTCAACATCGAAGTTTACCGGAAGCCCACACACACGGACCAGTACCTCCTCTTTGACTCCCATCACCCTCTGGAACACAAACTTGGAGTAATCAGGACCCTACACCACCGGGCAGAACATGTTCCCTCTAAGCCTGAGGGAAAAAAGAAGGAACACACACACGTAAAGGAAGCACTTAAAACATGCGGTTATCCTAATTGGGCGTTCATAAAGTCAGCAAAGATGCACAGAAAAGAAGATCAGACACCAGCGAGGGAGGATAAGAAAGACAGACGCAACAACATTGTCATCCCCTATGTAGCCGGTGTATCAGAGAAACTCAGGAGAGTTTTCTCCAAGCACGACATCCCAGTGTACTTCAGACCCAGCAACACACTCAGACAGAAACTGGTTCACCCGAAAGACAAAACTCCAAAACACAGACTTAACAACGTGGTGTATGCTGTACAGTGCAGCGAGGAATGCCCAGACCTCTACATTGGAGAGACCAGACAGCCACTTCACAAGCGCATGGCACAACATAGAAGAGCCACCTCCACAGGTCAAGACTCAGCTGTCCATCTGCATCTTAAGGTCAAAGGTCACTCTTTCGAGAATGCCAATGGCTACGTTCACTCTGCAGGTCTTAATGCTCAATTCCGATTTTTTGATCAAATCCGATTTTTTTGTCTGCTTGTTCACACTACACATAAAATGCGACAGCAAACGCGCTCTAGTGTGAACCCTCAAAGCGGCCCGCATGCGCAAAAGAAGACGTCACACACAACGTGCTCTGTTTAGACCCAGAGCAAACAATATTGTTTGACTGATGGCCGTTAATATAAAGACTTCGGACTTTACGTTTCCCAATTTTTGCTTTAAGTTATTTTGTTATTTACATAATAATGTAAATAACCTAATAATTATCCTTATTGCTGTTTTAGAGAGGAGCGGTGCTTCAAAGGATAGTTGCAGATTTCTGTCAGAATCTGCAGATTATACAGTACAAATAAAATGTTCACGTTTCTCCAACGTTGTCTTCCCAACAGTTTCACTAACATCTACACTGGATGGCCAGGAAGCATTCGCGATGTCTTCTCCGGCGCTAATAATTGGCGTCTGTCAGAAAAGTCGGATTTGATACGCTTTCGCCTGCAGTGTGAACGTAGTCAGTGTTCACATTTTGGACAGAGAGGACAGATGGTTTGAAAGAGGAGTGAGAGAAGCCATCTATGTCCACTGTGAGCGGCCATCTTTGAACAGAGGCGGGGCTTACGACACCAACTGTCTGCCATCTATAATCCAGTTCTGAGATCCTTCCCAGACGCCTTAAGGCCCACTCACATCCTGGGCCATCTGACCTCAGGAAATCACATGATAGGGTGGAGCTAGGTTTCACAGTGAGCTCACCCGAAACCCTGGCTGATTGTGACCTACACCCGTTTTCACGCCTTGGCTCATGTGATTAGGTGGAGGATCATTAGGGGGTCCATATCCCTCTCGGGGAGACACTCCCACAGGGCTTAAATCTGGGACTCTCCACCATTTGACCCTAGACTGAAAAAGCTTCTCGGATGAGAGGTGAAACGTCTTCAAGCAACTTAAAGAAGTCCAGACGCTTTTCTTTCCAAGCTCCTTAGACTAGTGTCAGGGTTACAATTAGGTTATGGTTAGGTTTAGGGTAAGGGGCTAGGGAAACCATTATGTCAATGAAGGTCCTCACTAAGATAGCTGAACGGGCTTGTGTGTATGTGTGTGTGTGTGTGTGTGTAGTACGTGTGTGTAAGCGCATGTGTGAGTGCATGACAGAGATACACAGTGTCTGTCTCACAGTCACAGGAGCCCCCCTCCTTGCTTTACCCCCTCCTGCTACTGTTTGACCGAGCTTGTAGTGATCTTCCCTCGGGGACAGCAAGGCTTCAGATGTTGCAGGTCTCATGTTTGGTGTACTTAATTATACCAAACTGCTTCTGTAGGATGGAATAACAGGCGCAGTATTGTAATGTCGTGCATGATAAACTGTTATGTGCATTAGCACAGCTCTTATTTCACAGGCAACACCAGAGCCTTGTCATTTCAAGAACTTTAAATACTGCCAGTCTGTTAAAGGCGCTGGCTTGTCAGAGATGAGAATAAAGTGCCCTTTGGTATCATTTCAGTGACATGACAGATTATGGAAATACTGAGACAGTTCTTAGTCACAACTCATCACACATGGATACTTAAGGACCCATTAGCATCCCATTTAAACACACTATTTTGTGTTGGACTGATGTTGTTTCCTAAACTTAGAAACCAAAAATAACTTGACTAACTATTAATGAATCAAAGCAAATGTAAAATGTGAGGCAGAACAAAGTTTGAAACAGAAGTCCCAATTGGGACACGAATCATGGTCTCCCAACGCTTCGTAATATCAACTGTTAGTCTGAAACAGGACTGTCTCACTATCCAAAAAATCAATGGATGCTGTGTCAGTGCATTTATGCCGAACCACACCTCATGTGTTTTTCTGTGACATCAGGGTCTTGTACTATGAAGTGAGTCCACTGTTCCTGGTAATCAGAATCCGGGCCCAAAGCAATCTGCGTTTTTTATGGCTTTTGTGTTGTTAACATGTTTAATGTTTTGTATCTTCTTCTATTTAATTTCAAAAAGCCCCTAAAAACAGTCAGTGATCACTGTCGGCCTCTCTCGGCTTTTATTACCACTGTTCATTTTAAAGCTCAGTTTTTAAACCCTTACGATGTAACTCCAGCCCAGCCCATGCAGCAGTATATGAATAACTAACCTTGTATTGTGGATGGATTTTCTCAGTTGTTCTCCTGACTGAAGTTTGGTCTGTTTACAGCATCCTGCCATGCGATTGCATTTGTTCCGGACCACGAGAATCCTCACGTTAACTTTTATCGAGTGGAAAAAAAGTTAGTGTGTTTATGCTATGCTAACATAGCTGTGTCGCTAGCGATCACGTAGCACATCATTATATACCATTATATACCTAGCCCAACTTCAGTAACCCTACAAACGTCACTGCTGTTTAGTTTTCTGTCTTCATTTATATTGGAAGTGATAGCAGAGCTGTACGTTTGAATTTGTTTCCAAAATCCCTCAGTCAGGACATGCTATATTGTATTTAGATGGAAGCTAGTGAGCTAACTTCCTGCTAACTTCTAACTCTGTTAAATGTCATAAATTCCGTTTTCATGGAGGCCTGGATGTTAAACTTAATTGTTACACCTGGTAGAGCAGAACGCTGATCATTTTATTACAGATGAAAGACTTTAGACAGTTTTTAACTCTCAGTGATGCCACAGTGATCGTTTGATTTATGGACCTGCAGCGGAGTTTGAGCCCAGACAAGGCTAGTGACGTCAGACTTAAAGACCGGATAAGTGGTCACACAACGCCAGTTATCAACTCGTTACATTAATCCAGGGTTTCCCCAGTGCATTCACTTAAAAGTTATGATGTTAGCAGCATCTAACCAAGCCAAAAGGGACATTACACAAATCACAAGACTCACAGAAAATGATCCCTATGAGTGCTACCTATTCAAATTACAGGTTGCTGAGAAAGGTGGGACTAAATGAGATTGAAGTCCCTTCGGCTGTGAAAAAGGGCTATAAAGCCCCTATTCTATTAGTACCTACTTGGACCGACTCAGCACTGTTCACCACGGTTTTCCATTAGGTCAGAGTACCTGGTACCAGGTACTTTTTTAGTACCTGCTCGCCCAGGGTTCCAGGTGATTTGAGCAGGTAGTAAAATGTGATGTCATCTGACTGCATGCCACCGATTGGCTGGTCAGTAGTGTCCAGTGTTGGGGAGTAACGGAATACATGTACCGCCGTTACGTATTTAGAATACAAAATATGAGTAACTGTATTCCGTTACAGTTACCGTTTAAAAAGGTGGTATTCAGAATACAGTTACTTTGTTGAAATAAATGGATTACACGGCGGTACTTTCCTGTTTCATATTGTCGCGGGTCAGGACTGTTTGGGTTTGTTTGACAGCTATGTTCTGTTGTTCCAGGCGGCAGCGTTACGGTTGCCATGGTTACAGGGTGACGCTCTCTCTCTCTCTCTCTGCGTGTTTCCTGGGTGAGAGAGCGCTTTTGTTGTTGTTGTTGTTGTTGTTGTGCTAAGCTAAAAGGCAGAATGCTACAGGCATGGCCCTAAAGAATGTAGCTTCATGGGCAGTGTAGTCCGTGCTGCAGCGAGAATGGACTACCATACACGTTATGTGTCTGTGAGCGAGGGAGGGAGAGAAAGGAAAAGTCCGAGCTGTCACGGAGCAAAAACGGGAGCTGGAAGCATGTAAATATAATAATAACCACTGCAGCCAAGAAGAGTGCCTGACGAGCCCAGTTGTAAGTAAGCTATTAAGACTCGACTGTACACTGTGTTCCTGTTTTCCTCCGGAAAAAATAAGTTCCGTTGGAGCAGCCTTTCAACGCCTCTCTCTGTCTCTCGCTAGCAAAGTTGACCCAGACAACAAAGTAAAGCTAGTTTTCAGCTACGAGCCCAACACGGAACCCACCGTATTAGTCAGAGGTCCCTTTACTACGGTTCGGAGCCGCGGACCTTCAGTAACAGTAATAAATCACAGCAATAGTACATTCATGTAGTTGTAAACAGCATGATAATATATTAAGTAATCCAAAGTATTCAGAATACGTTACCCTCATTGAGTAACGTAACGGAATACGTTACAGAATACATTTTGGGGGCATGTATTCGGTATTCTGTAATGGAATACATTTTAAAAGTAACCTTCCCAACACTGGTAGTGTCATTCGATGAGTCATTAGAGCGGCTCATTTACGAAAATTTCAATCGCGAGTTTTTTAAACCCACCAACAAGGAAAATGGCTACAAAAAACAACCCTGTGGTCCCAGAGTCTGACGAAGAGCCAGAGGTCGAGCAGCAGGTATATTCTTGCCTTGACGTCCACCATTTTTGTAGCATTCGTTTTGCATATTAATTACGTCGCGGGATGCACGTTGCTACAACAACAACCACGCAGGTTAGGTAGTACTGGATTGTAATGGAAAACCAGTCGATCTAAGTCGAGTCGTGGCGATCTGTGGCGAGTTGATCCGAGTAGGTACTAATGGAAAAGGGGCTTAAGTTACCATGGCTACATATATAGCCAGGGTTTATCCTGATGTTACCTGGATAAGACAAAATCCAGCTTAGTAGTACAGGCCTCAGATGTTCTATAAAAGTTCTGTGGTCGTATTCTTCATTTAATAGCTGGTTTAAAAAAATGATGTGGCAACTTTTTCATGAAATTTCAAGTGGATCTAAATGATCTTGCATATAAAATACAGCTGTAATGTGAACGTTCAACCATTAAAGCTACCATGACCACCACAGATAAAACCACATTAATAAGCTTCCCGTCACACATAAAAAAACATCAACACCGACAGTTGGAGACTGAGTGCCAGGATAACAACATTTGGTGTTTTTGTCCATTTTTACTGTTTGTCTCGAGCTTCTGCTCCTGCCTGCTCGTCTGCTGTGCAGGCAAGTTGCAGCCTATCTCAGAACAGCGTTTGCACCACAGCAAAGGCTAAAAGGAGATGGAAGTTTCTGTCAGGTCTCGTAAAGACATCAATTTGTTGAATTTTACAGCTAAAATAAAAAACTCTGTCTTCTGCACTTTTGTTAATTGTCCAGTTTATTTACTTTCTTTTTACAGTTTTCGTGTGCCAGTTTGCCTTTATCCAAGCTGAAAGCCCTACAGGGAGTCAGGTATTCACTGTTTATTTACACTTTGTATTTTTGTCTCATGAGGTCTTCACAGGTGCAAAAGCTACACCTACATTAAGGATGCTACTTTGGTGTCAGTGCAGCATGCAGAAATCAGCTCTGCAACTGTGAACTCATGTTGAAGCCTGATTTAGTCACGGTGCCAGGAATGAAGGAAAGTGAAGCAGAAAACTTCTGTAATGAACATGTGTACGTATACACAATCACAAGCTTGTTTTTTTTTATATACACCTGTTCAACTGCTCCTTAACACAAACCTCTAATGAGCCAATCACATGGTAACAACTGTCTGGGGGATATTTTCTTGGCATACTTTTGACCACTTAGTAAAAATTGAGCATTGTTTTAACACCACAGCACACCCACAGAATACTCTTGTCAACAATACTCTGTGGGTACTACTGGCTACTTGCAGTGTGATAATACACCATGTCACAAAAATCATCTCATGGTGGTTTCTTTGAACGTGACAGTGACTTCACTGTACTGCACTGGCCAACAGACTCATCAGATCTCAGTCTAATGGAGCACATGTGGGATGTGGTAGAACTGGAGATTTAGATTGTTGCTGTACTACTGAGAAATTTGGAGCAACTGCATGATGCCTTCATGTCAGTATGAACCAAGAAGTGAGGAAGCCACAGAATGCAGTCATGAGTTTCAGCCCCCACTCACAACTTCCTTCAGGTGACCTCAATCGCTCACTTGATACTGGGGTGGTGCAATGTCTAACACAGGTTTCACCCACTGGCCCCTGTGGTAGTAATAGCCCCGTCCTGTTTTCAGTCCAGTTGTTTTCTGCCTAACAGGGTTAGATTTAGCAGGGAAATTGTTGTGTGATTGAAAAAACTTGTTGGAGTCACCTTGTCTGTTTTAGATGCTCAAGGGCTCCTGCTGATGTTATTGGACTGCCAGTGTACTCAGCTCTGCATAAAACTGCGCACTGAAAAGGAATTCTAACATGGTGCAAGACATTTAAATCAAATCGAACTAGTCTGAACTTCAAAAATGACTTGATAAAATAAAATTAGAACAATAAAAAACTAGACCTAATCTTTTCCCCTTGTTCATTAAAACACTTATTGAAGTACAAATAATTATTGTTTGGGTAAATAAAACAAAGAGAAATTTGACTTACTTTGCTACTGTGACACACTGTAATGTGTGTCACATTATGTGATTTAATTTTTGTATATTGTATAAGTTTCAGGTGTAGTTTTGTTAAAGAAGGGCCTTAATTTGTGATTTTTGTTGGAGATCCAACATGTCGTGTGGTCCCTAGTTACGCCACAAGGGGGCACCTCTGCCCTATTGAGATGGTTTAGTGTGATGCTACCGCTCGCCTTCAGATATGGCAGAAGCAAGAGAGGAAAACACACTACCTGTCGCCCATCTCATCATTTACCTGTTTTTTTTTTCAGGTTAGTAAGTAATAAGGCCACACATGTGGGCCACATGATTAACATGCCAAGTAAGGGTAAAACCCGACCAGCAGTTTGTCTTGGTGGGATCTGTATTGGTTTGTTTTGCTCATTGAAATGTGTTACGGTTAAGAGAGTAGGAGCTAACTTAGCTTCCCGCATGCTGGAGTAGCTTTCCGCTTTGTCTTTTTCTAAACTTAAGGCTCGCTCTTGTAACAACAGTACACCACGGCTCCTGTATATTTGAGTTGGTGTGTTCGCAGAGACACTTTGATGTCACTGTAATTGACTAAAGTTAGTGTAATAACAACTCTGATCGCTCTGCAATGTTGATGTGGAGATTTCCACTACACAAATAGGCCATTAGTATATGGTACAGTGCTGGGATGTTTGTTTTATTAGACTATGTGTGGGCATAAAAGAGTGTGATTTGTAGCTCTGAGTAACAAACAACAGAGACGACTGTTTAGATTTTTGTTTATATTATTTAAAGTTTATTCTGACTTTGGGAATGTGAGACAAAGAGGTTACGAAGTTTTTGAAGCTATTGTGAACACATGAACGTGTATAAATAAAGATCTGGCAGAAGCGAGAGAGGAAAACACACTACCTGTCGTCCATCTCATCAGTTACCTGTTTTTTTCAGGACCAGATATCATCTGTTGGCTGCCCTTTTACTAGGGGCGTGTTACACGACACTTTGGGAAAAAAGTGTTTTGAGTAGCGTATTTTTTCTCGGAAATGGGAGATAGGTGCAGAGATTTATTGAAATGTGCAAACCAGCTTTATTTGCAAATTGCTACAAATGTGGCAAATAAAAAAAAATGTTCATACATTATTTATAATATCTGAAGATATGTATCATTATCATTTACTCACTGGTTCCTTTGCATACTTTAAATCCATTATACTGGCTGAGGAAAAATGCAAAAGAGGCAACTTTCATGAGTCAAACATGATACTAGATACAAACTTATAACTTCCTATTCCCTCCTATATTAAATGTTTATGGTTCCATATCTATATTTTTTCCCTTCTCCATAATCAAACTGTGACTGAGACCACTGACAGATTCCAGATTGCAAAGCATTTTAGGTGTGTTTACAGCAGCATTAGCATTTATTTTTCCTGATCCAGATAAGATATGCAGACATGAACTCTATATTAACACAGTAGAAAAGTAAGCTCAATCAGAATACTTATCTCTGCAATTAAACTTTATTCTGCAGAACAGCTAAAACATAATACAGCAGCAGTCACTAAGACTGATAGGCAAATTATTCATCATCCATGATAATGCAGACATTGTCAGAGGTGGATTGTTACAGCAGCACGGGAAAGCTGCCTTTGTGCTATGAGATACAGGTCTGAAAAGCAGTCTCATTAGAGGAAGCAGTTGCTATGTGAATGAAGGTCAAGACACGGGCTGCCTGCATGCTGAGATGCTGAAAAGACAATAAGGCACGATTACCAGCCTATTGCTCCCTCACACATTCTGTTTGCCTCCAAGGCTGCTCATCTTAGTCGCTTGCGTGCCAGTGTTTCCAAACACTGACCATGTAAAATGAAAAAGAGATGCAGTTCAGAGTTTTAGCTTGGCTGCACTTAAATTTCAATCTTCGCTGTATAACCTGGAGTCAATAAAGTAGTCAGCATAAGCCCTGAATCAGATCACAACAGGGTTTCCTTCTTAGTGCCACAATCAGTGACTGCCTGTGCCTTATAGCCCTCCGAGCTGGAATACGAGCCCCTCCCTGCTGTTTACCTCACAGTACTCATTTTCTGTGACATGAAGAAATATGAGGTGCAGCCTGTCAGTCGTAACCACTGGCTGTCAGACTGATTAAGCATTCTGCTGACACTGCTGAGTTTGTTTATGCACTTCAGTAAAATCCGTGGCTTTATGGCAGCATAAAGATAAAGTGATAGTATCAACACATCTTTTGCGTTGCAATCAAAGAGTTGCATCATGTAAAACTCTTCATATGTTTAAACAGCAAATCTTCACATATGTTCAGTGGCAATAAAAACTAGCTGTGCATACTGTGCAGCTGCCTCACTACTGACTTGATACACATCACCAAAAACTGCCTGATAGCACCTGTAGAGAGGGACAGAAGCATGTTTTTATTAATAAATCTATGTTAACAAATGACCATCACACGGCAAGGATCGCTACATGAGTAGAAGATGATTGCAATTTCTCTCATAAATCACAGTGACATATCTATCCAGCCCCTTTTTGCTACCTTGACAAAAATGTTATTGTGGCCGTTTTTTGTGTTATTTCAATACTTGATTCCAATATTAAGAAACTGTTGTGGAACTTTAAGCCGACCACTAAAACCCAGAAGTAACCAAGATCCTGCTGCTTAGGCACATGGGCCATGTGTTCAGAACTACTGTATGCACATTTACATTATGCTTCAAATGACTCACAGCCAGATTTTAGAAGTGCAATCCTGATGGTTCTCTGAGCTCATGATGAATCTGTCATTTGTGAACTGATGGGTGTGTGGAAGATGAAATTTTGTGAGGCCAAGAAAGAAACTGCATACGTGCTATTTTATTAGAAATATGGAGGACATGGCATTTTTTTCCATTCTTTATAACTGCTATTAGAATTAGACTCTTCAGCTTAAGTGAAAACAGTGTTTTCCCTTTTTATAAAGACCTACAGGCTCCTCTAAGGTCAGGACGTAACCCCAGAAAAATGCTCCATAGAGAGTTACGTCATGCAATTATTGTTGGTCCTTACCATCAATCTGCAGAGTGTGTCCTCAGGTGTAATCAAAAAGAAAAAAAGTACAGCTCTTCAAAGGAAGGAAGGAAGGAAGGACAAAAGGACAAACCAGAGCAAGAAAGAAAGATAGCCATCAATCAATGGCAGCAGAAAGTAGTGCAGTCTTCCTCTGCTCTGCTTGCACAGCACAAGCCACTGAGGCATGAGCACCGTGAGTAATGGCCATACTGCCCACTTATATATTGATGTATTTGTGAGGGCAATACAATTACATTTATTCCAAAGGAGATGGTCACTACATCAGGAATGAACTAATATCATGCACCGAGTCGGCTAAATCTAAAAGGTCTTCAGGGTGAGGAACAAACAACTGTAACATCTACCAAGACCTCACTAGTATAAATAAATCTAAAGACAAACACACCATTCCAAAGGCAGCCAGTCAGAGTCTGACTGGAGCCAAGATGTCAAACAAAGACAACCTGGACATCAATCTCACTCTAAAGTAAGAGATGAAGAGAAGTGTGTGTGTGTGTGTGTGTGTGTGTGTGTGTGTGTGTGTGTGTGTGTGTGTGTGTGTGTGTGTGTGTGTGTGTGTGTGGCTTAACACAGTCAGTCAACCTGTAAGTCACTCACATCTTCAGCCAACAGTAAGTGTGCAGCTAACCAGCCTGTCACTGCAGTCAGTGACTTGTAGCTCTGCTCTGACCAGTAAAACAAAAACTCCTTATCAAAACTCAGACAAACAACCAACCAAATGACACATGAAAAAAATATCTTGAAACACAGTTTTAGAAAATGCATAATCCCTGAAGCGGCAGTGCTTGTCTCTTATCCTGATTTGCAAGTGCTGCAACATTTGGAGTTACATGTGAAAGCGTTTCCTAAATTCCAGCTCCACATCAATTTCTTGTAGTTCCTGGAAATTTTCTCTGCTGCCTGCAACATTTTCAACTAACAGAAACAATTACAATACAATATAATGCATTTTTTGCATTATATTGCCATTTGATTCTCATTGTTTCTCTGTCAGTCAAGAAATTAATTCACATCCTTTTGGGATCTCATATTTGCATTTGTTTTGTCTTTTTTTTGCCTTTGGAGATTTTTTTTTGTATTTTCATTCATTTTTCTTTCGTATTTACTCATCTTTTAGATTTAGGCAATAAAAATCACTCTTTCAGATTTACACACTACAAATTAAAAGGTTAGATTTAGTAAAATATTTCAGTTTGGAGTCAAATATGCCTCTGTATGTCAAACACTACCCTGCATGCTGACAAAATACTACTTTGGAGTGACAGACCCGAATTAACATGGCATGTTAAAGCAAACCTTGTGCGTGAATCAGTCACCACATCAGCTCTGACAAACAGAATAAACTGACACCTGAATAATCAAACTGTTTGTGTAGTAACTGTCGGCGAGGCCAGGACAGCAGACGAGTTAGTTCTGCTGGGCTGTGATGAGGATTTGTGTTTGGGACTGACAGGATGCCCAGCAGCTCCTGAATGCTTTCTTCTACTCATCAACAAAAGACAAAAAGAGACACTTCCTGGGGTCTCGATCACACCTACAAATGGGACAATATACCTGTTAGCATGTACAGCAGGTGTCCTCAATGAAAGCATTCACAGGTGAACAGAGATAGTAGAAAGCATGGGATGAGGTGGGCTACTACACTACATATGCAGCAGAGTAAAATAACAGCAAACTATCATTTTTCCACACACAGAAATGAAAATGCTGATCTTGTGGTCAGAGAGCATCAACCCTGTGCAAGAGTGATTTTTATTTTTACTTTGTTTTGTTCTTTTCTATAATTTTGTTGCTCTATACCTCCATCAGTCTCTCACCAGCTTTGATTAGAGACACACTACACAAACGAATGTAATGAAGACAAATGTGTTTCCTGATACATGATTAATTGAAAATAGTACCAGAGTTATGAGTTTGTGTCCTTCATTTTCCAATCTGGAAAACTGTCACTTATTTTTCTGCGTTGCAGATTTATCACTAGAATAGTCCAGGTGGACTGAATGTGAGAGATGAGAGCAAAGAGAAAGGGATTATTACCTCACTTAGATTATTAAATTAACATCTCCATGTTGAATCACTCCTTTTGGCTTTCAGATATGGGGCCAGCAGGAAAACACTCAGACTCTCTCAAGAGTTTGGAAAAAAGGAAGCAGACTTCAGTTAATAGACTGCTCTCCTGTGGAACTAACTCCCAAGTTGAGTTTTAAGAACTAAGCACCCTTTCTACTTTTAAGACCAGACTTAAACCTTCCCTTTCTGATAAGCCTCATAGTTAGGGCTGGATCAGCTGATCCTGAACCGTCTTGTTATGCTGCTGTGAGCCCAGACTGCCAGGGGAACAACTGATAACACCTCTCCTCCTCACTTTCACTTTCCATGTAATCATTGCCACTAGTGCATGTTGTTAACTTTGTGCTTTCCCCCTCGTGTTTACATTTTGCTCTCCATCTCTGTGTTCCTGCTAAATTTTACAGGAATCTTTGGCTGTGGAGCTACATGTTGCTGATCTGTTGTTACTTATCCCACCAACCTGCTCGTTGTTTACAGTTTTCCTGTTTCTGCTCTCTTCTTACCCCAGTGAACCACCCATGTCAGAGGTATCCTCAGTTGGCTCTTAGGGCCACTGTCCAGCAAGACAAAGAGTTGCTGCCAACCTCAGTCTCTGGGAACATCTGTCTGCAGGTGCCAGAGTGCTTTGCTTTCCAGCCTTCTACCTGTACTAGAGCCGACAATGATCTGCAGTTTTTGGCTGCAATTTTAACTTCACTGAATGGAGCTACCTCTAGGGGCTACGCAGTCACTGTCATCCTTATGTCCAAGCACCCTGGAGGGGTTCTGCCCCCATTGCTTGCCTTCTGCTTGTCACCACACCGGTCTGTGCTGCCTTCAGGAGGTTCTCCTGAAATGCTCTGCCTGCCAGCAGGTCATCCATTCAAGTTCTCTGGCTCCAGTTGAAATTTAACTTTGGAGGAACCCCACTTTCAACTTCTAACACATTTTACCTTCATCCAAACTTTTACAACTATCCCGCCTGCAGGCTGATTGCCTGAGGTGTCAGGTTACCTGGCCGTATGTGACTGACCAAAGAAATGAGCCTCCAATAACAAAGAACTGAAGACTTTCCTTCGCTTCTACTTCTTAGCTGGCAGCTTTTTTTCCCTCTCCTGCTCTCTCCCCTGTTCATTTTGTGTGTGTGTGCGTGTGTGTGCGTGTGTGTGTGTGTGCGCGTGTGCGTGTGTGCGTGTGTGTACGGGTTCGTACTATCCTGGTGGGGACCAAAATCTGACTTTTACTATCCTGGTGGGGACTTTCTGGACCGTGGGGACCAAAATCCAGGTCCCCTTGGGGTTGAAAGCAATTTTCACACTCAAAATGCGGTTTTACTGTCAGGGTTACAATTAGGTTATGGTTAGGTTTAGGGTAAGGGTTAGGGTTAGGCATTCATTTTTAATGGTTAGGGTTAGGGTAAGGGGCTAGGGAAAGCATTATGTCAATGGGATGTCCCCACGAGGATAGCAAACCAGACATGTGTGTGTGTGCGTGTGTGTGTGTGTGTGTGTGCATGTGCATTCACTTGATTACAAGTCAGGTGTACAGAAAGTCAAGCCGCCAGCTGCTTTTCATCATCATCTGCCATAAATACCTGATTCAAACTTCAACGTGCTGCCAGACTTTGTTCTTCAGTCAAATATTCAGCCATTTCAGTAAGTTAGGTACTAAAACCGTTTCTGTGCCTGGAGCCTTCCTCACCCTGACCCGTCTCCCTCTTTCATTGGGTACATTTGTACTCTTCCCCCCAGCATTACTCTACTGGACATCAGCCAAGTCTTGCCCCTGCTCTTTGTTCCAAACTTTGCCCTGGTCTCCATTCATCTCCAGCTTAACTCCCTCCCTGCCAGCTACCCAACTTAGTCTGTCCCTGCAAATTCCGCGCAAACATTTCTTATTATATCAACGGGAAAATACTGTAGATATGCTGTGAGCATCTCTCCTCCTCATGCTGGCCAAAAACCAGGGTATGTCCAAAGCAGTTTTTCTGCTGAAAAACTGCTTCCACATTTGTTTAGTGTAGATTTGATACATCAAGTAGATATCTTCCAAATTTACTGTGTTTTAGTAAAAGTTTTCCAAAGATTGTTACATTCCTTCCCAGTTGAGCAGGGAACAGTTTCTAGGGAAAGACAGAAGTAATGTGGCACTAAATAATGTCAAATTTCTGCAGATCAAGAAGCAACTTTCACCTTTTGATATTAACTTTCCATTCATTATATTTATGCAGCACAAATGCCAAATAAGGGCCTTAAAATATAAGAACTCTGTTCGTCATTTAATGGGTGAGAGAAAGAAGTATTCAGTCATAAACAATGATATCAGTAATGATTTAAAACATTTTAGATGCAGCTGCTTTATCACAGCTGGCACAACTGACACAAACATCAAGCCTCAGTGAACAACATGTACCCTCCTGCCCTAGTGGAGGTAACACACCTCACTCCTCAAGGGGGCAATAAAGAGCTAATCAGTGTTCCCATGACTATAGCATATCCTGTATATCAGGGGTCAGCAACCTTTTTGATGATGAGTGCCATCTAAAGTTTCCTCAGAAGTCAATGTGCCATATGATTGCATTAGCAATAAATTTAATAACGCTCTATATCAAAAGTTACACACTATATAGAACAACTTTATACAATTATATTTGTTTGGAGATGTTTGCAGCTATCAGCGAATAGTTATCAGCTATTCTGAAACAAAAAAAGACACTTTTTATCCATAACAGCAAATGAACTGTACAACAGAAAATGCAAATGCTGTTTATGGTCTCCTCACAACAATGTTAAGAAAAATAAACTGGGCCAATATGGCATGTTTGTTAATACAGAGATACACATGTTAATGTGATCTCTGGTCTCCCACTCAGAGACACAGGTCTCCGAGTGTCCAGCATTCAGACGGCTACCTGAGGACACTCATGTGAGAGAAAATCTGCTCACACAGATATGTAGAGCCAAATACTGTCAATAAGGCCTCTGCAATGTTCTGAAGACAGTTAAACTTGTCAGGTAGTGATGTCCAGCAGGTGAAAATGCAAGCTCCATGAACACGCACAGCTGTGGATTCCAGTTGCGTTTGTAGTTCTGCAAACTTTGACCCCCACAGATTCGAGCTTTTCAGTTCAATCAGCTGCATTTCGATGTCCTCTGTGTCCAGCCAGTTAATGTGACACAAATCCAGATGCTCATTAAAGCTTTCTGGTTTGATCAGTCTCGAATCTACGGATGTATCCGTGTATTTCCGTGGTGCTGGTGCTGCGCTGAGCGGACAGCTCCTGAAGCATCTGAAGTGTCAGAATGTGGAAATTTCAACATCGCTTGAAAAACTGCCAGCTAGCAACGTCCCTCTCACCAGTAGGCTAAGTTATTTTTAGCCAATTACAAGTTGAATCTGGTAGTTGGGGTTGTTAGCTAAGATACCATCATAAGAAGCGGCACAACTAATGTGTCTATGCGAGCTATTTTGCGATGTGCACCGCTGGCCCGGCCATTTATTTTTTAATGCACCTTCTCAGATTAACTCACTGCGTGTCGTGCCCAGGGTTGGACTGGGACAAAAAATCGGCCTCTGGCATTTTGACTAGAGACCGGCCCACCAGGTATTAAAGCCATAAAGCCTTTGAATGAAAACAAACACTGTTGTGACAGTGATGTACACTGTCTTGTTGGTATATGTATGATTTCTCTACATTTTACATCAGATAAAAACTTTGGTTGTAAGATTCAGATAATTATTTAATAAAAGCTAGACATTTTAAATGAGAATAAGAAAGAAAAGTATTTCTTTGTGCCCCCCTCTCCCTGTTAATGCCCTACCTGCCCCCTAGCAAAACTTTGCTAGACCCGCCCCTGCACAGTTACCAGCTGTCAGCTACTTAGAAAAGGATCCTGGTGTTATTTGTCTCTCAGAAACAGTTCATAACTTCAACTCATTCATGTCACCTAAAAGGTAAACCTGTTTCTCCATCACCTGTTCAGCTCTGATGATTCAGTAAGGACATCTCCTGGTTTCATCTTCATGTTTCCCTCTCACCACATATCCAAACCGACATTATGACCAGTAGCTTTACAGCTGTGGCTCCAGCAAACATCAGCTGATACTAGAAAGTAATATTAAATAAATTCTAACAACAGCTGATCAAGCTTAAACGTGCTGCTGTTGTTTAGCACAACATCCGCTGGTTTCCTCTTTCTGGCGCAAAGTGGGCGATAAACAAACAAGAGAGAAAAGCCGATCAGCTGATCATTGATCAGTTTCATGATTGAAGTAGCAACACTCTACTAGAGTAGAGTGAGGGGGAGAGAATGAGAGAGGGGGAGAGAATGAGAGGAGAAGAGGCAGCTGTGCTGCAAAGACGCAGAAAAACTCCAGATTTGTGTCTTTTTCATTCTAGCTGAAGTCCGGGACAAACTGTTCATTTTCAGCTCAATACGAAACGCGTAATATTTTCTCTGCGAGACGATTCCGTTTTTTACGGGACGGTTGGCAACTCTACTAACTAACCTTATGAATAAAATAAAGTTCACTATCAGTAACATCATAGCACCCACCCAGCTGTATAGAAACTCTGTCATGCTAGCTAGTACCCAGTACGAGTTATTGTAACTGACTGTAAAAAGTCAGCACAACGAAAATAAACTCCACCTAAACTTGGTTTATATCTGACCCAGATAGACTGCAGGTCATAACTTCTTACCTGAAGTTCAGTTCACCTGACACTCGGACCGGCGGCCGCCTCGGGTCTCTCCTCCTCCTGCCTCACCTTTCCCTCATCCACCTGCTGGCCTCTGTGGAAGCTCCGCCACAGCCACCACCAAACAACTGAGTTATTTTTACACATCGACCAACATCTGGCCAATCCACCATCTTTCATTGTTTATACTGTTACAAAAAAAATAAAAATAATGAAAAAATCATCGGCCCATAAAAACGAAAAATCACCAGGCAGGGTTGCCGACCCCTGCTGTATATGAACGATCACCTAGAGGTTTTGTCAAAGCGCTCAGCTTTGGTTCCAAGCAGGAGGGCTCAGCTTTCGCTGGCTCTTTCTTGCCAGAGCTGTAGATAAACTGTGACAGAGAGAAGATGAGTTTAGGTGGATGCAAACAGAGAACACACTGCTCCTCGTGCCTGAAAGCAACAGAAATCCTCATGTGGGGGTAGTTCCCCACCTCATAAAGTTTGTGCTGGGAACAACAAAACAGCAACAACCAAGCAACACCATCACTCAGAGGATCCCTGTGCTGTACCTACTGCAGCCTCCACACAAAGCAAATTTATTGACATGTCAAGCCAAAGTAATCTCTTTAATCAGCACAGTCTTATCATCTGATGAGGAAGTGGCAGCACACAAAGCCGAATCGTTTATCTCTCCGTTGTGTTGGGTGTTGGGCCCTGAGTTGCTGGTGGGTGAAGCCAGAAGTAAAACTGAACAGGGAATAGAGCTGGGACGATAAAGCTGATCATAACGCACGGAATAAAACACTTAGATGTTGACATTATTACAATATCCACCACTAATTAGTTACATCTGAGGAAAAACTATTGTCAGAGGGTTGTTCATGCAAATACACTCGGAAACAGCATTCACAGCCAGATTCAGAGATAGTGAGCGTGTGCGCGTGTGTATGAGTCCACAGCTGGGCCGGTTCTAGATAGGCATATATGAGGGGGCAGACAGAAATGTAAAGGGGGCACATGGTGGCAATGGAGGCGAGAAAGGTGTGGGGGTTGGGTGGGGTGCTCCGGATTAGGGCTGACTATTCGACTAGTCAAATATTATTTTTGCGATTAGTTGACTAATCCGATCATGCATCCATTGGACGTAAAACGTACAGCTTATTGCACCAGCATGCATCTGCTCTTATATAACTATCATTAGCTTACAGCTTGAAGTGTTTAAGGTGCTAACTAAAAATAAAGACAAGATGATAGTTTATTAAACTTTCAATGAAATTTGCATATTCTCTCGGTGGAGTTTAATAAACTCTGCCGTCTGCTCCTTGCTATCTAAAACTATAACAGGACACTGGAGTAAATTCTCGAGCATCTCACACTTCTGTTTATTGGAGATTATGTATTGGAATTTCAGGAGCGGGACCACGCCTCCAAACACGCTCCTTCCGGTTGTCATCTGGGTTCCCCCCAGTTCTGCAAACTGTTCATTCTGGTTTACGTGGAAACAGGGTCCATTCTCAGCGAATACCTTTAAACATAGCTCATCTCTCAGGAGTAACATAATTTTACTCACACTTCCATTTGCTACAATCGCCCTCTCGTCCGTCAGCACGTCAGACGAACAATTACCCAAGCTCTGCATTCATCGCTTTTCCTCTGGTGTTCTGACAAAATGTCCTACTTTGGCAAAACGTCCTACCGTAAGTAGTTTATGCACATTTCTGCTGTCACAGAGTAATTCCAGCACAAATGTAAGTAGGTATGACGGTTTGCCACTTAACTTTGCCCATTAGAGTATGCTTGTAGGTCACATTCATAAAGCCAGGACGGTTTGCCACTTCATGTTACCCGGTAAAGTATGCTTGTAGGTAACATTCACAAAGGTAGCATGGTTTGGCATGTAATTTTACCCGTCAAGTATGTTTCTGGCTCTTATTAACAAAGGTAAGATGATTTGCCACTTAATTTTAGCTGTGAAAGTATGCTTCTAGCTCATATTAACAAAGGTAGGACGATTTGCCACTTAATTATAGCTGTTAAAGTATGCTTCTAGCTCATATTAACAAAGGTAGGATGATTTGCCACTTAATTATAGCCGTTAAAGTATGCTTGTACGTCACATTTTCAAAGGTAGGACGGTTTGGCACTTAATTTTACCCATCAGAGTATGTTTGTAGCTTATATTCAGAAAGGTAGGACGGTTCGCCACTGAATTTCGTGTTGTGCGCATGCGTTGAAACAACGGGTAGGATGGTTTGTCAGGTAGGATGGATTCCCAGAACACCGGCAATCCCAGAAACACACCGAACGTCACGGCGCCGCTTCCAAAAAAACGAACGCTGACGACCTCCTAGCAGTTTTCTCGCCACCCGACATACGGTCTGCTACATCCATCCATCCAGTCGGTTTATCGCCGCTAAATCCAGTCATGAAGTAACTCCGGCCGACCGCCACTTCAGCGAATACCAGCGAGGTCGCCCGCCAGCAGAACTCACAGCTCCTCTCACGTTGCTCCGGAAAGTGTCACAGGCCGGGCGAGCTAGCTGTCAGCGCCGAACCCATGCTTCCAAACAAATCGCAGCTCCAACAGCAAAAGCTACAGCGTACTTTGCAGCTCCACCCACCCGCAGGCGCCAGGTAGCAGGGGGGGAACCTCAGCTCTGTTCTCCGCAGCAAACGTTGCCAGGTTCTCAGCCACTCATCCCTCCTCTGCTAAACTCCGCGGCAAACCTCAGCACCGGGTTGCCAGGTTCTCAGCCACCCATCCATCCTTTGCAAATTTCTGCAGCAAACCTCTGCACCGAGTTTCCAGGTTCCCAGCCTCTCATCCCTCCTTGGCTAAACTCTGCAGCAAATTCTGGCACCGGGTTGCCAGGTGCTCAGCCACTCATCCCCCCCCCTTTGCAAATTCTGCAGTTAACCTCGGCACCGGGTTGCCAGGTTCCTTTCTCCTTCATTCGCAAAACCAGCAGCAAGCTTTTCGACCATTGGGTTGCCAGTTTCTCAGCATAGTTAAGTTGGGGAAAAAGGGGCACGTAGTTGCCAGTACTCCTTCCCTTCGTAGCAAATACAGCATGGTTCGGCACCGCATTCCCAGGTTCCCTGCCTCTTCCCTCCTCGGCTAAACTCTGCAGCAAACATCGGCACCGGGTTGGCAGGCTCTCAGCCACTCATCCCTCCTTTGCAAAATTCTGCACCAAACCTCAACACGGAGTTGCCAGGTTCCCTGCCTCTTCCCTCCTCGGCTAAACTCCGTAGCAAACGTCGGCACCAGGTTGCCAGGTTCCTTTATCCCTCATCCGCGAAAGCAGCAGCAGCTTTTCTACCATTGGGTTGGCAGTTGTCTGCATAGACAAATAAATTAAAAGGCACCGGGTTGCCAGGTTTTCCTTCATCCCCCATTTGCATGCAGCATCTAGCGAACTACCAAACTGCCAGTTTCTCCGCTTCTATCATTGCAAGCAGCAACAAACCCTTCTAGCACAGTGGTGTCATGTTCTTGCTATATCTGCCATGTGCAAACCGCAGTGACAAGCTTCTTACCCCTGAGTTGCCAGTTCCTGTCCAGCCATCACGGCTAAAGCAGCAGAGAATCCTTCTAGCTGGTTCCTTCTAGGTCCATCATTCGTAATCGCAGCAGCAATCTTCTTCAACCACGTTGCCAGTTTCTCTGCATCCATTATTGCTAAGCAGTAGTAAACCCCTCTGGCACCGAGATGCCAGGTTCTCTCTTTATCCCTCATTCGCAAACCCAGCAGCACGCTTTCTAATATAGAGTTGCCAGTTTCTCTGCTCGGCACCGAGATGCCAGATTCACTGCCATCTTTCCTGCCTTCGCAAAGCATCGGCGAACCTCGTGGTACCGAGATGCCAGGTTCTCTCTTTATCCATCATTCGCAAATGCAGCAGCATGCTTCCGGCACCGAGATGCCAGTTTCGCTGCCATCTTTCCTGCATTTGCAAAGCAAAGGTGAACCTTTGTGGCACCGAGATGCCAGGTTCTGTCCTCTATCACTCCTTTTAAGACATCCAAACTGCATCGTGCATGTGATTCTTCATGGCGTCCCTTCACTTCTCATGTGCTTTCACTAGCATCATCAGGCATCCACCGTCGAAACAATCATTCGAGACCGCTCTCTAAGTCGACTCACGGTTCTGACTGCGTCTGAACAGCTTATCATCTCCCACGCTCTCTGCTCTTGGACAATTTTGGGGGTTATTATTATAGAGATTATTTTCCTCTAATCAGTCTTTCAATTCATCAACTCTTCCCAAGCTGCTGCTGTCACTTCTTTTAATTCAGATATCAGCTCAGTCGTTATTGCTACCTTATCTTAAGTAATTAACCAGCTAAGCACCCCCTCTCCATCTTCTACTCAAAGACAAGCTCACAAGCTTTTCAAGCCGCCAAGCCCTACCTCAAATCTCAAATCCAGCATTCTTCTCTGTCAGAGCTTCAGCTCAAAGTCGAGCCACGTCGCTACCCGATCGAGGGTTCCCCTCATTCATCCACTAAGATTTTCGTTGTTTGCAACTTCCTTTGATATCTTCTCCTGCCATTCCTTCCTAATTGTCCGAGCTCATCCACTCCACACCACGGAGCGACGTTCGCTCTCCCTGCGCTCGTCTTTGTCCTCTTCTCCTTCTCTCTCCCCAACCGGTCTCAGCAGATGGCCCCGCCCCTCCCTGCGCCTGGTTCTGCCGGAGGTTTCTTCCTGTTAAAAGACAGTTTTTCCTTCCCACTGTCGCCAAAGTGCTTGTTCATAGGGGGTCATATGATTGTTGGGTTTTCCTCTAGACATCATTGCAGGGTCTCGAAGCGTCTGTCACTGTGGCTCTGTGCTGTACAAATAAGTTGAATCGAAAATCAAATTATTCTGCTGACGTCTTCAACCTTCGTATCGCACAGTTATTACTGCTTCTAGGGGATGCCTTCTTTGGGGATCTGCCAGGCCCGGGAGCCGTTACCAGTCCCGTTCGAGGCCTTCCCCAAACCGCAGCTCAAGTCATGTCCAAGCATTCACCTTTACCTACTAAAACGCTGTCAAACCTAAAATGAGGACGTGGGCCCAGCTAGTTAAATCAGTTTTCTGTTTGACGTTTATTCAGCGGTGTAAAAACTATAACTTTAATCTCAGCCAAATCGATTTATTCAGGAACAAATAAAACACTGAAAAAAGCCAAACAATAACATTTTAAAGTTATCTAAGTGACTTATATATCATGTTTAACCTGAGTAGCGAAAGACCGCGGGGGGTTTGAAAACGATGTGCCGGGAGTCCGGTGTTCTCGGCGGCTCTAGTGAGCCTTGAACCCTGGCTAACTATCAAGCTGGTGGGTAACAGACGTCTCCGAAAACGTCGGAGCACTTTTGCAAATATGTCATATCTTGATAAACCGAGCAGATATTTGAACAGTAATAAGAGCTGCCACCATTGTTGGAAACTGGAAATGGCTGGGCCGTGCTATGAATTCTGGGATAGGTTGGGCCATGAAGGAAACACCCGACTCATCCTTCAAATCTGGGGAAAAGGAGGACGCACTTGTTGACATTTACCTTAATTGGATAGCCTATGTCGAAAATATTGGAAACCAACAATAACACTTCTCACTATTGCCAATATTAACAAAACTAAAAAGGGTAGGCACTAGTGATGGCCTGCTTGAAGCTGACGCTCCAGTGCGTGTGTCGAAAAAAATCAACACACTGCTTCAGAAGCACTTGATTCATTTGGCCAGAGTCACGTGATCAGTGATGTCCGAAGCTTCATTTAGAACGTACCTGATTCAGTGGTTTATAAGGATTTGTGGAGTGTTTTGATGGTAAGAGAGCAAACCACTGATCATTCTATTGAGAGATACGGAGCCAGCGAGGAAGAGGGGAGGTTCTGTCGTGTGGGAGCATTTTGAGTTGATTTTGGTCAATTTTGGTTGGGTTTGCCAGCTTTGTGTTCTTGTTGTTTGTTTTTGTTTTGTGCATCTTTATTTTATCTGAAAATGTGAAAAACTTAAAATGTCAAAAATCTGCTTTTCATAATATAAATATCATGAAAGAACTTCAGAAAGACTTGCATTTGACTCTTTACATTTAATGTAATAAAAATATATATTTTATTTTTAAAATAATCTTAAAATGTTATTCTACAGAATGTGCAGCAATTTAATGTGTTTATTCTTTTTAACTGATAGTTTGTGGGACCCAGGAAGACCATATACCTGCATCTCTACCAGTTCCTGTGCACTCCAGCCTCTTCTGTTCCATGTGAGAGAATTTTCTTTAAGGCTGGAGAAATTATCTCCATGAAAACAAGCAGACTCGGCCATCGCACAGAGGAACATATTCTCTTCTTAAATAAAAATGTATAAGGGTTACCATAGATGCATCATGTTTTTAATTTGAAAGTTCATAAGCATTTTCCCATTCCAGTTCACTATTAATTCTACCCCCAGGTGAAAAAATATGTATAAGAAAATTGGCCTAATATCATATTATTAATAAACATACCAGCTGTCCAGTGATTAATTGCACAACTACATGGAGGCAGGACTTCACAGCAGAAGCATAGTCCATAATGTGTTGTACATTATTATATGTATATTATATGTATTTTTCAATTATTACTGTTTACCAACATCAAGAAGTCACAAACAAAGAGAGACCACACCATGGCGCATGTTTAAACAAGGAAAGTTTATTGATCAAAATTATGTATTTAACAAATGAACAACATTTTTTTCACCCCAAAAAAATACATGTTCAAAGCAAGACAATGGTGGCCCAATATCAGACAGAAATGTGAACTCCACTCTGTAGAGTGGGCAGTCATAATGAAGCAGTTCGTTGCAGATTCAAGCTGCTCTTCATATTTTTGGCCACCAGATGTCACCAGACAGGACTGTGTTGAAAAGCTTCGAGCAATGAACCGTTTTTCAGTACAAGCTTCCATGCTTCAGAAAGCTTCAATTGGCCATCACTAGTAGGCCCAGTTATTTGAAAAAAGAGAATCACAGTCTTGAAAGATAAAACTGAAAAATAGAAATAAAGAATGAAATAAAATATCCATCCAGATCTTTTCAACCAACAACAGAAAATCCATTTTAATTGGAGGGCCTAATTCAAATAAATTTGCAAAATGAAGTAAGAATAAAAAAAGACCCCTCAATATAGACAATACCTACAAAACTAAAAAGCGTTGGCATAGTAATATATATATATATATATATATATATATATAAAGAAGTTTATCGCACTGAAACATTAAACGCACCTCATCGCCTGCTGTAGCCATACGGGAGAAAGAACGTTCTTCACTTCATCTCAGAGGTAGGTTAATAAATTGGATTTAACTTAACCACAATACTTTGACATGGGCTCTTTATAAACTTGAGTGCAACTTGAAGGCGGTGGGAAGATGCATCGCATGGATGATTTGTCACGGGTAACCGGGGTGAGCCGTGTGGAGGAAATAAATGAGGACCCAAGAGCAGGCACTCGCTGACATGCGAAGGAGGTTTATTGCAAAATAAAACACAAGGAGAGAATGGCAAAACAGAACTACAGATAATCTAAACTGGGAGAAACTGAACAGCAAACCTGAACATGAAGGAAGGACAGCAGGGTGAACACACGGTTGATACACAGATGGACCAGCAATCAGCACACAAGTGGACACGACTTAAATACACACAGAAAAACACAGGGAGATTACACACAGGTGGAGAACACAGCTGGACCTGAGCAGCCTGAAGAAACGGGGGGAAGTAAAACTGAATGCACTGACATAAGACATGGACTTTCAAAGTAAAACAGGAAACAAGAAACAGTTCACAAAGACGCAGACTTGACACTGAACTAAACCTACACTAAACACGAGGGCACAAGACACAAAAGGACAATTGTTTAAGGGGGCATTGCCCCTCTAGCCCCAGCATATAGCCGGCCCTGGTGCACAGTAAAGAAATCATTTGACTGGATAGGATATTCAGGATAAAGAGATTTTTTTTATATATACGAATGCACAGTCTAAATGTAGGTGTCTATAAAGTTAGAGGGAAACGTTTGATTAAAAATGCCTAAACCTCAAAAATAAATAAATGCACAGTGCATCTGGCTTCTTTACAGATTCAACAGACAGCTGTCCACCTTTTCTCATTTTTACAGCTTCTAGTATAAAATATCGTGCTTTTGGTGCTCAGTTTGCTAATAAGACCTCTATTGGGCATATATATGCATAAACCCAGACTGCAGTTCTTAGTAGTAAATATTTATAGCTACTTAATATTAAGAGTGCATACTCCAAGACTATTATACAATATACCGTATGTGTTTTGTTTATCCTGCTTATGGTTGGAATTTATAGGTACAATTCTAATTTTCAAGACAGAAATATTTTTTGCAAATGATGTATCATTGTCTATAACTGTCACAGCTCCTACTTTTCACCCATGCTTCAATATGTTGAACAAAATACATGTTACAATACATTCATCTTGATCAACCCAGCTAGTGCTTTTTATTCCACTTCTTTAAATTGTGTTGGGTTTGTTTGTTGGGGGGGGGGGGGGGTTACAGCACAGTATTACATCGGGCAGCACGGTGGTTAGCACTGTTGCCTCACAGCAAGAAGGTCCCGAGTTCAATTCCACCATCAGGCGGGGGCCTTTGTGTGGGGGTTTGCATGTCTGGGTACTCCAGCTTTCTCCCACAGTCCACAGACGTGCATTAGTGGGGTCAGGTTAATTGGAAACTCTAAACTGCCCAGAGGTGTGAGTGTGAGTGTGACTGGTTGTCTGCGTCTATGTGTTAGCCCTGCGACAGACTGGCGACTTGTCCAGGGTGTAACCTGCCTCTCGCCCTAAGGCAGCTGGGATAGGCTCCAGATTGAACACACTGGAAGTCATCAATGTCAAAAAAGCACACACTGAAAAGAGACCACATCTCCAACTAAAGACCTACTTGCCGTTGACTCTCTTGAGGTTCACCATGCCAAAATTATCGACCAACTAACTGATTCAGGCTGATTAACCCTGTCATGCATGAATTATGACCACCGCAATCAGGGTTTTTTTTCTTAAGTCTTTTTATTCATCTTTAGGCATGAAAAGATGAATAAAATACTTAAAATGAAATAAAAAAAAAAATCCTGATTGAGGTGGTCATAATTCATGCATGACAGGGTTCAATAACAACAATTACAATGAAACATGCCTTATATCTATAGTGACATTCAACAACCAGTGGGTGGCAGGTATGCAGTGAGGCATCAGTGTCCAATGTAGTGGTTTATGTGCAAGTATCCCATCAACACTGATGCAAATACAAGAAAACAGCCTTTGAATAGCTGTGTCCACTGTAGTGACCACTATGCACAAAAGGGTTAAACCGACGTTCTGTCTTTGAAAGAGGCATAGAGAGAAACCAGCTTTGGTCCTTTTCAATACTGAAACCGCTCTGGTCACGCATGACTCCAGATTCCTTGCTAGCTACATGGAGCCTAATCTCTGCTCCTCCTGTTTTATTTATATTATTATATTTAATAACTGTGAAAAAACAATATCTCTCTTTTCTGTAATCTTTTGGCCAACCATCTTATTTTGCAGAAATGAAAGTTAGACACAAACCATGAGTTCACATATTTCCAGGAGCGTGCGTCACTTTGCAAAACTCAGTGATATACACAGAAAATGTTATATGCTTTTATGCATGCTTTTATTCTACATAAAAACAAACAAACAAAAGGGATTAAGGACAGAAAACAAATCACTTGACAGTTGGATTGAAACTGTGCGGGGATGTGAAGTGTGACGTTGTGTATGTGTTTTTACCTGCCACTCTCAAGCAGGCTCCCTTAACAAGTAAATATGTAATGACTGCCATTGCACTTACACGCTTTCCCCTCTCATCACTTGAGCCAGACTTCTCAGTGGCTTCTCTTCCCTAAAGACAGCTCATCAGTATTCTGCTGCTTCACCACCTGACAGGACGCCTGATTGCTGTAGACAACATCGTACATTTTGCATGCAACAGCTGCATCATAGCGCAGCCGTAATGTCACAGAGTGCTGAATTCCTTCTTTCATCTTAAAACACACACACACACACACACACACACACTGTATTGAGCCCTCATCAGAAGCCTGTGAAAATTTTTTACACTTTTTTATTGAGAAGGTCTCCTCCACAAGGGCTCAAATCTCTCCTTGTGCTCATGACACCTCAGTCTGTGCTTCCTGCTCTGCTGCCTTTGACAGGTTTGAGCCTCTGACTCTGTCCTTTTTAAAGGAGACTGTTGGTCGTCTTAAGCCTGCAGGGTCTCCAAATGATGCTGTCCCTCCTCATCTTTTAAAAGAGGTGTTACCTACAGTTGGGCCTTTGGTTCTTGAGCTGGTAAACCATAGTCTGATGTCAGGTGTTGTCCCTAAAGATTTTAAACATGCAGTAGTCAAACCCCTGATTAAAAAACCTGCTCTTGATCCTACGGTTCTTGCAAATTACAGGCCTATCTCCAAACTACCTTTTCTCTCCAAAATCCTTGAAAAGGTAGTTTACAGCCAAATAATGACCTTCCTGGAAAAGCAAAATGTGTTAGAGGTTTTCCAATCTGGTTTTAAACCCTTTCACAGCACTGAATCAGCCCTTTTAAAAGTTATTAATGACATATTTTTAGCTACTGATGCTGGGGACTGTGTTGTTCTTGTGCTTTTAGATTTGACAGCTGCGTTTGATACCGTAGATTATGCCATTTTATTCTCTCGTTTGGAGCACTGGGTGGGCATTAGGGGCACAGCACTGGAGTGGTTCAGGTCTTACTTGGCGGGGCGAACTTTCTGTGTCAGTCTCGGTGACTATGTGTCGTCCTCCGCTCCCCTCTTGTGTGGTGTCCCACAGGGCTCAGTTCTAGGCCCCCTCCTCTTCTCTTTATATCTGCTTCCTCTTGGTTCTGTACTGAGAAAGCACGGCATTGCTTTCCACTTTTATGCTGATGACTGTCAGATCTATGTCCCTCTAAAGAAAAAAGGCAGATACCTTACACAGCCATTACTTCAGTGTCTTGATGACATTAAGGCTTGGATGTCTGTTAACTTTTTAAAATTCAATGATAAAAAGACAGAGGTGATGGTTTTTGGTAGCCCCACTGAGACCCCCAATGTGTATTTAGATTCCCTGACCCAGTACGTTAAGCCAACTGTCACAAACCTGGGGGTCAAAGTGGACTGTGATCTGAAGTTTAATAATCAAATTAAGGCAGTGGTAAAATCTAGCTTCTTTCACCTCAGGCAGCTGGTAAAAATAAAGCCAATTCTTTCATGGCAGCACTTTGAGACAGTGACCCACACCTTTGTTAGCACTCGGCTGGATTACTGTAATGCACTTTATATTGGGGTCAGCGCGTCATATATTACCCAACTACAGAGGGTGCAAAATGCCGCAGCTCGTCTTTTAACTGGCACTCGAAAGTTTGAGCACATTTCCCCTGTTTTAGCTTCACTTCACTGGCTGCCCATTTCTTTTAGGATTCATTTTAAAATTCTTTTATTTGCTTTTAAAGCTCTCCATGGCCTCGCCCCATCTTATCTCTCTGAGCTGCTACAGCCTTATACACCCACCCGCTCTCTCAGGTCAGCTGATCAGTTGCTCCTGAATGTACGCAGGACTGGGCGTAAACTTAGAGGAGATCGTGCTTTTGCTGTAACAGCTCCAAAACTGTGGAACGAGCTTCCTTTAGAGATTAGACAGGCCACTTCTTTACCTGTTTTTAAGTCACTCTTGAAAACCCACCTCTTTACCCTGGCCTTTGACACCACGTGAGATGTTGGTTTTTATTTTTATTTTAGTTGTTTTTAGGTGATTCGATGCTGTTTTATCTTGTTTTTGTTTTAATATAGGGCTGTTTTAATTTTATGTATTATGTGTTTTATTTATTTATTTTTGCTGTTTTCTGTTATTCTATTGTTTTAACTTATGTTCTGTACAGCACTTTGTTCCTGTGCTGGGTATTTTAAAGTGCTTTATAAATAAAATTGGATTGGATTGGATTGGACACACACACACACACACACACACACACACACACACACACAAAACAATAGGCTGCAATCAGTTAAAGAGACTTTACTGGGATCAGACCAAACTGCCCCCCCCCCCCCCCACACACACACACACACCTTATTACTTTAGTAATTCATAGTACAGTATGACTAGGTATCATACAACAACAAACAACCATTAGTGCTAGTATTCTTTTCTTTTGAATCTTCCACCTGACTGTGTTGTTTGGCATCATTTTTTTTCAACCAGGTCACATGTGCAAAAACAACAATAAAGCTTTAACAATTAAAAGAAAAAAAAAGCACACTGTACATTGGTAGCGTATGTGCACCTACCCAGTCATACATTCTTCTCACTTATGTATGTGCTCCGTATACACATTTTAATGCATAGCTGGTACACTGAGATTCATTCAGCTGATATTTCAATCTTCAGATACGATGATACCAAATACCTGTTCTGAAAGATTGACTGAGCTTATATACTGGGACCATCTGCAGAATAACAATTATTTAACAAACCAGGAAAACAAATTCTCTCTAGATTTACATATTTTTAATCATGTTAGATTTTTTTACTTTGATATATGGTCTCAGACAAATTCAAATCTAGTCTGGGCTATTTTTGGTACTTAAGTTTAGTTGTTTAACTGGTAAATGCTGCTGAGGATATGTGGTCAAGTAATCCCCATAAGTTCTGATATGTTGTAATACATCACATCAGTGATTCTAAGGTGACAGTCAATCACTCAGCACCAGGATGCAGGATTCTTAAATCTACAGCCACCTCCTCCACAAATGACATAAATACAACATTTGCCAAACTAAGGAATTATGATGATACTCACACTGAGTTAGATTTTACCAAGAGAAGCAGCAGGAAACCACCATGTGTGATTCACTATTCATTGTAGGAAAGAAATCCTTGAATCCAGTCAAACCCTGCAGGTTGGGGCAGCAGGTTGAGGGTCACAGATGCCAACAGACGAATTAAACTGATCCACAACGGCAGTAATGTAAAGAACAAAAACCCAAAATATTACTACCATAAAATTAAAATATCAAAGAAACACACATTTCTCCTGCTCACATATAAACTATAGCATGAAAATCAAATTTACGTCACTCAAGTCACTATATTACCTCACTATCTTACAACTACACATAAACTCTATTAAACAACATACATTATTACATTTAGGGAAACTTATTAAATTAAAGGAAACATTAACAACATTGTGCCACTGTCAGCCAGGTACCAATTAACACAAGCGACATACAGATTTTACCGTATTGTAAAGTCACGTTACTAACAAGCCTTTATCCTGCTAGTTTCCTGTTTCAAATTAAAAGTATGAACTTTGAAATAAAACCAAAATATTTTTAAAACAAATATACGTGAAAATATTACCAAATTATGTCTGGGCATTTAAAAGTCACGTACATGTTTTATATATTTAGTTCAACAAACCTCAACTTTTCTATGCTAGAAGGCTGTGCATCCATCTGGGACATCTAAGCTCAAAAGAATAATGGAAGAAGAATAATCAAGTAGAATGAACATGTTTCCCCACTGACTGAGTTCTTGAAAACCATGATCACTTATCAATAAAGACTCAAGCTGCAAGGCAATAATGTATACACCATCTGTAAGCCAAGCAGGAATGGGCATGGACATGAAGATAAGCAGGTAAACAGTTATAATGCTCAGTGAGTTTTTAAATACACTCACATTACTTGCTTCCCATGGCTGCTGGAAGGTGAGGTCTTTTCAACTGAGGGATTTGTCTCCTCGGGGCAACAGTGAACAATGAAACATGTTTTAGCTGGGAGGATAGTCTTGCTATTAACTGCTGTGTGTGTAAGAATAAATGGATTCCAGCAGCGTCCAGAACAAAATTGGAGTACAGTGATCTTTGTTTTTCATTAGGCACAAAGCCATTACACAGTTAAACTTCCTGAAGGGCCTTTTTTAGTTTTTATGATTAAAATCCCGCTCACACACATAAAATCCTTTCACAATCCTGTGGATCCACTTTCCAGCAGCGGTGTTTCAAAACATTCCTGCTTCTCTGCTTCTATCTCCTAAAGACAAAAGACTTGCATAACACCTGCAAAGACACTTTAATTGACACAAATGTAGTGAATCAGGGCATCTTTCTGGAAAATTATTAATACTGAAGCAGCTATAATAAAGCTAAGCTACATCTATTACTGGAACTCCATCATCAAGAAGAAGAAGAAATGCAATGGTGCTCCTGTGGTATCTTCTTTTTACATAGACGTGGATATCATAACACAAGCATGTTTTCAATATTAGAAAATTGAAGCATAGACCTGCATTAAATAAGTGATATTACATTATCCTGTGTGGCCTTCAGTCTGGCTTTTGTAATTAAAACATTGTGGGCCTGTTGACTCATCATCACATCAGAAGAATCATTTGTTATCTAGGCCAACCAGCCTCTGTTCCCTGCCAGAAAACAAGAAAGGAAAACCTTGTCAGCCTGTGCTATCCTATCTGCACACCACGTGGCAGAAAGAAAGTGAAGGAATAAAAAGATGATCAGCACAAGAAATACATGAAAAAACAGCAAAAGAAAGGAAACAAGACTAACAACAGAACAGAGACTGGGTGAGGTGGACATCACTTCTTTCAGGGAGTCCTATATGATAATTGAACACCTTACATAGCAGTAAGTGTGATCAGGGTTTGTTATACAACCTGATGCCATTTGGAGAAGGTTGATATAAGTACAAAGTTACAGTTTTGAAGTTGTTACTGATTGTTACTGAAAAACAGCCTTACAGTGTAATATCTGAAATGTACAGATCAGCAAAATGTTGGACTTTTCTTATACTGATATCATGAATGGGGCCCATTTTATCCTAGATAATAAGACAAGTGTTAGTAAAGCACTGTTTTAGTTATGGTAAGTTGATTTGATGGATCAGATGAGCTGATCTCAGTTCCAGCCCAAAATCAGCTGATGGTTCAGCTTATATCCTTCTATACACGCCAGTTTTCATGCTCAAGGCATGCTACTACGTAAGCTTCATAGCTCTACACACCTGTAAGCGCCTTTGGAACCCAGCCTCTCCTTTCTTGCTGTCTTTGATTAATCAGTGTCAAGCTGTCATAGATGCGTTGTCACTGTACTGGGTCTGCGACCCGGTGTTTGTGTTTCAGGCTCTGTAATTGTATTATTTGATTATTTCTTGTTCATAGTTTTGGTTTCTTTAGTTCTTAGTGATTGTTGTCCTTCCTCCCTTAGTAGTAATCTTAGCCTGTGTTTAGTCTCGGTTCCCATGTCTGCTCTATGCTTTTCCTGTATTGTCTTGATGCCGTCTCAATCACCCAGGTAAGCAAATCCTCTCCGTAGCGTTTTCAGTGGGAGAAACTCTCAGAATCAACCTTTGGAGACTTTTCCTGTATCCCATGTGTCACTTTGTTCCCTATGTCTCCCCAGTTACTGTGTTAAGCTTGTGTGTCCTGAGTCTGCGTGTTTCCTGTTTTATTTTGATAGTCCATGTCCTGTGTGCAGTGTATCTGGCTTTGCTTCCCCTTGTCTCGTCAGGTCTGATTTGCCCCAGCTGTGTTACCACCTGTTCCCCATCCTCTCATTGTCCTGCTTGTGTATTTAAGTCTTGTGTTTTTTCTGTGTTAGTTGTGGTGTCGTACCTCCTTCGTGCTGTGTGTTTCTTCTGTAGCTCCTAGTTTGTTGTTTTCCAGTTTCCTGAGTCGTTCATTTGTTAGGACTAGTTATTATGCTTCGTGTCTTGTTTTCTGTATTTGAGTTTTTCACAGCACAATAAAAGCTGACTCTTAGTTCATCCCTCTGTGTCCTGTGCGTCCTGTATTTGGGTCCAATCCTGCTGCCACACAGCAAACACGACATGTCTACTCTCCTCTGTGCTGAAGTCTACTGCAGCTCTCGCTGTTCTACAGAACAGCCACACCACAAAAAATAAATTGCTGCATGTGGAAAATACAATCTTCTTTTGACTATAATGGTACTGAAACATAAGAAATAGTAACAGCCACAAAAACGAAAGTCTAAAGATGTGCTGTGTTCCCTGAAAGCAGCACTGTGGGCTTTTCTGTCTGCAAAGGGGAAAAAGCTTAGAAAAGTTACATGATATTAACCAGGCCAACAGAGAAGAACAGACTGACACAATTGTGTAGAGCATTTGTTAATCTCATATGTTTTGCATTATTGACCAACATAGCTACTATAACAAATTGTGATGTAAGAATAACTTGTCTGATTTTGTTTGTTGTGTTCAGACACATTTTTTTATATTATTATTTTTAATGAATAGCTTCGAGCTCCAGGGCTACAGCCTGTTTTACTATATTTTCACTAATATGTGTTATGTTTTCTGAAAATGCTGATGTCGTTATGGCCTACTGTGTTTAGGAAACACAGAAAACAGCACAATAATCCCCAGCTGTCAGGTAAATGTACACACTGATTATGTGAGTGCCTGTCCATGCTCTGAACCCACTTTTACCCATGTATCTGGTTTTTGCCACATGTCTCTAAAGGCTACGTCAATTTACCTTCAAAATGTAGCTGAAAGAATCTCAGGTCTGCTGTCACTGAGCTGCGTAGAAAATTAATGTGCTAGCATTACTATTCATGATTGGAAATGTCTTGCATTGACCAAATATTTGTTTTTTGTGCTTTTGGGGTCGCTAATGGACTGCTGTCTAGTTTTATACTACAACTACAAAGATAGATTTTAAATATCATGCATCATTCCTGCTAAAATAAATGGACTGCCTCCACCTGATACCATCATCCTATCATTTCTTGCCTAATTATCTAAGTCTCTGCCTAAATTAGCTTTTGATATAGATGTTGTTAAGATTACCTGAAGCATCTTCTCCAGTAGGTAGGATGCACAGGTTGACCTCTCTCTTTTAAAACAATTTTTCAGTCTTTTAGGACTACGTTCACTGGCTTCCATCTGCAATCCAACTGTCACTTTAGAGGCTCAGTTTCTATCCCCAAAGTCATGCCTTTGGGTATGGCCTACCAATATGGATTCATCCCACGTTGCACATCTTTCAGGTAAAGCCTGTGAGAAAAAGCTCCTTCCAAGCTGCCCCCAGATCCTCACCACATACCTGAGACACGTGTTTATCCCTTTCTCTATGGTTGCCTTTTCCCAGGCTTGCTGAATGTGTTAGCTATCCAATCGTTTTCCTTTTTGTGTTTTGACTCCTTTTTTTTGTCGTTTTGTTCTGTTTTTTGTGTGTCTTATTACTCCGCCAGAATAAACACAGCCTTGCATCTGCACCAGATAGGCTTACTTCCCCATAAGGGAGCAGACAGGTGCAAGCTGATCCAAAAAAGGACAAATATAAAAAAATATAATGTACAAAAAAATACAAGAAACATCACATTAACACTGGACTTTAGCATCGGAAATCCCTGCACAGGCAGGACAGTATACAGATGGTGTGATGTGCCGCTGTATGCGTCTGGTGTGTGTTGTCTTTAATGAGGCACATCCGGTGAGATACACATTCTGCATTTTGGGGACTCTGCAGCAAGTGTTATGCAAACCAATAGTCACAACTTGCCATTGCCTTTCAGTGTACTAGCACAGGATTATGCTTCAAACAAAGAAAGCTTTGGTGTGTTTATCCAAAATGATTACTCAAACTATTTTTTCCGCTGACATAAAGCGATTCCTAGAAAGTAGATTCTGTTCATCTGGATGTGGTATTTTCTGTGAGTGAAATGTTTCATCACTCATCCAAGTGACTTCTTCAGTCTCAGCTGAAGTCTCAGGCCTCCATCTACAGGGTGGGCCATTTATATGGATACACCGTAATAAAATGGGAATGGTTGGTGATATTAAAGTCCTGTTTGTGGCACATTAGTATATGTGAGGGGGCAAACTCCTCAAGATGGGTGGTGACCATGGTGGCCGTTTAGAAGTCAGCCATCTTGGATACAACTTTTGTTTTTTCAATAGGAAGAGGGCCATGTGACACATCAAACTTATTGGTAATGTCACAAGAAAAACAATGGTGTGCTTGGTTTCAACGTAACTTTATTCTTTCATGAGTTATTTACAAGTTTCTCTTTTCTTCACAGCCATTGACATGTCGAAGAGGTTAACACGTGAAGAGCGGATCGAAATTGTGTTGATATCTGGTGAACGCAGTAACCGGGTCATTGCAGCAGATTTCAATGCAAGACACCTTACGAGACCACCCATCTCCCATGCTACAGTTAGCAAACTGCTTGCTAAGTTTCGTGAAACTGGTTCAGTGTTGGATTTGCCAAAATGTGGACGCAAGAAAACTGTCACTAATGAAGAAACATCAGTGGCTGTCCTAGCTTCATTCAGCAAGAGCCCACAGCGTAGCACTCGCCGCATGTCACTGGAGAGTGGCATTAGTCGAACATCCCTTCGGTGGATATTAGCTACTCACAAATGGCACCCTTACAAACTCCAGCTACTGCAGCATCTCAACGAGGATGACCCAGATCGGCGCACAGAATTTGCAGAATGGGCAAAACAAAAATTGGAACAAGACCCTCAGTTCACGCAGAAGATTTTGTTCAGTGATGAGGCAAACTTTTATGTGAATGGTGAAGTTAACAAACAAAACCACCGCTATTGGTCTGACACTAACCCACATTGGATGGATCCCTCCAAGACTGTTGGAACAACAAAAGTGATGGTTTGGTGTGGTATATGGGGTACAATGATAGTGGGTCCATTCTTCATCAATGGAAACCTCAAGGCCACTGGATATTTGAAATTGCTACATGATGATGTGTTTCCCTCTTTATGCACTGAAGCTGGCACGTTCCCTGAGTTTTTCCAGCAAGATGGTGCACCACAACATTATGGGTGCCAGGTCCGAGCATTCCTAGATGAACAGTTTCCTGGAAAGTGGATTGGTCATCGTGGGCCAGTTGAATGGCCCTCAAGGTCTCCCGATCTGACCCCCTTAGACTTTTATCTTTGGGGTCATCTGAAGGCAATTGTCTATGGTGTGAAGATACGAGATGTGCAGCACCTGAAACTACGGATACTGGATGTCTGTGCTGGCATTTCTGATGCGGTGTTGCTATCAGTGTGTGAAGAGTGGGAGAAGAGGGTTGCATTGACAATCCAACACAATGGGCAGCACATTGAACACATTTTATAAGTGGTCAGAAACTTGGAAATAACTCATGAAAGAATAAAGTTACGTTGAAACCAGGCACACCATTGTTTTTCTTGTGACATTACCAATAAGTCTGATGTGTCACATGGCCCTCTTCCTATTGAAAAAACAAAAGTTGTATCCAAGATGGCCAACTTCTAAATGGCCACCATGGTCACCACCCATCTTGAGGAGTTTGCCCCCTCACATATACTAATGTGCCACAAACAGGACTTTAATATCACCAACCATTCCCATGTTATTACGGTGTATCCATATAAATGGCCCACCCCGTAGATTCAGAGTTGTAAAGGGTGATGTCACTATTGGGTTTGGCTTCGGCAGCAGTTGTCCTTCTTCTGTCCTGGATCACCTGAAGCATTCTTTTAGGTGTCTTTCCAGCCATTATTCCAGCTTTGACAAATGTCCAGCTGGAATAATGGCATTGCTCAGGGACTCTTTGATGTGATATCCTTCTGCTTTCCTGTCTGCTGTGTCTGTGGGGATGCCGTTCGCTCTGTGTTGCAGAGTCCTCATGACACCCAATTTGTGCTCCAGTTGTTAGGTTTATATTGTTGGATTGTCATTTATGCTTAGAAATATATACTCATATATGCTTAGAATCTTATAATCAATTGCATAATGACAGAGGTCTGATCCTTAGTAGTCTGCAAAGACTCTGTATGCCTTCCAGAGTGTTCTGGCATATACACACACATCCTAAGGTTATGACAGAGGTCGTACCTTCTTTTACTGTTTTATGGTATGGTAAACACATCTATGTCTGTTTAGGTATAAGTGCCTTTTGTTTAGATGAACTGCTGGACTTCCAGGCCCAGCAGATTCAGGGGAGTCATTCACGGGGACACATCTTGACCCCCCCCCCCCACACACACACACACGCATACCTACACAAATACACAGACGGTACTCTTTGTTCACATGTATGCTTGTGTAAGTTGTCATATGTTAATGAGACTATGCATATTCATGTAACCATAATAAAGAGCAGTGCTACGGGGGAGCTAACTGTGACTTACGGTGGCCCCTAGAGACAAAACACGTACAAAATCCAAAACACATGCAAACTCCAAAACACATGCAAACTCCAAAACACTTGCAAAATCCAAAACACATGCAAACTACAAAACACATGCAAACTCCAAAACACTTGCAAACTCCAAAACACTTGCAAACTCCAAAACACTTGCAAACTCCAAAACACATGCAAACTCCAAAACACATGCAAAATCCAAAACACATGCAAACTCCAAAACACGTGCAAAATCCAAAACACGTGCAAACTCCAAAACACATGCAAACTCCAAATCACAACGGAAGTGCTCCAGGACGCTAGGGGCAGTGTTGAGCTCGATTTGCAAAATAAACGGCAAGTTTGTCTGTATGGGACGGTCTAGTCTCCGTCGCGCTTCCCAGGTTGCCTAGCAACCAGGATACTAACCGCTGGAAACGTGTCATACAGCTTTGTTTGACAGAAATAAAGGCGAACATATTTTGTTCATTTGTTTGTTTGTTTCTACAAGAGCTTTGTGTGATTTGATAAGTATCTGAGGCTGAGACCACAGGACAGTAAAACATGATTGTTGGGCTTCATTTCTGTACTGAACAGTCATTTAAGATTAGTTAGTAAATAACATTTAGCTAATGTTGTTCATGAGACTAAAGTCATATCACTTTGGTAATGTAAATATAATATGGCCAATATTATAGTTATTATATTAATCATTATTAGCTATTACAGCAGTGAACATGAACTCTGTGTCAAATACTGAGCTTCAGTACAGATTCAAGTTGCAGTTATTTATATGTCTTATCACCTTAAATCTTCACTCAAAGACAAGTATCTTTGACAGTGTATATGTAGATGTATTATATATAAGAGACAAATGTTGTTTGTTCAGTATGTTGGCATTACTAAATTTGGCACATTGCTTACATATATTTATAAAAACAAAATGTACGAGCTGTGATAACTGTTTCTGATAGAATGAAGAGTAGACTGATATATTGAATATTCCTTTATTGGGTGAGAAAATCAGACCATGTCATAACTGCTTTAAGTCATACAGAATAGATATCAGAGCCTTAAACAGGCTGACTTCTGCTAAATGGGTCAAACTGGGCAGAAAGTAAACAAACACATAACATCCTTATAGAATATGATGTAACACTATAGATCAACTTACCTCAGAATATATAAAGCATATAAACAATTACAGCAATATGATGCAACACACACAGCAGTACTACTAATCCAAAATACTCAAAGCTTCATAGAACTGAAACAAACATTTATTTTTAGCTCCATTCTGCTGCTGATACATACTTTAGGTTTCTGAATATTAAACTTGTTGCTGCCTTTCATAGTGTGTAACTTGAAGGCCCTGAGTACTTTCTCCCACACTGAAAACACTGGAATGATAACATTATTTGAACATTACCTAATAAGACTGATTCAGGACAGACAATTAGTTATTTTAAACTTTCCTAGCAGTCCTTCACAAACAGGGAACAGTCTGTCTATTCTCTCCATCTGTCAGCTGCTGCTGGCTCTTCCTCCTCCTCTTCCTCACACACTGCTGAGTTTGTCCTGGTGGATCATCAGGGGTGCAAAGCCTCACAGATGATGTGCAGCAGTGGGTCCCTCAGTCTGTCCTCACTCTGGACACTTGCAGTTGTCACACATGGAAATCAAATGTGTGATAAGCTGCAGGATTCAAACACAAGTGTAACTTATAAATACATGTTCATACTTTTATTCCACAATCAGAGAGAAAGAAACAGAGAGAGAGTGCAGGACAGACAGACAGGTGACAGTCTCAGGTGTATACACTGCTACAAAACAGCACAAGAGAAGGAGGATTTAGTGTTTGTGTTATTACGAGTGCTAAACAAGAAGAGTTCCCAGATGGTACAGTGGACACATGTGTGACTCCTGTGATTAAAGCATCTTTCTTTCAGCTTAACGAGTGAACCATCAGCTCGTTCAAACACACGTTAAAGTCCGTTTGGCTCGACACCACCGAACAGAGGCAGCAATATAACATAGCTAACATGAACAGTGCAGTGAATCCTGCTTGTGCCGTGATATTCAGGACTGCAAACCGAGCAGCATCACTGACTTTCAGCTTGTTGTGTTTGTGGATATATGACTGACTTTAATTATCCATAAAATCATCACATTCTCTGTAAGATTAAGGTCGACTATTGAACGGCGTATATTTTGAAGTAAAGGCTTTAAAACCAAGTTAGTACAAACATCGCTAATGTCACATAACTTTCCCGACATGTGGCCAACAGTAATGTTTTAATGTTCTTCATTATAAAAACATTTGCGCATAAATAAGTGACATAATATTCAGTACTTACTTTCGAAAGTTTACTCTTCGGCGGCTCCGCTTCCGCCGTTTTTTTCGGGAAAATTATCCACACCACCGCTGCGCTATGAAATCTGGGATATGTTGGGCCATGAAGGCTACACCGACCCATCCTTAAAATTCAGGGAAATTAAGGACGCATTTGAGGGCAGCATTTCGAGCAGCCTTTGAATTGGGACAGCCTTCATCGTGTCGCTGTGACGTAATCGGCCTTAAAATGCGGCCTTTAAGGCTACAGACAGCCCAAATCCGGTCATTGGTACTTCCTGGCTTGTGTAGTTACTAGGTAACAAAAGCTCAACACTGCCCCTAGCGTCCTGGAGAACTTCCGTTGTGTTTTGGAGTTTGCATGTGTTTTGGAGTTTGCATGTGTTTTGTATTTTGCATGTGTTTTGGAGTTTGCATGTGTTTTGGAGTTTGCATGTGTTTTGTAGTTTGCACGTGCTTTGTCTCTAGGGGCCACCGTAGTGACTGGGGTTCGAGCGGAAAGAACGACGCTCGTCACAGTTCTCTCCCTTGTACACGAGCAACACAAAGAGCTCTGGTGACTTGCGTCTTGCTTTTGCCGTTGTAGTAGAATTGTCCTTGCGTTCCAGTAGTAGGCCTGTGCTACACAGACCTATCACCAGTGGATGATGAGAGACAAACCTTAAATACTGATCCGTATAGTTAATGGCACACATCAACTTTCAGATGTCCTACATTACTGTACCATTGGTAATGTCACAGTCTAAAAACACCAGTCTGTCATTTTTCATACACTATATTGCCAAAAGTTTTCGCCCGTCTGCCTTCACAGCCATGTGAAGTTGAATGACATCCTATTCTTAATCCATACGGTTTTAAATGTTGTTGGCCCACCCTTTTCAGGTTAAACTCTTCTGGGAATGTTTTCAAAAAGGTTCAGAAGTGTGTGCATGGAAGATTCGGCTGTTTTTCCAGAAGTGCATTTGTGATGTCAGACAGTGACGTTTGACGAGAAGGCCAGGCTTGTAGTCTCCACTGTAATTCATCCCAAAGGTGTTCTGTTGGGTTGACAACAGGACTCTGTGCTGGCCAGTCACACTAGAACAATGCAGTCAGGCAGGTACCATTCAGCTGGCAAACCCAGAGTCCATCAGATTGCTAGAGGAAAAAAGTGATTCATCTCTCCAGAGAATGAGCATTTAATTGTGACATGAATTGGGGCAATCCTGTAATTTCTCATGAACTATCTCCAGTGCTTAAGTAAATGGAACACAAGCAAAGAAAGATTTAACATTAACAGACCATTGCTTCATCTGCCTCTGTAATGACACCTTTCATCTTCTCCATAAAATTCATTGTGTTCTGAACACAGAATGGATCATATGTATGTCTATAGTATGATCCACTATTTATACGTCTTAGGTAAACGATACAAACTAGGTATAGCTTGCCTTGGGTATAATGTGTAGCATGTGGTCTGGTCAATATTTCTGTACTCTGCTAACTGTTTCAAACAATCTGTTCTTGTAAGCATTGTCTCGGTCACGTTGTAGTCGGTATTTTTGTATCAGACTTTGGTTGCTGAGGGAAGCTAAAACTTTCACCCGCAGTTGCTTCGCTTCTGCTTCCATAATGTTGTTGTTTCAGACCGCTGATTCCGTGCCTGTAATTAGTTCCACTAGTGGGATTTGTCTTGGCGTGACAGCAAAGTTCAACTCTTTCACAAAATGCCTTCTTTGCTTGAGTGAGTTGTCTGTCAGACAAATTCTTCACCCACTTGTCCACATACTTGAGTCTGAATCCATCTCTCTGCTGCTGAGGTCACTGTCCATAGTGAAGCACTGCGTTCAGATGTACAGAACCTACTTTCTGGCATTTTCTTACCTTGATGATTCAGTATACATTGTGACATCGTGACATAAAGGGAATACCAATAACCTTTAATGTGTATGTGAGAGCTGCCAGAATGACTGTGGAAACAGCAGCCTTTGGGATAAACAGATGTGCATCAATGGGAAAAAGGTGTGTCAGTTTGGTTTGATAGAGCAGTGTGTGATGGCAGAGCCAGCTCAACAGGGGTACATTCACACAGAGCTAGTAAATATTAAGCAGGTGATAAAACGAAGATGGCAGGGCAAAAACACAGTCAGACAAACAGACAGGATCTGTTCAGGCCGACAATTTTACCACAATAACTATGACTGCATTTAGAAGTTAAACTATATTGTCAGCACTCCCGATGTTTCTAACAATCACCTATTCACAAAAACACCATTTTTGTCTGACTATATTTCAGTAGTTTTCTTCACAGAGTATTCACAGTGGTAAGCGTTCATTTTATTATTTGCATTTCTGTTCTTTTGTATTTTTATCCTTGTGAAGCTGCCGAAAAATTAGGGTCCATGAACCAGACTCTGTAACCCAAAGGTCATCAACCTTTGTGTAAAGGGATGATGAAACTGGCCCTTGGAACATGAAATGTCACAGCTTTGGTGGGCATGGAAAGCAAACTGTGTGTGAGGTGGAGAGATACGGCTGTTTCTCTTCTGGTAAATGAGCGGGTAGGTTCCCTGTGCCTTCGTGAGCTCACATGGGCGATGACAGTGAGAACTGTCATCATCAGTGGTGTGATTGGGTTATGATTATGGTGACTTTCAAAAAAGATCATCCTTTTGGTTTGAAAATGACAATTGTTTCAGTTAGTGTCCCGCATCACAAATGAATTTTTAGTAACAAATCTTGAAGATTGGTTGAAAACGTAACAAGAATTCTAAGTGATTTTTAATTGTTTATATACCCCTGCCCACCTAGATATAGATGAAATAGATATATTAACAAACTCCTCTACCCCCAGCATTATGACAGACTTAGTGCTGTTGTAAGGAAAACCAGCATTGAATACTGTCACAACACCTCAGTGTCACAAAGGACACTGTTTTCACATTTTTTTAAAATTTGTTACACTTTCAGACACTGTTTAGTTTTGTTTTCAGCACTTACATTTGATGGATGACCTTATAATTTATCCTTTATCCTTCAGCAGTTGACTTTGATATGAGATTAAGCTCTTGCATTTCTAATGCAAAATAATATACCTCCTACCACCTGACAAATTCTTGATTTTAACTATGCTGCCATTCCTTGTATACTTGTGTCATCTGTCACACTATTTTTATTAACAGCTGTAAAAACGTGCTACCATTATCTGACGTCCATGTAATCTTGTGCAGATTAGTTCTACGACTCCAATTCATTATCCGATTAGTGAATCAGATCGACTGCTAACTTGTGACTGACGGAGCACTTAAATGGCAGCTCAGAGGTAAAATCTGACAATGATTACACCACCAACAAGCACAGAGCAAAATGAAAGGCCAAACTCAGCAGGCTGAGATAAACACTCTAATCACTGAGGTAATTAAACACAAATCTGCTGTACTCTACACCCCCACTGCAACTCCACACGAAACAAAAATCTGTTATAAATGGAATAAACGATTGGGGTCGGCTGTCAAGACAAATCACATGAACATTTCTTCAGCATCTCTTATTTAACCCCTTAAGGTCTGGGATTGCTTTTTGTAAATCTTCAGTGTGAAAAATCAACAGTAACTTTCTTCACAATTTAATTTTAGCCACTTAAGACTGACAATAAAGTAAAATGCTATCTCACCCATCCCTTCATTTTACCATCTGTGTTGCAGGTGAAATACTACACATTCACCACTGTCAGGATTTTGTTAAGGTTTAAAGTGAAGGCAATGACTGCTTTACCGTGAAGACACAGGCAGCTGTTGTGCACAGCTGTCTCACCTTTGTAATTCGAGTGACTGAACATCTCAACTCTATTTGTGCTTTTGATGCCTCTCGGAGCATTTTTATTTAAACTACCTGCCAATAATGTGGAGTCATGAGTTTCAGCCCTGCCTAAGAAGTCCCTGCTCCAGTTTTGGTGAAAAACAAACAAAGAAACAAAACAAATACACAGTTGTGACCATGCCTGGCCAGAACATGAAACCCAGAAACAATTGGCCACACTCATCTTTTTTGTACAGTCTATGGAAAAATCTGAATACTTTATTCAAATATAAATTCTGTAACAGCAAAGTACTCCGTTCAAAGCATGGAATGAGTATTTTGCTAAACGTGCTCCTGTGACTGTCAAACACTTAAGGGAGCGGCTATGAAGGATTGTCCCAGCATCATCTTCTTCTTTCTGACACAGCCATCGAAGAGCCAAGCTCCACACCCACAACATTACCCTGCAGGTCCATTTGATGAGACTGTGGGTGCCTGCTACCCTCAGTCTGCTGCCCCAGAACAATATAGGATAGCGTTGGTCACCACAGACTCATAAAACATCTTGGACTTCATCCAGCAGATATAAAAGGATCTTAGTGAAGGATTTGGGCCCTTCTTGTAGGGTACTTCTGTGTTTTTAGTGAGGTCCAGTTTACTGTCAATGTGAGTGTTTTTTTTTTCACAAATTACACCAAACATCCAAATTCTACCTGTTATAGCTCTAAGGCCAAAGTGAAGAACTGACATTTTTACACAGACATTTGGAAGAGTTGTTAAAATATCTTTAAATGAGACAGAATGAAATTTAAATAACTTCAGTCCTTATTTAAGCTCCAGAATAAACAGGTGAATTTCCCACACGTGGGACTAATAAAGGTTATCTTATCTTATCTTATCTTATTTATGTCATCCAAAAACAAGTCAGCATACTCTGCTCCTGTTCTACTCCTGAACCTAAAAATTCACCTATCTCTCTAAATAAAACTGAGGCAACAGTATCACAAAAATGTCACATCAATCTACATTAATTTATTTTGGAAGAATGCAGCTGTCTCCCCTTCCCTCTCACTTCTAAGAAATGCTAGGTTTCATGTTAATAACAGATACAGCTTGTTCAAATAAACAAACAAGTAAATGAACCGAGCCTGTCATCTAAAAACATTCACCACTTCATGTCTTAAATGACGGTACTTGGATCACACAGTTTTTCTGTGCCTGTATAAAAGAGTTTGCAGTCAGAAGATGCAACAGGTGTTTGCTGCCTTGTCTGACCTCGTCGGACCTCTGATTAAAGCAGTTTAAATAGTCAGAATTAACTGCTGGGTTAAGAATCAGTCATTTATAATAACACCTCGTCAGTTGCAGCGTCATCATTTTCCAAAAGCTTAGCCATGATTCCAGTCAAACATTATAATTGATTGAAATGATGGACAAAAAAGAACATAAATCAGATTGCTGTAATAAACTGGAGGAATCATTTAACCCAGATAAAGCTAATTACTCACATTACAAAACTTAATGGATATGTTGTTAGAGGTTCGAGGTCGTGTCTAGTTTAATTCAGGAGACTAACTCCGCCAAGGATGGTCCCAAGCCCGGCTGTGAAAGGAGGAGGGTGGTCGCCCTGCCGAGGCGACCAGAACCGATTAATCGACTCCATCGACTCACGCCCAAGACGCCGATCAACGTCGCAGCGTGGAACATCAGAACTGGTCACCATGTTGGGCAGAAGGAGATCATTGCCCGTGAACTTTCGAAACTCAACGTCTCGATAACGGCCATGGACGAGAAGATGACGTTGTACTACTCGGGCGGCGACAAAAGAGAAGCCGGAGTTGGCTTCATGGTGCACCATCGGTTCTCTGTGAGCGTCGTCGCCATAGTAATAAATCCGGTCAATTTCTAGCAAACCAGCTAAAAATAAATAAAGAAAAAACAACTATATGTGCTGTTCAAGATTCATCTGGGAACACAGTATATGACCCGAAACAAATAAACAACATTTTCAGGGATTTCTATAAAACGTTGTATTCACCACAAATAAACCCATCTAAAAAGGAAATTGATCAATTTTTAGACAATATAACTCTCCCAAAATTATTAGACTCTCAAGCAATGGCACTGGATTCGCCACTGACATCAGGTGAACTCCAGGAAGCCCTGATAAATATGCCCAATAATAAGGCTCCAGGCCCAGACGGCTTTCCTGCAGAATTCTACAAAGAATTCTGGACGATTCTAGCACCAGTTTTTTACAGAACGTTGTTGGAAATCAAAGAAAATGGCAGACTTCCATCAAATATGAATTCTGCAAACATTAATCTCCTGCTAAAACCAGGCAAAGACCCTGTATATCCCTCAAGCTATCGTCCAATATCCCTTATAAATGTAGACCTCAAAATAATCTGCAAAGCTCTCTCGAAGAGACTAGAGAAAATAACCCCCCTCTTAATTCATCCTGACCAAACTGGTTTCATAAAAGGTAGGCACTCATCAACTAATACACGTAGATTACTTAATTTGATAGACTACTCATACAGTAAAAACCTTGAAACTACAATATTTTCTTTAGATGCAGAAAAAGCGCTTGAAAGAGTTAACTGGAAATTTCTATTTGCAACTTTACACAAATTTGGTTTTGGATCTTCTTTCATCAACTGGTTAAAAATATTATATAATTCCCCAACAGCTTGTGTCAGAACAAATGACCAAACATCCTCCAGCTTCTGTCTCCTGAGGGGCACCAGACAGGGATGCCCACTCTCCCCTTCACTGTTTGCAATTTTTATTGAACCACTAGCGGCAGCAATTAGACAGAATTCAGTAATTAAGGGCATAAAATGCAAGAACGTGGAACATAAAATCAGCCTTTATGCGGATGATGTGTTACTCTTTCTCCAAAATTCACAAACCAATATCTCTGGGGTGATTGAACTGATAAACTCTTTTGCAAGAATATCAGATTACTCAATTAACTGGTCAAAATCTACAGTCCTTCCGATTAATTGCTCCTTTCATAATTCCTCTTCTACTCCACTGCAATCGGGAAATATAAAATATTTAGGTATTAATGTTTCTCCCAAGCTTGCAGATCTAACTAAATTAAACCATATCCCACTTTTAAAGAAAGTAGAAGGTGATCTGGCTAGATGGAAATGTCTACCCATATCACTCATGGGAAGGGTTGCCGCTATAAAAATGATGGTATTACCAAAAATAAATTATTTATTCTCAATGATCCCAACTAAATCGCCACAAGATTGGTTCAGATCTCTAGACTCATGTATGTCCAAATTCCTTTGGAAAAATAAGCCCCCACGTATAAGCTTAAAAACACTACAAAAGACCAAGGATAAAGGAGGATTAGAACTACCTAACTTTCAGCACTACTTCTTAGCCAACAGGCTTCAGTTTATCTCAGGATGGCTAAAACATACCCTCTTAGATGAACCTTGGCTAGATGTAGAACAAGCACTTTGCAATAATCTAGAGATTTCAGATCTACCATTTATCAGCTCAAACATCCAACGACATGAATGCTTCAAAAGCGTCAACATTAGCTCCTCTCTGACAGCATGGTGGGAGTTTCTAAAAATGACAGAGTCCTCATTAATCCCATGCAAACATACACCAATCTGGAACAACCCTGACATATTACAAAACAATAATATGATAAACTTTTCAGATTGGAGTGGTAAAGGAATCAAATACTTAGAACATATATTAGAAGGAACAGAATTTATTTCATTTGACAGACTAGTTACACAATATGGGATCAACAAGAAAAGATTTTTAGAATATCAACAAATTAAATCCATAGTAAAAAAGAGATTTAAACCGGGTCAAGCTGAACTACAAACACCACCAAGTGTGGTTCAATTTCTTGCTCTTAAAACCCCCAAATTACTATCCAAAATATACAGAATGCTTTGTAAAACAGATGAGTCAATATCACTTCCTATTGCAAAATGGGAAGCGGATTTATCAGTTAACTTAGACCAAAACTTCTGGTCTCAGATTTGCTTAAAAACCTTTAATCTAATTAGAAATCCCAGTCTTCAATTAATTCAATACAAAATACTACATAGAGTGCACTATACAGGTCATCTGATGTTCAGGATGGGCTTTACATCTACCAACAACTGCTCACACTGCCAAACCAATTCACCGGACAATTATATCCACGCTCTTTGGTTCTGTCCACCAGTTCATGAGTTTTGGCGCGAGATATGTGAAGACTTATCAAAGTGTCTGAAATGTAACATTCCAACTTCCCCTTTAGTGTGTTTGTTGGGCAGCTTAGATAATGTCACTACGGAAAAGAATATAGCCCATATGGTTTTCACTGCCCTATGCATAGCCAAGAAAACAGTCCTCATGAACTGGAAAAATAAAAATAATCTTAATTCTAACCAGTATAGAAATTATCTATTAGATTACATTAGTCTTGATACAGCCTCTGCCACCACATCAGATCAATTGCTCTGGGCTCCTTTGATCAGCTCCATCACCTAGTGGGGGTGGGGGGTCATAGTTTGGTCCCACCTTCACTGTTGTGATTGGTGTGGGGGTAGGGACAGGCTTAGGGCGTCGGGGGGGTTCCCCAGGAGCATCTTCCTTGGGGGGGCTCAACCCGGGGTAGCGGTCATGGCCTATTAGGGGCTCTGTCGGCTCTTAGGTGACGGTTTCCTCGTGGCTGCGTGCAGCGGGGCTAGGGGAGGGTCTGTGCTGACGGACGTGGGTTACTGACCTGGTGGCCTGGCTGCCCCTGGGTGGGTCCGGGATGGCAGTGAGGTTCTGGGGGCGCTCCGTCTCTGGGCTGGGGCCCTGGCCGGGCCTCGGGGGCTTGGGTCCTGGTTGGTGTGTTGCCGGGGTTGTGGGCGGGTGGGTGTATGGGGGCCCAGCCCTGGCGCAGGGTGCCGCCGGTGCATCAAGCCACCTGGGGGGCTCTTCAACTGGTGGGGGAGGATGTCACATCTTGCAGGAGCTTTCCTCTCCTCAGGAATTCTCTCTGCAGGAGGGGGAGATACAGGAGAGGTGGAGGAAGATCTCAGCCTGGGCGTCTATTGTCTTGTGTAGTCTGGAAGATGAGTGGATGACGGGGTGGGTGCAGTTTTCTCTGTGGTGGGGTCGGGTGGACTGTCCCGCGCTCTGTGGGGCCGGGCGGCGCTGCTGCACTGGGCCCCGGTCCGGATGGGCCTGGGCCCCCTTTCCCTGGTGGGTTGCGGAGTATGGGGGTGCCTACTGGGGTCAGCGGGGGAGCTGGCTGGGGTAGGGGTGTGTCACCAGGGTGCAGAGGAGGCATCCCCCCCCTCTGTCCCCTTCTGGCTGCCTGTGCCTCAATTTTATCCCACGACTTAGACATTCACATTACTCACACTCTCATTACACATACATATAGGATCTTGGGGGTGGGCACGCTACACGGAATCCAAATTACCATCAGGGTGTACACCTCACCCCTGGCGTCGTTGCCCACCTCTCAATTTTAAATACACGTAGACATTGAGGGCTATCAGGAGGGGCTATGCGCTTACCTGCTGCTCTCTGGCAGGTAGCTCCATGCCCTCCTGGGTTTTAAATGCACCTTAGAACACACATACATCAACACTACATATGAGCGGGCGGAGGGAGGTTTGGAGTCTTCACACAACCCCGTTCTCTGCGGCCTGCTGGAGCGGGGGGGCTAGGAGGAGGAGTTGGCCGTCCGACTGGGGTCTGGAATGTGGGGCCTCCCAGCTGCTGCGGAGTCGGGGCAGTCTGCTTCTCTCCACCGCAGGGAAAAGGGTAACACCACCTGGGTCTGGGTGCAGTTTCCCCCTCCAGGGGCAAGGGTACCTAGACCAGGTTCTTAGAGTACGCTTGGGGAGTGTGATTGTGTGTACAGTGTCTCTTTATGTCTGTCTCCACGTTGGTTGAGTGTGGAGTAATTGCAATTGAGAGCATGAGGGTGGGAATGGATGTTTGTATTTGAGTGTGCCTGTATGTCTGTGTCTATATGTCAGGTTGGGTATCAGACGCCACCTCTCTGGGGACATCTCAGGTCCTCCAAGGTTTGGAGGCCCATCTCCCTCCCACCACTTCCCCTGCCGGTGGCGGACGCCCCCAGACATCGGTGCGTTGGTGGTTCTTTGTGTCCAGGGGTGGGCGTCCAGGTACACACCGGCTCACTCCTTGGCGGCTGCTTATCGGGGCCTGGAGCCTGGGGCTCGCTCGGGCCACTTCGGAGGTGGGGTGCCCTCGGCCTCTCGGCCCGGGGCTCGGTCACTCTGGCGCAGCCGGCTGCCGGGGGAGCCCACGGGCACGTCACTGCAACCCCCCCTGGCCTCTGCTCCGCGGCTGCTGAGTGACCCCTCATCTGGGACTCTCCTTAGCTCTTTCTGGGACAGTGGCGCGGCTGCCCCTCTGTTGGTCTTCCTTGGTCTCTTGTGTTCTGGGGGCCTCTGGATGTCTGGAGTTTTGATCTCCTCTGTGTATTTTGGGTTATAACAGGACCCGTAGCGGTTTTGTACCAGGTGCATGATGGGAAATGCGTTTAGTTGTTGTTCGGACTAGCCGTGTGCTGGAAGTTATGCCGCAATAAATAATGTTTAAAGTTACGTCGTGGTCCGAGAATCATTGTTATACTAGTAACACGCCGTGAAGATATAACAAAAAGTGGCGACGAGGACGACTGGACCGGCGCTGCAGTCCGCGACAATACGGAGTTTTGCACTGTTTTTTCCTGCCGCTGCCTCGAGCTGACCCGGTGTTAGACGGCGCAGGTGTGAGGACGAGACACCCGGTGTGCGGCGGTGGATGCCGATTTTTTCAGCGAAACGGGGAGGAGTGAACAGCGGAAAAGACTACGAAGGAAAACTCCGTGAGTACGCGGGGTAAAAAAAGACGTTACGAAAAGGAACAGTTGTGAGGGGAAGAGTGCCATTCAACCAGGAGCCGAGTAATGGCTGGAGTTATTGGCTCTATCGGTCCCTTCAACGAAAGCCAATGCTCTGCATGCTACAGACAGAGTACACAAACTTGACAGTGGTAAAGCAAATGCACAAGGACCATGTTTCCGCTGTGGCAAGTTAGGCCACCTTGCTAGTGATTGCTGGTGCAAGGAAATGGATTGCAACAACTGTGGGAAAAAAGGCCATGTAGCACGGGCATGTAGGAACAAAAAGAGCAAGGATAAGGGCTCAAAGATTGGAAATAAAAGAGGCACTGCAAAATTCAAAAAGGAAAGACATGTTCGCACAGTTAAGCTTCATGAAGACAGAGCAAGTGATTCCTCAGATGAAGAAGTGTTGTCTGCAATAAATACTGTGCGAATACTGAATGTGGATGAAACCTCAGACGGCTTTTGGGTCAAGCCCAAACTGGAAGGACATGTTGTAAAAATGCAGATTGACACAGGTTCAAAAGCATCATTAGTGTCATATAATGTCTACAGGAAGTGTCTGAAGCACCTTCCACTCAAACCCTCCGACACAGTATTTAAAGGATATACTGGACATCGAGTGCCTATGAAAGGAATGACAGAGGTGACTGTTCAATGCAATGACCAAACTTCTAAGCTGCCTTTGTATGTTACGCAGAAGAACTGCCCTGCTATAATGGGACGTGTGTGGCTCAAAGCAATCAGACTCAACTGGCAAGAAGTGAGAAAGCTGTCGCATGGTTCCTCTCAGCTGCAGGCCATACTGGGAAAGCACAAAGAGGTTTTCCGTGAGGAACTGGGCAGCATGAAAAAAATTACAGTGAAGCTGCATCTCAAACCTGACAGCAAGCCAGTCTTTATGAAGGCTAGACCTGTGCCGTACGCCGTTCGGCCCAAGGTGGAGTCTAACTTAGACGCATTGGTCAAGAATGGTGTTCTGGAGCCGGTTACAACCAGCGAGTGGGCCACGCCTATCGTCCCAGTTCCTAAAAAGGACGGAGGAATCCGGATCTGCGGAAACTTCAAGGTATCCGTGAATCCTGTATTAACAGCAGAGCAGTATCCCCTCCCTCTGATTGATGACTTATTTGCTGGTCTGAGTGGGGGACAAAAGTTCAGCAAAATAGATCTCAACCAGGCGTACCTGCAAATGCACGTCGAAGAGCAGTCACGTGAAATGTTGACTATCAACACACATAAGGGACTTTTCAGATACTGCAGGTTGCCTTTTGGCATCACATCAGCTCCAGCATTGTTTCAGCGAGCGATTGATCAAATCCTGAGCAGATTACCTGGTGTGCAGTGTTACTTGGATGATATCCTGTGTACAGGGGCAGATGATGAAGAACATCTGCGCAACCTGGATGCGACCCTTCAGAGACTGAAGGAATACGGATTGAGAGTCCGTAAGGAGAAATGTGACTTTTTCCAGTCATCTGTGGAATATCTAGGGCACGTGATTGATGCAAATGGTCTACACACTGCGCCTTCGAAGATCACAGCAATTGTGGATGCACCCCCACCACAAAATGTCAGCCAGTTAAAGTCTTTCTTAGGACTGTTGAACTACTATGGACGGTTCATACCCAACTTGGCATCACTCCTGAAACCACTGCATAACCTGCTACGCAAGGAGGAAGCATGGAAGTGGACAGCAAGCTGTCAAGAGGCCTTTCAAAAGGCAAAGGATTCATTGACTGCATCTGAAGTGCTAACCCACTTCAATCCTAAGTTCCCAATTCAGCTTGCCTGTGATGCTTCTCCCTATGGGGTAGGGGCAGTGATTTCCCACATTCTCCCAAATGGCGAAGAAAGGCCAATTGCATTCGCATCAAGGACATTAAACACGGCAGAGACCAACTATGCTCAGCTGGAACGAGAGGCTCTGAGCATTGTGTTTGGTGTTCGGAAATTTCACCAGTACTTGTACGGTAGGAAGTTTACACTGTTAACTGACCATAGACCTCTCACAACCATCCTGGGACCCTACACAGGGATTCCATCTCTTGCTGCTTCTCGTCTCCAGAGGTGGGCGTTGATATTGTCAGGACATTCTTATGACATCAAGTATCGCAAATCGGAGTCTCATTGCAATGCAGATGGGTTGTCCAGGTTACCTCTCCCTGTTAGAAAACCCGTCTCTGACACTGTTGAGATCCTCTACTTCAGGGAGGTAGAGACAGCACCTGTTTCGGCTGTGCAGGTAAAAAAGGCGTCCAGAAATGACCCTGTGTTGTCAGCAGTGATGGACTGGATCATTAAGGGTCTTCCTGCAGGTGAGGATGTAGACCTGAAGGCCTTCCTTGGGAAGCGGGCGGAGCTTTCTGTTCAGGCGGGATGTTTGCTGTGGGGGAGGAGAGTCATTATTCCCCTGTCACTTCAAACAAAACTGTTGAAGCAACTTCATGCAGGACACAGTGGAATAGTCAGGATGAAGGAAATAGCGAGAAGCTATTTTTGGTGGCCAAATATGGACAAACAGATTGAGGAGATCGCTAAAAACTGTTCATCGTGTCATAAGGTCCGGAACAACCCACCACTTGCTCCTCTCCATCCCTGGGAGTTCCCACAGGAGCCATGGCATCGTGTGCACATTGACTTTGCAGGTCCATACGAGGACAAAATGTTTCTTGTAGCTGTTGATGCACACAGTAAATGGCCTGAAGTGACCATCATGAAATCAACCACAACTGAGAAGACCATAGAAGCACTAGGAGAAATGTTCAGTAGGTTTGGATCTCCTACACAGATAGTCTCTGACAATGGACCTCAACTGGTTTCACAGGAAATGGAGGCTTTCCTGCAGGCTAATGGAGTGCAGCACATTACATCAGCTCCATACCATCCTGCAACGAATGGTCTTACAGAAAGGTTTGTTCAGACAATGAAACATGCACTGAAAACATCACAAGGCCAAGGAACACTGCATCAGAGACTGCACAAGTTTCTGCTTAACTACCGAAACAGTCCACATGCAACCACAAGGACATCTCCTGCCAACGCAATGTTCAAGAGAGATCTGCGCACTACCTTTGATCTTTTGAAACCCTCAACTGTGAAGGACACTGTGCAAAAACAACAAGAGAAACAAATTATGTACAGGGGCCAACAGGTCAAGGACAGAGTCTTCAGCCCCGGTGAGTCAGTGCTGGCCAGGAACTACCGAGGAGCACACAAGTGGGTTCCTGCAACTGTCATCGCACAAACTGGACCAGTTTCATATACAGTACAGGTTGCCGATGGAGTGTGGAGAAGGCACGTGGATCAGCTACTACAGACCGCACCAGTGTCTGCAGAAAGGTATTCCGAAGATCTTAAAAATGCACTCATCGACTCGTCAGTCCCTCCACACATGCAAGTAGAGAACTCCACCACATCAGGAAAAGTGGTTCCCACTGTAAATGAGACTGCAAGAGAGACTGAGACATCTTCAGTGACAGAAACAAAGGCTCCACAAGAGAGCACACAGACTGACGTTACTACAGACCGCCGATACCCCAACAGAGAGCGGCGGCCTCCTGTTCGTCTGAGTTATTAGATAGCACCTGACCCAAGTGAACGGGCAGAATAATCCCCATGGGTCATGGGGGAGGTTGAGGTAGTCTACCCTCACTCCCAAGTTAGCAATTAAAAAGAGTTGTTGTTATAACCTTACAGTTAATAAAGGGAAGGGGAAAGGTGAAATGTTTGTGATGCTATTACTGTCATGTTCCAGTGAAGACAGAAGATTTTGAGTAGATCACCTGTTTATTCCGTAGTACATCCTTTGTAAGAGGGGAGGAGATGTTGTGTATTTTGGGTTATAACAGGACCCGTTGCGGTTTTGTACCATGTGCATGATGGGAAATGCGTTTAGTTGTTGTTCAGACTAGCCGTGTGCTGGAAGTTATGCCGCAATAAATAATGCTTAAAGTTACGTCGTGGTCCGAGAATCATTGTTATACTAGTAACACGCCGTGAAGATATAACATCCTCCACACCTGCTTCATGCCCTGGAGGACGGGGCAGTGGCCCCCCACACCCTCTAGCAGATCATTACATGAAGGAACCTTTTAAAAAAAATCAAGCGCGTCCATGCTCACAGGTGTACACACGGGTGATTACACACACAAACTACACCCTTTTTGGCTCCTACCTCAAAGCACACTGTGCGCTGTCAATCTTACGTGCTGCACAACAATGTTTAGCATTTAATATTTACTGCCATATTCCCATATATCATTGTGATGTTGTTTATTCTATTACTCTTGTTTTCTTCTGCTTGTTTAATTTTTTCTTTCTCAACAGGTGATCCAGGTGGTCAATATGTATTTTTTTTGTCTGCTTATTTTGTTGGTTTTTGTTTTTTGCCCTTTTTCCCCGTCCTTCTTCCCAGCTGTTTTTCTTTCCCTCTTTCTTTCTCCCCTTTCTTTCCCCCAGTAAAGTCTGTCCCGCATACAACAAGTAAAAATAAAATAAACAATTAAAGGTGAATCAAATAGACCATTACGGCAAGGCTGGGATGGTCCATTTGGTAAAGTAAATCCGTTGGGCATCTTTCTTCGCCTTTAGACAATAATTCTAATGGCAAAAGATCCAAACGGGACAGGCAAAAAAAAAAAAAAAACTGGTCCTCGGGAACACAATATTCCAGCACTCACTCAAGCACTGTCTGACATGGCGCAACCCAAGGGGAAACGACTCGGCGCTACTCAACTACGTGCTCATCAACACCCGGTTCCGATCATCCTTGCAAGATGTCCAGGCTATGCGGACATCTTGATAGTGATGCAGCTCTCATCACTATCTCGTCCGCGCCCGAATGCGCCTGAAGCTCCAATGAGCGAAGAAGCCGACACCCAAACCGCCCAGGCTAGACTGGTGTCACTTCAACAACAACGACCACCGTCAAGAATTCCAGATCGCATTATTGAACCGCTTCGCCCTCCTCCCCCTGAGCGCCGACGCCGACGAAGAAGAGCAAACAATATCGAAAGCCATCTTGGACTGCTCCAAGCCGCTGTGCCCACCGGCCCGACGTCGCACACAACCGTGGATCTCGGACGAGTGTCTCAACCTGGTCGTTGAACGCAAGAAGGCCAAGCTAACCAATTTTGAAAAGTATCGTCGGCTAAACCGTGAGGTGCAGCTGAAAATGAAAGCAGACTGTGAGGCGTACTGGAACAAAGTCACTGCGGAACTTGAAAATGCAGCCGAATGACAAGACTACAGGGTGCTGTACCAGACCATACGTAGTCTAAGTGGCAAGTGCAAGACGACGAATGATGACATCAGAAAGGCCGACAGCTCGTTTGTAAAGTCAACTGCGGAGCGCCTGCAACGGTGGAAAGAATTCTTCGACGAACTCTACAATCACGATCCGCCCCAAGGTCCGGCGGCAACGCTGCCCATCATCGACCCTCCTGCCGTGCCGATGTCCGATGCAGAACCAATGGTAGAAGAAGTCAAACTCGCCATCCATTTGCTCAAGAACAACAAGGGCGCTGGCCTTGATCATGTGGCGGCAGAAGCCCTCAAAGCTCAATCAATCAAAGCTTTATTCGCCACATGCAGGTTGCCCTGCAGTGAAATGGGACCCCCCCCCCCCCCCCCCCCGACCTTACACACACAACACAGACATTACATGGGGATACAAGTCGGAGATCGGTAACGTTACAGAAAAAAACACTGAAATGTACACTACAATGGGAAAGTACAAGAGGAAAAAAAGAAACCTCTACTCATGCTGGGCTCCTATGGGAGGACAGCATGAGAACAGGAAACAAAAAAACTCCTCTGCACAAAAAGCACATAAATGTCCACAGCACAACATTATGAAGACATGACAAGCCACAGGGTTGGGTGGGGGGTGAGGAGTAATCCCAAGCGAACACAGCAGCTGCCCTGCCCAGCGCTACCATTCCAACGCGGGCTCAGACCCGCCGTGTTCCCCCGCAGGAAACAAGCATCGAAGGCGTTGGAAAGGGAGGGGGGATGAGTGTGTGCATATCAGTGTGTATGTATGTGTCCAGAGTTCAGCTGAGACAGTGTCCTTCGCCCTGCCAGGCTAAGTAAACAGTCTTCCAGCCAACCCAGGTGGCCTTGCATAGAATGGGAGGAACAGTCTAAACACAGTCGTTATCAGGGAGTTTTTGTTCGGCTCCAGCCTTGAGCCCACAGCTGGCGCCGAAGGGATAGCCGTATTAAGATGGTGATTTCTTTCCAACAGCTCATGAGAGTTTATGATGGTGGTTTTCTTTTTGCGAACCGCTCATGACAATTTCAAAGTTGTTCTTTAACACTCCGACACTGGTCTCTCCATTTCCCATTGGAGAGCCGCGAGCTTTTCCATGATGTTATCAAGCTTGCACTCCGTGGTGTTGTCATTCTTGTGCCCAAAGAGCCGATTCTGAGACCTCACGACCGTAGTGAGCTGTTCCAAGATGTTATCCAACTTGCGCTCAGAGGTGTTATCCTGAGTGAACTTTTCCTTGATGTAATCCAATGTACGCTCAGAGGTGTTATTCTGAGTATTCACTGCAGCCGTTAGCTTCTCCAAGATCTTAACCATGCTGCACTCAGTGAGCCCATTCTGAAAAGTCGCGCCTCGTCCCATCGTTTCAATCCCAGCGGGCATCCTTGGGGAGGTTTGAACAGCCGGTTCCGCTTTCTTAATTCTCCGATAAGCCAGGGCCAAGCCAGCTCCGATCAGCAAGAACCCTGTTATCATGGTTCCGAATAGGTAGATATCTTCAGCGTCCTCGATCGACAGTCCCGCCAGGCACACGACCCTCCATGTCTGCCACCCGTCCATCGTGTATCCAGCAGGGAAAGTCCCTCCAGGGCACTCGGGCTCTCCCGAGCTGGGGCTTCTCGTTGAGAAGAGCGTGTCAATTGCATTCAGAGACCAGTTGATCAAATCCATAATTCTCTTTTAGGTTTTAGAAACAGACTGTGAGAGAGTGTTCCAGGGAAAGTGAAAAAAAGCACGAGACAAGACAAGGACATAAGAAGCTAAGCAGGGAAGATAAGGGAGAGGAGAGGAGAAAGTGCGACCGCCTTCGCTGAGAGGCAAAGCTGGAGGAGAAGCCCTCGCCATACGTCTACACTCATTATTCAAACTGATCTGGATGTCGAACGTGGTACCAGTGAGAAGAAGGCGGCTGTCATACCCATTCTAAAGAAAGGCGACAACCGAGAATGCAAGAACTACCGGGGCATCAGCTTACTCTCCATCGTCGGCAAGGTCCTTATGAAAATAATTCAGTCGCTCCTTCAAAAGCATCGCGAGATGACCAGCCAGGAAGAGCAGGCCTGGTTCCGACCCGGATGAGGCTGCAGCGACCAGATCTTCACCCTACGTCGACTGATGGAGAAACGGATCAGATGCGGACGCCGAACAGTCATCATCTTTATCGATTTCAAGTCTGCGTTTGATTGCATTGACTGGCCGGCCTTGTGGACGGCTTTGGCAGCTGAACATATACCCGTGAAGATCATCGAGCTACTACGAACCGCCTACAATGGCTCGACCAGCCAGGTAAGTATTCATGACGAAGTGTCCGAAGAATTCCCCATCATGACCGGGGTCCGGCAGGGTGGTGTGGTGTCGCCGCTGTTGTTCAACATCGTCATCAATGCGATAATGCGCAAGGCATTCGAGGGCCGCCGCAGAGTCCAAGCCTCGACCGATCGATTTATCACTGATCTAATGTTTGCTGACGATAGCGCTGTTTTTGCCGAAGTCGACGCCGAGGCGACTGACATCCTCTATGACATCGCACAGCACTCCAAACTGTACGGTCTCAAGATCAATACCGAGAAGACCAAAGTCCTGACCACCTACAGCTCACCAGCGATCGTCCACCTCGAAGGTGTGCAGATCAAACAAGTCCAACAATTCAAATATCTGGGGTCCCTTGTCGAGGAGAAGAAAGTGCCATCATCAGCGGAGATACGCTCCAGAAGTGGGCAGGCAGCGGCAGCGTTCGCTTCCCTGCGCTGGTGCGTCTGGAAGAAGAACAACATCTCACTGGTGACAAAGAGCCGCCTTTACAGAACCCTGATCTTGCCCATTCTACTCTACGGCGCGGAGACGTGGACGATGCTCAAACATGACCTGAGCAAGCTCTAAGTTTTCCAAATGCGTTACCTTCGATGCATTCTCGGCATTTCCCTTCGCGACCGTCATTCGAATGACACCATCCTCACCAGCTGCGGCAGCCAACCAACAATCGGCGACCTAATCCAGCGCCGCCGACTCCGATTGTTTGGCCACGTTTGTCGAATGGACCCGAGCCACTACCCCCATGGCCTACTCTGGTTGACCCACCCCGCCGATTGGAGGGTGCAGCGAAATGCACCAAAGAAGACATGGACGAAACTAATTGATGATTTGAGGATGATTTGAGAGCCCGTCGACTTGACCTCGAGCAAGCAAAAACCATCGCCTTAGATCGAAAAGCGTGGAAGATCATCGTTGGTCAAGCAAGAGAACCTGCGGCACTTACAGCAGCGTAATGGTTGCGCAGCCGACCCCCACCACCGGGCGTCCTCTACACTGTAAAATCTAATTAGTTCCCAGAACTCAAAAAAATTATGGAAACTCGTTGCCTCAAAAAAATTGAGTAAAGCTTAGCTCAAAATGACTAAATTAGGACAACTTATTTATTTTGAGTACTCTGTACAAGCTCATTTGTTCCCAGAACTCAAAAAAATTGGATCAAGTTTACGTAAGATGACCAAGTTAGGACAACTTACTCATTTTGAGTACACTGTACAGCCGTGTTAGTTCCCAGAACTCAAAAAAATTATGGAAACTCGTTGCCTCAAAAAAACCAAGTAAAGCTTACTTAGGATGACTGTTAGGACAACTTATACATTGCAAGTCTGCAGTATTAAGAATAACTTGATATTTCTGACTGTACAATACTAATTGTTTACCTACTGACAAACATTTCAAGTTCAACTAAATGAAAAAACAATTTGTGGTAACCTGAATATGATTAAAAATAATTAACAACAATTTTTGTAATGATGTTAAAATGAGCCCAACTTTATTTTCAAACACAACAAAGTACAACAGCCAACATACTGGACACTGTTCTGCTGAACAACAAACAATTATATTGCCATCACTGTTATAATCTTACAATGAAACAAAGTCTCAGATGTAATTATTCTGAAAATAAGTTTAGGCCTACCACAAGTTTGTTTTGTACTTACATTACTTATATAATCAAAATAAAATATTTGTTGTTCTGTCACAAGTGCAGTCTCTAATTTAAACAACACATTTGTTTTTCATTCCAACACAGGAGCTGGAATGTTGTAATATTTTAAGGATGGCTTGTTTCCAGTCCAGGCATTACTGCCTGAATGACTGTCATGGATCGAGGTGATCCAAATGTAGGTGCAGAAGAAAGTCTTTAACTTCCCTTAAGTACAGTGGCAGTGGAAGTGGGTTGGAGATGCAATGAGCTTGAACCTGCAGGCGACCATCTTCACTGACCACACCATCTGTGACGGAGGACTCATCTCTCCTGGTGTCCTGCAAGCAAACAATCATATTTTTTGGAACATGAACTTAATTGCTTTCTTAAAACATTTTTTTCTGCATTTGGTATAAAACAGACTCCAATTTAGACAATCTCAGGCTCCCTCCCCACCGGAGAGGTGACATTCAATGTCCCAAATTGTCAGTCTGGATAGCCCTGACCACCACGCAACACACAATAATGTCATGAAAGCATCATTTTAAAAAGGGCTATGCAAACATGGCCAATAACTTTCATTCTAATGATGTGCAACATGATTTTGGGCACAAAACAGATTTTGCTGTTAGAAAACTTGCAGACTTCACTATATACAGTGTAGACCCTCTAAACTAAGTTTGGGGGATGTGATCTTTCAAGAAATGCAGACCAAACTGTTGTTGTTTGTTTACTTACACAGCATGTCTTGTAGAATTAACTGGAGTCACCAGCAACAGCATCGTGCAGTCATATCTCAAGTCTAATAACAGAAGACAGGAAAAGATTAGTAAAAAAACAACTTCCCCAAACCAAAGCACAAACAAAACAATAAGTAAAACAGGCTGATCTAAAGTATGATTAAAGTTCAACCTGATTAATATAAATGTCACTGACAGTTGCTAATATATTGGAAAACCAAAATACTTACCACTGAGTTGATGTCTTTCTGTCCAACAACAGGAGTGCTGGTCCCGAGCCTCAAAGACAGTAAGAAGCAAGCAGAGGGAGAAAAAAACAGAACATTGATTTGATCCTTAACCCTCTACTGCATGACTTTTTAATTTTTGGGGAAAAAAATATTTCTACCTATTTTGGGGGAGCTTTAGGGTCCCTAATAATATATCAATCAAAAAATGTGACACCCTGCCCCCCCCCAAACAGATATTGGTTTGTTGCTTCAAGGCAACACTGTGCGACAAGGGTAGTAAAATGCCAAGTTATTCTATAATAAGTTGTATTAGTACAACAAGGTTGAACAAATAAATACACAACAAATAAACAATGTAAACATTTCACAGAACAATAAAACACCAAAATATCCAACATTTGACCCTAACCCCATGCACGCGCGCGCACACACACACACACACGCACACACACACACACACACACACACGTTGTGTTTCCATCACTTTTGGGGACATTTCATTAACTTACATTCATATACTGGAGACTTATCCTGACTCTACCCATCACTATTCCCTGCCTGAACCTTACCCTAACCCTGACTCAAGCCTTCACCCTAAAATTGAATGATTTACCTTGCAATTTGTCCCCATGAAGTAGGCGAGACCTCACAATGTGAGTGTGTAAAGAAATTTGTGTCCCTACAACAATAAGTAATACACGACCACACATACACACACACCCACACAGCAAAATTGGTATGGCCCGGATCAGGCCCACACAATGTGCTTACACATGGCCCACATACCGCAAAGAATGACGGCCCTTTGGTGGCCCAGACCTGGTTTGCCAGAGGTGGCCCACACATGGGCCAGCACAAGGCCAGTTGTAGACACACTGCTGACCCTGTGCTGGCCCAGAACAGTTTCAGTTCTGGCCCCAGATGTCAGCCTAATGTGTACCTTAATCAAGCCATGTAATAACAACATGTGCCGGAACATGCAAAACAGTGCAAAAGTAACATGCCGAAACTCTGTTCAGACAGTGAACAGACTGATTCTTATATAATGCTTTTCTACTCTCCCAGATTACTCAAAGTGCTATATACAACATGCCACATTCACCCACTTTCACCAAACTGAGTGCTTCCTAACTACATTCATACACATTCACACTCTTGACATGCAGACTGGAGGAGCCAGGGATCGAACCACTAGCCTTCCGATCAGTTTGTAACCTGCTCTACCACCTGAGATATGGCATGCCATCGCATAAACAGTGGGGTCATTGCCAGACCTGGCACACATCTGGTTGACATACATTCTACCAAAACATCAGTCAGTCAGAAGTGCCAGATTGATGCCAGATCTGGGCCAGACCTGTTTTCTGTAGGCCTGGGCCACATAAACCAAGCCACAATCAAGCCAGATATGGCATGCCATCACATAGACAGTGCCATCTATACCAGGCCTGGCCCTTATCTGGATGACATACATCTTATCGTGCCAGAAGTCTGCCAGCAGTGCCGACTTGATACCAGATCCTGGCCAGACCTGCTTGCTATGTGGGCACTAACACACACACACACAGGCACAGTTACTTTACCAACTGATCCCTGACCCCTGAGCTCCTAAGTATTCCCCAAACCTCATTCAGGGATCCACTCCTCTACTCCAATGTCACTCCCTGAAAGCTCACTGTCCTCACTTTCTGAGAACAGAAAGTGCACATTCCCTTGGTTTCCTTCCATAAAAGGTATTTACATCCATGTCCTGTAATTATGAGTAGATTGTAAAGTAAAAAACATTGACTATGATCATATAAATGCACACAAACACATCTCTACACACATATGCAAATGCACTATATTGCCTGAAAAAAATTGGGCTAACTGCGCAGTGTTGCCTTGAGGCAACGAATGAAAATTAACAGTTTTACTGTATAAATAAATTTAAAAAAGTAGAACAAACAATCAAATATGCTTCTTAACATATTCATGCACATGCAAGTATTTTTTTAAATAAGTTTATTTCACTATAAACATGTAAAATAGTGATCTTTATCTTGCCTCCTAATCGAGATGTCTCTCATGTAGTGCAACTTGCAGAAAGGGGTCCTCCCCCCCCAAAATGAAAGTCACACCACCTTCAACTCATCATTTTATTGGAAAGAGATGTGTCTGGTAGCATTATTTGAAAAAAAAAATGGTTTTTTTTTTTGAAGGGCCAGTGTAAGGCATGAAAATGTGGTTTGTTGCCTCAGGGCAACGCTATGCTGTAGAGGGTTAATGGCTGTGCAATCATTGTAACATAGAGTTTGCTTATGTTGTTAAATAAAGGCTAGATTTGACATTAATAGATGCCACAGATGTTCTAAAGCAGCCACAAAGCATGAAAAAAAAAAGACGTCTCCGAAAACGTCGGAGCATTTTTGGAAATATGTGATGTCTTGATAAATCGAGCAGATATTTGAAATTTACACAGCTACATTCTCGCCTGAAAATATCTTAAAAGTTTATTTTGTGACCCAGAAAAAGTAATACGTTTTTCAGCGGCGCTCCTCCGCTATTGCCGCGCTTAAGTACGCACAGGCTCCGACAACCGTGGCCGACAAATGCGATCTTCCTTTTCCCCAGACTACCCTTTCTGGGTCACAAAATAACCTTTAAAGATATTTTCAGGCGAGAATGTAGCTGTGTAATGCTCAAATATCTACTTAATTTATCAAAATATCACATATTTGGAAAAGTGCTTCTACGTTTTCGGAGAGCTCTGTTATCCACCCCCCACACCTATCCCACCCCTAACGGCTGCACCTCCCAAAGAATTTTGTCTGGGCTCTTATCTCACTTATTTATTTCAAACGATCAACAGAAAATTTCACCGACATAGTTTTATGTAAGGTTTTTAAGGCTGTGGTGTTAATTTTTAAGTAACATGAGCCCAGCGGCAGCAGCAACGCTAGGCTAACACTAACTAGCTAGCAAGATTTTAAACCTGATGCTAAACTAAGAGAAGCCACAAATCAGTTTGAATAAGAGTAAACATTTACTCACCAAGTCAGTGTATCAGGTAAAGATCCACAGCAATGACAACAATAATATCTTGAGCTGACGCTTCTCCAGGTTTGCTCAACATATTCCATAAAAAATGCACCATGAACATGCGGACTGATCCGAGAGGGAGGAGGAGGGTAGTCACGTGGCATTTTCAAAACACCTCTTTCATCCTTCCGCACTGAGAAGCAAAACTTCCAGCTTACTTAGTTTTTCTAAGTTAAGACAACTCAAATTAATTGAGTTTATCAGCGTTTTTGCATAAAAAGTACTGGTAACTTATTTAAATTGGTTTCTAATAACAAATTGATAAAAATTGAGTTCAGACTATTTAATATTTTTAATTAAACACAATATTACATTTTACAGTGTAAGGACAAAGAAGAAGAAGAAGAAGAAGAATTCAGGAGACTAATTTCTTGCATTGTTTGGGCAATTTCTGGTTCAGGGAGTTCAAACAATTCTGGCTGAAAAGATTATTTTAACACATGTTGGGCTGCAATTACTGCTTCTGTTCATCGTCCCTTCCAAATTAACTTTGGAAGTAGAGTTATTATATCCATCAAAAGGACTACATAATTAACTTTGGACATTTCAGCAATTGCCATACTGCCTTTGGTACATCGTGTATATGGTTTAGAAATAAAACGTGTCAAATTACAGTCTGTAAACAACTTAAGAAAAAAACCTCCTTTACATTTGGCTCAACAGTCCTATCAGAGTGACAGGACTGTGTTCTTTGCTGCGACACATTTAGCTACACAAAGGTGTCACATTATTGGTATTAGCTGTAATTAGATGTAAAGTCCAGTTGAGGCTAAGTCATCAGTTTTGCTATTTTCAGGTGTAGTGAAATGTTAGGCTGTGGCTCAAGTGGTGGAGCCGTCCTGTAATCTGTGGCCTTTGCACATGCCAGAGACTGCTTGGCTTACACACTGAGTTCCTAATAGCAGACAAATATCTTGGATAGCAGCTCTCCTCACATCGCTGGTGAGGGTGTGAATGTGTGAATAAGAGACACTGCAAGGTGTTTTATAGAACCTTTGAGGTTAAAATGGGATGTGAAAGTGCAGACCATTTATTATGATCTTTTCCTGCTCCTTTCCATCTATCTTTTTACAGATTCTTCTTTATCTCCAGAGAGGTTTTGGGGTTTTTTGTGTTTGTTTTATTTTTTTGTGAAAGAAATTAGGGCTGGACAATTTCCAGATTTTCCCAAAATGTCCCCATAAACTGGAAACTTTAAGCTTACATGTAATGTCCTCATTTTTTAAAATCAAATATTGGATTTATATATGATAGGAACTTAGGGGGATTTTTTTCATATTGTGAAATGTCCTGCAAAACAAAGTGAGGTCTAATAATTTTATTTTATTTAAATACAGGCAGGCTGGTACAGGAGATTGCCTTGCTGTACTTGCCTATGCAGAGTCATTAAAAATGATTTTGTTGTTCCTCCCATTCCCATATGCTGTTATTTTAGTATTGAGTTAATATAGCAGTAGATTCAGTTAGATTTGCATAAAAATAGTTGGTAGAAATGTCTTCTAAAGAGCTACTTTTGACTTTCTTAGTTTGAGTACATTTTAAAGTCTGTACTTCATTTACTTTAGTAAACATGCTACAAGCAAGCTTAAACTATTTGCATTATTTCTAAACTACAGTAAATCAAGGAACAGTTACAGTTTGACATTCAATTTAAAAATATATATAATATGTGAAAAGAGATTTAATCTGTTTGGATTTTTTCCATGTTAACATAGATGAACAGAAATTTTAAGAAGTATAAAAAGGTAAAAACTGAGACATCTGGACTTCAGCCAGGTTTGCATGCTTTTTCATAAATGGTTAATACATAGCATTATTGAACCTGTAATTCAGTTATTTGTTGATTTGTTTTAATTTGCAAATATGTGTATTTAACCATTTTTAGTCATAGTTTCTTGATGTATTTTCAGTTTCAAAAAATATTTACGCGTACAATGAAGCAATTTTAAGTTTGAATAATGAATACTTTTAATTTACAGATTATTCAAATTATAAATTCAATTAAAATGAACACGATATAGGTAATAACAATTTTCCTCTCTGGGTTTAATAATATATTCTGATTCAGATTGTGGAACATTTAAGTTACATTTGCTAGACTTCCGTTTTTAATGTGAATCCAAAATATGAAGAACAAGAGACTTAAGGGTGGCGAATTGGCACATGATCACATGACCACAAACCATTGCTTGCTTTAATTGGCAATCAGCTAGCATGTATAGGCTAACAGAAGAAAACCACCAAAGAAACAATACACACAAAACTGATGTAGCCGAGGGTGATAACTACACTTTAATTAAAAGTTAAATCACTTTTGTAGTTTGCACATACACACAAAATGGGAAGAACAGAACCACCATGTAGAAACCATAAATATGGGGAAACTAAAACTGAAAAATAGTCATCAACAATGCGGCTATAGCTCGCCCAGGGAACATAACCAGCAGATTCCTAGCTTCGACTTTAGCATAATGCATTCAAAGCTTTTAGGCCATTTAGTGGATATATGGAAACAATAAGTACTTAAATCTCTCTAAAATGCATCTGAGAAATAGCTGTGCAACTGAATGAGCTATAAGGAGGAATTTCATAAATAATAAATAATCAAAACAGCATTACACCATATACAGTTTATCAATATTGAACAAACCTCTTTTCCTTTTTCTCTCACAGATCAGTAGGAGCCATGGATGTTGGACTTTCTGCACCAGATGAAACATATCAGCTTGGCTGCTGTTAAAGAGGCCAGCAGGAGGTGAGCTCATAATAAGGTTTTGGTGTGGGTGTAACCAAATCCTCATTGGGTAAAAATCATTTAGCCTCATTAAAGAGGGCCATTGTTGTTTTTAATATATTGAGAGTCAGATATTTTGTATTTAGCTGAGATTTATTGCATCTGACCATGAATGACAAAATGAATGCTGCATATACAACAAAGAAATGACAGCAGCAGTAGGGTGTTTACAACATCTCACTCCTCTCTGTGACACTCCTCAGGGAGCGATGAGGAAAGTGATGAGGCAGAGACATTAAACACATTAAACCACTTTCATCTGACAGTAATCGAAATCCTGATTTTCACTGAATTATGCATGCTCTTCCAGTTATTACCTTAGAGGAGGGAGGAGATAAATAAAACTCAGGAAGTAAGCCGTCTGTTTGCAACCAGAATCATTACACACTGTGTTGGATCGTTGCTGCTGTTCTTACTATTATATCCCAGAGCAGACATTGGAAAACAGGGAGGGAAGAGATATTTGTACTCTGTACCTGGAAAAAACAAAACAAAAACTATTTTATAGTTTTGGAAGATCAACACTCGTGAATCTGTGTAATGAACTGAACACATGATTGCATTACACTAAACCAAGCACACTTGTTTGCAGTCAATTGGTCTTATGTATGTCAATACGATACATTTCTTTTATATGTAAAGTTCACAGAAGGATAAGAAACATCTATGTGTGGGAAGCAGCAGGCACTGTTCACTGTATATATGAGTCACGGTTCAGCTGTGTAGCAAGCAGATTGTGGGCCCAAATTCAGGACTCAGGACACAGGAATTAATGGTGATGAGTAAATAAGGTAACTAAACAAAGAGTCACAAACAGGGATGAAGACCTGGAGATGCAGAGAAGCATCGATTAAGCAAGATATCAGAATTTAACAGTACTGAATACTAACAGAAACCAGATAACTAAGATAACAAAGACTGAAGCACATTTTCAATTCCAGGACTCAGAGTTCCAAAAAAGAGAGAATGGTCTAAAACTTAAACAAGGATTCAGAGTCCAAAAACATAAAACAATAAAAGGTGTTTATTATTAAGCGGAAGAAAATCCAAACCTACATGGCCCTGTGCGAAAAAGTGATTACTTTTCCACCATGTAGATTTGGATTTTATTTCCCCCAGCCTAGGCCTCCCATGCTACTCAAGGTCCATTCCCCAGGAGTTGAGGAACCAGGACACACTTATTTGAAGTGGGCTGCTGGAACAAGAAGGCACAAGTGGACAAGGGATGAGAACAGGGTGCAGTTTTAATGCTACTACATAAATTACATGAAGCATGAAGAGGAAGTTGGACCTATGGAATCTTTGACACCCAACATCTAGACTAATGGCAAAACAACTAGTAGCTCAGTGTCCCAACATCCAGAAGAAGCAGCTGCTTTCACAACTAGATATTGACAAGGTATAACTCAAATGTTATGGCACAGGGGAGCAGGACATCAGGTCAGGGGGAAGATATCATCATCCCATCCCAGGTACCAAGCCACAAAATCAGCCGGTGCATTGAAGGCGTTGAGTGCAAGAGCAGGATCGTGGATAAGCTAGAAACCTGGACCCTCTGTGGCTGATAACCAAGAATACGTGAAGTACCCTGTTAAAGTCTACTAGAAGATCTGAGTGCAGCATTATGGACAATCATCATCATCAAATAGCCAGCTGATCGACGCCACAGCATCAGTGATCACTAAGATGCATACTAAAAGTGAAAGGAGAAATGTTGGAAAATGCTAATCTTCTAATTCATTGGGTGCACCTCCATCATCCTCCAAGCCTTCTTTGCTAATGTATGACAGACAACTTTTTCACACGCCACCTTCCCTACTTCAAAAATGTTGATTGAGAAGGTTAGCAAGAGGAAACATCTGTTATGATGATAATAACAGAAGGTCATTTACTTGCTAATGCTAGCTGTGTTTCCATACAAAGTGCATATTCTAACTGATCAGAGCAGTGAAAGAAGAGCCAGTGGCAGCTTGCCTTGCATGCTGGTCTCCCATGAGTTTTTGATGAAACACCAGAGGTTTATTTACAATGTGCATATGCAGACCACATGAAAAAAGCTTCTGGCTTCTCAGCTGGCCCCGCTCAAGTCAGTGTCAATGGGAGACAGTCCCCCCTGTAAGATAGAGACAGCTGCAGTATGAGTATAAAATAAACAGAGCTTTTAGCCACAGCAGGTAACTGCGGTGACAAAATAGTAATAATTTAAAGGATGAATGCAAACAGGCGAGGAACTTTTATCATAGCGTTGTCTGAGATGAAAGGAGAGAGATCACTTTATTTTGGCAAATTTTCATTTATGTCTATTTTTACATTGGACAAGTCATACACTGTTGGCCATACTTTTCCTGATGGAGTACCACTGCTACAAAGTAGCACAAGTTTAAGGAGAAAAAAATACAGCAATGATGTCATTAATAGCACCAAAAAAAGAGGTCTGAGTAGGTTTTTCATTACTATCTAGTGCTTAAATACAACTCTGTTTATAGAGTGGAAGGAGCAGTGAATGAATGACAACAACATTTCTTGTCGACTCAGTTTGCTCTGCTCGTGTCTCGTCTGCCATTCCACCTGACAGTCTGGTCTTGACTTGGTCTTCATTGTTCTGCCTCATGCATGGGGAGCCTGTTTTGTAACAATGGCAAGCTGCATTTCTCTTCATCCTGAATAACAGTAGTGCCACTGATGGAATGTGTTGTAAACAAGTGAATTTAATGAAATATCTTATCAGTGGAGCTCACTTGCCACTGGGGACACCCAGTGTCTAATGCAGCAATTAATTCTGCAAATGAGTTATGAGTGAGTTATGCAAGGCAATATTGCTCATTACAGCTGGGCTGATTGCATTATAGCTGGGATCTAATTGAGATGCCAGAGCCACAGAGGAGAAGTTGTTGAGGCTTTATAGAAGACCAACACCAAGAGGCACAGTGAAGCATTCAGGCACAAGTTTCAGCAATGATATTGCAGATACACAAAAAGTCAGAACAGATTGCTGTAGAAAAGCTGCTTATACCAGTCCAAACATAGAAACAGTTGCACACATGTGTCACATTTTGTATCATTTGTCTCAGTGAACAAAATTGTTATTTTGACATCATGTGAGTTTCTTGGTTTAACTAATGATTCTGCAAGATTAAAAATGATCTTCGCTTACACCTGAAAGACGTTATTTAGTTATTTTGGACCTCACTCTGTCTGCTATCCCAAAAAGAATAGAGAAAAATATTTAGAGGGAATGTGGGAACTTTACTGACTTGACTGGAAAACTGAGGATGTCAGTCGATGCTGTTAGCCTGGTTTAGACTTTGTAGCATCATAACAAGCACTCACAACACGATTCTCTGTATTGAGCCAATTATTATTATTCTGTCACCGATAAATACAAAACAGCAGAGAAAAACTAGCCAAACATGTATAGCTGAATTCGACAGTACTGAACAAGCCAATAACAACTGGTGTGGGCTGAGTTGATGCAACCAGTAGTTGCATTTCTAGGGAGGTTACACCATGGGGTTTGCGGTTGTGATGTAGCTATGGCTTAGATTTCCCACTGAAGCACAAAATCCCCAGTAAATTGACAACTCCTGCCTCTTTGTGTCTAGTTTGACCTCACTTTTAGCTTACATTTAGGACTGGAGACCTGTTGACAACTCTAAAAAGAGTATTTGCAGTATGAAGTTTATTGTTAAAGCCTCACGCATGCAGAACAAGAGACCTGTCAGTAACTCCTTGGTAACTAAAGGTGCCATGAGACCTGTTGGCAATCACTAACAAAAACCGTGTATTCAGACTAGTTAGACTTAACTGAGGTCAGTTTTTAGCATCTTCCTTTACAGATGATGCTTGCATCAATAAAGGACAAAAAATAACCTTCCAGTTGCTTCTAACACTACTTTATAAGTAACTGTTGCACCTCACCTAATGTAATGCATCATATTTGCACAAATTAACATCCTAATTGGAACATTTCAGTCAGGACATCCTTCTAAAATTCATCTATTTGTTGATCTCAGGGGGCACATTATGAGGTCTTAAATGGTGTTTTATTTCCACGATGAGTTTAATTGTTTTTTTTCTTTTCTCTTGTTTTCTGTTTACAGATGCATTAAACTGCAGTTTCCAATTTCACAAAGTATCCCTTGTGAATAGATGAAAACATTCCCACCTTGTGATCAGTTCCTCTTTTTTTATTCACATGTAATAAGAGAACATTTTCTTAAACTATAGCTCTGAGTTTTAAAGCAGCCTTTAAAATGTTAAATCCAGAACAATACTTCCACACAGGCGTTTCCCCATGAAACACTTACACACATTGCTTTGGTAAGCTGGCACTGATGATATTAGATACTGTGAGTAAAAGAAAACATAATTAAAACATAATGTGTTAAATTTGCTTAGATGAGAGGGTCCAGCTGTAGATCAGAGGAATAGGAAAGAATTTGTGAATGTCTGTGTGTTTCAGTTTAGTTTAGCTGTAGGCCTGAGTCTGTGTGTAATTGTGTAGAGGGAGAGGAATTTATTGACACCGGGGGTCTGCCTGTCATAAAACGAGACAGGAAGTTACAGTTGGGGGATGCTGATTCTGATGCTTGTCCCTGAATGTAATAAAAGCTCATAATTGTCATAACTTAGAATTAGGTTTGCAGGAGACTCTCCACATGCTTAGTTGCAAGAGTAAGACAACAAGAGGCCAGTGGATGTAGAGTGGGGGTCTCAGTGCTTGTAATCTGTTAACTATGTTTTGTAGAGCAATTTGGTGTAGCTTGGGTGAGGGGAGATGGACTTTTATGACCAACAGGAAGTCACATACACAGAGACACACACACAGTGCTTTAACTGTTACGACGCACACACACCCACACGCACACTCACTCACATGCACACACATACACACACAGGTACGCGCGCACACACAGGCACTCACGTGCTCGCGTATACATACACAAACACAGAGTTTACAACACACCATGTGGGTTTTACGATGGGGTCGCTTCTATAAAACTAGTGGAAACAGACAAAGAAGTGGAGATCTGCAGAGGGACACCGGCCTTGCACGTCTCCCCTTCTAGAAGGTCCATGCGTAACTGAAGATGGATAAAGGTTTTATGAAATGACTACCGAGTCTGGTGTCGTCTCTGGAGGCCTGAGGAATAAAAAAGAACCAGGGTGGAACTGCTTTACGTAACAAGACACATTACACATTTTAAAGTAATAATGTTGATATAGCTGGACATATAAAACAAATTAGAATATATGCTTCGTGAGTATAGTACAAGTAAAACTGTTTTACTCTGATAGTAGACGCCTATAAAGCTTGAAATAAGATGAGATGAATGAAAAACATAATGAGTAGTACATCAAGGTGTAAGGTTTAATTTGTAGTTTCTTACAATATTAAAGACAGAACGCTGTAGGGGATAACTGTTTGAGTGCATAATGTCCAAAGATTAGAGGTTCAAAAGTCATTGGACACTTTCACCTTGACATCACATTTAAATTGAGGTTTAGTTTGTGAAAATGAGGAGGTCTTAAGCAGGTGAACTGCAGCACAAACACTAGATTGGGCCACAGACACACCTTAATGAGCCCTGGAGTCAAGTACAAACAAAGGTTTAAGATGTTTAAGTGTGTAAATCAAATGCTTGGTTCAGGTCGGAGCTAAAATCGGTGCCGTCCTAATCGAGAGAAACTCCAACCTATCACTGAATTGGGCTCAAAAGGGTGACGAGAGAGGCCATCTAACACAATCAACACATCCACGAGATCAGGGTCAGAGAAACTGCAATTCTGGTTGCCGTGATCAAACAGCAAAGTGCAGCCAGCCAGACCTGTCCCGAACTCCCATGAAGATGACATTTCCACTAAATTGACCTTAATTGTAGAAAAGGCCATCCCTTTATCACACGGTCTGTATAAAAAACAGGACTTCTACCTCAAAACACAGAAAAGAAAAGTGCCCTGAGCCACGTCTCTCCCCAAAGACCCAACATTTAGCACTGAAAAAGAAACATTTTAAATGGTGTTGATGACCACCAGGGGTAGCTGGCTGCCGCATTTAAATTCCACTTGCCAGGCTCCATTTTTAGATTGACGGTGATAGATTTCTCCATGCGCTTGGGATGGAAGGTCAGTGCAGATAGGGACAAGTAATAGTTAGCCTGCCTGAAACAGAATTCTCCCTATTAGGGCTTAGACGACCATGAAGGTATGTCAATCAGCACACAGTATTGCTCCGTTACTCAGGTGAGACTCGGGAAGAAGAGCCTGAGTGCCAGGAACATTAAACATATCTCAAACAGTCTGTCATAAATGTATGTGATGCCACAGTTTATCTATTTGTTCATTTTCAGGTGTTTCACTTTTAAAAAAACAAACAAAACCAAGCAAAGAAAAATAGTATTATTATTATTATTATTACAAAACTGTTTTCATGTCCTGTCAGATGCATTAATTAAAATTCTTCATTGTTGGCAGAAAGTCATTGGAAAGAAATACACATCATCGCTTACATTTAAAATACGTCAAATGCCTGTGCAACACTGTGCTTTGTTGAAGACACTGTGGCAATATACTGTAGGCAGTCCCAGTGCTGTCAGCAGCACTCTCCTTATTCCATCAGAGCAGAATACCGAGCCATCTGTGAGTGTCACTCAAGCAGTCTGATCACACAGCATGTGGCATCTGTCTGCTTGGACCCATCAGCAGCCCTGCTGATACACATTGATATACATTATCTTACTTTTCTCTGTCTATTTAAGACACCAAATGTTTGTTTGTTTGTATGGGGATCTTTTGGGGGGACACTGATTGACAACAGCTGCACTCAGTGCTTAACACCAGCCTTAACCCAAATTAAACCTCAACCCTAAAACCAAAAAGGCCTTTAAAGGTTTGTGAAACGACCAGGCACTATATCAAACTGGTTTCTATAAAGATAAACACACTTAAACACAATTTGAAAGCACTGCATTTGGAGAAACACAGCATGCTTTGTGTCAAGCTCTCTTTGTTTGTCTCACTCTGACAAGCCTTAGCGCCTTAAAATAAGCAACCACTCTGTACTTGAAAACTTCTCCATCTCCCACCACTTTATTTATTTATATATATTTCTTTGTGAAATATGTTAAAACATGACAGTAAAGTTTTTTCTTAGATAGTCTGTTCAGTACCACGTCTGTCTTCAGCAAAACCTTCTAACTGAAAGACATGGATGACAAACCAAATGCCTACAGACAGTGTCACGCATTATATGACAAGTGTTACATGCAAGAGCACAAATATAAAGGCATCTCTGTATTGTCTATTCAGGCCTCCACCAGACTTTTGTTATATTCCACTGTGACACTAATTGAGTTAAACGAAGAATAGATTTGTCGGCAGTGTGGAAAAGTGTTTCAAAGAAGCATTTTTGGGAAACAAAAGCTGTTTTAATAATGATTCTTTGAATAGAAAAGTGGAAAAAAACCTCTCAGTTAGTGTTTTGACCATTACCTGTAGCTCACAACACAGTTTACATGTACAATGCATTATGCAATCCTAATATTAGCATCAAGAACAAAGTGTAACTGAGGGCATTTTAAAGTATGTAACTATGCAGGTAACTGAGCATAAATGCAACAAGTCTAGTGTTGTAACTTCTGAGTTTATCTTGAAGTTTGCACAGTGTCTGAGGTGGTTTCCAAGTTAATTGGGATTTCAAGATTGTGAAAGCATTTGTTTCTCTGTCCGGGGTCCGGTGATGGACTGGTTACCTATTCAGAGTGTATCAAGGTCTTTTTAAAGATCTGTGGTTTCTGTTATAATCAAGACAGAAACCTTTCTTCTTTTGCATTTTCAAAGGTGTTTCCTTTTTGCAGTGCTGTTGGGTCACAAACTTTAAAGCCAGTATGATAGGCTTGTCCCACCAACGCTGTGGAGGTCCAGCTTTCAGATCCAATTAAAATCAAATCACTCAAAAAGATCCTCTGGAAAAGAGTAGATTTCTTAGAATAGAGATTATTAAACAGTGTCATATGAACAGCAGAAAGCAGTACATTTATAGCAAAAATAACACACAGAAACCAAGCAAAGCAAACGAAAGCGAAGCAACCCCAGCGTGTAGAGCCTTAAAGCACAAACAGAAAAGACACACAAAAAGACAGACAGGAAAAAGCAGCAGTCTGGGTCATATCGACCCGCCTCTTATATACGATCAGTGACCCCTCCTCCTGCTGTTGGGTACCCTTTCATCCTTTGTTCTTTCTTTTCATCTTCCACTTATGATACATAACTTTCTGGCCCTACCACATAACTTCCCGAGAACCAGTCTTACATCCATCATTGAACTGGGTCCCTTTGTCAGTTTGCAAAACGGCAGTTAACAATTCAACAATTTGACAATTTTGTCGGGTGTGCATGCCAAAAGTAAACTGCTATCTATGCTAAGAAAGGATTTTTCTCAGCTTCTGACAGTTGAGGCGGGAAAACAGGACCCCAGGTGCATGCCCACTGGGGCCAGGTTTGTTTAACGTATAGGCAATGGAAGGGCTGGACACAACGTGGGGCGGTACAGATAAATGCAGATGAACACCGAGGAAGGATCCCAGGTGCATACTTTAGCAGTGCCAAGTTGAATTAACCCAATATCTGGACTAGTCACGGTTGCCCATAACACAATCAAAGGTTACTTACTGATCCTAATTACTACATTTTCAAACAGTATTGATCAACATGTGTTCATACAGCAAGTGGCACAAACTTCCATTAATATACTTGAAGATAATATTTGACCTTTGTGGGTCTTGTGAGGAAGTGTAAGTGTGTTTTTAATGTGATTCATGAAAACAAAGCAGCACACATTCAACCATCTTCAAACTGTCACATCACTCATTCACATCTCTGATGTCAGGAGTCATCATCAAAGTGTCAATCAATGAACAGATGATGGATCAATAACTGCAGCTGGTTTGTGTTTGTTCTCTCCATCAGATTCCTGTCCACAATCGACACAAACACAGTGAACACAAACCTCCAATTGTCTGACAACAACAGGAAGGTGACACGTGTGAAGGAGATTCAGTCATATCCTGATCATCCAGACAAGTTTGAAGTTTTTCTTCAGCTGCTGTTTAGAAATGGTCTGACTGGTCGCTGTTACTGGGAGGTGGAGTGGAGAGGAGACGTTTATATATCAGTGAATTACAGAAGAAAGGAGACAGTGAAGACTGTTTGTTTGGAGACAATGATCAGTCCTGGAGTTTGGACTACTGTCATGATGGTCCTCGTTCAGTCAGGCACAGCTGCTCTGCATTTTCAACAGGCCTGAGCTCATTAAAATGAATCCAAATGTTTGATTTCTATTTCTTAATGGGATTTTTCCATCATGGCTGAATAAGTGGACATCCAGTAGTGCTCAGTGTATCAAATATTAAAGGCATTTAGCATCTCTCATGTTTCTGTCATTCTGTCATTTCTATAAAAACTTCCTTATTGATCAGATTGATCGATTGATTGATTGGTAATTTATTTCAAACATGTAAACAATATACAGGTACATTTAGAAAAGAAAATAAGAGACAAAAAAAATACTATACAAAAAAATCAATACATTTCAATATAGCTGCCGTTCTGATTAATTTACATGTTGAAAGGGAGTGGGAAGAAGTAAACGCTTATTTAATCCCACCCCTTTGCCATAAATTATCAGTTAATATTTAGTCAGCTTCCTTACTGATATAATTTGTAATAAAAATAGTGAACAGATTTCTGATATACTATATACTATAATATCACATCATGAATTTTATTTTTTTAGAGACATTCACTTAATTTCAATATTTTCCTTTTCTTTATAGTTCGAGAAGATCATATTTTTATAACTTCAATACGTACAGCTCTGATGTCACTTACATGTCCTTGAACTTTTCATGGATGGTGATTTGTGGCCCTCTGCTGGTGAGAAGATGAACTGCATGATGTCAGTTGAATGAATACAGATGACATGAAGTGTTTTTAAATCTGGTTTCATCAGCTTCAACAAACTCTGACTTTCAAAATAAAATCAGTTGATGTGACTCTGTTTTTTAAAGCTCTTAATTTGGAGGGAGCTGACATTTAATAATCAAATGTCAGTGTGGACACAGTATCTGAGCAGCGATAGGAATACATTTACAGAGTGGAACTCAGACTAAACACATGGTCGGAGACTCGCTGTGCTTCGGGACTTTATATTTACAGGGACAGCAGGAGACAGACAGTGCACTTTGTAAATTGTTCTTTTTTATTGATGTATCTTGCACATAGATTCAACTTCATTGTCATTACACAGGTATGAATACAGGGAAATACAGTAAAGACTTGCTGTCATGGGTAAGAGTTGAACCCTCACCACCCACTCTGAGGATGCCTGTTCATCTCAGTGAGCTAAACCAGTGCTACCATTAAGAAAACAAATATTATTGATCATTTTCAGAATAAAGTGGAAATGTGGAGATTACAGTTGTTGTTTCAGGACAAACTGCCGTGGTTGCTGTACCCTCTGAGTTGGACAAATCCTACTTCGGAATTGATTTTAGTTGCAAGGAAATGAGTTGTCTTTTCACTAACTTATCTACTGACATGTTCAAATTTTTCAGAAAGAACTTAGGAGAAATATCTTTAATTTAAAAATATTTAATTTGCTTCAGCAGCTGAAATTACAAGTTACAGTGCTGGACCTCTGTGTGAAATCAAGCATCTGTCTTCACACAAAGGATGAGCCTCATCGGCCCGTAAAGCTTATATAGTGTGACAATAACAAATGATTATTATGTCTGTCACACTCTGGAACCCATCCTTATGTCTCCATTTGACCTCCTCTTCAAACTATTCCCAGGAGGTTATTGCAGTGCACAGTTTAGGGTAAATAGTCTTCCGCACGGCACATTACAATGTCACTAAATTACCATTGAATTGCCTTAACAAATTGAGTGTGTTGTGTTCAAGCTTTTGCGCGTTATTGCAACGACTGCAGATCAGTGACAAGTAGCATACAGAAACGGAGCTGGGCAAGTGGCTCCTCCTCCCTTGTGCAGGCAACAGTTTTTGGCACGAAGCTGGATGTCACGATCCTGGGTCTTTCGACCCAGCGTTTTGAGTTTTAGTTTATTTTGATGTTTATGGTTTATGTTTAAGTTCACTGTGTTTTCTATGTTAATTTGTTTATTAGTTTCCCCTTGTGTTTTCAACCCTTGTGTTAAGTCTCCCTTGTCCTTGTCCATCCCCCAACTGTCCTGTGAATTATGTCTGCATGTCTTTGGTTGTCAAGTTCATATTGTCATGTCTGCATCTCATTGTGAGGGTGCTGGGGAGCATCTCCCTCACTAAGTGATGTACGCACTCACAGTGTCTGATAAGAAGTTTTGATTTTGTTATGCTTTTGTTTTGAAGTCCATTAACCTCTCTCTCTCTCTCTCCCTTGGAGTCAACTTCCTGAAGGCCTTAGTCATGGAGTGCACACATGATTATGGCCTAATGATGTTCACCTGAAAGAAGTTTTCCAATCACCCACTGATAGTGGGTTGAACCATCTGATGAGAGCTGAGGGGGGAGTGGGTTGAATTTTCAGTTTGATTTGATTTAGTTAGTTGGGATATTGTTTAGCTGGGGGGTGTTTTGTAATCAGATATTTGTGAGGTGTGTCAAAAGTAACTGCAATGTTTCACTGTATAGGTTTTTGTAGCTGGGTGTGTCGGGGTGGGAAGACCTTTTACATTTTATTGGTGATGGTATGACCAGCACCTATTTAAGGAGGGGTTTGTTGAGAGGCTCGGGTGGTTATTTCTAGATGTGTTGCTGGTGGACATGACAAAAAACCTCTGTACCAGAAAAAAGAGAGAATATATTCAAAGCTTTGAAAACAATTGAAGGCTCGTGTGGTTGTTTTTCATATTTGGTCCCCTTCACATTGCCTTGCCACCGTTACACTCATGTTTCCTGTTTTATTTTGAAGGTCTGTGTCCTATGTCAGTGTAGTTGGCTTTGCTTCCTTTGTCTCGTTATGTCAGATTTGTGTCAGCTGTTTCCCCATGTGTTTCCACTTCCCCTAATCACCCGTGTGTGTATTTAGTCTGTGTGTTTCTGCTCAGTCATTGTCAGGTCGTCTCTTGTTTCTCGTCATGTTTCCGTGTCTTTTTTTTTTTCTATGTTCAGGTTTTTACGACATTCAAAGTTTTGTTTTTTGTCTTTATGTGTTTAGCATTTAGTTTCTCCCAGTTTAGTTCTAGTTAGTTTCTCCCCAGTGTGTATCTGCTTTTTGTACCTTTTTTTTTATCAGCCATATTAAACGGCCCGCTTTTTGTTAATATTCAAGTTTTCTTCCACGTTCTTTGTGTCTGCATTTTAGGTCCTTTTCGTCAATCCATACAGTCTGCCTCTGCCAGACTGTGAGACTGGAAATAAAAACACACACAGTTTGTTGTGTTAAGAAATCAATCATGAGCTGAACAAACAGTAAAGTTCCTAAAGGAAAAATGTTAAAGGAGGAAACAAAGCAAACTCAGTTTCTTCAAACACACACACCAACAACAAGCTCCACTCCACACCTAGACACTAAACACGGAAACACAGCTGAGCTGCTTCCTGGAAGGAGGCGGGACTCCACCTGAAGAGTGTGAGAGGGCCACACCTTCATGTGTTCACTCCAGAAATATGCTGTCTGACTGCTCAGACTGAGTCTAAGGCTACGTCCACACGTGCCTGGGTATTTTTGAAAACGGAGATTTTTCTATGCGTTTGCACCTTTCGTCCACACGTAAACGGCGTTTTCGGTCACTGAAAAAAGAGATTTTTAAAAACGCCTGCCAGGGTGGAGATTTTTGAAAACTCAGTTTTTGCATTTACGTGTGGACGAGGAAAACGGAGAAAACGCAGCGTCAAACGTGTGCGCCTTTTTTGATGTCACACTGTGACATGTTACACATGTCACACGTTATTGTTTCGGTGAAACGAATTTCTACAATGGGGGACTTAGACATAATACTGTTACTGTTAATTGTACTCTCTGCAGTGTTTAAATGCTTACACATACACACACACAGTTACTGTCCCTCCACACATAGGACTCGGTTCTGCTTCTATGCCCCATCTTTGTTTACTATCTCCCACCGAGGCTTCTAGACTTCTGATTGGCCAACATTTCTACATGGTTAGGAATATATCGCCACCTGTTGCTTTGGCATGTTACTAGCAGCGCTTTCCTTCATTTTTGCGTTTACATGTGGACGGGATTATTTTTTAAAACGAAAATGGAAAATCTCCGTTTTCAAAAATACCCGTGTACGTGTGGACGTAGCCTAAGTCAGAGTGAAGTTCACATGCTGACGTGTGAAGACATGAAACCTTGTTGTAGCTGCAGGTGTTTACGCACTGATCCCAGATCAGCTCTGACACAGTTTGCTTAACATGGAATATCAATGGTTCAAATGTCAGTATGTTTCTCTGTTTCCAGTCTATAGATCCACTCACACTTTCTACCTTCACCTGTGCGGTAAAGACTGAGAGCAGAGATGAAACCAACCATCTAGTCAGTGAGCAGCATCAACACCTGAGCTTCATTCAGACTCTAGCTGTTTCCCAATCCAGCGACTGCACGCTTCATAGTGCGCATTTGTAGACCAATTACGTCACAGCAACGCAATTCAAAGTGTACTCCAAATGTGGTCGACAAATGCACAGTTCATTTCCCCAAATTTGAAGTCTGGGGCCCTTTCTCAATATGCGTACTTGTGTGTACTTGCGTTCTCGTGTACTCATGATACGTCATCAGTCGGAGACCAAGTACTGTGCCAATTCAAAGTACGCATCAAGCTGAGAACGCGAAAAAGTCCCGAATGTGTTCTCGCTCCGCCTGTTTTATAGAGCATTCATCGGTGGTGACTTGTGTGGACTTGGTACAGCTAAATATCCCAGAATGCATTTCATCCCAAACACAAACACGGCAATGGCGGAGAAGCGTGGCTAAAAACTTTTAAATATTACTCTTTCTGGGTCACAAAATAAACTTAAGTTATTTTCAAGTGAGACTGTAGCTGTGTAAGCTTCAAATATCTGCTCGATTTATCAAGATATCATATATTTCCAAACGTGCTCCGACGTTTTCGAAAACGTCTGTGACCCGCCAGCTCCATAGCAGACAGCGAGGTCGAGGATCACTAGAGAACAGCGGACTCCCGGCACATCGTTTTCAACCCCCCCGCGGTCTTTTCGCTACTCAGGTTAAACAAACCCCAGCAGCTGTCTATTGTATTGAGTGTCCACTAAAATAAAAATAAAAGCGTTCTAACATCTCACCTGCTTGTTTTTATTAAGACATACGTACATGTACACTATTTTTATTAATAGAGATTTCGCTACTGAGGTTAAACATGATATATAAGTCACTTAGATCACTTCTAAATGTTAATGTTTGGTTTATTTCAGTGTTTTATTTGTCCCTGAGTAAAGCGGTTTGGCTGTGATTAAAGTTAAGCTTCATAACATGTTACTCACAGTTAAATTAAGAGGGGACGGCAGTAGAAACTCCGGACCTGTGACATCATCAATTAGCTGGTGTTCCAATTGTACAAATCGCGAGTCTGTGCTCGCGTTCTCGGCAAGTCCGTACTCCCGTGAGGTCTCGGCAAGTCCGGTCTCGCCGAGAACGCGAGTACGTACTTGCGTACTTAGAATTGAGAAACGGCCTGGGTCTGGTGTAGACTTTGTGGCCCCACATATCCCAGAATTCATAGCACGGCGGTGGGTGTGGATATTTTTTTCGGAAAAAAACGGTGGCTCGCTGAAACGGGGCGGCTGAAGAGTACACTTTCAAAAGTAAGTACTGAATATTATGTCACTTATTTGTGTGCAAATGTTCAATAACGAAGAACATTAAAACATTACTGTTGGTCACATGTCGGCAAAGTTATGTGACATTAGCGATGTTTCTACTAACTTGGTTTTAAAGCCTTTCAAATATACGCCGTTCAATAGTCGACCTTAATCTTACAGAGAATGTGATGATTTTATGGATAATTAAAGTCAGTCATCCACAAACACAACAAGCTGAAAGTCAGTGATGCTGCTCGGTTTGCAGTCCTGAATATCACGGCACAAGCAGGATTCACTGCACTGTTAATGTTAGCTATGTTATATTGCTGCCTCTGTTCGGTGGTGTCGAGCCAAACAGACTTTAACGTGTGTTTGAACGAGCTGACGGTTCACTCGTTAAGCTGAAAGAAAGATGCTTTAATCACAGGAGTCACACATGTGTCCACTGTACCATCTGGGAACTCTTCTTGTTTAGCACTCGTAATAACACAAACACTAAATCCTCCTTCTCTTGTGCTGTTTTGTAGCAGTGTATACACCTGAGACTGTCACCTGTCTGTCTGTCCTGCACTCTCTCTCTGTTTCTTTCTCTCTGATTGTGGAATAAAAGTATGAACATGTGTTTATAAGTTACACTTGTGTTTGAATCCTGCAGATTATCACACATTTGATTTCCATGTGTGACAACTGCAAGTGTCCAGAGTGAGGACAGACTGAGGGACCCACTGCTGCACATCATCTGTGAGGCTTTGCACCCCTGATGATCCACCAGGACAAACTCAGCAGTGTGTGAGGAAGAGGAGGAGGAAGAGCCAGCAGCAGCTGACAGATGGAGAGAATAGACAGACTGTTCCCTGTTTGTGAAGGACTGCTAGAAAAGTTTAAAATAACTAATTGTCTGTCCTGAATCAGTCTTATTAGGTGATGTTCAAATAATGTTATCATTCCAGTGTTTTCAGTGTGGGAGAAAGTACTCAGGGCCTTCAAGTTACACACTATGAAAGGCAGCAACAAGTTTAATGTTCAGAAACCTAAAGTATGTATCAGCAGCAGAATGGAGCTAAAAATAAATGTTTGTTTCAGTTCTATGAAGCTTTGAGTATTTTGGATTAGTAGCACTGCTGTGTTTGTTGCATCATATTGCTGTAATTGTTTATATGCTTTATATATTCTGAGCTAAGTTGATCTATAGTGTTACATCATATTCTATAAGGATGTTATGTGTTTGTTTACTTACCCATTTAGCAGAAGTCAGCCTGTTTAAGGCTCTGATATCTATTCTGTATGACTTAAAGCAGTTATGACATGGTCTGATTTTCTCACCCAATAAAGGAATATTTAATATATCAGTCTACTCTTCATTCTATCAGAAACAGTTATCACAGCTCGTACATTTGCTTTTTCCACATATATGTAAGCATTGAGCCAAATTTAGTAATGCCAACAAATTAAACGAACAATATTTGTCTCTCATATATAATACATCTATATATACACTGTCAAAGATACTTGTCTTTGAGTGAAGAGTTAAGGTGATAGGACATATAAATACCTGCAACTTGAATCTTTACTGAAGCTCAGTATTTGACACAGTTCAAGTTCACTGCTGTAACAAATAATAATTAATATAATAACTATAATATTGGCCATATTATATTTACATTACCAAAGTGAGATGATTTTAGTCTCATGAACAACATTAGCTAAATGTTATTTACTAACTAATCTTAAATGACTGTTCAGTACAGAAATGAAGCCCAACAATCATGTTTTACAGTCCTGTGGTCTCAGCCTCAGATACTTATCAAATCACACAAAGCTCATGTAGAAACAAATGAACAAAATATTTTCTCCTTCATTTCTGTCAAACAATGCTGTATGAAATTTTTCCAGCGGATAGTATCATGGTTGCTAGGCAACCTGGGCAGCGCGACGTAGGCAAGACCGTCCCATTTCAGAAGCCTACAAGGCTCGCACTTCTGGCCTTAGTGGTCTTTGCGTACGTGGCCCTCGTGGACCGTTAAGGCTTGTTGCGAAATCAGTTTTACCCCGGTTCTTTTATTCGTCGAGGGATCCAGAGATGTCACCGGAACTCAGTAGTTTTTTAACAAAATCTTTATTCATCTTTATTTAAGCATGCACTTCTAGAAGGGAAGACGAGGCCGGTGTCCCTCTACAAAGATCTTCACCCCTTTGTTAGTCACAGCCAGCTTTATAGAGACGACCCATCATAAATCCCCCACAGTGTGCTACAAACTCTGTGTGTCTGTGTGTATGCACGAGCACGTGAGTGCCTGTGTGTGCGCGTTCCCGCATGTCTATGTGAGTGCTCGTGAGTGACCGTGTGCGCATACCTGTGTGTATGTGTGTGCACGTGAGTGAGTGTGCATGTAGATGTGTGAGTGTAACAGTTTAAGCACTGTGTGTGTGTGTGTGTGTGTCTCTGCGTACTAACCCGGTCATAAAAGTCCATCTCCCTTCCAGACCATAGTTATCAAGTTACAAACTTTGAGACCCCCACACAGGTATGCTCTGGGGAATTTCCACTCAGCATTAACTCCTCTTTGTCTTAGTTTCACAGTTCAAACTGGGGGAGGGTCTCCTAAGATCTACTCCTAAGTTCAGACACAGTCAAGCCTTTATTACATTGAGGGCAGTGTCAGTGTCTTTACAATAATTCTACATTCTATCTTAACACATTCCTAAACTCTAAAACAAGCTAAACATTCCTACATGTCTAAACTCTAAAATAGGCTAAACATTTCTACAGGCTGCAGACCCTGAATTGGGATACAGCCTCTGTGTTTCATTCAGTCTGTGTCGCGTAGTCTGTGTACCTTCCCTCTGGTCAAGTTAAGTATTTTTCAGGATTCTGTGCAGTTCTTGTTAGCCATTTGGTTTATGTTGGTTTTCATGCATCTGCACAGCATTCTGTTCACAGTGATCATAGTTATTCCTTTCAGTCATGCTCGTGTTTTTCCAGTTTAGGTTTCTGGTTAGTTGTGGTCTCTGCCCCTGTTATGTTTTGTCTACTCCCCTCTGTATCAGCCCAAATAAAGGCTCGCTTTGTCACGGCGAAGGGAGTGAGCCGTGTGGGGGAAATAAATGAGGATCCACGCGCAGGCAACCAGAACATGAAGGAAAGTAGACGAAGGTAGATGATGGTTGACAGCAGGGAAAACACACGGTAGATGCACAGACAGACCAGCAACTAGTACACGAGTAGACATGACTTAAATACACACAGAAGAACACAGGGAGCTTACAAACAGGTGGGGAACACAGCTGGGAGTAATTGACAAGACGAGACAGGGAAAGCAAAACAGAATACACGGACATCAGACATGACCCTTCAAAGTAAAACAGGAAACAAGAGACAATTCACAAGACACAGACTAGACAATGAACTACACCTGCAGGAAAACAGGACACCAAAACAAGACCTAAAAGCTAACCCCTTAACCAGAATAAACCGAAACATAGAATTCTAATAATAATAATAATCAAGAAAGGACAAGAATCAGAATACAATACAAAATACAAAATCAAACCAAAAGATGAGAACTCAAAAAACTGGGTCAAACTGACCCAGAACCGTGACACGCTTTCAGTTTAAGTTCACTCCCGTCTCCTCACCTGTGTTCGCACCTGGGTCCACCACACACACCTCCGCACGGTCTGTCTCCACACACCATGACAAAACTGTTTTTCCTGTTAAAATAGTCAATTATTAAAAATAGAATACAACCGACAGGGGCATATGCTACTGTACTGTAAAAGAACAAAAGCAAAATAAAGAAAAACCCATTGTGTTGAACTTTGTTAAATTCAAATTAAAGTGTGCCATTACACTCAGAGGATCAACATGAAATCAAACTAAATGTAAATTTTGCATGAAGTACATGACTGTTAACTGTTCTCTCCTGAGCTTTTGTTTTTTATAGCACCCACTTGACCACACCACCAGTTTTCACGCCGAAGGAGGGTAATTGCAAATGTTCGAGGGAGGAATATCATCGAAAACTGGGAAAGGTAAGCCACGAAGGGAGTGATAACACCATAAATGTCACTTATGGTCAAATTCCTAAACTGTGACACCTGCATAAAATTCTCCAAAATTTAGAGACAGAGAGGAGTTCTAGATAAACATAATTTAGCAAACCCCATAGGGATTGAGGGTGAGAATCTATAATATTTTGAAATAACACTCAATATAATGTTGACCAAGTTGATTATATTTACTCCAATGTGCAGACATTGGGTAATCTGACCAGGGAATGCAATAAACAGGACTGTCAGAACACTTGGTGTTAAAGTCACCTTTGAGAGTCCAGACTAGGATGGCGTTGGACATCCTCAGGGTGGAAAAGGGTTGGTGTGACCAAGGTGTGGTTTGGCTTGTTGTATGCATATTTCAAATTGATACAGCTCGGATGGACCAGTTACCAGGGTATAGAGGGATGACAGACGTTATTAAATGAGGAGGAGGAATTTTCTGGGATTGAAGATCCTCTGGGTGAGTGGTTGACTGGAGCATGCAGAAAATAAAACTATTATTTTACAATCGATTGATAACTGATGGAAAATTGGCCATATTCACAGCTGACTTGTTGTGGAAGCGGTCTATTTCATGTTAAAGGACTCTAATTGACAGATTGAAAACAGTAACACTAAGGGAAGAAGATGCAGTGCCACACTTATCAGATGCCAGTGACGGTTGGGCTCAGTGATGAATCAGGTGAGCTGGGTTCATGGCTGAATCAGGACATAAATTCCCCTGCTGTGGTCAGTGAGGGAAGGACAGTAGGGAAAAATGGAGTTGCAAATGTGAAGTTCATATTAACACACAGGTTTTGTTTCTAGGCAGTTCTGCCAATGCAGACTCTGGGCGGAGCCAGGAGTTCAACAGATTTAACATGATAATTAAACTGCTTTCATTCCCTAACACAGGGTGGCAGAGCTTGAGCAACGATACTCGAGGGGAGAATTTGTGATGTTTTGTGAGAGATGACGTTACTAATGCTTTCTTTTAATTTCTAGCTCTGGTGAATTGACACATGGGAGTGTGTCAAAAAGGGGGATATTCCAGGTTTAACATGAAACAATGGTTTCTACAATCACTTTTATGACTTTTTTGGTAAAACTTAAGTATAAATTATTATTTCCATGTTTAAGCTTTAATGATTACAATAAACTGAATCGCGTTTAGAAGGTGAAATCCCTGTGTTCATGAGAAGCTGAGTATCACACTGGAGGGGAAACTGTGGGTCAGCAGGCTGAATGAAACACATGCTTTTGTGAAAGAAGGGAAGATGTTTGATTTCTTTTTTGATCTCGTTTACTAAAATAAGTAGTTATAATCATTTTCATACACACATTGCAAATGTGCTCATGAGAGTTGGCATTCAGTCTTCTGAAGGTTATAAGCTTCGTTCAGCGTGACCGTCCGGACTGATATATTGTTGGAAGTGACTTGGAATGCAGAGTGCAGGGAACTGCAAACACGCTTACACACATAGATAATAATTAGACTAATTCTCTAGGTCAGAGAGTCCCAAACATGATATTCTAAACCAACTTTGAATCGCTAGAACAATGGATAACAACATTAGATTATTGAGGCTAGGCAGGGAGGTGTTTTCCTTTTCTGTCCTTTACAGAGGAAGGAGCGGACACCAGTCGAGGTCACGGAGATATGAGGATCCTTCGCAGCAGAGACAGACACAAAGACTGCCAAGACAGCAATTGGGGTCAAGGGTCATGCCGTTTGGGCTCCTGCTAGTCACCTTGAGAGGATCCCAGGACCACAGCAATAACCGTGAAGGGGTTGGCGGAAATCCAGAAGCACCAGACCAAGGAGGGTCTGACCAAGAAAGCGGGACACGGCTGTGACCCCAAAAGAAACATGGATCCCGGCCAAGGGGCAAAATAAATCCCCTGATCTATGCAATGAACTGAAGGGTAGTCTAACCCCTGAGGTTTGAAGAAAAGAAGAGGAGAAGAGCGCAGAGAAGTCGCCCGTCCCGGAAGACTAGTTGTTTAACTGTAATAAAGGTCAAAAGCCCCTCAGACAGAGGTTCTAGTCTGAGCACAAAGGTGAAAGCAGGAAACAACCAGAATGGGAGATCTGAGAATTAGTTTTGGTAATAGTCTGTGATTTTTATGTTATGACAATTGCCCAAACACAGCAGTCATCCCATATATGGTCCACCCGTTAAAGGGGGACAGAGGATCAAAGAGGGAAAAGAAGCATAGAGAACTGACACCTAGTTGGTAAAAAAAGGGGTGTTTAAGAAAATTAATAAATGCATGAATATTTGGAATTGATAATCCGTTGGAGGAGTGGATGGCATCTGTCCTTGGGCAATGGAAGGGTTGTGTTATTTTCCATTAGGGTTTCCTTATCCATTTTTACAGCTAGTTGGATAATTTGTGGTGGTGTGCCTTCTATCCAAGGATTATTGGTAAGGTTGGTTAACAGGGCTGTTGGGGTTCTGAAGACAACATGATGATGCTTGATGACTTTAGTGGTGTTGATCTGATCTGATCAGATCAAAGGAGTGTTGGGATTAAATAATTTGCAGTGCCTCAATAACGCTATGCCTTTTATTAATAATAAGTTTATAAAGTTATATAGTGTAGTATTAAGTGGACACAGCCCTGAAAAATAAAGGCATGAGACTACGTGTCCTTGGGGAGTAGAAAGCTGCAGACTCTCGCTCATGCTTGCCTGGGAAAATGTAGAAGTAATGTGAAAGAGAAATAAAGTGTTAAATGGTCTACTGAGCAGTGTTTTTCTTCCATCGGATGCCTCTGAGGAAAGAAATCGGTGAAGGGTTGATATTTACAGTACATTTTGTAGGGTAGCTAGACTGTTTTTCTAGCATGTTAGTTCCTGATGCGTAAGTGCATTAGGTCCTCATTGTCTGAGTAAACATAATAACAACAGTTGTGAGTTCTTTGACATGTGTACTGAATTCTGACACATTGTTTGGCAACCTAAAGGTAGGACTTTGGGTTCATCACATTTCATTGAGGGATTTTGATAGGCCTCAAACATGCTGGACGCACCTAAAGAATGAGGTATTTCTTCCAGAGTTTAATGTGATTGTTTTGGTTTCCCCAATAACCATTGCTGATGTGGGAACAGTTAAGTAAGTGTAAATGCCTTTGAGATGTTTTACTCTGTTTAAATGGGTCAATTGCCCTACAACAGTAAAGAGTAGAGTACATTGCATAGATAGAGAATGAAGATCTATTATTCTGTTGTAAGTTTAGTTCAGAAGGGTTTAATGTATGGTGGCTGTGTGGAAATACATGGCCTCTTCTGGGTTTTACCCCAGACTTTGAGAAGCACTAACATTAAAGTTAGCTTATGTTTGTGGTATTAATTTACCTGCAGGTTCAGTCGTGTTCACTGTCCTTGATGACAAACATATGGCTCCAGATGGCTCCAGCGCTTGACCCATGCTTTAAGGATTTAAAGTGTCTCACAAGGGGAGAGCAAAGACAAAGAGCCTCCTCCTCTCTGATACAGATGAGGAAGCCCTGTGTAATAGGGCCCTGAGTTTGTACAGAGCAGAATCCACCATCAGCCAGAGAGGCTGCCCGCTGCAGTGGTGGTCCATTCAAGCAGGGACCCACCCACAGCTGTCTGTCCTGGCCTGCAATTGGTCCTGCCACTTCTGTCCCATGTGAGAGACTGTTCTCACCTGCAGGTCACATAGTAACAAAAATACAGCTGCTCTGAAAATGTGAACAGGCTAGTTTGTCTAAGTAACTGGCTGAAAGACACAGACAGTAAATGAGCATGGAGGTATTGTGAGTCCAATGGGTTTGTTATTTTTGCACTAAAATGTTTGATGATCACACTGTTTTAGCCTAATGTAAAAAATAATGTTGGCTAAGGGTTAGTTTAAAGGTGGAGCTGATCAAATAACCTTTTATATTCTGCCTTATTTTTAAGAAGAAAAACTGCACTTTATGTTTTTATTATTATTATTTAAAGACAATACCAGTTTGAAAATATACTTAAAGTACTTAAAATAACACGCCTCTCCGTGAATCGCTACCTTATCGTGGTGGAGGGGTTTGTGTGTCCCAGGGATCCCAGGGGCTATGTTGTCTGGCAAATTGGCCATTGGGTGAGGGACCAGACAAAGAGCGATTCAGAAGACCCTTATGAGAAAAACATCGAGGGAACAGTTTACCCTGCCCGGGATAGGGTTACCGGGGCCCCGCCCTGGAGCCAGGCCTGGGGAGGGTGCCTGAGGGCGAGCGTCTGGCGGCCGGGCCTTAGTCCATGGGGCCCGGCCGGGCACAGCCCGAAAAGGGGACATGGGCCCATCCTCCCGCAGGCCCACCACCCGCAGGAGGCGCCGTAGGGGTCGGGTGCATTGTGTGCCGGGCGGCGGCCAGGAACAGAGGTCCTGGTGGGCTGATCCCCGGCTACCAAGACTGGCAATTGGGACATGGAATGTCACCTCTCTGGTGGGGAAGGAGCCTGAGTTAGTGCGTGAGGTTGAGAGGTACCGGCTAGATATAGTCGGGCTCACCTCTACGCATGGCTTGGGCTCTGGAACCAGTCTCCTGGAGAGGGGCTGGACTCTGTCTCAGTCTGGAGTTGCCCCTGGTGAGAGGTGGCGGGCTGGGGTGGGTATTCTAATATCCCCTCGGCTTGCTGCCGGTACGTTGGGATTCTTCCCGGTGGATGAGAGGGTTTGTTCCCTGCGCCTTAGGGTCGGGGAACGGGTCCTGACTGTCATCTGCGCTTATGCGCCGAGTGGCAGTTCAGAGTACCCAGCCTTCTTAGAGTCCGTGGGTGGGGTGCTGGAAGGTGCTCCACCTGGAGACTCTGTTATCCTACTGGGAGACTTCAATGCTCACGTGGGTAACGATAGTGAGACCTGGAGGGGCGTGATTGGGAGGAACGGCCTCCCTGATCTGAACCCGAGCGGTGTTTTGTTATTGGACTTCTGTGCAAATCACAGTTTGGCCATAACGAACACCTTGTTCGAACATAAGAGTGTCCATAAGTGCACGTGGCACCAGTATGCTCTAGGCCGCAGGCCGATTTTGTAATCGTATCACCAGACCTGCGACCATATGTTCTGGACACTCGGGTAAAGAGAGGGGCTGTCAACTGATCACCACCTGGTGGTGAGTTGGATCAGGTGGCGGGGGAGGATGCTGGACAGACCCGGTGCACCTAAACGTGTAGTGAGGGTGTGCTGGGAACGCCTAGCAGAGGCCCCAGTCCGCGAGATCTTCAACGCACACCTCCGGCAGAGCTTCAACAGCATTCCGAGGGAGAGTGGGGACATTGAGTCCGAATGGACCATGTTCAGCATCTCCATTGCCGAAGTTTCTGCATTGAGCTGTGGCCGCAAGCTGGTTGGTGCCTGTCGTGGTGGTAATCCCCGAACCAAATGGTGGACACCAGAGGTGAAGGGATCCACCAGGCTGAAGAAGGAGTCCTATCGGGCTTGGTTAACCTGTGGGATTCGGAGGCAGCTGACAGGTACCGACAGGCCAAGCGGAATGCGGCTTGGGCAGTGGCTGAAGCAAAAACTGGGAGGAGTTTGGAGTGACCATGGAAAAAGACTTTCGGACTGCCTCGAAGAGATTCTGGCAAACTGTCAGGCGTCTCAGGAGGGGAAAGCAGTGCCCTACCTGCACTGTGTATAGTACTGGCGGAGCGCTGCTGAATTCGACTGAGAAAATTGTCGGGCGGTGGAAGGAATACTTCGAGGACCTCCTTAATCCCACTGACACGTCTTCCGAGGAGGAAGCAGAGGCTGGGGATGACCCGCCAATTTCCGGAGGCGAGGTCACTGAGGCAGTTAAACAACTCCTTAGTGGCAGAGCCCCTGGTGTGGCTGAGGTCCGCCCTGAATTCTTGAAGGCTCTGGACTCTGCACTCGTCAGCCTCCCTGAAAAAGTCTATGCCAGGGTGCTGGAAAGGAGAGTTCGTCCGCTAGTCAAACCTCAGATACAGGAGGAACAATGCGGTTTTCGTCCTGGTTGCGGAACACTGGACCAGCTCTTTATCCTCTCAAGAATACTTGAGGGTGCATGGGAGTTTGCCCAACCAGTCTACATGTGTTTTGTGGACTTGGAGAAGGCATTCGACAGTGTCCCTCGGGGTGTCCTGTGGGAGGTCCTGCGGGAGTATGGGGTGTCTGGCCCATTGCTACGGGCCATTCGATCCCTGTACAACCGTTGCAAGAGCTTGGTTCGCATTGCCGGCAATAAGTCTGACTCGTTCCCGGTGGGTGATGGGCTCCGCCAGGGCTGGTTCTGTTGGCTTCATCGGGTGAAGGCCTCCAGCTTGCACTGGAAGGGTTCGCAGCCGAGTGTGAAGCAGCGGGAATGAGGATCAGCACCTCCAAATCTGAGGCCATGGTTCTCAGCCGGAAAAGGGTGGAGTGCCCACTCCAGGTTGGGGATGAGTTCCTGCCCCAAGTGCAGGAGTTCAAGTATCTCGGGGTCTTGTTCGCGAGTGATGGGTGAAGGGAGCCAGAGATCGACAGACGGATTGGTGCTGCGGCCGCAGTGATGCGGACGCTGCACCGGTCCATCGTGGTGAAGAGGGAGCTGAGTGTAAAAGCGAAGCTCTCAATTTACCGGTCAATCTACGTCCCTACCCTCACCCTATGGCCACGAGCTGTGGGTAGTGACCGAAAGAACAAGATCGCGGATACAAGCGGCGGAAATGAGCTTCCTCTGAAGGGTGGCTGGCCTCTCCCTTAGAGATAGGGTGAGAAGTTCAGCCATCCGGGAGGGGCTCAGAGTAGAGCCGCTGCTCCTCCACATCGAAAGGAGCCAGCTGAGGTGGTTCGGGCATCTGACAAGGATGCCTCCTGGGCGCCTCCTGGGTGAGGTGTTCCAGGCATGTCCCACCGGGAGGAGGCCCCGGGGCAGACCCAGGAGACGCTGGAGAGATTATATCTCTCGGCTGGCCTGGGAACGCCTTGGTGCTCCCCCGGATAAGCTGGAGAAGGTGGCTAGGGAGAGGGAGGTCTGGGCTTCTCGGCTTAGGCTCCTGCCTCCGCGACCCGGCCCTGGATAAAGCGGAAGAAGATGGATGGATGGATGGAAAATAACACTATTTTTACGCCCAGGGGATATTATTTTTGTTTTCTCTATTTTGTAGTGATGGGTCGGTCGCGAACGAAATGGCTCTTACGGTGTGTTCACACCGAACGCGATAGAGGCGGCCAGAGCGTCAGGTTTACATGTAAAGTCAATGAAAAGAGCGCGATGACACGCGATTGCGCGTCCGGCAAAAATTCGGAGGCAGATTTGCGTCGCGAAAACGCCAAAACGCCTGAAACGCGCGTCAGTGTAGCGCGTTGGGCGCGTTTGACTCCCCAAAAAAAACCACGCGCGTGAATTTTTGTGTTGCATTTTGTGCATACGCGTGTTTCGCCTCTACCGCTCGAGTTGGAAAATCTGAACTCCAGCGTCAAATCGCGCCGCGACAACCAATCAGGAGCCTGGTGACGTGGCTGTGACCTAGGTCAAAGGGGCAGATCCAGCCAAAGCCCTTCATTCTTCAATGGAGGGAAGGCTAATCAACGCCGTAGCAAACAACCCGGAGCTGTACGACACCAGCTGCTTTGTGTACCGAGACAGGAATATAAAGGACCGGGCTTGGAGGAAGAAATGTGAAGAGATCGGGCAACCTGGTAAGTTCATTCATTTCTCTTTTTACAATTTTCACTGACCCGGGGAAGCCACACAAAAGCTAGCAAGCCACCGCTATTTTCCCACTGATGTACAAATACCGTTCTGCTTTTATGCATGTTGTCATATAGGAATATATTTTGTTTATTAATAAACAGCACACAGTGGTCCCGCTCATCCGTCACTGCCTCGCTTTTTCGCTGATTTCTTTTTTTTTTTTTTTGCACCGTACAGCACTGCATTCTGCAGCCTGAATGACAAATCTCCTCCGTGTCGTGTCTCCTGCGCTTGTCAAATTTATCATGTTTTGTTTTGATAACCATCACATCCAATAGATAAAACAGCACAAAAACACCCATAACTATGACCCTCATTCGGAAATACACACCTGCACCACGAGGGAAAAAGGCGCATGAAAGTGGCAGGCAGACGAAGAGAAAACACGGCATAATAATACTTTTACGTTTTGCAATCTACAAAGGTTTGCACTTTGAGAATCAACTTGTGAGAAGTGTGACTAATGTTCATGTGTGTGGGGAAAAAAGTGTATAAAGTGCGTGGCGAGGGGCTAGTTATTCTGACAACCCCTGCTGCAATAAATGAGAGACCACTGTATATACTTTCTCTATGACTATTGTTTAAAACCTGTTAACATTTAATATTGTCTTGATAGAACCAGCTGATTCTGCAGCAGAGCATCCCCTGTTGCTTCTCTTTGCTCCCCAGTCCCTGAGCTCCTGCTGCTGCACCCACAGGTATGTAATTGTAGCATCAGATGTACAGCATGCACTGATAACTTTTTACTCGGTGGGATTCCCTTGTGATCACCTTTACTAAATGTCTACAACCAATCTGATTATATTCTGTTTTTTTTTTTTTCAATGTTGAAATTAAAATCTAGCATCAGCCTTCTCATTTCTTTGTGTTTTGTGCTGTTTTACAGGCCCAGAGAGGAGGACAGCTCAGAGGCAGATGAGGGACGGGTCCCAGGACGGTCCATTGGTGGTGGAGCTGGCCATCCTGGTGTCCCTGAAGAGGCCACGCCAGTCTCCAATGGAGCATTTCCTCCTCAGCCTTGTTCCTGCTCTGGAGAGCAGCTGGGTCCTTTTTATTCCTGTCTCTCTGTAAATACTTATGTTATATTTATGTTTAATGTTTTTCTGTTTGAGAATTTTAATATTATTTCAAATAAATTTTTATAATGACTGTCTCAGTTCTACTACACAGCAAATGTTGGCACACGACTTGACACATGTAGAATTTATTTCATATTATACTAATGACAAAATATACTAATACAGTGGGATGCAAAAGTTTGGGCAACCTTGTTAATAGCCAGTATTTTCCTGTATAAATCGTTGGTTGTTACAATAAAAAATGTCAGTTAAATATATCATACAGGAGACACACACAGATATTTGAGAAGTGAAAAGAAGTTTACTGGAATTACAAAAAGTGTGCAATAATTGTTTAAACAAAATCAAGCAGGTGCATAAATTTGGGCACCACAGAAAAAGAAATGAAATAAATATTTAGTGTATATCAATGTGTGTGTCTCCTATATTATATATGGGGTGCCTTTGTCTGGACGTGCTTCCCATCCAGAGCTCCACAGCAGAGAGGGAAGTTCCAGCGCTCCTGGAATCCCTCTGTGATGGACCGCCAGTCTCCAGGTGAAGGCACAGCCATGAAGTCGTCCACTAGACAGTCCCAGATGGCCGTCGCTACCTGGGGGGGTGATCTGGCACACCGTGGACACACCGGCTCTGAAACTGAATGCGATGGTCCTGAAGGAGTCCCCGGTGGCAAGGGACCTGGACAAAATTGTTCAAAATTAGTATTATGTGTACTGCAGTTACAAAATACATTATTCAAATTCCAAAATACTTTTGTGATGTCAGATTTAAATTACAAAACATAAATCTTACATAAACCATTTTGTAATTATAAGGATAATTACATAATATATATTAGATATAATATAAAACAGTCAGTTGTGTTTTGTTTTAACTTTAACATATCATAATTTGATTGGTAGCAACTTTTACCACTACAGTGAGCCAATCACTTAGGACGTAGGAATGAAGTAAGACATTAATAGAAATAAAGAGTTGTATGTTGACATGTAGCCCTTTCCTTGCTTAAATCATTGTTAATATTTTTGAAAAATTAACCTGTGATAAGACAGCATATCAAGATAGAATATGCTAGATAGAATCATATAACTAAAGATGAACCAAACTGTTCACAATTTCATCTAGCTCTCAGTTTTAAGAAAGGCTGGTGACCCCTGTTATAGAGTCTGACAGCTGCAGGGATTATATACAAATATTCAACTATACCAGAATTAAACCAGAACTAAATTAAAAAAAGGAGTGAGTATCACTACAAAGGTTAACCCACAGTGGTCCTCATACCAGTTTGATATCAGCAAACACCGAGAGCATACACTGATAGACAGCCATGCTATCATTGCAAACACTGATAACAGCATAAATCGAATTAAATCGGGACTTGATGAGACCTTTCGAGTATCACTAGAAATATTATAAACAGTCATCTCCATACCACAGTTTGCTATCAGTAAACACCGACGGCATTCACTGTTAGCATACCACATCCATGTTAGCAGTGTATAAACGGATGGTTTAGCATATATTAGCACAGGTATCAATAAAGGACTACCGTATTAAACACTTTTACTAACCTCAGGAAGACGGACAGGCGCTCTGCAGGTGGGATTGAGCGCCTGTAGTTGGTGTCCAGGCGGGCGATCCTGGGACCGACGCGGGACAGCAGGTCCTCAAACTGGGCAAGTGAAAGACAGTGATATCGCTGTTATCGCCGTCATCCAGGCGCAGCTCCTGGTGAAACTCATCAAACTGCTCACGCCTCTGGAGGACTGGAACCAGGTATGGCGAGGACGTCCTTAACGCCGCTGCTCTGCTCTCCACAGTAAATAGAGAAGCGCTAGCTCGGCAGCTGCCATCTAGCAAAGATACCGTCTGGCACAACTTCCTCCCACATTCCTGGTTCACGCGCGTGACACGATGCAATTTTGAGGCGCGATGGATTTCTGTTGGACACGCGTCGAGGTGCGAATGTGCACGCGTCAAATTAGGGGCGTTTTCACCCGCGCCTATCGCGTTCGGTGTGAACACACAGTTAGAGCCGGATCGTTGACGTGAACGACACGAGCCGGCTCCTTATCACGAGCCGTGGGTTTTTTTTTTTCTTTCTTTCACCCTCTCTCTCGCACTTTTTTTCCGCTTCATTCCGCACGCGAGCCTTGTGCTTTGCGCTGGGCAGAGGGGGGAGGGGCGGTAGTTACAGTCGTATGGGCTCAAAATGTGGTCATAAATATTTTGTACTTGTAAATCAGTATTTGTATGTGTAAAAAGATTTGTGTGTGTGTAAAAAAGATTTGTATGTGTAAAAAAGATTTGTGTGTGGGCAAAAAAGATTTGTATGTGTAAAAAAGATTTGTGTGTGCGTAAAAAAGATTTGTGTGTGGACTTGGCCAAAAAAAACCCTGCAAGTTACACGTATGAATTTTGACCCTATTTTTCTTCCTTTCATCTGATTGGTCAATGTCATGTCAATCACAAATGTAACAATCCAATCAGAGAACAGATGGGTTTGTCTGTCGGAGGGGCACTTTTTTTGAACAAAACTGATTTACAAGTACAAAATATTTTGAGCCCATACAGTCGCAGTAGCACAGGAACAGAGCAGGAGGGAGAGACAGAGAAAGAGAGCCAGGGACAACAACGTCACATTAGAAAGGTATAGTAATCATCCACAACTATTTTCAGTTGCAGATGATAAAGGATTCAGAAAGTTTAATCATGCAGGCCCATATGACAGAGAATATGCATCTTCTTTTTCATATTTTAATTTATATTTAATTGTGTTGTGGTTTGCAGTGTTTTGTGTTGTTTCATTTGAAAAAAAAGTTGAACTGTGACTACTTGGTTTTTGTATTATATGATTTATTTATTACATTTTATGTGGAGTGAATAAATAAAAGTAAATTTACGGTGGCCCCTAGAGACAAAGCAGCACGTACAAACTTCAAAACACATACAAACCCTGAAGCACGTACATACTCCAAAACACGTAAAAACTCAGGCTACGTCCACACGTACCCGGGTATTTTTGAAAACGGAGATTTTTCTATGCGTTTGCACCTTTCGTCCACACGTAAACGGCGTTTTTGGTCACTGAAAACGGAGATTTCTAAAAACGCCTGTCAGGGTGGATATTTTCGAAAACCCATTTACGCATTTACGGGTGGATGAGGAAAACGGAGAAAACGTAGCGTCAAAGATGTGCGCCTTTTTTGACGTCACACTGTGCGCCACGTTTTGTTTTGGTGAAATGAATTTCTACAATACTGTTACTGTTAATTGTACTCTCTGCAGTGTTTAAATGCTTACATATACACACACAGTTACTGTCCCTCCACACATACGACTCAGTTCTGCCTCTACGCCCCATCTTTGTTTACTATTTCCCACCGAGGCTTCTAGACTTCTGATTGGCCAACATTTCTACACATTTAGGGATATATTGCCACCTGTTGCTTTGGCATGCTCCTAGCAGCGTTTTCCTTCATTTCTGCATTTACGTGTGGACGGGATTATTTTTTTAAAACAAAAACGGAAAATCTCTGTTTTCAAAAATACCCGTGTACGTGTGGACGTAGCCTCAGAAGCACGTAAAAACATGTACAAAAGACAACAGAAGTGCTCCAGAATGCTAGGCGCCGTGTTGAGCTTTTGTTACCTAGAGGCTACACAAGCCAGCAAGTACCAACGACCGGTGTGTGGTAGTAAGAGGTAAATGAACTTTTTTTTTTAATTATTTGAATATATATGAGTGCTTGTGTATAAATACACAAACAATACACATATGCTTTCAATTGTGTAATTTAAGTGATCTAGGTAGCTCTGTTTTGGACGTTCAGTTAACGCTAGAAATGTGTTTTAGAGTTTGTACGTGCTTTTTGGAGTTTGTACGTGTTTTGTCTCTAGGGGCCACTGTATATATTTATTTATAAACATATATAAATAAAACCACTTTTTTTTACATTAGTAATTCCTTTTGTGCATAATTTTATATTATTGTAATAATAAATTAATTAAAGCAACAAAACATCCTGAAGAGCCGGTTCGGAGCCAAAAGAGCCGGCTCTTTTTAGTGAGCCGAGCCGAAAAAGTCGGTTCTCTAAAAAGAGCCGGAAATCCCATCACTACTATTTTGAATAGAAATGTAAGGAGGGATATTAAACCCCTTATGTCAAATGAGTGATTTATGACCCCCAATAAAATGATTTATGACCCAGGAAGGTATAAAGGAAGTAATAAAATAAATGGTAGTCATAAAAATATGATATTAATAAACAATATGATATTAATATAATTATCATATTTCATAACTCATTAATTTTCAATAATTCAATTTTATTTTAATTATTATAAATATACAGTTTTTTTTCTAATACCATTTTTAAACCAAAAAAAGTTTTACTTTTCTATGGCCAAAAATGCCATCTATTTGCGGGCCCATGCGCACGCCTGTGTCTGGGCCCATGCTTGTGTGTGTGAAAATGTGTTAAATGATACTAAAGTGCTTAGTTAAACTTGTGCTTTTGTAACAGTGCTTATGGCGCGAGCTAGAGGCTGCATGCCCCGGCGGAAAATTTATTTCCTTATCATATTTATCATATTTTTATTTACTTTTTGCTTTATACAAAATAGAACCAAAAAAAAGCAAAAACAAAACAAAAACAACAAAAAAACAAAAAGACAAAAAAAAAAGACAAAAACAACTACCACAACAACAGAAAAAAAACCCTAAAAACAAACAAACACAATAAGCAGTCTGAGACATGTAAACGGAAAACTAATACAGTATATATCAGGGGTCTCAAACTCAAATGAGCCGCGGGCCACTTCTGGCACCGTCATCTCATTGGAGGGCCACTTTAGTGTCCAAGTAGTACAAAAAAACAAACACGAAAACACCCTCTAATATTTCCTAAAATGTAGTGTTTTGTTTGTTTTATTTAATTCCAAATATTGTGTAACAAGACAAAATTGCAAACATGAACACATTTTTTTTCTCACTCTTAACTATCTGAAGCCTTTCAGTTTCATTTGTCATATGCAAGTTAGCACAGGGTCAACATTGCAATGAAATGTATTTGACGAGTAGCAGACAGTCACTCAGCAGTATAGTACAGTATAGCAGAGTAGTTTCATTGAACTACCAAATAAACAGCTCTTTCTGGCCAGACACGTGGCAGCACTTTTTGTATTTAACAAAATAAAAATGCAGGCATAAGCGTACACATTAGTTTTTGACTGCAAGTGAAAATTGTTTTCTTTCCAAATAAATCTCTCACTGAACTAACACAGCCCTCAACATGTTTGCACTCTCTTGTTACCTCGGCCAGGTCCGCGGCTCCGAACCGTGGTAAGGAGACCTCTGGATAATACTTTGGGTTGGTGTCGGGCTCGTAGCCGGGAACTAGCTTTACTGTCTGGGTCAACTTTGCTAGAGAGAGGCATTGAAAGGCTGCTCCAACGGAACTTATTGTTTCAGAGGAAAAGACGAACACGGTGTACAGTCGAGTCTTAATAGCTTACTTACAACTGGGCTCCTCAGGCACTCTTCTTGGCTGCAGTGGTTATTATTATATTTACATGCTTCCAGCTCCCGTTTCTGCTCGGTGACAGCTCGTACTTTTCCTTTTTCTCCCTCCCTCACGCTCACACACACACACAGCGGGAGGGGCGGTCCCACACGTTCTCCCTGCAGCAAGGACTAAACCGCCCATGAGGCTACAGTCTTAAAGGGCCATGCCTGTAATACTCTGCCGTCGTATTAAATCATTTTTCGTATAATAATTTAAAAAAAATATTTCTTCACATCAATATGCGGCCACAAGTAGAAGTGACGTGGGCCGCAAATGGCCCGCGGGCCGCGAGTTTGAGACCCCTGGTATATATAATTCGGTCTACCGGTCATTTACACATTTGTCCTGACAAACTCAACCCGCCATTGGAGTGGGGCTGCCCCTCTCACTATGGTTTTCTTCAGATCATCAGGTAAGTAATCCAATAGTGGGCGCCATATATCCAAAAATCTTTTTTTTGACATGGTGGCAGGAAAAAGAACACGTCCTGTCTCCCCATCCCACAGGCTTGTTGTCGTTTCATGTTGAGACCTGTACAGGCCAGCCAGGATCAGAAGCCCCATGTAAGCCCGCAGCTCCTCCTCATCTATGTCCTTCCAGTCTTTTACTGACCTGTTGCTCTGCAGGTTGGTAAAATGCAGGATTAGTTGCATAATGTCCTCCGCAAAAAAAAAGATTGAAAGTGCTCACAGGGCTGCTGATCCTAGCAGTTGCAAAATGGGTTGGTCCTGGGGTTAAAATGGGAGGAGGAAAAAATAGCAGGACCTCTTCATGTGTGGGTTGCCACATGATTTCTCCATTTTTAGATCTCCACTGATGGTCATCCTCCAGTTTTGTCTCTTCCTCCTCCTCTTCTTCCTCCTCCTCCTCAGACGAGCTGCAAAGCTCCTTGGTGCCTGGCAAAAATTCCTCTCCTTCTTCGCTGTCAGAAGTATCTCCACTTCTCGTGGTATCTTTTTCACTTTCTGAAGAGTGCAAAACTGCAGCAACAGCCTCCTCCAAACTGAGTGTACGCTTCATGGTGTCTGTGCAGAAATGACCAGTAAGACCAGGCTGCAAAGTATTCTCATAGACTTCAAAGGTGCACCTGCATAAACATGCTATACCATGCATCCAATAAGAGAGAGGAGGCTCTCTCTTGATCAAGAAAAAACATAAACGCAGCCCCTTTCGCCTTTGATAATCTCTCTCCCTCTCTCTCTCCCTCTCTCTCTCTCTCTCTCACACACACACACAATACCATTTTATGGTGGTCAGCTGTTTTTTTGTTTTGCATTTTGCAAGGTAAGATAACCATGTCCTGCATTCAAAACCACTGAAAATGCCTATGGTGGAGCTATGCCTATATTTGTGCTCATTTGATCCAAAACCTATTTTTCCTTTATTTTGAAGGCAGAGGCTTAGATCCATTAGGTATTCACGAGAAAAGCATTATAACATGTCAGGATTACAGTATATCGAAAATATGTGATTATAATGGGAGTCAATGGGGCCCAAAATGGTACGAGGGTAACAAAAGGTAGTATATATGTGAATCTCCTTTACTATACACCACACCATAGAGGGGATCATTGAATTTTAAAAATAATCCTAAAACACACCTCCTGGCCAAGTTTCATGCAACTAGTCTTTAAAATGACTGATATATTGAGAATCAAAAATCAAACCAAACGGGTCCCTTTTTTCACGAGGGTCACGTAAGGGCTAGGGACTCCCCTGTATCCCCAAAACCTTAGAAAAGTTAACAGGGAAATCCCCTAAAAAAAACCTTAGTCTTTCTACACAGGACCCCTCTTCTCACATCCAGCGCACAGTCTAAATTGCCCGTCTTACTCTCCTCGTCTCAGCTCCCGAATGATTCTTCCCTCTTTTCGAAACTTTGCGCCCGAGACCAACTCCACCTCCGAGGCGTGTCTAACTTTGCCCGCTGCCAATCACATATCAAATGGGCAGGTCCCGCGGCCCCCCAGATAGCCAATCGGCTACAGGTCCGATTTTTATGATCTCCCGCGGAGATTAAGACTAGCACTGCGCTCCCACAAGACTCCTGTCTCCAACCAGATCAACAACTGGCGTTGCTCGGACTGCTTGGGAGCTCGCACAAGACCCCTGTCTCCAGCCAGATCAACAACTGGCATCGCTTTCCCTCTGTGCATATCAATAGGTAAGTGTTAATCTTCCTGTCCTGTTTTTGCATTTTCCTTTGACCTTTTGTCAATCGTTTCTTTTCAAAAAAGACCTCAATGGTTTGTAACACGTACAATACACTTTTTTATTCAAAATATTTTTATTGAGTATTTGTGGATATAGTTTACAAAGAAAAAAAGAAGACGGAAAACACAAACTGTTTACAATGAATACAAAACAGAACTTCTGATATTGGAACTTTTTTTTTTTCATAGCTTGTTTGGTAAATTATAAGAGAGGAAAACAAACAGAAAAAAAAAACAAAAAGAAAGAAAAAATAACAGCTGATCGATTGATGTTAGTTTATTGTGTATAAAGAGATCTTTAAAGCAAATACCTGCTCTAAACCAGACCTGGAATAAGTTGTCCAAAGTTGGGAGGAGGAATAGGTGGTTTGAAAGGATGGGGCTTTGAAGTGAAAAATTATTAAGATTGAAATGTCTCCTGAACTGCGCCCACACCCTGAGGGAGTGCTGAATTATCGGATTAGATGTAAAGTTGTCAATGGATAAAGGAAGAGAAGAACCCAGAAAGGAGGCAAGAGAAATACCCTGAGTTGAGTCTAATTCCATTGCCAGCCAGCTGGTGGGGCCTACACCCTCCCCAGACTGTAACCAGTAGGGTCAGGGACCGAATATTGGCAGCCCAGTAGTAAAAGCGGAGGTTGGGGAGTGCCAGACCCCCTTCAATCTTAGGTTTCTGTAAATTCACCTTAGCTACTCGAGGTCGTTTACCCTTCCAAATGTAATAGGAGATTATAGAGTCTAGAGTTGTAAAGAAAGACTTGGGGATGAAGACTGGTAAAGATTGAAATAAGTATAAGAATTTAGGAAGGATATTCATTTTGATTGAATTAATCCGTCCGACCAGAGTTGTGTTCAGGGGTGACCACTGTTGAAGGCTTTGTTTGACATTCTTCAATAGTGTAAAAAAGTTGGATTTGAGAAGTTGTTTATACTTTCTTGTAATTCTAATACCCAGGTAGGTGAACTGCTCTTTGACCACTTAAAGGGGAAACCCGACAAATTTATTGGGAACGCTTCTTCATTTAATAGACAAAGTTCGCTCTTGGACAGATTTAATTTATAACCAGAGACTTGACTGAAACGCGTGAGTAGTGACAATGTAGACGGTAGGGAAGTATTTGGATTTGAAATAAAAAGCAATAAATCGTCAGCATAGAGAGAGACTTTGTTCAGTTTGACCTCTTTGTATACCCTGGACAAGTTTACTGCTTTGAAAAAGCATTGCTAAGGGTTCAATAGTCAGATCGAATAACAACGGGCTAAGGGGGCAGCCCTGATGTGTGCCTCGTTTAAGTTGGAATGGTTTTGATTTCTGGCTATTAGTGCAAACAGACGCAACAGGGGACAAGTATAGGTACTTGATCCATGAGATGAAGTTGGGACCGAACTAGAGATGCACCGATACCACTTTTTGGAAAACGAGTACGAGTACTTGCATTTCAGTACTCGCCAATACCGATACCGAGTACTTACTCATTGACAAATGCCAGCCATTTGACTTTCTGGTAGTAATAAGGGAAATGTATTTCATATTATATATATTGCATACATTTGTATTTGTGTATTTTAGTTACAAATATATAATATTTCAGATGGAAAATAATCTTACATTTAGTACTGTAGTTTATCATTGAACACCTATAGCACACAGACTTTACCTTGGGTCAAGTATGGTGGAGATGAAGTACAGTGGGTTGGTCTCGACGTCACTGAAGCGCTTCTTGACAGCTGCCAGTAAGGTTGCTTTCATTGTCTTGACGCCGTGGTCCTCGTCTGTTTCTCTGTTTAGAAGTCTCACTAGCACAGTCACAGCTGGGATGACATCAGAGGCTAGTGCGTCGTAGCTGCTCACTTTTTTAGTTAGTTCCTCAAAGGGGGCGAGGATGGCAACAGTCGTCTCCATAAGAGCCCATTGGTGAGCGGTGAGATAGTCAGGGAGTTCATGCTCGGACACATACACTCCCAGCACTCGCTTTTGCTCAATGAGGGACTGGAGCATGTAATAAGTGCTGTTCCAGCGCGTCTGTACGTCCTGCTGCAGTCTCTTTATTGGCTGGTTGAGCTGTCCCTGAATGTCCTCGAGGTGGGAGTAGGCTAAGGCGGAATGTTTAAAATGCCCAACTATTTTCCGTCCCACTGCTATAGCATCAGCTATGCTCCTCTGTGCTAATAAGCATGGGTAAATAAGCGTGGGTAAACTCTTTGTACTCATTGTCGTGTTGGGACTTTAAGTGCTTGATTAAATTACTTGTGTTAAATGCGCTACCTTTTGAGCCTCCTCTGGACAATTTCGCTGAGCACAATTTGCAGTCCGCCTTTGTTTTCGCGTCTTCGTTCACTTTGAAATAGTTCCACACGGCTGACATGTCTTCTCCCCGCTCTGAGCTGCAGCCGGGGCCTGGGGGCGGGCACTCTGTGCCTGTGATTAACCCCTTACATGCCGCTCAAACATAGACAGGTCTCAGACCTTGGTGTCGGTTCCCGGTATCGGGGGACTTTTAACGAGTACGAGTACTTTAGAAAATGTGGTATCGAGGCCATCCCTAGACCGAACCCAAATCTTTCCAGCACAGCAAATATATAGTTGCATTCTACACGGTCAAATGCTTTTTCTGCATCAAGGGAAAGAACACATTCTGGAGTGTCCTTGGACAGCGTGTGCAGGATATTAAGAAGGCATCGGATGTTGGAAAAGGACTGGCGCCCTTTAACAAAGCCAGACTGATCTTCAGATATGACTGCTGGCAGCACCCTTTCCAACCTGTGGGCCAGTGCTTTAGCTAGGATTTTAAAGTCAACGTTCAGAAGTGAAATTGGCCTGTATGACGCACACTCAGTTGGATCTTTCCCCTTTTTTGCAATTAAAGTTATGGAAGCGTCGTACCAGGAGGTTAGCAGTTTGCCCTGTGTGAATGCTTCAGAGAGAACCGAGTGGAGTAGAGCAGCGGTCCCCAACCCCCGGGCCACGGACCGGTACTGGTCCGTGAGTCATTTGGTCCCGGGCCGCAAGAGTTGAGACTCGGGTGTGAAATGTATGGTTTTCAGGTTTTTATCGGTTTTTAGCGTTATTTTGTTATCGTTTTTTTCGTTAACTCGGTTTTCCTGGGTCTTTTCACGTGTGTTATGAATAAATCTTCTTTTTTTCGGTACCGGTACTAGTTTTATTTTGTTGTATTTATCCGCGACACCTTAAAGGCCGGTCCATGAAAATATTGTCGGGCACAAACTGGTCCGTGGCGCAAAAAAGGTTGGGGACCGCTGGAGTAGAGCTGCGAGCTGTGGGGCAAATGATTTGAAAAATTCTTCCAAAAAGCCGTACGGGCCAGGGGACTTCCCTGACTGTAGAGAGAAAATTGCAGCACTAATCTCTTCTTTGGAAATTGGTGCATCCAAGATCTCTCTGTGGGTGTCTGCCAGCTCAGGAAAGTCCAAGCTTTTAAGAAAATTTGTGATTAGTGAGTGGTTGGTGGGAGATTCAGAGGAATAAAGCTTCAGATAATATTCCCTGAACGCGTCATTGATTTTGGCATGATCAGTAACGAGCCCGGCATCTGAGTTAATGGCAGTTATACACTGACGTGGCTTTACACCCCTTATTTGGTCAGCTAAGAGTTTGCCCTATTTCTCTCCATGCACAAAGAATGTACTCCTACTCTTTAAGAGTTGCCTCTCCACGGCATGTGTTGAAAGAAGTTCAAATTTGGTTTGGAATTCAATACGTTTCTTGTAAACCTCAGAGTCCTTATTGTGTGCATAGTGATGGTCTAAGTCTTTTATTTTATCGGCTAATTCTTGCCTTTCTTTTAAGTTTACCCTCTTCATATTAGCTGTATATAAATGATCTGTCCTCGGAGATAGGCCTTCATTGAGTCCCAAACTAAAAGGCTACAAATATTCGTGGAAAGGTTTGTGTCTAAAAGAGTTTAGTTTGGTTATTTATAAATTCCAGAAAGGTATTATCAGATAGTAGTGTGGGGTTAAAATGCCAACTCCTGTCCGTTCTAGGTAAGTCGGGCATAGACAGAGTCAGAATTAAAGGGGCGTGGTCTGATATAACTATGGCACGGTATTCACAGGCACATGCAATACTAGTCAAATAGTTATCTAAGAAAAAGTGTGATGGACATTAGAGAAAAAAGAATACTCCCTGTCGGTGGGATGCAGATGTCACCAGATATCCCTAAACCCATATGTAGGAAGAAAGGAATGAATGTGCGAGGCTGACTTACTCAGACAGGCCGGTTTTAATGAGGCTCGATCCAAAACAGGGTCCAACCAGCAGTTTAAGTCTCCGCCCAGTATCAAAGAGTACGAGCCTAGGTCTCGTAAATTAGAAAAAAGATGTTCAAAAAAGTAAAGTTTGAAAAAGAAATTGAGCGGAGCCGAGCGACGACGTGACTACTCCATGCGGCGGCTTACCGGAAGTCCCATACCTACAATACACTTTTTTAAAAATATATATGAGCTCGACTTTAACACAGACTAAAATACATACTTATCATATCTCTACATCAGCTATCATGGCCAACTTGGGTAACTCATTTCGTCTTGTTCATCTTATCTTATACTCCTTTCACATTTTACTAGTTTGCGTATTTTAAAACTCTTTTTGTTTTTCTTTATCTTTTTCAGACTCTGAAATAAGCCCCGTTTCTCTCAACAAAATTGGTAAGTTTTTCATTCTTGATCTCCCTAATAACAGCTAATTGTATACAATAACATTAACCGTGTTTCATTTTCTCCGACTTGGATGATTATCTATTCCCTCGCAGTGCGATTTCCGCTCTACCGTCACAATCCACTACAGCCACATTCTAGCGACCCCAAGGGAAAAATATTCGTCTGTCCGACAGGGACAGACATGATTTGTTAACTGAGCTAGGCCGTCCGGCCCGTGGTTCCCAGAGCTCCACGCTCCCTCCGGCAGCCACCCCAACCGGCGCGGCTTGTCCGCCATCAAGCACTCGAAAGCTGGCGTGCCTGCTTTTGCGAGCCAGACACGGTCAGTCTCTCTACGTCTGTGTCGGGGAGCAGTGGCGGAGCGGGGGGGTGGCTTACTGGGCTTAAGCCCGGGTTGTTTTTTCAGAAGCCCGGGGTCTTTTGGAGTGTAATTTTTTCATAGTTAGATGCCTGGCTGACAACTGTATAAAACAAAACCTACACACAATATTCGAAGCACATAGTGCACACTGTGGGAATTTAGGACTGTGCGTAAATCCCCCCTAATATTGGTATGATCCGAGCTCAGACACTAAGCGATTGAGCGAGGGGGCGGGGGAGCTGCTGCCTGTTGGAGAAGCGCAGCCAGGCAGACAGAGGAGAACTGAAGTTCAACCAGGTACCAAAGCAAATCATTCGTACTGTACAAATAATGTAAATATGACGGTGTATCGCGAAAGATTGATATCAAACTGATCACTTGACCCATTTACATTACTTGCTCTTCAAATGAATCAACAAATGGCGAAATGAAAAGCCGAACAACAACAATGCTGTTTCTTTAGAGAGTCTTAGCTTACATGTGTATTTATTTCAAATTTGTGTGGATGCCCTAAAAGGGCTTCCACACTATTGAGTTCCTGTTTCTCTTTATTGTGTGGATGCTGGAGGCATCCACACTATTGAGATCCTGTTTCTCTTTAAACTTTATTCTTCAAGTTGCTCCCCCGTTTTTTGCCGTGGAACTACTCCCTCAGTTTTCAGCCGATTTTCTCCGTTCAAACTCTAAACTGTTCTGCTCTTTCTGCTAATTCCGGCTATATCTTTTGGTGTTTATTACTATTATACTTTTTAAAATATTACACTTTTTTCCTTTAATTTGTCCCATTGAAATGAATGGGAAACTTCCACAATTCTGCTAAAACTTGCTTGGTTTTGAAACTTAACTGCTTCCTCATACTTTCACCTAGAAACTCCATTCAAACTTTAAAATGTTCTCAGATTATTGGGCTATTCCTGTGTGATTCAGCTTTTTCAGATCTTCTACGGTTTTCATTTTATACCTCTTTAAGTTTTCAGTTGCAAAATTGTGATTTTTCAGAAAATACATGCGTTGCTATGGTTGCTATGCAATTAACTCAGAGTGTGTGCTGGTCTGTTCTGAATTTTCTCTTCATGTCTGAACAACTTCTTGCTACTCGCTCAATTTCCACTCAACCCCCACAAATTATACATCAAAACGTAGGTATTTTTGCTGGCTTTCAGACAATGTTACTATCTTTATTGTGAGATTTACCATTTTTTCGCAATTTGCCTCGAAGTGAAACATAGTCTGGTTACTTCCCATTCAAAGTCTATAGGGAGGTTTTGAAATTCAGAGCTGAAATTCTGTAACGGGAGGCATTTTGAAATCGCCATATCTCCTTAATAAAGCAAAGTTAGGACATGAGGCTTGTGCCAATATATCTTCAGACACTGCTGACACTCACAGTGGAAGCAGTTTTTACATTCATCTTACCGTTGAGCCATAAATTACGTTTGTTTGAGGGGTGGAAATCTGTCCTCCTCTCAGGTCTCACACTCTGAAAATGAAGCCGTTTCTTCTCTCGTCATATCTCCGCGACGGAGGTACAAAGAGCTATGAAAATCGCAGAGATCTCGCTCAGATCTCTTCAGATTTCAAACTCTGGAAATGAGGCACTTTTTTCTCTCGTCATATCTTTTTGATGGATTTCCACAGAGACCTGAAAATTCCCATGACTGTTCACCAAAGCCTGCTGTTTCTTACGGTGAAAGAATGATTTTGATGCTCCATATAGATTTAGAGTTACAAAACGTTGTTTGAGGGCAAGTCAAGGCAGTTTTGCTTTGCCTCTACTCAGTTACAGTGTATTACAAGTCATATATCTTCAATAATTTATATTTTATCTCTGAATTATGAAGACCTGCAGATTTCCCCATCTCTTCTGAACAAAACGGTGTCAGAATGAGCTTTCTAGCCCCTAGCAGGTGCAGCCAATTTAGCTGACCTAGATATACCAAGCCCAGACTCTTAACAGCCACTGTTCCCTTTAGGCTCTGTGTATGTGTGTGTGTGTATCAATATTTCTCCCATGTTAAAGTATTACTCATCCATAATAGTATTTGTGCTAAATCGAAGTACTTCTACTACATCTTAGTACTTCTGCTCAATCGTAGTATTTCTGCTAAATCATACTATTTTTGAAAAATCATGGTGTTTGTGCCAAATCATGGTTTTGGGGCAAAACCATAATATTTATTTTATGTTATAGTATTACTACTAAGTGGAGGAATGTCTGTTATGTTATAGTATATTTGCTAAATATAGTATATCTGCCAAATCATAGTATTTATCCAAAATTACAGTATTTCTGCTAAAAAGCAGAAATAGTACCTTTTAGCAGAAATTTCTGTCAAAAGATATTATTTATGTTAAAACATACTATTTCTGCTAAATCATAGTATTTGTGCCAAATCATAGTATTTGTGCCAAATCATGGTATTTTTTGCCAAATCATGGTATTTGTGCCAAATCATGTTATTTGTGCACCAATTAAAATTTCTGTTATGTTATAGTATTACTACTAAGTCGTAGAATTTCTGTTATGTTATAGTATATCTGCTGATTATAGTATATGTGCCAAATCATAGTATTTATAGCAAATCATAGTATTTGTGCCCAAACATAGTATTTCTGTCATGTTATAGTATTACTACTGCGTATTCGTGCAAAAACATACTATGTCTGCAAAATCACATTATAACTGCTATGTTATAGTATTAGTACTAAGGCATAGTATTTCTACCAAATCATAGTATTCCTTCAAAATCATAGTATTACACAATTTCATAGTGTTTGAGCAAAATCGTAGTATTCGTGCAAAAACATACTATGTCTGCAGAAATCCCATTATATCTGCTATGTTATAGTATTACTACTAAGGCATAGTATTTCTACCAAATCATAGTATTTGTGCAAAAACATACTATGTCTGCAAAATCACAGTATATCTGCTATGTTATAGTATTACTACTAAGGCATAGTATTTCTACCAAATCATAGTATTCCTTCAAAATCATAGTATTACTGCAATTTCATAGTATTTGAGCAAAATCGTAGTATTTATGCAACAACATACTATGTCTGCAAAATCACAGTGTATCTGTTATGTTATAGTATTACTACTAAGGCATAGTATTTCTACCTAATCATAGTATTCCTTCAAAATCATAGTATTACTGCAATTTTATAGTATTTGAGCGAAATCGTAGTATATGTGCAAAAACATACTATGTCTGAAAAATCACAGTATATCTGTTATGTTAAAGTATTACTACTAAGTCACAGTATTTCTGCCAATTCATAGTATTTGTACTAAATCATGGTACTTGTGCCAAATCATAGTATTTGATGCAAATCATAGTATTCGAACCAAAACATAGTATTTGTACGAAGTCATAGTATTTCTTCTAAATCATAGTATTTCAGTCAAATCTCAGTAGTTGTGCTAAAACGCAGTATTAATGCCAAATCATAGTATTTGTACTAAATCATAGTACTTGTGCCAAATCAAAGGATTTCTGCCATATTGTGCTATTTGTGCAAAAAAATAGACTGTCTGCAAAATCATAGTATATCTGTTATGTTATAGTATTATTACTAAGTCGTAGACTTTCTGTTTTGTTATAGTATATCTGCTGAATGAAGTATATGTGCCAAATCATAGTATTTATAGCAAATCATAGTATTTGTGCTAAAACATAGTATTTCTGCCACATTATAGTATTTGCGTAAAAATAGAATGTCTGCAAAATCATCATATATCTGTTATGTTAAAGTATTACTACTACGGCATAGTATTTCTGCAAAACCATAGTATTTTTGCAGAAACATAGTATTTCTGGTAAATCATAGTATTTCTACTAAATAATAGTATTTCTGCCAAATCATAGTATTTGTTTCAAATCATAGCATTCGAACCAAATCATAGTATTTGTGCCAAAACATTGTATGTGTACAAAGTCATAATATTTCTTCTAAATCATAGTATTTCAATCAAATCTCAGGAGTTGTGCTAAAACGCAGTATTATTGCCAAATCATAGTATTTGTACCCAAACATATCTGTTCAACTTATTTAACTCTTCTCAACAGTCCAACACCTCTTCTTCACCCCGTTTCAGCAGAATTGTGAGTTTTTCACCCCTTTTCAGCACAAATCCCAGCTTTTTCAGGTGTTTTCAACAGAAATCTCTTTTTTAGCAGAAATTCTGTTGATTTACCTGTTTTCAGTGCAATGTTCTACTTCTTTACCTCTTTTCAGTAGAAATTCTGCTGATTCACCTATTTTAAGCAGAATCTTCAGCCTTTCAACTCTTATCAATACAAATCTCAGTATCTTCTGCTCATTTCAGAGGAAACCCTTTCACCTCTTTTCAGTACAAATTTGAACTTCTGTACCCCTTTGAAGCAGAATCTTTGCCTTTTCACCTCTTTTCAGCAAAAGTTTCTGTTTTTTCACTTGTTTTCAGTATAATTTTACAGTTTCTTTACCTCCATACAATTTCCATCTTTTTCAGTCATTTTCAGCAGACAGCTTCAGCATTCCGGCATCCACACAGCATTTTCGCAGGAAATGCAAATTTTTTCTAGTTTCAGTTGTTTCCCTCCACGGCTAAATAAATCGGTTTCAGTAATGTACTGATATACAAGAATGGACATAAGGGGGTTCTTTCAAAGAAAAAACTCTGGTAGATGTTATTTTATATATTATGCTTTGTATGTTGTTCAGTATATTTCTATGCAAAACAAGAGGAATTTCAATACACAGCAGTATATTCATAGTTTAAACCAGATACTTACATACACTTTATGGAAAACACAAGAACATTTTTTTACTGTACAACATCAATTTAGAGTAAACTTGTTTTGTTTTGGATAAATAAATATTGAAATATATTTTTAATTAGTTAAATGTCAGAATAAAGAGAGACAGAGCTGTCTATTTCTATCACTTTCATCAAATTTAGGAGTACAGATACACTAAGTTTATTGTTAATTAATAAGAAAACTCCAGAAGATTCCATTCTGAGCTGAAGAAGCTTCTGATTGGTTAGTAGAGTCCATGTGAGTAAATTGGTGGCACACCTGTGGATGCATATAAGGCAAAACACAGAGCCTGTTTCTTTGACATGGGAAAATCAAGAGATGTCAACCAAAACACCAGGAAAAGAATTGTGGCGCTCCATAAGTGTGGCTCAATTTTGAATACAATTTGGTGCCATTTACAATTAAGAAATACAGATAGTTTCTCTCTTTTCTCTTAAAGTTAACAAATATGTTTTTTATATTTATCAATCTAAAAAAATAAACATTTAGTCTGATTTGATGTTACAATTAAAAAAGTGTTTTTTAACACTTAAGAGTACGTAAATATCTGGTTTCAACTTTATATTTGATGATTGTCAGCACAAAGAGGGAGAGAGAGGAACAGAGAGGAGCAGAGAGGAAGAGAGAGAGAGAGAGAGGAGCAGAGAGAGAGAAGGAGAGGCGAATGAGGACAGAACAGAGATGGAACAAGAGCCAGGTGAGACAGACATGTTAGTCAAATGGTTGTTTACCAAAAGTATCACCGTATCATAGGTACTCATGTATCTCGTACCTAGTGTTTCTTTTTAGGTTTGTTATTTTTCAAATTCTATATTTATTAAGTTATGCAGGCTTTTTTTGCACAACAAGGCTAAATAATTATATAAACATTTCTGAATCTAAATAGTGGACTTTGGTAGAATTAAAAAATAAGTGTAGTGCAGGTCTGTGATGATCTTTAGTGCTACTATCATCTAGTTTTGATTCTGGTTCTGTTTTGGTTAAATCCTAAGTAGTCCTGATTTTGAACTGTTGTAGTCCTGTTTTAATTCTGGATCAGTTCTGGGTCTGGTTGAATTGGGGTTTTATGCAATCCCACATGCATACTACCCTTTAGGGCTAAGCCCCGGGTGTATCAAATGTCTGCCTCCGCCTCTGCTCTACGTTCTCATAATTTTCAACTTTAAACTATCGTTTTTATCTACAATAACTGACTTTTTTCTTTTTACCCTCTAATTGTCAGGTGTAGGTAGGCAGGGTAGGGGTAGGCATTAAACGCCTCAGGGCATTCAAGACAGCGAGCACCAGGACCAAGACGAGGAGCAAGAGGAGGACAAAGACCAAGTGCAACCGACAGCAGCTTGTTTCTCTGGCTTTTCGAGCAGTATGTCTCATTGTTGAATTAATGTCCTTCATGAAATAAGAAATAAATAAGCTCTTTTGTTTTTTTAAACATTCTCCTTTAACATTCTTCTGCGTGAATAATGGATATCCAGGAACAGGATATAAGTGACCCATTTTTAGCACTAAATCTAGCTCTAGCTATGTTAAACCCCAATATCGATCCTAATGTTGATGATCTCAAAATACATTTTCACAAAGCAGTGAGCACCCTGCTGCGATCAGTGATAATGACCCTTTAGAATTGCTCAATTTAGCTCTTGCCCCATTAGCACATCGTGAAAGTCCTTCGCAAAATAGCTGTCAAAGTTCGGGTGTGGAGTCCGGTGAGATCCAAACACAGTCAAACGTTGCTCATTCTCAAAGCTGCCTAACACAAAACATTTCTTCTGCCCCGTTCTTTGCTCTTAACCAGGCTTTAGCTGCCTTGGCAGAAAGACAGGATGAGGTTCAAATACCCCTAGAATTGTTAAGCCAGATAAATAGGTTAAATGAAAGCCGTTTCAATGACTCTCATAACCATCAATCGCCTGGCTTTTCCCAAAACAATGTGCAATTACCCGCAAATGAACCAATCCAAGACAGCCCTGCAGACCATCATCGCGATCATTTGTTTCAACAAGGCGGTAATCCAGAACAATATTATTCAATATTATTATTCTCAATATTATCAAGGCATAATGGGTAGTGCCCGTAAAATAATAAACAGGATTTTCTCGCATGCGCGACATGGCGATGTTGTACAGTTAGAGCTCAGAGGGCAGCAGTTACAAAATAATGTTTCGGTCATTTTACGCGATAATCACGATTTGTCTGAATTTGAAAATGTATTCTTGAAAACCATACAGTCAAACTAGTCAATAATGTGTGATGGATCGCTTGAGCTCATAGCTCAGATTGTTAGAACCCCCTCCGGCAGTGGAAAGAGAATGCTTAGACAGATACTTAACAATGAGATTGTTTAGAAGAAAAGGCATTTTTTTGTACGTGGTCCATAACCCTGAAAAATAATTTATGTTTTGCAATAAGTCTGGCCCACCTTCTGCACCCTGATTTTAATGATATCCAGGCAGAAAACTTAGCTCGAGAAATTCAACAAAAAGCTGGTCTAAATGAGCACACACCGGTCAGCTTTAATGAAATAATTACATTTGAAAGGGTTCTCGGGTGTAAAATAGTATTTTATCGTAATGAAGATAATCGCAATCTTTGTAAATTTCAAACGGGTTCACAAACTAGCGAAAAAACCCTGTATTTTTATTCGACACCCGTTGCCTACTGGTGGTGGTCAGAGGGCCCGGTGGCGCCAGTGTCCGGCAGCCTCGCCTCTGTCAGTGCACCCCAGGGCAGCTGTGGCTACAGTGTAGCTTGCCATCACCAGTGTGTGAATGTGTGTGTGAATGGGTGGATGACTGGATGTGTAAAGCGCTTTGGGGTCCTTAGGGACTAGTAAAGCGCTATACAAATACAGGCCATTTACTATGCTATTAAAAATGTAAAAGGTTTTATGGGCACAAACTATGTATGCAATTATTGTTACACAGGATATAACCATATCTTAACACATTTCTGCCCCAGTCATTGTTCTGTCTGTATGCAATCAGCGTGTAGTCACGACATCCTGTTTCCTGTTATCTGTCCAGACTGCAATCGCACCTGTAGGTCTCCCGTTTGTTTCCAGAACCACAAGAAACCTATACAGAGGTGTGAAAGAGTCGCCAGCAACTGTCAGCTCTATAAAAAATGTGTCAAGTTTTCCCTTCTTTATTATGTTCCGGTAAAAGGTAAACCGCATAAGTGTGACAAGAGTAAATGTAGAATTTGCGGTCAGGAAAAATTCAGTGATCAGGAAACACATCAGTGCTACATGCAGGTTTTAGAACGCGAGACAAAACATAACAACAAGTTGATTTTCTATGATTTTGAAACATTTGTAAACGGAATATGTCTCTTACACACAAGGTGTTTTTATCAGACATGCACTCAATCAAGGAGAAAAACAGCTCAGTAGTTATTATGTAGATGGCTATGCCGAGATTACAAAACACAAGAATACCAGGCATCATCAGAGGAGGATGTTATTGATAAGAAAAATAAAAAGAAGAAAAGCAAGACAATTGCCTTATCAACCACTTGGTTAAATTTCTTATGTAATCAATGTAATCAAAACCAAGTAAAACATGTTTTGTTATTTTGAAAGTTAATTATCTCTCCTGTTTTTTATTGAACAAAAAAAAACAAACACATTACACCAGTTTTTTCCCAAAACGTTTTTACTCTTTATTAAAGATAATTTTTAACACAAGTGACAATCATTAAAAGCTTTCAGAGAGCATGAAGTTTGGTTAAAATTGCTAGCTTTACATGTTAATACACATCTGATAAATTGTTTTACAAAACACGAGACCATGGCATCATTTTTCTTTTGATTAGACCCATATAAAGCAAGTACATTATCATAAGTCTTTCCACGCGATCTCTGGGCTGAAAGAAATATACAGTGCTGACCGCATAATGTAGACAGCGTGGCTTGCAGCTGTCTTTGATGGAAAGATACTCGATCAGCATGCTTTTTCAGAAACGTTACAATGCTTTTGGGGTAAAATGGATAATCCGGTGGGAATCCGAACAAATCATAAAAACTTGCACCTCCATCTTCATCTAATGAAATCGCCAGCCAGTGAGTTCCAGGTTTATTCCTGGGATCTGTATTTATGATCAGATATGCAGGCCGTTTAAACGAGCGTTTGAGCAGCAGCAGTAACTCGTCTGAGGCCCAAACCCCACAGAATCTGTCACCGACTAGCAGCCTCATGATATTCTCCAATTGATGATTGTTCCTGATTCAAGAAAAAACAGAAAACTATCAGTAATAATCAACCAAAACTTGTCTTTTTGAATTGATCTCGAGAATTGAATTGTAACAAGCATAAACAATCAGCGTTGTTGTGTGAGGCAGCGGGACTCTGAAGCGCATTTCAAGTCTCAAGTTGCCATTTATTATCGGTGATAACTCTTGGCTGTCATCTGAAGGACTCATATTGAACACGAACAGAGTATATACTTCCTGAAATTCCTGTCTGTCAATGCACAAGGATAGATCTTTCAGGTTTCTTCCGGTAGCTGTGTACAGGCTGTAAAATTCTCTCACAGACTGATTGTCCGCGAAATTGGGTTGAAAAGCTTTGGCTGGTATCTATTTGCTCTCATGACACAAAGCCAAAACCTCTAAATTGTTATGCTGGAAATTGAAAGGGCATAAATCATATCTCCCTGTAAAAGCTTCGTGGTTTACCATGCCTTTGACAAGATATCTGGGCAGTGAACCCAGAAACAGGTTCTCATGATGTGATATCCGGGAATTCTCGGGTATTGAAAGTGTTTTTACATTAATCCACGACATTGGATATAATGCATAGGCATGCATGAGAGCGGATGCGTGACCTACGTGCACAGTGGGAGAGATGGTGACTTTTCTAATGAACATGGAGGCGCCTAGAATATTCAGACGGTAATTGGCATTTTGAGGAGCCATAAGGCTAAACGCGTCACTGGCTCTCGTGAGCTTAACCCTTAAATCCACATTATTGAGCAATAATCTTTCACAGAATAAAATGTCAGAGTGCAAGGGGCCCGAAACATGAAACTCTCTTGAATGTTCGCTATACACAGCTCTCCTGACTAATCCTCTGTTAGGTCCGTTATTGACAACATAAGAGTCATGGGCGCCAGCAGTATCTTTGAAAAAAAGACCTGCGCTAAATTGAGTTTTCAGACTTTCTTCGGTGTAATTTAAATATGTCTCATTTATGGCCCTGTGTGGGTGAGTTGAGCTGGCTTGAGAAATCAACCTATCTCCCAGAGTAACATCACATTGTGAGAAAATGGTATTTAAAGGGTAATTTATAATTCCAACATTAGCGTCTGCAGCAATATCACTGCCATCGGCGTTTGTTATTTTCAGCCTTAAACTCAGCAATGTGTAATTTAAATCCAGGTAATGCAACCCGTTTCCAGGAACGTAAAATACCAGAGGTCCCCTATCAGTCAGGGCTGCTACTGGTAAAATTTCTGAATAACATTTGTCTTCAATTGAAAACTGAGTCAGCGGTGCTGTAAACAGATCCAATTCGCTTAAGGTACACTTGCTCGATCGTTCGTGGAATATAGACATTCTTGCTTGTTCTTAGTTTAGAAAATATCTTGCTTAGACTCGCGTCCTGTACGTCTGGCGGTTTTACCCATTTATCTCTTTTTGACACTTTCTTTCGGATTTTTAAACTCTGTCACTCTTTGCCCTGGAGGACGTTTTAAGGGCCTACGCGAAATTATGCTTAGCCCAGAGCCCTCTTGATGTTCTGCTGTGTCCAAGTGATTGAACTTACTGACAGCTGTAATCAGCACGTCCGAGGCTATGTTCTTGACAGCGATCTTCAAATTAGGTTTTGCGACGCTCACCCCCCGCTTTATGAATGGAATGACAAATCTGAAGAATTTTGAGAAAATAGATGCTATGCCGCGCCCGTAAATTACTGGTGCACCCAAAAACCCGGGGAGACCATTACCGGCTTGGGATTCGTAATACTTTATAAATCTATTATTATCCATGTTGTAATGAATTATGACAGATCCTTGACAGCCCGGAAATGTAGCTTCTAATTATCTCCATAATTACCCTCTATTTTGACAGTACGCAGCAGGGGGGAGTAGCTATCACCCACGAGCTGCAGCGTTGCAATATCGGAATAACAGAACAGGTGATACCAAAATGCCTTTATATCAGCTGGATATGGTGCAAATTTGCTGAGTCGATACGCCTAAGGCAGGCCTCAACCTCTGATCTCAACATGTTAGCATCCTCTTAAAAACCAGTGCGTATTTTTGTCTTAACCACGTCATCGGGCTTCTGCTCTGCATCACTCTTTTTCCTCCATTCAAAATAAGCCTTATCATTCAGGAGATTAAGCCATGTATAGGGATATGAAGTTTCAGTGAGAGCCACCTTCCATGCCCCATCGGGACTGAGATGGTGGGCAAGATCCACACGGAAACTGCTACTGGTGATATTTTTAAATACATTCAAGCTTGCATTCGAGGGTAGCATTACGTAAAAGCCCTGCGACCTGACACTCACGCTGATCCCGTTACCAACGTGAAATGAGGTCCGGGGTTTTTTATGTCAGGTTTTTAAGCTCACTGGCTTTAATCCAGCTATTAAACTTTTCAGGCCAGTTCCGCCATTTCACAAAGGAATATATTTGCCCACTCTGTTTGCGTTTTGACAGAATTTTCTGATACAGCTTACCCTGAGCCAGATTGATTTCCTGCAGCTCATGGTTGTAAAAACTACCGATAATTGGTTCCCCATCGTAATCTTTGATTTTATAAACAGGAGGATCTCTAGGTATGCATTGGTCTATAGTAAACCCTGCAAAGATGCATTTGCGTGACTTGCGCTGGCGTCGAGGAAGCCCTGTAGCTGGTTACAGGGGTCTGGGTGAGCAGGGTCAGGTTGGGATCCATGTTGTTTAAGAAAAGAGAGAAAGTCTTTTTTTCTTTTTGGGAAAAAAAGATCTAGGGTTGATAACTAATTCATCAGTTAAATTTAAGCCTAAATGTTAGATTATTTATCCTGAGTCTGAGCCAGCCAGCAAATCTATTGCAGAGAAGGTAAATCGGACCCGTAGCTGATGGGCTATCTGGGGGGGCCGCAGGACCCGCCCATTTGATATGTGATTGGCAAGCGGGCGAAGTTAGGCACACCTCGGGGGCGGAGTTGGTCTCGGGCGCAAAGTTTCGAAAAGAGGTAAGAATTATTTGGAGCTGACATGGGGAGAGTAAGACGGACAATTTAGACTGTTAGGAGTGGTGTGAGTTGGGCAGAAGACGGATGTTTTTTCAGGAGTTTTTTCCTGTTAACTTATCTAAGGTTTTGGGGATAGTGGGGAGATGCGGGGGTTTTTTTCGGGATCATGAGAGTTTGTGACTTTGATTCTGAATTTCCTAGTTCGGATTAAACAAGTGCAAATACATTGAAATAAAGTTTTCCACCGGGGCATGCAGCCTCTATCTCTCGCCATACTCACTGTTACAAAAGCATGAGTTTAACGAAGCACTTTAGTATGGTTTAACACATTTTCACACACACACACACAAGCATGGGCCCAGACACAGGCGTGTGCACGGGCGCGCACGCACGCACACGCACAGGCCCGTGAACAGATGGCATTTTTGGCCATAAAAAAGTAAAACTTTTTTGGTTTAAAAATGGTATTAGAAAAAAAATTGTATATTTATAAAAATTAAATATTTATTGAATTATTGAAAATTAATGAGTTATGAAATATGATAATTATATTAATATCATATTGTTTATTAATATCATATTTTTATGGCTACCATTTGTTTTATTCCTTCCTTTACTACTTGGTCCACGTCATAAATCATTTTATTGGGGGTCATAAATCACTCGTTTGACATAAGGGGTTTAATATCCCTCCTAATGTAGTTTAAATCCTGGGGTTTTTTTTAAGCTCTTATTTTGAAGGGAGCTGACATTTAAAGAGCAGGTGTGAGTTTGGACACAGTAACTAGTGATGGGATTTCCGGCCCTTTTTAGAGAACCGGCTCTTTCGGCTCGGCTCATTAAAAAGAGCCGACTCATTCGGCTCCCAACCGGCTCTTCAGGTTGTTTTGTTGCTTTAATTAATTTATTATTAACAACAATATAAAATTATGCACAAAAGGAATTACTAATGTAAAAAAAAACACGTGGTTTTATTTATATATGTTTATATATAAATAAATGCGGTGGCCCCTAGAGACAAAGCACGTACAAACTCCAAAACACATTTCTAGCGTTAACTGAACTTCCAAAACAGAGCTACCTAGATCACTTAAATTACACATTTGAAAGCATATGTGTATTGTTTGTGTATTTATACACAAGCACTCATATATATTCAAATAATTCAAAAAAAATGTTCATTTACCTGTTACCACCACACACCAAATCCGGTCGTTGGTACTTCCTGGCTTGTGTAGCCACTAGGTAACAAAAGCTCAACACTGCACTTAGCATCCTGGAGCACTTCTGTTGTGTTTTGTACGTGCTTCGGAGTTTGTACGTGCTTCGGAGTTTGTATGTGCTTCGGAGTTTGTACGTGCTATGGGGTTTTTACGTGTTTTGGAGTTTTTACGTGTTTTGGAGTTTGTACATGCTTCGGAGTTTGTACGTGCTTCGGGGTTTGTACGTGTTTTGGAGTTTGTACGTGCTTCGGGGTTTGTACGTGCTTTGTCTCTAGGGGCCACCGTAAATATACTTTTATTTGTTCACTCCACATAAAATGTAATAAATAAATCATATAATACAAAAGCCAACTATTCACAGTTCAACTTTTAACTATTTAAATTTTCAGCTTTTTCCTTTTAAACAAATTTAAAGTGAAACAACACAAAACACTGCAAACCACAACACAATTAAATATAAATCAAAATATGAAAACAAAAAGAAGATGCATATTCTCTGTCATATGGGCCTGCATGAATAAACTTTCTGAATCCTAAATCATCCGCAACTGAAAATAGTTGTGGATGATTACTATACCTTTCTAATGTGACGTTGTTGTCCCTGGCTCTCTTTCTCTCTCTCTCCCTCCCGCTCTGTTCCTGTGCTACTGCGAGTGTAACTACCGCCCCTCCCCCCTCTTCCCAGCACAAAGCACAAGGCTCGCGTGCGGAGTGAAGCGGGAAAAAGTGCGAGAGAGAGGGTGAGAGAAAGAAAAGAAAAAAACGCGGCTCGCGATAAGGAGCCGGCTCGCGTCGTTCACTTCAAAGAGCCGGCTCTAAGAGCCGTTTGCGTTCGCGACCGACACATCACTAACAGTAACTGAGCAGTGATAGGAAGACAGTGAAACTTGCAGTGTTCCTCCTGACACACTCTTAGTCATCTGACTTTATCTGAGGACCACCACCACCTTCTTGCTGTACCATCGTGGACTCATCATGAGCATCTCTTTCTTGATCTCTTAATGATGCACATCTGTGTGTGACATATGTATGAAGTGTATCTGAAGCAGTATCATGTAAAGTATATACCGGCACATTGCAGCAGTGTTCACAGGAACCCTGTGAGCTTCTTCAGATTCATCGTGGTTCAGTCTCTGTCCTTGTAAGTGATGATGTTTTTCTGTATTTCAGTCCAGCTTCATCTTTTTAATGAGCTCCAATAAAGAGAAACTATCCAGTCATCGTTCTCAGTCTCTCCGGGTCTTTATCAGCTCTTTATCGTGTGCAGCACATCTTTAGGTCCACTTTTAAAAACCCTTGGTGGTGTATCTACAGCCCACAGGCTCACAGAGTCCTGGACACCAAACATCTGACCGACTCAGAGAAGCATCGCTCTCAGCGTGGACCTGAAGCTGAGGATCTGGGCATCTTCTGCCTGTCACGTGATGGTGTTTGTCTCCGCCCATCACTGAGAAGAGTTTAACCTCATCCTCCATCTTTCCCTCTGCTCATGTGTTCATAATAGCATAACGTTAGCTCGTTAGCTAACCATCATCATTTAATGTCAGCTGGAAGGACTTCAGTGAGCCTCCAAACATGACTGCTGGTTAGTTTTTCATCTGTGTTTACGTCCAAAGCTCTACCAATCTGTACACATCTGTATGTTTCATGTTTGTAGAAGTCCTTCAGTCACAACATGGTTCATCTTCATTTTCACAAGCGAGCCAACTAACTTTCTGCTAGCCTCTAACTTAGCTCGTAAATGCTCTTTGTCATGACGTGTGTACATTTAACACTTTTATTGGAGCTGAGTGAATTTGGAGTGTTTCATGGGTTTGCCTGATGTCATTAGCCAGTAACCGGACACTCTAAGTACTTGGACACACTGTGAGCTCATATAAAAGGAAATACAAAGTGCCCTCTATGGATTAGATAGTACACTTCTCCTTTGTGCAGAATCCACCCTCCTATGCAGGAATTATCGCCCCCTGCTGGTCAGAGGATGGACTGCTTCAGTAATCTCAAGGCTGAACACACTGATGATAAAGAATCCTGTAATTTTCTCATGAATATATGAAATAAGTTAAAAATGCAGAATTGATTTGATGTTTTATCGATCATAAAGGCAAATGCAGATCAATATTATCAATAATCAAAGAAACTAAATATGTTAAACTCTAAATGTAATCAGTTCTGATGATCAGTACCATTCATCCATAAAATCAATACATGGATCAAATAAGAACAGGGTTTGATTTTAAAATTTATTGATCGTATCAGCAGTGATAAAAACAGAAGTTCAATAAACAGCTGACCAAAGTCTATAGAAGCTCAGTGGTGCCAGAATTAAACATAAAAGTAAAAAGTGAATTGTCTGTCTGAGCCAATCAAAGGAGGAGGAGATTAAGTTTAGAAATGGTTTTAAAGTTAATAGATTTGATTTTGAAATAAAGTTTTTACATCTGTCTTCTGTCAGTCACCAAAAGTTGATTCTGTTCATCTGGACGTAGCGTTTTCAGTGGGAGCAATGTTTCGTCACTCATCCAAGTGACTTCTTCAGTCTCAGCTGACTGCAGGTTTCCCCAATCTTATGAACAGTACATTTGCATAATGACTGAAACCAGCCCACTGGAGGTTCCTTGATCATTAATGTGCAAATACTCATGACCATTGATCAAAGCCCACTGATCAATGTCCATTAGTACCATTCACAGAGTGTTGGGGAATGGCTGCAATCACAGCATTGTAAGATGGTGAAAGATGTACCCTTAGGCCCCCTCCTCCATTCAGAGATGGTCTTTCCCTTTTCACATAAATGGCCTCCTTGACTCCGCGCTCAAACCAGCGTTCCTCCCTGTCCAGGATGTGTACATCCTCATCATTGAAAGAGTGTCCACTGGCCTGTAGGTGTAAATAGACTGCAGAGTCCTGGCCTGATGAGGTGGCTCTTCTGTGTTGTGCCATCCGCTTTGCCAGAGGTTGTTTGGTTTCCCCGATGTATAAATCCTGGCAATCCTCCTGGCACTTAACAGCGTACACTATGTTACTCTGTTTGTGTCGGGGGACCCGATCCTTGGGGTGGACCAATTTTTGGCGCAGCGTATTTTGGGGTTTAAAAGCCACAGAGACGCGGTGTTTAGAAAAAATGTGTCTCAGTTGTTCCGACACATACGGGATCACTACAGGTTGTTGCTTAGGCAGTGGTTGTCCTTCTCTCCTGGATCAGCTGGAGCTTTCTTTAGGTGCCTTTCCAGCTTTGACAAAAGTCCAGCTGGGATAACCACATTTACTCAGGGCCTTCTTGATGTTCTTCTGCCTCCCTGGCTGCTGTGTCAGTGGGGATGGTGTTCGCTCTGTGTTGTAGCGTCCTGATGACACCCAGTTTGTGCTCCAGTGGATGATGAGAGTCAAACCTTAGATACTGATCCGTATGTGTAGGTTTCCGGTACACATCAGTTTTTAGATGTCCCCCATTACTGATGGAAATCTCACAGTCTAAGAAGGCTAACCTGCCACTTTTCATATCGTCCCTGGTGAATTTGATGTCTCGGTCCACCGAGTTAATGTGATCCGTGAAATGTAGTACATCCTGAGATTTGATTTTCACCCAGGTGTCATCCACATACCTAAACCAATGACTTGGTGGTGTTCCAGGGTAGGATAGCAAAGCCCTCTTTTCCACTTCTTCCATGTATAAATTGGCCACAGTGGGTGAAACTGGGGAGCCCATGGCACACCAATAATTCTGCCTGTAGAACTGACCCTTGTATGTGAAATATGTGGGAAAATATGTGGCCGATGCTGAGAGTGGTCCTGTTGCTAAGGTTGGGGTCATCCTGTAATCTCTTACTACCTCCAACGCTTCCGTGACTGGGATGCAAGTGAAGAGAGATGTAACGTCGTACGAGACCATGGTTTCATCTGCCTCCATAATGACATCTCTCACCTTCTCAACAAAATCCAGGGTGTTCTGGATGTGGTGTTCAGAGCTGCCGGTTGAGGCAGGTTGAGGATCGAAGCCAGAAACTTGGAGATGTTACAGGTGACAGAGTTGATCATACAGACAATCGGTCTTAAAGGTGCACCCTGTTCATGTATCTTCGGTAAACCATACAGACTTGGTGTAGACTCCCCTGGGTACAGCCTGTAGTATGAGGTCCGGTCAATAGCCTTGTCTTGTTCTAACTGCTGCAGACAGTCTATCACCCTCTTCCTGTAGCCACTTCCTGGGTCTCGTTTCAGGGGCTCATAAGTATTTTCATCACTGAGTAGTGACAAAATTTTCTCATGATAGTCTTTCTGGTTTAGCAATACTGTGCACCTACCCTTTTCTGCCGGAAGGATGATAATGTTGTTGTCATCACTAAGTGATGTGAGTGCCTTCCTCTCCTCTATGCTGATGTTGGATGCTGGGGGCTTTGCATTGCTGAGACAGGCCGAAACTTTGTCAATGTTAAAACGAAATATTTTGGATTCATACATTTTTAAACATTTTCATGTTACTTCATTTCCATGTAATTCTCTCCAGCCGCCTCTGAGCTTCAAAGAAATATTGTAATGATTCTACATTTGAATATTCATTTATTTTGGTACGTACTTTTTCACATTTTCTCATATTTTGTCTAAATCTACCAGCTGTAATCATGTGTTATGTTTCTAACACAAAAGCAGCAGCAGTTACAGATAAAAGTTGCTCTTTGAATTGCTCTGTGATGAAGGCTTCATGACGAAGAGGAGCGAGCAGCAGCTGCTGAAGGTCTGTTTCTGCTTCAGAACATGTTGCTGGATTTCCACTGAGTGCCGTTAGCTTCTGAAACAAGAAATGATCATTAACACGGTTCTCCACTGTTAACAATCACGCATCACAACTTTGTAATGGCCTGGAACGTGACTGTAACATGTTTTAGCTTCTTCACTTTAAATGTGCAGAAAGCAGCGTGAGTGTGTTTCTTACTCTGAAAATCCTGAGTCGACTTTTTTCTCTGAGTTCCTGAAACCTGCACAGAAACATGGAAGTTTTTCACTTAGTCCTGAGTGATGTCAGAAAGAAACTGTTTCCATGCAGCTAACGTGGCATCCAGTCAACCGTCTACCTCTGAAAACCAAAACCTGCAGTTCCTCTGGCGTCCACTAGAGGCTCCAGCAGTGACTCAGTCCTCATATACTCCCATGTTAAAATTAGGGATAGGTATCGATATCCAGTGCCATTATGGCACCGGTTCTGACATAAACGGTAGTAACCAGACCGAAAAGCAGCGCACATTTCGGTGCTTTATTTCGGTGCTTTTTTTTCCCTGAGATGTCATTCACTTTGGATTCTAGCCAATCATTTTACCTTTCCAAGGATAGTAGGCGGGCCCAGGTACGTACGTTCTTTTAGAGCAGAGCTACAGATTAAAAATGCCCAAGGGATGCGAAGTGGTCAAAAGTCTGGCTGTACTTCACAGCAACAGATGCAAACTCAGCAGCCTGCAACAAGTGCTTTAAGGTGATAAGATAAGATAAGATAAGATGACCTTTATTAGTCCCACACGTGGGAAATTTGTTTTGTCACAGCAGGAAGTGGACAGTGCAAAAGTTATGAAGCAAAATTAGAATAAAATAAGAATAAATACAGTACACAACTGTACAGAATAGAATAAAATAAAATACTATATACAGTAGAATAAAATAGAATAAAATATACAATAAGATAAAAATAGAATACAAATGCTATATACAACTGAGTAAAAATACAGCGATGCCAGAAAAGATTATTGCACATTAGTCTTATTGCACATGTGTGGATGTGTGTGTTTGATCAGTTAAAGTCTTTGTTGTGGAGTCTGACAGCAGTGGGGAGGAAAGACCTGCGAAATCTCTCCGTCCCACACCGAGATACTGTGCAAAGGAGGTAACACCTTGAATCTGATGCAAAACGTTGTTTTAAAAGCCGAGGAATGCACCGTATTTGATAGCTTGCTGCAAGACCTCACACCGAGCACATCTACCGCAGGTGTGGTGCCTGTTATCGGTCCCGGAGTTAGCAACATTCCCCAAGAACCCGAAGAGGAGAGTCCTGGCCCTAGCCCTGCCAGTGTAGGACCGGTTCCAACCGAAGGAGGTATGATGTATCAACAGAAAAGGCTAACTTGGTTATCATTTTGCAGAAAAAAAGAGACTGTTCAAAAATCTCTTATGTTTTTATTTTTAGCAAAGTTTGTGTTCTCCATTCTTTAAGCACCGGTTCGAGCACCGTTTAAGCACCGGCACCATTTCAAAAGTTTGGCACCGGTATCGGATAAAACCTAAATGATACCCATCCCTAGTTAAAATGTCCAATATGTTTACAGTGTGCTATCACACGAATAAGCTTCACCTGAACCGGACCTCTGCACTGTGTTTGTGCTGTTGGAGCATTTTAGTGACATAATGTGACTAATAATATGGCTGATGTGAGGTTACTGTACTAACAGACCATCCAAGAAGGCTGAGATCCAGTTCTGCAGAGTGAAATTCTGGGATTACTTGAACTGATAACCCTTCTTTAGCACATAACTTAGCACTCTACAGTGGTCCCTCGCTATATCGTGGTTCACTTTTCGCAGCCTCGCTGTTTCGCGGATTTTTTTTTAGGTGCAATTTCGCATGCTGTTTTATTTTTTTTAAACAGTGCATTGTGTTCTGCGTCCCGATTGGCTGTAGGCCAGAGTCAATTAATCTCATTAATCTCCTGTACAGTACAGAATGCGTTCAGCTTGTCAAATTTACATAAATCTTTGATCGGTAGCAGTGTGACTCTGAAGTGTTGTACTGTATTGTAACACATCCACGGCAGGACGATATTTCAGTGCTTTTCAGCATACTTAATTTTTTTCACCATAGTTGCTGTACACACTCGGTTGCAGCTCTCCTGATGCCAGCCGCCCACATCACCCACAACAACAACACTCCCACTCAGGACCCAGTACTACTCATGCAGAGCGGCATGATGAGCCAATGCAGCACCGGTGCGTCTGCTTCTCCTGCAGCCATGCCACATGTATGTTTGTTTTCTCCCCAACGAATTCAACAATGTGGACGAAACGTTTTGCAACGCCAAAGGCACCTGTGGGTGTCTTTGGTTTCATTCTATAATACTGGACTTTTTTTTCTACAAAGGTTTGAACTTTGAGAGTTTAAACAAGAAAGAAAAATGTGAAAATGTTCGTGCCTGTCTAAAAGAAGTGTATAAAGTGTGTAGGGAAGGGTTTTACAGCCTTAAAACATCTATAATAACTAAAAAATAAAGTTGGCTACTTTGTGGATTTCACCTATCGTGGGTTATTTTTGGAACGTAACCCCCGCGATAAGCGCGGGGAGCACATGTTAATGCAGACCTTCAAAAAGTGTGGGGCCCGCCCCCTAGGGGGGGCGCAGAGCCATTGCAGGGGGGGGGGCGGCATGAAAGAGGGGGGGAAACAAAACGCTTGGACACTGCTAGCACGGGGCGGCCACAGAAACGCAAAGCAGGAGATGAAGCATCGCTGAATATGTTTCCAAACCAACTTCATTCTAAGCCAAAGACTAGAAAATACGGTGAAGCATATCTTCCCTTTGGTTTCACCTGCACAAGTGCTGAGGTAGGTCTCCCCTGCAGAATTGGTTTTCCCTGTGTCGGGAGCAGGGCTGGGCTCTCCAAATCACGGACAAACAGTATCCCACAGCTGTTTATGTTTTTGAACCCATTTTGCACAGAGAGACATTTTTTGAAAAATGTATTGATAGCAATGTTGAATATTATTACACAGGAAAAAAAACAACGTTGTTTTTAGCCTCTGCCTTTCTAAATGGAGGGACAGTAACTGCGTGTGTATATGTAAGCATGTAAAACCTGCAGACAGTCAGATTAACAGTATTGTGTCTCTATCTGCCATTCTGCAATTCATCTCATGTAAACAATAACGTGGCGCACAGCGTGACGTGAAAAAAGGCACATACCTTTGACGTTGCGTGATGAACTCTGTATTCCTCGTCCACACGTAAACGCAAAACAGGAGTTTTAAAAAATCTCCGTTTTCGGTGATTCGAAATGCCGTTTACGTGTGGACGAAACAGCTGCGCTTTCAAAAATACCCGTGTAGGTGTGGACGTAGCGTGAAAGAGTTAGAATTTTATTTTATTACTACCTGTAATTTACTGCAGATTACTTGTATTTGCTTAATTTTTTACTAAATGTTTGAGGTGTGAAATAAACCGCAATGGAGCAAAATATGGGTGTGTGTGGTTGGAGGATGTGCGTGCGGGGGGGGCGCAAACATTTTTCTTGTAAACAAAGGGGGGCCCGGCAAAAAAAAGTTTGGGAACCACTGCGTTAATGTAACATTGACATCATTTCCTCACACACTGACCTTCTTCTTGGATCCGGCGGCGCTCAGAGCAGCGATTTTACTCTCAATATCAGAAACCTGCAGATGGAACAAACATGAAGGGAAACTGTTGGGTTTGCTTATTAAAAACAGGAAGAGTTGAAAAGCAAGAAATCTGTGTTTATTCCAGTATCAGCCATTTCGTTCCTAGACACTGCGTAAACATGACCATGTCCATCCAGAGCCATCGACCCACCTCGCTCTCAGCACTCTGGACTCTGGCGGCGGTCAGTGCCACCACGTCCTCAAGCTCCGACAGTTCCGAGTCCGTCGTCCCTCCAAACTGATTCTTGGCACTCTGCTCGAGCCGCTGCAGCTTCGACTCCAGCTCGTAGGACTGACCGGCCGTGATGTACACCTAGACAGGTAACAGGACAGACCCCTGGGTCAGCTGACACGCCTCCAGACCACTGAGAATGATGGTGATGATGATGAAGACAGGCCTGAGTATCAGTGAAACACACTGGTTCTCTGACTGACTCAATCACTGAACAGGTAACAGGAGAAGACCTGGTCTCATCAGAGGATGAAGAGTTCAGTCATGAGGAACTTTACATCATGACATGATGACCTGATGATGATGAAACTAGAAAAAATCCCTTATATTGTACACATTCTCCTAACGGGTCATTTTTACTGATAACTTTAAGGCTATTGAACAATAATGAGCATAGACCTGGTTTTACCAATTGTTCTGGGGCATGTTTCAAATGATCATGTAACCTTTTCCTAAATCTAGAACTGCTGTAACTGGACTCAAACTGGACTGAGACTGGACCCAGTGTGTTTGACCGACACCAGCCCTGTCGCTGATGGACGGACACACAGCAGCCGGGAGGGTTAAAGCCAGTCCAGACATTTCCGTCATGCTTCGGACGAGGTGGAGGGTTGGGTTTCAGGGACAATGAGGTGTGCAGTTCATGTTGGAGGCTTACATTTTCCTCAAGTTCCCTGAACGCATCATCGGCCTGCTTTACGTCAGTGCCTACTAAGTGGGACCTGTCGATCGGCTCTGAGAGGCCGTACTCGACCATAGCGTTTTCTGTGGCATTAATGGTTCTCAGGACCTCAGTGGTGAGGTCACAGAGGGCGGCGGCAGTCGATCTCTGAAAGCCATGTAGAGGGACAGATGTTAGCAGCTGGAAAACAACATCCCATCCTGCAGCAGCTACCGGGCTGGACGCCCCACAGCACCACAGCGTTTCTTGTGTCTGACTTGTGTCTCTGGGAGGTCATGTTGCGATTAAAAAGGACTCTGCACATAAAAAAACCTTTCTACATTTAAATGTGGTGCACACCTTTTGTTCCTAAAATGGTGGCATGTGTTTCAGACACACCTGACCACAGTGTTAAAAACTATTCTGCTGATTCCCCAGCTATGATTCAGAGGCAGACGAAGAGGTTTCCCAACACTCAGTGCTTTTACAGATTTCTCCTCCTGTTTGGTGTCACATGACTGAGCAGAGGTTTAGTTTTTAGGTGAACACCTGTACAGGTGAGGGGTCCATGTGGTCCAGGCAGGTAGCTGCTGAGCTTCACAGTAACAGTAACCTAACAGACAGCTGTTAGTCAATGCAGGAGGCAGCAGGTTAGTGAGGACTAGTCCGTGATGCATCAGAAAGAGTTCTCCTCCATCAGGAGGTCACTGGACGTCTAGTCTGTAGACGTAGGTTTACTAGGACAGGAACCACACCTCATTTCTCATTATTTTTTTTTTGGTCACAGATGGAATAAGAAAACCAATGAGAAGTTTAGAGAAACGTTCAGTATTTTCAGGAGTGGATGAGGACAAAAACATGAGAATGAAGAAGAAACACGGTGTTCAGACCCATTATAGATGGCGTAAAACAGCGTTTTTGGGGAGAAGCCAAGCCATGCTGTAGAAGCACTGAATGTATCACACATGGGAACCTGGATGTTTATGAGACATCAGACAAAATAAAGAGTTAAAAAACCTTTTAGACTTTATTTTGTTCTTTGAAAACAAGGTTAAAAACAAATATGCCATCAAATGAGTGTGCACTGATCCAAAAGTAAGGTTTTTACAGCCGAATCATGAGAAATTAGAACATCGGATCCACTGGTGGTCTGAGAAACCTCCAGGTTCCCATTCTCTGGATTTATGGGTTGGAATTCAATGAATTCTGCAAACAGTGGACTGAATCAGTCTTCCTACCTTCTGAGCCTCAGTGGGCATGTCATCACTGGATGAGCTCAGTTCTTTGTCCTTCCGGGAGTTCAGAGCGATTGCTGGGCCACCCTTCAGTCCAGCCAAACCTTTACCCACAGAAAAGGACTTCTTCCCAGCCTCGTCGTCCGATGACGGGCCCTTATCACTCAGGTTCCCCGCCAGCTCACTAAGCTTCCTTCTCAGTTTCTCCTCCTCATTCTGAGCTGATGGATTTGATGCCTGCTGTAAAACAAAGTTGCAGGATGTTTGTACTGACTGGTTTCAGGAAATGATCTCACATTATCCCACATCATCATCGCATCTCACCTCATTTACACCAGGTGTAATCTTTTCCTCCAGGCGGTTCAGCAGACTCTCGATGGCCGACATTCGTTTGCTCAGTTCATTTATCTGCAATGTAAAATCAACATGAACACCAAGGAGACAATTTTGTATGACAGAAAGACTCCATGTCAGTAACAATATCTCCTGGTTCTTTATGGCTGAGATTATACGGACTGAAACTTTTTTGTACAAAATACCGTGAAGAAGAAAAAAAGGCAAAACATAGAATTAAAACAGGTTTTCCAAGAATCAAGAGAAGAAAATCCAATGTTTATGCCAACAAAACTTAATTTCCAGTGACTTGATTGTACTTACCGGAGGGGCTTGTCCCAGGTTCTCCTGGGAGGAGGTTCTACTGCCCCTTCGGCGGTGGGGTGGTTGTTGGTACATCTGCGGGTACCTCTGGTACTCCTCCTCGTCTGATGTGTCAACGTACTGCTGCCGAGCCACTGACGAGGTGATCTTGGACAGAGAGCGAGTCCGGACCATCCGATTCTCTCCGTTGTCATCTGATAACAAACACAGGTAAACATGGACACACAAAAACACTCAGGTGGATGCAGACCTACAAAGATGGACAGGTAAGTAAAAACATTCAGGTAAATGTACATGTTGGAAATAAAAAGTAGCATGTCGGACATCCAAAGTAGAAATTTTATCTAAACCTGATAATAAGTAAAATTTGCAATTAGTTATCCTATCCAGTCTGACAGGCTTGTTTTGAAGGCCTCTGCTTTAAATTTAAAAAAGTTTGATGTGATAAATCTGTGAAACAAAAGCTGTGATTCCTCCAACAGACAGCAGGTGGAGCCCCAGTGAAAACAGCTACGGGACAAACAGCATTTCCATTAATTCCTGCATTTCCATAAGGTTACTCCCAGAAGTTTTCTGTGGGAAGGTAAATCATGGTGGACAGACTCTGTGGGCCCCAGTAACCCCCATATAGATCTCAGTGGTTTAAACAGTTTATTTTGTTGAACATGTGAAATTGGTTGTGTATTTTGGGACCTGCACCACGTTGCTGGAAGAGCGGTATGCTGGTATACTGACCAGGTCTCATGGCATATCGGTCCAGGCTCTTCCTGCGGTTTCCTCTGTGGCTGTAATGGTCGTAGTCCACGTCATTCCTATAGTACCGATCATCCTGCTGCTGCTGTGAATCCAAAGTTACACACATGGTTTTAGATCTCTTTTTTATGTTTGCTTTTCATAACTTTGACTTACCTGCACAGACGGGCGGCGTGAGTGAGGCAGATAATCCTCATTGTCAAAGTCCATAGGATGAACAGACAGCAGACGTTTGTTCTTCCTCATCTGAAAACACCTCACGTTAGGCCTGAATGTGGATTATTTCATAAAACAGACGTAGAATCACATTTTGATCACTTTTATGTTTATTACCACTTTGTAGCGCTGACCCTCGAATTCTCCTTGATCATCCTCATTGCCATTATATGCGTCTGAAAATGCAACATGTTTTGTCATTATTCTGCCCAGTTTTAGTTTTAGATGATGCTCCTTTGGAACCATTTGATTCCATAGTTAATTTTGAACAGTGCTTTGTAAAAAAGCAAATCATTATTAATGTGTACATATTTGTATGTATACCACATGGTTAATTATGGAGTTCCACAAGGTTCTTTACTAGGACCAAATCTATTCACATTATACATGTGAATAGACATATATTTTCACTGCTATGCAGATCACACACAACTTTATCTATCCATGAAGCCAGTTAACACACACCAATTACCGTAGTTTTGGACCCAGATTACCCCGCGAGGCTCCTGACTACTGTAGCCATAATGCTCCGACAATACATCAAGCGGTGTGGCTTCGTAGCTTACCAAAGTCATACTAAAACATTTTTGACAGATTTTTGAGCGCCGTGTACCACATAAAATCGGTTTGAGGTCAGTAAGCACAACCAGAATTCATACATAAGGTGCACCGGAGTATAAGGCACACTGTTGATTCTTGAGAAAATAAACGATTTTAAGTGCGCCTTATAGTGCGGAAAATACGGTAGTTAAACTGCAGGAATGTCTTAAAGACCTGGATGACCTCTAATTTTCTGGTAGTCATTGTACTTTTTGTTACTCTACTCTCTACTCTAAGCCTTTGAGCTGACGTTCTTTTGATTGGCTAAGTCCTGGAAGCCTGGCTTTGTTCGGTGAGTCTTAGCGTTGGACCAGCAGCTGTTACCTTTACATGATTAATTTGAACCTTTGCCCATAGTTACCAGGAACATTTGACAGTAACATTTAAATAGCATGGTAAATGAGAAGAAAATTTCCAATTGAAATCTATTAATAGTAAAACATTTAAGAAACTCACGATTGTGGACATCCGGCATACTCTGCGTGTCATCATCACGCCCACCTGAAGCACCAACACCAGTTGTCAGTTAGCGTGTAACCTCAATAAAACCCTAAAAAGCTCACAGTTGACTCATTATCTCTGAATTCTTTAACATAAGGCAAACTCACCTTCTCCGTTCAGCCTCTTGTACAATGACCTCATCACTTTGGCACTACCAAAGCGCTTGAAACGGTTTCTCACGTTGTCATGGTACCAGCCCAGAGTCCCGATCTTGAGCACCCTGAACAACACAAGTGCAGAATATAGAGAATATAATAAACATCTACCATAAAAGACACTACCATGACCACCAAATAACTCTGAGCTAACGCTGACGCAGTGCTCTCTGCTGGTGGAGGCTCACCTGTTCATGCGGCAGTTGTCGCACACCCAGCCGTGCTCCTTCTTGTTGTAGCGGCTGCAGGACTTGCAGGTGTACATGCGACAGTCCAGACACTGGCGTTTGCTGTTGACCAGGAACTTGAAGGGCTGCAGGCAGCGGATACAAAGCGAGTCGGACAAGTTGCTCTGAGAGCCCAGCAGCTCTCGTTTTGAGTCCTCCTTCTCAATCTTATTCTTCAGCTCACTGCAAAAGACATGAAAAGATAGTCACAGAGTAATGTGCATATTTCCACGAGAGAAATCCCACGCCTGGACCGTTATTGACCGCCGCCATGATTCTAGCCTACGTCACAGGGTCATGTGCGCTTTTTACATCCAACACGAAAACTGCAGTCGTGGTGCGGCCCGGGCATTTTACTAGAGACCGGCCCGCCATTATAGGAAAAACCATAAAGCCTTTGAATGAAAACAAACACTGTTGTGACAGTGATGTACACTGTTCTGATGGTATATATGCATCATTCTATCAATCGTTTGTTGAAAGATTCAGATAATTATTTATTAAAAGCTAGATATTTTAAATGAGAATAAGAAAGAAAAGTATTTTTTTGTGCCCCCCTCTCCCTGTTAATGCCCTACCTGCCCCCTGGCAAAACATTGCTAGACCCGCCCCTGCACAGTTACCAGCTGTCAGCTACGTAGAAAAGGATCCTGGTGTTATTTGTCTCTCAGAAACAGTTCATAACTTCCCTTCAACTCATTCATGTCACCTAAAAGGTAAACCTGTTTCTCCATCACCTGTTCAGCTCTGATGACTCAGTAAGGACATCTCCTGGTTTCATCTGCATGTTTCTCTCTCACCACATATCCAAACCGACATCATGAGCAGCAGCTTTACAGCTGTGGCTCCAGCAAACATCAGCTGATACTAGAAATTAATATTAAATAAATTCTAACAACAGCTGATCAAGCTTAAACGTGCTGCTGTTGTTTAACGCGACATCCGCTGGTTTCCTCTTTCTGGCGCAAAGTGGGCGATAAACAAACAAGAGAGAAAAGCCGATCAGCTGATCATTGATCAGTTTCATGATTGAAGTAGAAACAGGAGAGGGAGGGGGAGAGAATGAGAGGAGAAGAGGCAGCTGACAGCGTAAAGACGCAGAATAACTCCAGCTTTGTGTCTTTTTCATTCTAGCTGAAGTTCGGGACAAACTGCGTTCCTTCTCACCTCAATACGAAACGCGTAATATTTTCTCTGAATGCGGGAAGATTCCGTTTTTTACGGGACGGTTGGCAACTCTACTAACTAGCCTTATGAATAAAATAAAGTTCACTATCAGTAACATCATAGCACCCAACCAGCTGTATAGAAACTCCGTCATGCTAGCTAGCACGCAGTACGAGTTATTGTAACTGACTGTAAAAAGTCAGCACAACGAAAATAAACTCCACCTAAACTTGGTTTATATCTGACCCAGATAGACTGCAGGTCATAACTTCTTACCTGAAGTTCAGTTCACCTGACACTCGGACCACCTCGGGTCTCTGCTTCTCCTGCCTCCCCTTTCCCTCATCCACCTGCTGGCCTCCACCACTTGCTAATGTCACTGAATCTGTGGAAGCCCCGTGATAGCCACCACACGAAGTAACGAATAACGACCCTATCTAAATCCCAGTAACGATTAACGCATTCCTGATTTTGGCATAATAACTAGTTACCGTGCTCGTTACCACAATAATAACATAGTTACTGTAACGCATTACTTAATAACGCGTTAGTCCCTACACTGCCCACAGCCCCTCAATAATTGGCTCTGAATGAATCGTGTGTTCTCCCTTCTTCATGTGATCCATCACTTAACCAATGTCCACATGGAGGCCCACCAGCCTCAGACTGAGAACCATGGAGGGGCTGAGCCACAAAAACCTTCAGAGTATGCGACGACCACGACTCCAAATCAGATCTGTTTATCTGGCGATGGGTCACAGGGACAGGAATGGAGAGACCTCCCTCTCTGCAGCCACCTCGTCTAGCTTATTTGGAGGAACACAGAACCCTTCCCAGGCCAGCCCAAGGATCTAATCTCTCCTGCTGTCCTGGATCTACATCAGGCCTGCTCCTCCTGGTAGGAGCTGGCAGCATGCTCCTTTTGAACTCTAGTCCAAATCCCTCCCAAAAGTCTGAACTCCTCACCTGTCCAGTTCATCAGTCCACTGTATAAAAATAAGTCTTCTTACAGATTTCATTTTGGTTTCTTTCATAGTTTTAAATGTTGAATTCTGATCAGTTTTTATTGATTTCTCGGTTTGTTTTGTACGCTTGTTAAAGGATGAAGATGACAACATGTTCCTGATGATTTCTCTCCAGTCATGAGTCCCTGTGAGGCTGCTCCCTCCCCCCTGGGGCTGATGGGAGTTGGAGTGTTTGGAGGAGACACAGAGCGTCTTTGTGAGGCAACTCCGTGTGACCGGGGCGTGATCGAGGGCAACAACAACAACGTCTTTCACGCTGGAATTCCTGCAAACTTCACATGAACGAAAACAGCTCCAACTCCAGGACTCACACAAAGTTTAGCTACAGAGAGAAAGTCTGGGAAAGTCTGGGGTTTATCTAAGACACAGGTGTTGGACTCCAGGCCTCGAGGGCCGGTGTCCTGCAGGTTTTAGGTGTGTCCTTGATCCAACACAGCTGATTTAAATGACCTCCTCAACATGTCTTGATGTTCTCCAGAAGCCTGTAAATGAACTAATCATTTGATTCAGGTGTGTTGACCCAGGGTGAGATCTAAAACCTGCAGGACACTGGCCCTCGAGACCTGGAGTCCCCTGAACTAAGGCTTAAAAATATCAACTCTGAGAGGAAAACATGCCAAAAACAGCTTAAAATTCACTGAGGGAATGTCTGAAGTTCATTTCAGTTTGTTTGTTTTTACTGTGTTTACTTTTGTTTCACTAACCTGGCAACATATTTGATGCTTAATCAGTTTTAAAAAGGACTTAATTCACTCTCTGATTCTTTGTACATTGATTGATTTTTGATTTGCCCGTTTTTGCCCATCTTGTTTTTCAAAAACACTGAATACATACAATATTCAAACTAACATTTAAATGTGTAGAAGCTTCAAATGTTTTTTTTTTATTTCTGCAGCAAGTATTTTCTGTGTGCTGTTATTAATGCTGATATTTCAGCTTCAGTTTGAAAAACATCCTGAAACTTTAGTAATGTTTCTGATATTTGTACACGAAAACTCTGAGTGTGGGAACGAGTACCTGAGCCTCTCTTCTTCTTTCTTGCGGAGGTTGAAATCTCGTTGAATCACCTCCCAAACATGTTTGGCCTCTTCATCCGTTAGACGGGAAAGATCCAGCTTACGCTCCATGACACTAAAAGAATCACTCAATCAATCAAACAAACAATCAATCAAAAAGTCATATGAGGTGGCAGTTGTGGAGTTCTTCAGGGTTTCGTTGTTGGTCCTCTGCTTTTAGTAACAAGGTTTTCTTTTTTTTAAGTTGTACAACTTGTTAAAATGTAAAGATATTCTAGAAATACTTGAGGTAATAAATAAAATATTTTAGAAAAATATAGTGCACATAAAATACTTTGATAATAAAAGCATGAAAAAGACAAAAGTTTTCAGATAAAAAGAAAAAACAACTTTGACTTGACAAATCTTTAGAACAAAATTATGTGATAACACATTTTAGACAAACAAAATTCGGCTAAAATATTTATAATTCTATATAATGAGAAATTTGAAAAAAAAAATCTTAATAAATAAATAGTAAATTCCTATTAAAGCAAAAAGCTGGAAATATTTTAAAGCAACATATTTTTTCAAGAAAAAAAACCCCAATATATTTATGAAAAAGCTATAATATATCAGAAGTAAAACATTTTGCCTGGCCAGCCACAGTAAGTCTTTAATATTTAAACATCAATTTAGAAATACTTTGAGGCAAAAATGAAAAATAGAAATATGAAAAAATATAATTAGAGCAAAAATCAAGCTTAATTTTTTTTGAAATTGTGAGTTGTGTCAACAAAAAATACATTTTCTTTTATGGGTTCTTTTATTTAATTAAAGAACAAACCAAATACTTATGGAAAAAATAACAATACACATTCAAGAGAAAAATTTTAAGTATTTTATTCTAATTAAATATTATTAATTATATCAAAAATTAAAAATGTAAATACTCTGAGAATAAATAGATGTAACAAATAACTGTATAACTTGAATTTAATATGTTTTACCCTGATCAGTGGCAACAATCAGCTGTGATGGATCCACCATTTTTATTTTATTTTATTTATTATTTTACAGCTGGGATGCCAGCAGCTTTATAGCTTTTAAAATGATCAGGTCTAAATGATCTTCCTACATTAAAAAATGCTCAATGCATAGTTATTTATACATATATTTAATTAAACAATATATGTCATGTGATCTGCCCACGATTACCTTTGTGAGCTCAACAGAGTCGGAGGTGTTTGTGGATTTATTATCATTGTTTTTCTAATAATTATAAATAATCAGATTCGAGGATGTCCAGCTGCTGAAGTCTCTTTTACTTTGAAACATATGAGATGAACATGGTTCAGTGTCAGCTGCTGGTCTGTCACCACACCCACAAACTAAACTCTCACTAAATTTAAACCTCAATCTGCAAAAACATTTACAATAAAAGACTTTCCAAATAAAAGTCTGCCAGGCTAAAAACAACAATAGTTTACTGTTTATGTGCCTTCAGAATAAAAGCCTGTCAACAGTATGAAGTTAAATAAAGACAAGTCAGTGAGCGTTGTGTGATGTGTTGTGTGAGACAGAGGCTTCATTCAAAGCTCAGATTAGATTTAAAAACTAATTCGTTTAAACTCTGATGAATTTAATAAAGTTCATAAATGAGATTAAAATTCAGTGAAAAACAGTAAAAACTCACCCGGTGTGTGTGTCTGCAGCTCGATGATGAGATGAGCGAAACTGAACTGAGAACATCAGCTGATCACATGACGACACCTCTTGACACAGACACACACACACACACATTCACACACACAAACACTGTAACACATCTGCAGGCTAAACTCTGAAAAACCAAATCAGACATCCACAGTGAAGACGACAAACATCCAGGGACACAAACTGAAATTAAAAGTGTGACAAGTGTGAAGCATTCAGAGTCAAAGCTCAGTTTGTCCAACAGCAGGTCATGAGACCTGAGATCATTTGACATCATCAAACGCTCAGTGAAGACTTTTATTCTGACATCGAAGATATGACTTAACACACATTAGATATTAAGACTTAATACTTTTATACGTACAGATGAATGCTGTGAACGAGATAATAAATACAAAGAAATAATTCTGCATGAACTTGAGTGTATTTATCTTCAATAATAATAAATGTGACTGTAAGCCACTTACAAACATAAATACACATGATATGGCGAGAATCTGATAATGTTGTTGATAATAATTTAATGTCTTATAACATGATGTCATAAAATCACAAGGAAACTTTTTTTTCCCCAATAAAAATTTTATTTTCAGACTTTATGTGTCACTGCTTCAGCATCACAGACTGGAAAGTCTTCCGGACTGCCGCGAACAACAACATCAACAATTATGCCGAGTACGTAACAGACTTTATTCATAAATGCACCAATGACGTCGTATTGTACAAACTTACCCCAACCAGAAGCCGTGGGTTAACGGAGAGGTCCGCGCAGCGCTCAGAGCGCGGACTGCAGCCTTTAAATCCGGAGACCCAGGTGAATACAAAACATCCCGGTATGCACTCAGGAAAGCAATAAAGATGGCCAAGGGACAGTACAAAGAAAAGGGGGAACTCTGCTACAGCAACTCCAACACCAGGAACATGTGGAGTGGTCTGAAGACTGTCACAGACTACAAGGGAAACAGCAGCAGAGTGAGGGAGGTAACTGCTTCTCTACCTGACGAGCTTAACACCTTCTATGCACGCTTTGATAAACATATATCTCAGGAGCTTTTGCTGGAAGAAGACAGCTGCCCTCTTCAGATATCTCAGGCAGTCGTGTGTAAATACTTCAGAAAAGTAAACACTCGGAAAGCTCCTGGATCAGACAACATTCCAGGTCGTGTTTTCAAAGCATGTGCCCACGAGCTGGCAGATGTCTTCACAGACATTTTTAACCTTTCCCTGCTCCAGTCTGCTGTCCCAAAATGTTTTAGGAGGACCACCATCATCCCTGTCCCTAAGAAAACTAATGTGAGCTGCCTAAATGACTATCGCCCTGTAGCACTCACCTCCATTGCCATGAAGTGCTTTGAGCACATAGTCAAAGCTCACACATCCTTACTCCCTGCTTCACTTGATCTGCTCCAGTTTGCCTACAGGCCCAACAGATCTACAGATGATGCAGTAGCAGTTGCACTTCACACTGCCCTCTCTCACCTGGACCACAAAAACACATATGTGCGGATGCTGTTCATCGACTATAGCTCCGCCTTCAACACTATCATACCATCCAGACTCGTTATGAAACTCCGTGACCTGAACATCAACTCCTCCCTATGCAGCTGGATCCTGGACTTCCTGACAGACAGACCTCAGGTGGTTCAGATCGGCAGCAACACCTCATCCACACTCACACTCAGCACAGGTGGCCCCCAGGGATGAGTGCTCAGCCCTCTGCTGTACACCCTGTTCACCCATGACTGTACAGCAACACACAGCTCCAACACCATCATCAAATTTGCAGACGACACCACCATCATCGGCTGCATTTCTGATGGAGATGAGACGACATACAGGGCAGAGGTGAGAGCCCTGACATCATGGTCCCGCGACAACAACCTACTGCTTAACGTCAGCAAAACCAAGGAGCTCATCGTGGATTACAGGAGACTGCAGAGAGGAGCCCACACCCCCATCCACATCGAAGGAGCAGAGGTGGAGAGAGTCAGCTGCTGCAGATTCCTGGGCATCAACATCAGCGAGGATCTGAGCTGGTCACAACATGTTGGTGTGATCACAAAAGCAGCAAGACAGCGGCTCTTCTTCCTGGGGCGCCTGAGAAGATTCGGCATGAACCCCAGAATACTTACAAACTTCTATCGATGCACCATTGAAAGTATTCTGACTGGCTTCATCACCACTTGTTACGGCAGCTGTAATGCTCTGCACCGCAAAGCTCTGCAGAGGGCGGTGAGATCAGCACAGCGCATCACCAGAACTGAACTGCCAGCCATGCCGGATCTCTACAGACAGCGCTGCACGAGGAAGACACAGTGGATCCTCTCTAAACCCAGCCACAGACTTTTCTAACTCCTGCCGTCCGGCAGGCGGTTCAGGAGCATCCAGACCCGCACTACCAGACACAGGGACAGTTTTTACCCACAAGCCACCAGACTTTTGAACTGCTGACATTCCATACGCACCACTACACACTCACTACAATTACAGGACTCTGCACACTGTCACTTCAACAAATGCTACTTAAATGCTCATTGCACAACTTTTTACAACCTGCAGATACTCTTGCACAAACTAGTAAATACCAACTTGTCTTAAATGTAAATACCAACTAAATTCTCTAATATTTAATACTTTTTTCCTCTCCTTTTTATTGTTGTTATTATTATTATTATTATTTTATTACTACCACTGCTATTTTCTGTTATTTTCTTCTCAATATAACTGCACACTCTCTATATGCTCATGTAAAGCTAAGGAGTACGACCCAAAGAATTAAATTATGGATAAATGTGGCTACACTGATTATCTGTACATGACAATAAAACGTGAAACTTGAAACTTTATGATACAATCAATCCACTCCTGGGCTTTTATTTTGAAATTCACGGGGTAAGTTATGTAATTATGGGTTGAGGGTGAGAACATTTAAAAGGTAAGTTTGCTGTTTTTAGGAAACTATAAAAATCAGCTGTTTAAAGGAAGACGTTTAAAACATTAAAACTTATTCCTGGGCTTTTATTTTGGTGAGTGGGTTATTGTGATTTAAAGTATGCTGTCAGTAATACTCAGAAAAAATATTTAAATAAGTGAAAAAGCTTAAGTCTAAATAAAAAAAGAGTTTTGATTTAAGCTGAGAACTGTTTTAATAATTAAAAAATAAAAATGAAATGTCTTGAAAACAAAAAAACTTTAAATAAATAACACTGTCGACCTTTACAAATTTAACAGGGAAAACTTACAGTGAACTTTGAATCAGACTGTAATTTTCTTAAAACCAACAGTTAATATTTTGTAATATTTGAATTGTAATTAAAAATGATTTAAGCTTTTAACAACAAACCACTGTTATTTATACAGCAGTGTAAAACAACCATAGCTGACACAAAGTGTTGCACACTGGAATGAAATAATACGAAAATATAGAAGATAAAAATAAAAAACATCAAACATGTCAAAGAAAAAACAAAAAGAAACAACAAACAAACAATCAGTGCAGTATGTGAGTGTGACCACAGGGGGGCACTGTCTGTTTGAGAGTCATCCTCTGATCTGCTCTGATGGCAGTTTTAATGATTACACTTTGTTTGCTGTCAGTCAGCTGATCGCTTCATGGAGACAAATGAAGGGATTTATTTATGATTGATTGATAGGACAAGGGTTGCTCCTGCACATGCTAAGTCACAGCTGTCATTGATCGAAGCTCTGACCTGCTGATCAATCAGTAAATCAGACACAGCTGTTCACGCCCTGTGACACCTGAGACCAACTGAGCGCGCTCAGAAAAACACCTGCAGCCAGGTGAGTGTTCTCCTGCCCCCTGCTGGTCACAACTGCTGGGGACGCGTGGGACTGCAGCTGCTGGGGACGCGTGGGACTGCAGCTGCTGGCTCAGTGTGACTCATCAGTCAGGATTAGCTGGATGGACCTCAGCCAGGGGAACTCCTCCTCCTCCTCCACCACCTCCTCCTCGGACAGTCTGCTTATTTAGTCGCTGCAGAAGCAGAAAACCGTCAGAGGGTCATTTATCATAACTCATAAATAACCAGAGAAGACAGCTTCACGTGGACGAATAACATCATTACTCTCACTGATTATTAAATTTAATGAGTTTTATTATAAAAATAAACCCACAACACGATTCATACAGATCAGTGACCTAAACACATTTAAACATTAAAAACAGTCTTATTATCGTACTGGAAACACTTAAAACATAGATGTTTTAATTTGTTTTAAGATTAAAAGTACTTTAAATATAACTATTTAATTTAAATGATCCTGCTGTAGTATAAATAACTGGCTGAAACATGAAGCTGCAGTTCCTGTGACGTGCAGCAGGGGCAGCAGTGAGTCAGCCGCCCATGTTGCAGTAAACATGCTTACAGCCTAATACACAAACAGGCTGGTCTCTATAGATAACATCCCCCCTTTATAACAGCTGTATGGGGGGAAACCCTCCTGTATGTATTCATTAGGGGTGCAACAATACACAAAATTCACGGTTCGGTTCGATACTTTGGTGTCACGGTTCGATATTTTTTCGATACAAAAAAATGTTCATGCCTTTTTTAATTTGTAATTTATTAAGATTATAAATATTTCTTTTAACTCAAAAATACAGTTTTTAAATGAAATGTTGCTGAAAGAACAAAATAATAAAAACAATAAAATAATTTGGTTTATTACAGAGAAATGTCCTTTTCCAAAATAAAAGCTATGCTATGCCCTGTATTGCACAGAAATGCCTTCCTAAATATATTTTTATACATTTGAAATGTTCTAAAAACAAGGTATCAACCACATACAGTTCTGCATTATTTGGGGATCCCTGACTGTATTTTCTATTCTTGGCAGAATATAAAACAAACATGAAAACAATTTTAGAACCATTGTTCTGTGGTGTACAGAAAACACATGAAAACTTAAATCTGGTAAAGCTATACTTCACATATTTTCTGTTGTGCATACTTAGCACCATGTAAAACAAAAAAAAAACCACCATGTAAAGAATAAAAAATAAATAAAAATAAAAGCTATTCTATACTCTTCTTCTGGGGTATATTCTCAGCAGCATATTAAACAAATGAGGTACCCATAAAATGAACCCTTCTTTAATGGACCTCCCCTAACACTCATCTTCTGGAGTGCTAGCACTTAGCTGCATATACAGCTTAAATAAAAGGTCCACTTAAATACAAACCAAAACACAGTTTACTCAATTTCGATGTTTTTCTTTAGAAAAATTACGATATCCACACGTTCTGCTGACAGTACAGATCTGCTTGCTGTGACAATGTCACCTGCTGTGGAAAACACCCTCTCACTTGGGACAGAGGTTCCAGGTACAACCAAGTAACACTGTGCCAACTTGGAAAGATGAGGGTACAAGCTATGATGTTCCTTCCACCATCTCAGTGGGTTACCATCTGTGGGAATGCAGTCTGCTAACCTGTACAAGTTAATTTCCTCCTCTGCCACTTCGACTGCAGACCTGGTCCTTGGCTCCTGTGCCATGAACAGTTCTCCAAACAACTCCTTCATGGCCGACTTTTTCTCTGGTGGAGATGTTGATGGTGAATCTGAAGAGTTTGCTGCTTGAGTCTCTGCGGAGGTCGCAGTTTTTGTGGTGCCTGCAGCTTGGTCCTGAGGAATTACAAACAACCAGACTGTTAATTGTATTTGTTTAAATAATATTTATAAATCAAGCAGTAGCAAAATAAAATTTCAAAAATGAAAAAAAGAATACCTACTTGTTCAATGCTCAGGACAAGTTCTCTGCTGAGTGCTCCATAGACTCTCAGCTGAGTGACATCATCCAAGTGTCGCAGGGACTTGATTCGAGGATCTAATGCTGTGCACTTGTGTAGGTAATTCTGAAGGGCAGGATCAGCGTATCTCTGCTCCAGGTCCTCCCTGATGTTCTTTTTTACATCTCTCACTGCTGGGCTGTCATCATCAGACTGCACCATAGAGTTCAGGATGTTCATATAAGTGGCAGGATCATGGATGCTGTTGGAGATGACGCTTCACACATCATGACTGTCTCAGTTTTTAGGGTTTTCATGACTGTAATGAGATTTTCATGTTCTTCCTGAGTTAGATTCTGAATGTTCTTCATACTCTTCTTCACAGTACTGTCGGCCATAGCAGCATACACTGCAGCTTGCTGTTCAAGGTATGTTTCCATCATATCATGAGAGGAGTTCCACCTAGTTGGAACATCTTGAATCAGTTTTTTTTCACTAAGCTGCAGCAGTTGCTGTTTTTTCTTAAACACATTGCATCCTGTTGTGCTTCTGTGAAAGAAGGAGACAATTCTTCTCATCTTTGCCAGGAGATGGGAAACCTTCTGCACTGTCATTCCTTTCTGAGCAGCTATATTAATAGTATGCGCAAAACATCCAATTTGTGGCCCCAGCCCAGCAGCTGTGACAGCATTAACTATGTTCTTAGCATTGTCAGTAGTTACAGGTATTATCACATTTGGTCGCACTAACTTCCAATCTTCCACAGCTTCTGACAGACCTTTGGCTAAGTCGTCAGTGGCGTGACTTTCGACCAGGCGTGTCTGCAACACACAGTTTTTCATCTGCCATTCCAGATCAATGTAATGTGCGGTGACAATCAGGTAGCTCCGTGTAGCTCTTGACGTCCAGCCGTCTGAGGTCAGAGCAACAGCGGGTGCTGCTGACACTGCCGTCTCTAATTTAGCTTTTGTCTCCTTGTACAAAGCAGGAACTGCGGTATCAGCATTTCCTGAAACCCGGTATTTTCTACAACAGAAAAGGGTCGCATGTCGACAGCAATAAAAGTAGCAATTGCCCTGTCGATTTCTTTTGCCCTCTTAGAATCATGTGCTAATGGCTGTCTAAATGACTCGGGTAAAGTTTGTAGCATGCGTGCTTGTTGTTGTTTTTGTCTGCTTCCACTTGTCTTTGCACTAGGGTGATGTCGGCGTAAATGTGCAGTCATATTTGTTGTGTTCCCACCGATGTAATTAAGCATTGCGTGGCACATCCGACATACTGTTGTAGCTTTGTCCACAACGCGCTTACCATCAGGATCATACTTCACATGAAAGCCAAAATAGTTCCAAATGCCAGATTTCAATGACGGTGGAGGAGGTTCCACTTCGGGAGGCGTTGAGGCAGTTGCCATGTTGCAACGAGCTTAACTTCTGTCTCGCTAGCTTGAGTGAATGCATGTGGGCGGTGCTCAGTGGATCTGCGCTCGACAATGCAGCCTGGGCGGAGTAGTCGAACGCAGATCCACTGAGCTCTCAACACAGACAGCATCGTCAGAAGAAAAGTTGATAAAATAAATATAAAATTTTATATTGTTCAATACATATGCGTACCGAACCAAAAGCACTGTATCGAGCGGTTCAATATCGATACATGTATTGTTGCACCCCTAGTATTCATGTCAGAATATTAGAGTGCTGAAAATAGTGGGTGGGGCTTTTGCAACAATATGTTTATTGAGTTTTTAGAACACACTAAATACAAATCAAATAAATCGTATACAGAAATATGAAAGAATATTCATCGATGAAAAAAACGTAAAACAAACAAAACAAAAACAAACAAAAGAAAAATGGATGGACTATACAAAGTGTCATTCCACCATATCCCTCACGGTTACGACAATTATATCACGTTATGTCTCTCCAAATTATGTGACTCCAGGTTCCCCGGATTCCACCAACACTTGTGAAAGGTCCGCTCCTTCCAGGTATAATATAAAAGGTTTCCAGACAATTTCAAACAGCTCCTTCTTCCCTTTCAAAATATAGGTTATCTTTTCCATAGCCAGAGATGCGGACATGTCCCGTAACCAATGCCCCAGTTTTGGTCTATCAATTTTTCTCCAATACAATGCAATTAGGTGTTTAGCATGAAAGAGGCACATATTTATGAGGGTCCTGATCTCTTTTTGAATTGTAGGAGTTGGTGGATAAAGTCCCAATAAAAATAATTTGGGGTCTGGATTTAGAGTTATATTCACTATCATGGTCCTGGGTTATCCCACATAGCAAAATTGGTATGGCCCAGATCCGGCCCACAGAACGTGCTTACACATGGCCCACGTACCACAAAGAATGACGGCCCTTTGGTGGGCCAGATCTGGTTTGCCAGAGGTAATCCACACATGGGCCAGCGGCAGACACACTGGTGGTCCTGTGCTGGCCCTGAACAGTTTCAGCTCTGGCCCCAGATGTCAGCCTAATGTGTACCTTAAACAAGCCATGGAATAACAACATGTCAAAACTTATAAAGCACTTTTCTACTCTGCCGGATTACTCAAAGTGCTCTATACAACATGCCACATTCACCCAATCACACTTTCTCTAAACTGAGTGCTTCCTAACTACACTCATACACATTCACACGCTTTACATGTAGACTGGAGGAGTCAGGGATCAAACCACTAACCTTCCGATCAGTAGATGACCTGCTCTACCTCCTGAGCTACAGCCACCCAGTGGTCACCATGAGTAAACCCTCACTAGGTTTTGTATAAAGTGTACATTCACAAACCTGTCAAACCTGCATTTGAAACGTTGGCTACCATAGCAGTATAGCATTAGAACATGGCATTTGGGTCTAACTAAAATAGGAAAATAGGAGCATAAACAGTGCCATCATTGCCAGACCTGGCCCACATCTGGTTTACATACACCCTGCCATGACACCAGTCAGTCAGAAGTGCCAGCTTGATGCCGGATCTGGGAAGACCTATTTCCTATGAGCTTGGGCCACATAAACCAAACCATAATCGGGTCAGATATGGCATGCCATCACATAGACAGTGCCATCTACACCAGGCCTGGCCCATATGTGGATGACACACCATGCCAGAAGTCAACCAGCAGTGCCGACTTGACACCAGATCCGGGCCAGACCTGTCTGCTATGTGGGATTTTCACCCAGGGTTCTTAGTTTTCTTGTGTTTTGTATTTTGTTCATTATTTACTACATGGTTCCTAGATTATTGAGTTAGTTTATTTGAGTTACCCTTGTGTATTTACCCCCTGTGTCTCCCTCCGTGTATCTGTCAGTTCCCATGCCACATTTCTCCTCCACTGGCCTGTAGGTGTAAATAGACTGCAGAGTCCTGGCCTGACGAGGTAGCTCTTCTGTGTTGTGCCATCTGCTTCGCCAGAGGTTGTTTGGTTTCCCCGATGTATAAATCCTGGCAATCCTCCTGGCACTTAACAGCGTACACTATGTTACTCTGTTTGTGTCGGGGGACCCGATCCTTGGGGTGGACCAAATTTTGGCACAGCGTGTTTTGGGGTTTAAAAGTCACAGAGACTTGGTGTTTAGAAAAAATGCGTCTCAGCTGTTCTGATACTCCTGACACATATGGGATCACTACAGGTTTTCTGAAAACTGTTACTCATGGCCTTTGATCAGTGGTCTTTGATCAGTGGGTTTTGGTCAGTGGTTGTTGATCAATGGTCATGAGAATTTGCATAATTATGATTAAAGAACTGACCTCCCAGCCCATTGTTCCTTCAGTGGGCTGGTTTCAGTCACTATGCAAATGTACTGTTTATAAGATTGGGGAAACCTGCAGTCAGCTGAGACTGAAGAAGTCACTTGGATGAGTGACGAAACATTTCTCCCACTGAAAATGCTACGTCCAGATGAACAGAATCAACTTTTGGAGATTTACTTACCTGGATGATTGAGCATGTATCAAGATCTCCCTTTTTGTGTGTTCAGTGATGTCGTTTCTTCTTAAATGTTATTTATTTTTGTATCTTAGTCATGTCTCATGGACATTTGGACTTCTACCTGTAGGTTCGCAGATAGAAGTGGTCCAGGTACTCGTCTGAAACCTAAAGGGATCCAAACCTGAGCACCACAACTTTTCACATCTCAATCTTCACACGCTGACTTCATGGCATCCCTAGCTAAACAGCTGAATACGTATCTGTCCAGACTGGCACCTGGAAAGCATTTTATTTGATCCAGGTTTGCACAGTTGAAACATCTGTTTCATATCTCAGCTGCTGTGCCTGATTTTTGTATTTTTACTTTATTTATATAGTGTAAAATCATAACAACGGTCAGCCCACGGTGCTTTATATTGTAAGGTGAAGACCCTACAACAATACAGAGAAACCCCAACTATCAGACAAGGCAACAGTGGGACGCAAAAACTCAATTTTAACAGGAAGAAACCTCCTTCAGAGCGTGGTGTGGTAAACAGGTGGTGGAGCCTCCGTCTGCTTGCTGTGAAATCAGTGATTCTGAGTCTGAAACCATGGAATAAATATGAAATAAACTCTGAAGTGTTTCAGTGCAACTCACACCGGGTCGTTTTTTAATGTATCTGAAGTTGGTTAGTTCACTCCAATCACAGTTGCAGAGCTTTCGTCTTCTTCTCCTGTGGATTCCTAGTTTCTGCTGTGACACATATAAAAGACAAAGGTGCAGGGTGACAGCTAGCTGAGGGTTTCAGGTTATAAACCAGCCCGTGACCCTGTCTCTGATGATTCCTGATGGGGCCGGTATATTTCCTGCTGACAGTTTGTTGCTCTGGCCTCAGTCAGCTGTTTCTGTCCTCTGTCAGTGTCTAATTAAAGACTCACCGTGCTTCATAAGGGTCGTTGTGTGAACGGTGCTCTGTGGCATTTATAGAAGCAGAGCAGGTCTGCACTGGTTATCACTGCAGTCTGCAATCAGATATCCCACAATGCCTCAGGAGGTCACCGCCTGAGCACCGCGCCCCATCACAGACCTGCGGGCTGAATCTGATGGGCAGTGTCACCGATAATGTCACCTATGATGTCACTGACGATGTAAAGCCGTCGACACAGAACGGCACATGGGCAGGAGTGAATGGTTGTGCTCAGACTGTAACAGGAAACCACTGAAGGTATCCACCCACTCACCTGTGATCAGCACACCTATCACAGCCATATTCACGTCACCTGATTCCTGTGTCCATGCCCGCCAAGCTCCAGTCACACAGACCTTTCTGACCTCCAGAAACTCCTAAACCACCAACAGTCAAATGTCCGGTTGTCATCAAGGAACGCACACTGATCCCAGAATCCCACAAAGAAGCTGACATTCAGCACTTCTTGTTTGTGTGGAAGTGGGCGGGGCTTAGATTAGCCTCAGTGACACATTTGAATGACAGCAGTCTCAGTGAAGGAGGTGCTGTGTGGAGCAACAGGTTTTAAGTGGGGAGGACTTGTGACCTTTGAACCCAGCAGGGTAAAGGGTCATCATGGGCTAAATTTATTTACCAGCAAACTTTTCCTCATCAAACTCAAACTTTCTTTAATTTTATGTCCTCGCTGTGACCTCTTCCCCCTCCTCCCCGTCAGCTCTGGAAGCTCTCCCTGTCACCTCTCTGTCCTCTCTGCTCCCAGCATGCCTCAGTGCATCTGCCTCTGAAACCCACCCCCCCCCCCCCCCTTCCCCCCCGAGCACGTCTATTCTAGACGGCGTTGAAAATAACCTCTAAAGGAGGCCATGAGCTCTTCACTGACTGTGGGAGAGAAATGAAGTGCTCTTTACATGAAACAGCAGGGGCAGTCAGATAAACTTTATTCACACATTTCATGGTTTACAAACAGGATCAATAAAGTTTAACAGATAAAAAACACAAAAGTATAAAAGCAGAGACAGTCCTTCTTCATCACTGCTCCCCCTCCTGATCCTCCTCCTCCTCCTACTTCTGTGTGAAGTCTATGTGTTGCAGCTGCACCTCCAACTTCCTCGTGTCCACCCTCAGGTGCTCCATGCTGACATAGCCGGGCTCTGGCGGTTGCAGGTTCATCGCCCTGACGGCTTGCTCCGCCTCCTGCTGGAGCTGCTTGGCAGTCAGCAAGAAGTGGGCGGTGCCGCTTTGCTCCATGCTCTGCTGGAGCTTCTCCTGCAGTTGGCAGCTAAGCTGCAGCTGCTCCCGGTAGCGCTCCGCCAGCACCCGCAACGTCGCCATCTTGTCGCGCTCCATGCCATCGATGCGCTCCAGCAGCTCGCCTTTCCGCTCCTCCAGGAGGGCGTAGAGGAGGTCGAAGCTCTCCCCCAGGCGCCGCCTCTGCAGCTCGCTGCTCTCCTCCACCAGGCACCGTGTCTCTTCCATCTGCATCATGGCCACCTGTACACTGCTATTGGCGGCAGCCAGCAGCTCGATGGTGGCGCGCACCTCACCCCGCTGGCTGTCATAGACAGCAAGCAGCGGCACCACTTGGCAGTCGCGGTGCTGGCCGAACACCTTGCACATGGAGCAGGTTGGCGTGGCGCAGGTGACGCAGTAGATGTTGATGCGCTCGTCCTCGTGCTCCTGGCAGCGCGGTGCCTCGCTGTCCTTGTCCTTAAGGGGCATGTCTTCAACGGGGTCTACCCCCTTCTCCAGCTGCTGCTTGTAGATGTCAATGATGTTCTCCACCAGCAGGTTCCTCTGCAGCCCGTACACGCCATGGCGGTCCAGCACCACCTTGAAGCGGCAGGTGGGGCAGCAGAAGGTGCCCCCCGAGAGGCGGTAGGGGTTCTGGGACTCGAACAGGTCGCCAGCACAGCCGCGGCACAGGTTGTGCTGACACGGCAGGATGACAACCGGCTTGGTGAACATATCCAGGCAGATGGGGCAGCTCAGCTGCTTCTCCAGGCTCTCCATGGCGACTGGCAGCCGCGGCGACAACTCTGCCCGGATCTCCATGCTGTCTGAGTGGTTGTGTCTGAGGAGCACGCCGCACCTCCGCTTTTATACCCGGGGACGGCAATGATCTGCCACTAGCCCCCTCTCAGGCTGTTTGTCTGGAGAAAATAACTCCAGACAAACCCCAAACCTGCGTGTGTCTGTTTGTGTGTGTGTGTGTGTGTGTGTGTAAACATCATGCGCCTTCAGGCAGCTCCAGAGTTTTCAGCTTTTATTGTGAAATGTTTTTTACAGCCTAAAAACAGGAAGTGGAACGTTGAGTTGACATCATCATCAGGGGTGTGGTTTCTGGCTTTGCCTCATTTGAGGGGTGGTGCAGGGCAGCTGCTGCTGCTCAGTGTTCAGACTCCTGAACCGCTGACCTCCAAATAAACACGACTGTGACCTGAGGCTGCGTGGGCTGTGACGTGGTGACTTAAAAAGCATCAGCTGTCCGCCCAATGTATCCCAGGGAACATGAGCATGTGTTCCCAGCCTTGCCGCTGGTTTACATCATTTAAACTGTTCCTTAGGTTTTGTTATGTAAAGTTTACATGTACTAAGACGCCAAGCTGTTTCAACAAACCTGTCAACATTACTGACCCCACAGAGCAGAGTGACGGTTTCAGTGTAGAGGGGATCGGGCTGATCGCTGCGGGACTCTGTCCACTTTGGTCAAACTCGTTGTTTTTAAATGTCTTATAGGAATAAACCTGACCTGAGAGTTTCAGCATGTTTGAGCCGCCGTACATCCATCACAGCAAACACGCGTGACATCTGCGTGTCAGTGCAGCATGTGGGGCAAGTGTGGGCTCAGCACAGGTGTGCTTTAAACCCTCCCCCAGCTGTGTCAGCTGCTGGGTGCAGGGAAACATCGCCCTCTGCTGGACGTCCTGCTCACCATCTGAAACAGGAAGTCCAGCAAATGTTGTTGATTTTTAAGACTTTGATGTTTCCACAGGGACCGGGAGAACTATTGATCAGATTATTGATTACTCCAGAATAAAGCTTCACTTCCTGTTTAATAAGTCTGAACAGCACAGAGTGGCTCAAGAGGAACTTTGCAGGTGTGGACTCTCAAACGTCATCAGTGGTCTGATCATTGATCCGTGTATTGATCAGAGGCTGGTTTCTTCCTGTCGTCAGAGAAACATCAGCCTGCAGCTGGATGGAGACGTGTGTTTAATGTGCAGCTTGACCTGTTTGGAGCTCACACATCGCCCACCCTTCATCATCATCATCCTCAGACCTCCACCCTCAGACATGTGATGACCTCACAGAGGGTGAGTTCATCATTCTCAGTCAGCTAAGTAAATGGTAAATGGCCTGTATTTGTATAGCGCTTTACTAGTCCCTAAGGACCCCAAAGCGCTTTACACATCCAGTCATCCACCCATTCACACACACATTCACACACTGGTGATGGCAAGCTACATTGTAGCCACAGCCACCCTGGGGCACACTGACAGAGCTAAGTGTCCAAGCCAAGCTCCTGTGGATTAGACACTTGAGCTGCTCGCTGATCAGGTGGTCAGGTGAGCACGCTGACATCATGCTGACATCACGCTGGTCCACTGTGTTATCCTGCTCAGACACCAAGGGAGCCTTTGGGAGCAGAGGTCACATGATGGACTGGTTGCGGGGATACCAAATCAATATGGGTCCTCAGGAAGTACAAACTGAACTCCAACCTGGTGCTGACCTTCTACCACTCGTCCAATGAGAGCCTGCTAACATACTGCATCACAGTATGGTACGGCAGCTGCACTAAGGCAGACAGAGCGAGACTTCAGAGTGTCGTCAACGCAGCACAGAATATCATCAGCTGCCCTCTCCCCTTCCTGATGGACATTTATTCCTCCCACTGCCTCAGCAGTGCAACAAACATCATCAAGGACAGTTCCCACCCTGGTTTCAACATGTTCAGCCTGCTTCCCTCAAGGAAGCATTACAGGTGCATTAGCACAAAGACCCACAGACTCAAGAACAGTTTCTTCCACCCATAACCACCCTGAAATCACACATGCACTGACATCATAGTTCTACCCCCCATTCCAAGAATTCCCTCTATAACCCACCACTGTGCAATAACCCAAACTGTACATACTATTTATTTACGTATTTGTTTTCTTTTTTATGCAATTGTACAGGGTGGTACATTTATATGGATACACCGTAATAAAATGGGAATGGTTGGTGATATTAAAGTCCTGTTTGTGGCACATTAGTATATGTGAGGGGGCAAACTCCTCAAGATGGGTGGTGACCATGGTGGCCATTTAGAAGTCGGCCATCTTGGATACAACTTTTGTTTTTTCAATAGGAAGAGGGCCATGTGACACATCAAACTTATTGGTAATGTCACAAGAAAAACAACGGTGTGCTTGGTTTCAACGTAACTTTATTCTTTCATGAGTTATTTACAAGTTTCTGACCACTTATAAAATGTGTTCAGTGTGCTGCCCATTGTGTTGGATTGTCAATGCAACCCTCTTCTCCCACTCTTCACACACTGATAGCAACACTGCAGGAGAAATGCCAGCACAGGCATCCAGTATCCGTAGTTTCAGGTGCTGCACATCTCATATCTTCACACCATAGACAATTGCCTTCAGATGACCCCAAAGATAAAAGTCTAAGGGGGTCAGATCGGGAGACCTTGGGGGCCATTCAACTGGCCCACGATGACCAATCCACTTTCCAGGAAACTGTTCATCTAGGAATGCTCGGACCTGGCACCCATAATGTGGTGGTGCACCATCTTGCTGGAAAAACTCAGGGAACGTGCCAGCTTCAGTGCATAAAGAGGGAAACACATCATCATGTAGCAATTTCAAATATCCAGTGGCCTTGAGGTTTCCATTGATGAAGAATGGACCCACTATCGTTGTACCCCATATACCACACCAGACCATCACTTTTGTTGTTCAAACAGTCTTGGAGGGATCCATCCAATGTGGGTTAGTGTCAGACCAATAGCGGTGGTTTTGTTTGTTAACTTCACCATTCACATAGAAGTTTGCCTCATCACTGAACAAAATCTTCTGCGTGAACTGAGGGTCCTGTTCCAATTTTTGTTTTGCCCATTCTGCAAATTCTGTGCGCCGATCTGGGTCATCCTCGTTGAGATGCTGCAGTAGCTGGAGTTTGTGCCATTTGTGAGTAGCTAATATCCGCCGAAGGGATGTTCCATTAATGCCACTGTTGGAGCTTAGACAGTTCAGGCCAATATTTTACTTAGTTACATCATGCCATATTTAAGTATTTGTCATGATCTTTGAGTTTCTAGTTATAATCTTCATTATTTTATGTTATAATGTAATATACTGTGCTCCATAAATTAATCCTGCTTTGTTAATCTTTTGTGTTGTTGTAAAGTGTTGATAGATGTCGTAAAGGGGGTGTGTATTTTGCCCGCATGTGGGGGGGGAAGTCAGGTTAGACAAGTAAGCAGGACGTGGAGCAACAGTTTTCTGACCGTCGCCGTTAATGTTTTTTTTGTTGTAACATAAAGGAAATGTAAACGGAGCTCCCACCAGAGGCATTTGTTTGTACCTTTCAGTTTATATGGAGAATAAATGTTTTGCTCCTTTTTTCCTTCGCCTCGTTTTTGCTACCGGAAGGCATCCAAGCGATTTAACAAGAGCACGAGTCAGAAACTTTACGTCCTGCAGAAGCGGCAAAGAAGGACCGAAGGTTGCCGCTACATTAGTCAGAAAACTGCTCCGAAAGTGAGAGGATTACACACACGACATCGGCGCACGGAGTTAATCGGCCCGCGGCGCGGCAAGGGAAAAACGGAAAAAGTGCTTTACCAGTGAGGACGTTAAAGAGGATGCTGCTTCAGTCTTCCCGTGTTTCCCGGATCCTTTTGGCAGGAAGAGAGCCCTGCATCTGAAAAGTAAGATGCTGTTCCTGCTTTAAGGTTTGTGAAAATTCCTGTAAGGTTAAGAGGTACATGGCTGGTGTAAAGGATTAATTGCATTGAAAGGTTTGTGGCAGCGCAATTAATATGGAGCAGCCGGAAAAGAGAGTTTCAAAGCCAACCTTTAAAGCACAAGAGGAAAAGCTTCAGCAGCTTAAAGTGACAAGGAAAACCAAGTTGGGTTATCTTACTAGAAAGATAAAAGAGATTGAGGACCTTATGGAAGATGATGGCAATTTTGAGGAAGTGTCTGTTAAATTAGCCACTGACTTCTCAAAAATGTATATTGAGTTTTGTGAAAACAACGATGCAGTTAAAAATCACTTGACTGAGTCAGAACTTCTTCATGATCAGACACAGTGGTATGAGCCAAAGGCTAGCTATTTGAGAAGTTTTGTGGAGAAAGTCGAGAGATGGTTAAAAAGAGTGGAAATGCAAGTAGATGAAGCAAGAATGATTGATGCTGAAGTTGAGCCTGCAGACAGTGTTTCAGCGATATCGTCCAGACACAGGAAAGCCCATCGAAGCAGCTGAACCTCTTCTGCTGTGTCTTCGACCACATATTCGGCCAGGCTAAAGATTGAGGCAGAAAGGGCTGCTCTGGTAGCGCGTGCGGAAGCCTTAAAGCAAAATATGGAGATTGACAGACAAGAAGCTGTTCTTAAGGCGAAAAGGGAGGAATGGGAGTTGCAAACAGCTATTGCTGCAGCTAGCGCAAAGCTTGACGTGCTGACTGTGAAGGAGCCAGCCCATAACACTTCTGCTGACTTGGTTAACGAAATGGCTGCCTGCCAAAGAGCTCCGGGCCAGAATATTGGGGCCAGTTTTGGTTTCGTTCAGCCAGAACATGGAGATGTTTGTCGAAAATGTGAGTCGGAAGTAATGCAGGGCTCAGAAAGGAGTAGCAGGCTTCCTCATCCATTGAGTAAGAAGGATAATAGCCAGTCTATTACTAGTCAAAGCAGGATGGCTGATGTTAAAGACTTGTTGAATGTCATGAAGCGACAAAACGAGATTACAGAGCTCCTAGTAAAACAACAGAAAGCATCCACTCTCCCTCCCTTGGATGTTCCAGTATTCAGTGGGGATCCAATGGAGTTTGGGTTTTTTATGAAAGCATTTGAGCATGGGATTGAGGAAAGGACAGACAGCAATAGAGATAGGTTGCGCTTCCTGGAGCAGTTCACCCAAGGGAGACCCAAGGTTCTTGTTCGTAGCTGTTCGCACATGCATCCTGACAGGGGCTACGCTGAAGCCAAGAGGCTCCTGCGTAAGCATTTTGGGGATGAATATACTATTGCCTCAGCCTACATTGAAAGAGCTCTAAAATGGCCTGTAATCAAGCCAGAGGATGGTGATGCACTGACGGAGTTTGCTATGTTCCTCACTTCTTGCTGTAACACAGTAGACAGCATGGAGTACATTGAGGAGATGGATAGCCCTACTAATATGAGAACTGTCATCTCCAAGCTTCCTTTTAAATTAAGGGAAAGGTGGAGGGGTTTCGCCTGTGACATTCAAGAATGCACAGCAACGAGAGCTAGATTCGCTGATCTGGTCAGTTTTGTAGAAAAGCAGGCAAAGATTGCTTCTCACCCATTGTTTGGTAACATTCAGGACACCACTTTGTCAAGAGACAAGGGCATACCAAATGTACGCAGAGAGAATGCTCTGAAATTCAAGGAGAGGGAAAGCATCTTTGCTACTAATACGGCACCTGTGTCAAACAGTGCTGAGCAGACAAAGAGGGAAAAGGAAAATGTAGGCTCTACAGGTGGAAGACAGTGTCCTTTCTGTCATAAGGGAGGGCATAACCTCAATACCTGCAGAAGCAGGTATTGAGGTTATGCCCCACAGAGAAAAGCTTGATTTCCTCAAATCAAAGAGTTTGTGTTTTGGTTGCCTGTCACAGGGGCATTTGAGTTAGGGTTGCCAGCAAAGACTCACGTGTGAGACTTGTTCTCAGAAACATCCCACCATTCTGCATAAGGAGCAGTACTGTCCTCCTGATAGTGACGCTAAAAGTATCAGGGAACCAGCAGCAAGTTTTTCTCCAGCAGCAGGCAGTGAAACATGCGGTTGTACCGGGGCTGGCGAAGCAGTCTGTGCGCTTTCAATTGTGCCTGTGAAGGTCAGATGTTCAAGGAGCAACGCAACAGTTGAATCGTATGCATTCTTAGACCCAGGAAGCACTGGAACCTTTTGTACAGACGAGTTGATGAGGGATTTACACGTCACAGGAAAAAGGTCCAACATTCTGCTCCGCACCATGGGAAAAGAAGCGACAATCAGTACTCATGTCATTATGGGTCTCGAGGTCAGTGGTTTGGATGAGGACAACTTTTTGAAGATTCCCCAGGTTTTCACACAGGCAGAGATTCCAGTAACAAAGGAGAACATTCCACAACAGAGCGATGTGGACGGATGGCCCTATTTGAAGGAGGTTCAGCTCAAGCAGATTAATGGAAAAATTGGTATGTTAATAGGAACGAATGTACCAAAGGCGCTTGAGCCCTGGAAGGTTATCAACAGTGAGGGCAACGGCCCATATGCTGTAAAAACTGCACTAGGCTGGACGATTAATGGACCTCTGCTAAGAGAAGAGGGTATTGCTCAAGGAGCTGTTGAGTGGCCACCGGTGATGGTGAACAGGATATCGGTGACAAAGCTAGAGGAGCTCTCGCAGCAGCAAATGAAGTATGACTTCCCTGAGCATGAGTTGTCCGAGAAAATGGAAATGTCAGCCAGAGACAGACAATTTATGGAGTCTGTGTCACTGTCAGTGAAGCAGGTTCACGGACACTACACCATTGGCCTTCCTTTAAAGAACAAGGGGGCTGCATTTCCAAACAACCGTGTTGTGGCGGTACAAAGAGCAGAAGGCCTGAAACGGAGGCTGTTAAGAGACAGTGAGTTTCATCAAGAGTACACAAAGTTCATGACAGAGACACTGGAAAGGGGCTATGCCGAAGAAGTTCCCGTGGCAGAAACTTCTAAAAGTGGTAGCAGAATATGGTATCTCCCACATCATGGGGTCTACCACCCAACCAAGCAGAAGTTGAGAGTGGTATTTGACTGTGCGTCCACGTATCAAGGCATGTCACTGAACTCACAGCTGTTGCAGGGGCCAGACTTAACCAATTCCCTTATAGGTGTTTTGATCAGGTTCAGGCAGGAGCCAGTTGCCTTCATGTCTGATATTGAAGGCATGTTTCATCAAGTCAGGGTTCCCGCTGAAGATGCTGATCTGTTGAGATTCTTGTGGGGGCCACAGGGAGATCTTGGTAAAGGCCTCAAGGAATACAGAATGGTAGTTCACCTGTTCGGTGCAACTTCTTCACCAAGCTGTGCATGCTACGCGCTGCAAAGGTGTGCTGAGGACAATCAGGCGAGGTTCAACCATATTGCAACGAACACTGTTCTAAGGAACTTTTATGTAGACGATTGCCTGAAATCCGTTGGCGCTGAAGAGCAGGCAATCTCACTGATTCAGGACCTCAGGGCTTTATGCGCTGCAGGAGGTTTCAAGCTCACTAAGTGGATTTCCAACAGCAGAGCGGTGCTTGCATCTATACCTGAGGATGACAGGGCCAAAGAAGTCAAGGAGCTCGATCTTGAAAGGGACTGCCTCCCTATTGAAAGAGCTTTAGGGGTTCAGTGGTGCGTGGAGTCTGACACGCTGAAATTCAGAGTTCTGGTTGAGAGCAAACCACTCACAAGGAGAGGACTGCTTTCGATGGTAAGCACTATATATGACGCGCTTGGGATCTTATCCCCTCTGATCTTGCCAGTGAAGCACATCCTGCAAGAGCTAAGCAGAACAAAGCATGCATGGGATGATAGCATGCCAGAAGCTCTGTCTCTGCAGTGGCAACAATGGGTCGGCAGTTTGCACCACTTAGCTAGGTTTGAGGTAGACAGATGTGTGAGACCAGTCAACCTTGGCAAGATCACTTCAGCTCGACTTCACCACTTTGCTGACGCAAGTGAAAGGGGGTATGGCATAGCCACATACCTGGTTTCAAAAAACAATCTGAACCAGCCACATAGTGCTTTCATTATTGGTAAAGCCAGGGTTACACCTTTGAAGCCAGTTACCATACCACGACTCGAGCTTACTGCTGCAGTGGTGGCAGCAAAGATGGACAGGATGGTAAGAGCCGAACTGGAGTTGGAGCTGGAGGAGTCTGTCTTTTGGACGGACAGCACGTCGGTGATTAAGTACCTCAAGAATGAAACAGCGAGGTTTCGTACGTTTGTTGCCAATCGAGTTACTGCCATTAAGGATAGATCAGCTGTCTCTCAGTGGAGATATGTGAACACCTCGGCCAATCCTGCAGACTTTGCTTCCAGAGGGCTCAGTGTTGGTGCCTTTCTCAAGGCAAAGACATGGATCACGGGTCCAGATTTCATCACAAAACCAGAAATGGAGTGGCCAGAAATGCCAGACAGTGTATGCCAGCCAATCTGTAATGACCCAGAAGTCAAAGAAGCATCAGTATATGCTCTTAAGGTTGAAGAAGGTGCAGACGCCACCTCTCAGCTCATTCATCATTACTCAAGCTGGCATCGGGTTAAAAGAGCCGTTGCGTGGATCCTGAGATTAAAAGGTGTGCTGAAGCTTCTAGCTCAAAAGAGGAACGATTTAGAAGCGAATCTCTATGATGGAAGGTTGGATGTAGGAAGTCAAAGGCTGGAGCAGGAGAAGCAAATGACACACCTCAAAGCTAACCTTCCCATCTTGCCACTTTCTGTGAGTGACATAGCTGAGGCGGAAGTAGAGATCGTGCGCTTCAGTCAAGGGCAGCGGTTTGGCGAAGAGATTGCCAAGCTGCAACAAGGAAAGACAGTGTCAAAGGATAGCCCTCTTTGTCAGTTGTCGCCAGTTGTACAAGACGGCATTCTGAGAGTGGGCGGCAGATTGAGCAGATCTAGCATGCAAGAGGAGATAAAACACCCTGCAATCTTGGCTAAGGATCAGCATATAGCCACTCTCATTCTCAGATCTGCTCACGAGGATCTTGGACATGGTGGCAGGAATCATGTCCTATCAAAGGTACGGCAGAAGTACTGGATACTAAGATCCCATGCTGCTGTCCGGAAGATTTTGTCCCAGTGTGTTGTCTGCAGACGGCATCATGGGAAAGCGGCAAGTCAGATCATGGCAGATCTTCCTACTGAAAGGCTCACGCCCGATGAGCCACCGTTCACGAGTGTCGGTGTGGACTATTTCGGTCCCTTTGAAGTCAAAAGGGGTAGGTCCATGATCAAAAGGTATGGCGTAGTTTTTACCTGCTTGACGGTGAGGGCTGTGCATATTGAACTGGCAAATTCATTGGACACGGACTCTTGTATTCATGCATTGCGGAGGTTCATTGCTAGGAGGGGACAGGTTCAGTTGATGCGTTCTGACAATGGAACAAACTTTGTAAGTGCAGAGAGGGAGCTGCGGGAAGCAGTGCGTGCTTTGGATAATGCAAAGATTCAAGAAGCCTTGTTGGTTAAAGGCATCACATGGATATTCAACCCCCCAGCTGCCTCGCATTTTGGAGGAGTTTGGGAACGGCAGATACGGTCAATACGCAAAGTGCTCAGCTCTGTTGTGGAGCAGCAGATCCTTGATGAGGAGGGTCTGCACACGCTGCTGTGTGAGGTAGAGGCGATTATCAATAGCCGCCCTATCTCAAGAGTCTCTACCGACCCGAATGACCTGGAGGCCTTGACGCCAAACCATTTGCTTTTGATGAAAGCCAGAACTCCGCTACCTCCTGGAGTATTCAGCAGGAGCGACTTGTACTCGAGGCGTAGATGGCGTCAAGTCCAGTACTTGGCGGATTTGTTTTGGAGACGGTGGATTAAGGAGTATCTGCCAGACTTGCAAAGGAGACAAAAGTGGGCCCAGCCACAAAGGAATATCAGTCAAGGTGATATTGTCCTCATCGTGGATGATTCCGCTCCAAGAAATTCATGGGTAATGGGTCGAGTGATTCAGACGTTTGAGGATGCCAAAGGTCGGGTTCGTCAGGCCAAGGTGAAAACCAGCAAAAACGTTCTCCTACGACCTGTGACGAAGCTTTGTGTGCTGCTAGAGTGTGATATGTAGCGCCCCTTCTACATATCACTCGAGAGACAGCGGTAAAGGCTGGTCTCCTACGGTGAGTCATGTGCTTGAACCTCTGACTCCATTCCCTAATCTCCCCAAAACACACACACATGCACGCATCCATGAAGATATGTTCCAGCTTAAAAAGAGTTCCTGCTGTAACAAGGCAGAGCGAAGTTTCTGTTGGAATAAGGACATTAATGTGCCATATGGGCAGTTCAAGTGCTTTGTATATTTGCCTGTTCGTTATCTGGAAAGTTTGGTGTTCTGAACAATATATATGTACAAGAGTAATTGTTTTGTGGCTTACAAGAACAATTAGGGGCCAGGATGTTGGAGCTTAGACAGTTCAGGCCAATATTTTACTTAGTTACATCATGCCATATTTAAGTATTTGTCATGATCTTTGAGTTTCTAGTTATAATCTTCATTATTTTATGTTATAATGTAATATACTGTGCTCCATAAATTAATCCTGCTTTGTTAATCTTTTGTGTTGTTGTAAAGTGTTGATAGATGTCGTAAAGGGGGTGTGTATTTTGCCCGCATGTGGGGGGGGGAAGTCAGGTTAGGCAAGTAAGCAGGACGTGGAGCAACAGTTTTCTGACCGTCGCCGTTAATGTTTTTTTTGTTGTAACATAAAGGAAATGTAAACGGAGCTCCCACCAGAGGCATTTGTTTGTACCTTTCAGTTTATATGGAGAATAAATGTTTCGCTCCTTTTTTCCTTCGCCTCGTTTTTGCTACCGGAAGGCATCCAAGCGATTTAACAAGAGCACGAGTCAGAAACTTTACATCCTGCAGAAGCGGCAAAGAAGGACCGAAGGTTGCCGCTACAGCCACTCTCCAGTGACATGCGGCGAGTACGCTGTGGGCTCTTGCTGAATGAAGCTAGGACAGCCACTGATGTTTCTTCATTAGTGACAGTTTTCTTGCATCCACATTTTGGCAAATCCAACACTGAACCAGTTTCACGAAACTTAGCAAGCAGTTTGCTAACTGTAGCATGGGAGGTGGGTGGTCTCGTAGGGTGTCTTGCATTGAAATCTGCTGCAATGACCCGGTTACTGCGTTCACCAGATATCAACACAATTTTGATCCGCTCCTCACGTGTTAACCTCTTCGACATGTCAATGGCTGTGAACACAGAGAAACTTGTAAATAACTCATGAAAGAATAAAGTTACGTTGAAACCAAGCACACCATTGTTTTTCTTGTGACATTACCAATAAGTTTGATGTGTCACATGGCCCTCTTCCTATTGAAAAAACAAAAGTTGTATCCAAGATGGCTGACTTCTAAATGGCCACCATGGTCACCACCCATCTTGAGGAGTTTGCCCCCTCACATATACCAATGTGCCACAAACAGGACTTTAATATCACCAACCATTCCCATTTTATTACGGTGTATCCATATAAATGGCCCACCCTGTACATTTGCACATTTTATATATTTCTTCTGTAAATACTGTCCATATGTATATAGTGCTGCAGAAGCTGTGCACATCACCCCCCACTCAGAGGTCAAAGGTAACACAGCTGTTGAGGCCATGCTCTCAGCCTCTTCTCAACCACAGCAATCCCAACTGTAAGCTCACCCACAGCCAGAAGAAACATTTATTTATTTATTTATTTTATTTTTAGAAAGAGGGACAATACATATTAATGAACATTTTAATAAATCTAAATATGCCAGATTATAGCCTTGGGCTAATTTCCATCTGCAGACCCTCTGGCAGGTTGATGTTAAACACAAGTTAGTAAAAACATACAGAGACACTATTTACAGGTCATGTGAAAAGGACAAAAACAGTCATCACATTATACTAGAACAAACAAATGACAAGAAGAGTGGACACAGAGGACAGTACAGATAACAATAACGGAAAAACATCAATTATATTGCACAAACCCCAGTATTGCATATGCCCTGACTGTCGTGACATTGCGCTCACCCATTGCACTAACAGTTGTTTCCCTTTTTGTAATACACTAACTCTTTTTTCCCGTCCAATATAAAGCATGATTATTAAACATGATCACATGTTTGTGTGTCCCTCAGCCGCCCTTTTAAGTGACTCTTAAAGATGGGTAGACTTGTACTTTCCCTCACTGACAGTGGAAGACTATTCCAGAAGCTCACTCCCTGGTATGACAGAGCATTCTGTGAAAAGGTGGTCCGCCTGAATGTCAGTTCACAATCACCTCTAACAGTGGCTCGAGTCAGTCGAGACCCGGCAACACTGCTAGACTTTTGTTTAATAAAATCACTCATTGGTGGAGGCGCCAGACCATGTATAACTTTGTATATTAGACAGGCAGATTTAAATAATTTGAAATTAGTAAAATTTAAAAACTTGTATTTATCTAAAATTTGACAATGGTGATATGAAAAAGGTTTTTATCTAATATTTTCAATGCTCTTTTGTAGCATACTTCGATTGGCCCAATAGCAGCAGAGCTCGTATAGGACCAACTTGTGATACAATATTCAATATGAGCCAGTATCATAGAATGCAGGAATGTAATCGCTGCTGTGTCTGTTAATGATGTGCGGATATGTCTAAAGTTCTGTATATTAACATTTACAGTTTTCACTACTTTTCTAATGTGTTTTTTAAAGGATAATTTAGAGTCTAGTAGCACTCCCAAATACTTAAATTCCTCAACATTAATTAATTCTTGTGCACCCAAGCAAACTTTTACTGCAGCCACGGTTGTTTTAGGTTTACTAAAAAACATTGATACGGTCTTTTTAAAATTAAGGCACAGGCATGAGTCATTCAGCCATTTTTGTAAATCATGTAATGCCAGTGAAAGCTGATGGGCTGCATCATCAGCAGTTTTGGCTTGCGTAAAAATTACCGTATCATCAGCATACATAATCGTGTCCACATTTTTGCACACATTAGGCAAGTCATTTACATAAAGTGAAAATAACAGGGGGCCTAGAATTGAACCCTGGGGGACACCTTGCGTACAGTAAAGATAGGGTGACTTGCTATTCTTTATTTGCACACATTGTTTTCTATCTGATAGATAAGACTGTATCCATTTAAGAGTGTGATTACTAAAGTTAAATGTCGACAGTCTAGACAAGAGCTTAAGATGATTCACAGTGTCGAACGCACGCTTGAAATCAAGAAAAACAGCCGCAACAGAACTGCTCTTGTCTAAGTAAGATTTCACTCTCTCAACAAAAACACAGACAGCCGTTTCAGTTGAATGAAGAGTGCGAAATCCGAATTGCATAGGGTGCAAACCCGGATTGGAGTCATTAAGATGTTTGATGATAGAATTAGCAACCCACTTTTCTGCTATCTTTGAGAAGATAGGGAGTATGCTAATAGGTCGATAATTAGCAGGGTCTGTTTTATCACCCGATTTATAAATTGGTGTAACTTTTGCCACCTTCCAACTCAGAGGAACGACTGCCTGTGTCATTTATAAATTAATAAGATGGGTCACAGGCACCAAAAGACAAGATTTATAATGCTTCAAGAAATTGGTATCAAATCCAAACTCATCCCTTGCTTTAGAACTTCTTAATTTAGAGATTATATTTTCTACTTCATTTTCTGTAATTTTCTGAATATTGAACTTTGAATCTGGAGAAGAAACATCCTCTTTGGTGTCGGTATTCCCAATATTTTGTTGAGGGTCATAAGAATTAGAAAATAATTGTGCAATTTCATTAATGGTACTTTGGAAAAAATCATTTAATTTAGTAGCTAGGCTAAGAGGCTCTGATACCAGTTCATTGGCAAATTTAAGTTCAAGGTCTGTATCAGCATTATGCTTACTGTTACCAAGGAGTTTGTTAATATTTTCCCAAATTAGCTTACAGTTTCCTTTGGCACTATTAATTACAGTCATGAAAAAATTTGCTTTTGCCATTCTCAAAGTTTGTGTGACTTTATTCCTTGCAGATATAAAATGTAATCGATCAGTATTTAATCCAGATTGTAACGATTTTTTAAGTAACTGGTCCCTGAGTCTCATAAGCTGTTTACACTCAGTATTAATCCAAGGCAAGGAATAAACTCGTTTCTTTAAATGGCTCTCTTTCTGAAACTGTGACAAGACCCCTTTAATAGCAGAGTATAATAAATCACAACATTTATTAGTGTCATCATAGGATAGTATGCTAGTCCAATCAAAATTATTTAGAGCTGCCATTAAATGTTGCTCTTGATTATTTGGAATAAATGTTTTTTTTATATTCATGCTTTTACTGACACATCTCAGTCGCTTTTTAGTCAGCTTTCTAGAGAAGAATATTGCATTGTGGTCAGACAAGCCAGTCAAAAAGTTATATGTTTTTATCATTCTATCCGGTTTGTTAGAAAACACCAGGTCTATTAGAGTTCTAGAGCGATTTGTTATTCTAGTGGAATCATTGATCATTTGTTTTAAACCAAAATTATCTGTGATTTCTTTTAGTTTCTTTCTGTCGCTTTTGTTATCCCAATTTACATTTAAGTCTCCCATTAGGATAAGTTCATTATTGAAGTCGCAAGAATTCAGAAGTGCCTTGAATTGGTCATAAAAATCTACTTTTGCTAAAGGTGGGCGATAAAGACATAAAACAGTAAATGACATTTCTGCTGAGAGTGACACTTTAACTCCAACACATTCAACAGAGATTTCATTGGGCCAGATTATTTGTGTACATTTTAGAGAGTCCTTCATATACAATAACACCCCTCCCCCCTTTCCTTGATGCCTATCTTTTCTAAAGACATGGTAGCCTTGTAGAGTTACCAGTGCTTGTGGAGAAGAGGGTTTGAGCCAAGTTTCCGAAAGTCCCATGAAATCAACATTTGAATTAATGAGAAGATGTTCCAGTTGTTCCCTCTTAGGGGCCATGCTGCGTATGTTCAGATGGCCACCTAGGAGCCCTTTGTCTTTACATTGTGGATCCCATATAGTCCTAGCTTGATTAAGAGTCCGAAATAACTTAAACAATCGATGCTTTTTAAACACAGGGTTCCTCTGTATACCCATGGGTATGATAGGTTGTGTTGACTTACTAAGTTTAGTTGTAATCGGGACCTGCAATGATGGTGTTAGCCCAGGAAGCAGCTGTAGCCCAGGTAGCAGTGATGGTGTTAGGCCAGGAGGCTGCTGTAAACCTGGTAGCAGTGATGGTGTTAGTCCAGAAGGCTGCTGTAGCCCAGGTGGCAGTGATGGTGTTAGTCCAGGAGGCTGCTGTAACTCAGGTGGCAATGATGGTGTTAGTCCAGAAGGCTGCTGTAGCCCAGGTGGCAGTGATGGTGTTGGTCCAGGAGGCTGCTGTAGCCCCGGTAGCAGTGATGGTAGCCCAGGAAGCTGCTGTAGCCCTATTGGTAGTGATGGTGTTAGTCCAGGAGGCTGCTGTAATCCTAGTAGCAGTGGTGATGTTAGTCCAGGAGGCTGCTGTAGCCCAGGTGGCATTGACGATGTTAGTCCTGGAGGCTGCTGTAGCCCAGGTGGCAGTGAAGGTGTAAGACCAGGATACTGTTGTAGCCCTGGTAGCAGTGATGGTGTTGGCCCAGGAAGCTGCTGTAGCCCAGGTAGCAGTGACGGTGTTAGCCCACAGTGCTGCTGTAGCCCAGGTAGCAGTGATGGTGTTAGCCTAGGAAGCTGATGTAGCCTAGGGAGCTTCTGTAGCCCAGGTAGCAGTGATGGTGTTAGACCAGGGAGCTGCTCTAGCCGAGGTAGCAGTAATGGTGTTAGCCCAGGGAGCTGCTGTAGCCCAGGTAGCAGTGATGGTGTTAGCCCAGGGAGCTGCTGTAGCCCAGGTAGCAGTGATGGTGTTAGCCCAGGGAGCTGCTGTAGCCCAGGTAGCAGTGATGGTGTTAGCCCAGGGAGCTGCTGCAACTGTAGCACAGGACTTGAAACAGGTCCGGGGTTACGCTCAACATCGCCAGCCAGAAGTATTATCATCAAGAGATTCACAACCCCCAGGAATGATCTAGATACTGTTTTAACACATTTACCTGGGGGCGGCCTAGCATGTCCACAATCCAGGATTCTTGAATACAAAAGATGTTGGCTCCTCTTGGCTGGATGGAGAGTTAAATTAACCATTTTCCGTGGATACATTAAGCTCAAGAGGAGGTAAAAAGACAAAAAGAGACCAAACAAACATGGCAAAATCCAAGGTTTTTTGATATATTTTTTTGGCAAACACACAGGACCTGCCTGACACTGTGGCTTCACCCTGGCTGCCATCTTAGTTGTCTGTAAACATCTGTGTCGCTGTGAGCCAATCAGCTCAACTCAGACCTGCCGTCCACAACACAGATTCACACTGCCACTGACTGCGCTCAGACAGACTGCATCTGCTGCACCAGGACTTCCTGTCCTGTCCTGTGGTCACCGCGTGCCATCTGGAGACATCTGAAACATCTGGCTCACTGAGTGTAACGCTGAGTGTGGCCAGCAGGGGGAGGTGTTTACTCTGACTGCCTGTGTTTAAAACACACACACACACGCACACACACACACACAGAGGTAGGATCCACAGAAGCTCTGTCCAGGCTGACCTTTGACCTCCATAATGCCAGCAGCTGAAGGGCTTTTATGATGAAAGAACTCACTAAAGTGATGTTTCTGTGTTTACAAAATTAAAGCCCAAGCTTATCTGATGGGGCCTGCATTCCTCCACAATAAAAGCCTGTGTTTACATACCTGAGGAAGCAGCTGCAGTTCAGACTCTTCATCAGAGAGTACCTCCTCCTCTGTTAAACTTCAGCGTGAGAATAAATATTCTTGTTTTCATCACAAACATGTTTTAAGTCTTTCAAATTTTTATTGTAATATTTTTACTGTCTTATATAAAAATAAAATGTTTTTATTCTGAAATTTGTCTTAGAAATTTTGTTTCTTCTTGAAATATTTTTGATTTCTTGTATTTTCTGTTATTTAAAAAATGACCTGCAGAGTTTATAATTCATATTTTTATTCGCGTGTCTGCTGTTGTTTATCTCTGTTACGAAAATAAGAAAATTATGTTTTAAATCTGTGATCAAAAGTAATATGTGTGTGTGTGTGTGTGATGTGTGTGTGTGTGTGTGTGTGTGTGTGTGTGTGTGTGTGTGTGTGTGTGTGTGGAATGTGCTGATCTGCTGAAGGTAAACACACAAGGTCAAAGGTCAACTGTAGTCACTTCTGTCTTTTTCTTCTGTGGTGGCAAAATGCAGCAAATGTTAGCGCGTCTCACACAAACACACACACACACACACACACAGTCTGACACAGTCATATTTGAGCTTCTTTCTCGAAGCTGCTGCTTTTAATACTCATGTCGTTATGCTCTCCGGTAATCAGTGATCAATAAAGCAAATCCCACTGAGCATGCTCAGTGTGAGCCTCTGTACCTGCTCTGATTGGTTCCTTTAACATGAGGAGTTGCTGATGACCGTCCCTGCTCACAGAAGTCCATTCAAAAAATGCTTAAGACCAGAAGACAGCAAACACAGTCCAGCTACTATTAACACACTCACACACTGTGAGGTTGCTTACTGACGTCACAGATTCCACAGGCTGACCTGAAAAACCTCAGACTGAGAGACAAATAATCTCCATCAGAGTGAGTGCAGACAGGAGGAGATCTGGGGGACTCCGAGGGGCTCTGAGGGGGTCTGAGGAGGTATGAGGAGGTCTGGGGGGGCTCTGAGGGGGTCTAGGAGGTCCTGGAGGATCCTCCAGGCCTGAGCTGCCTCTGTAAGTCCCTCTCAGGCTTGTTGAAACTCCTCCTGCCCCTCCTCCCCTTCTTTCTGTGGTTGCCATGGCGTCCGGCCCGGTATCCGCAGAGAGGCCCGGCAGCATTTTAAGCTTTCTGTGATTATTAAAGAGTTCACCTCCTCTCACCCGCTGAGCGCACTCAGTCTCTGTGACCTCAGCGCTCTCTTTCTTTGGAGGTGAGACCTGCTCTCATTACTTCACTCAAATCCTCAGATAATCTGCAGATCAGCCGCTCACAGAAGTCCATTCACAAAACGCTCGATTTAAGCCAGAGCCCGCTGCGCATGAACAGCTCCTCCTCACCTCACGAGGATGTTTCCTGAGAGGTAAAAATGATCCGGATTTCAGAAAAAGGTTTCCTGACGCACGCTGAGAGGTCCTGGAAGCTCCTGGAAGGACGTTTTAAAGTGTTTTAGGTCCACAGTTGGGTCAGAAGCTCCTCCCACTTTTTCTCAAACAGGTGTGGATGTACCTGCCCTCAGAGTCAGGCTTTGACCTCACGCAGGTTGTGGGCCTCTGATTGGCCAACGCGTCTTGGTGGTTACAGTTACATAATTTCCTGTTGCCTCAGTGTCTTTGAGGTTTTTTTTTTTACTTTCTTCTGGTCTTGGCAGTTAAACAACCTTGGTGGCAGAGCCCCTGGTGTGGATGAGGTCCGCCCCGAGTTCCTGAAGGCTCTGGACGTTGTAGGGCTGTCCTGGTTGACACGCCTCTACAATGTTGCGTGGAGATCAGGGGCAGTACCCCTGGACTGGCAGACCGGGGTGGTGGTCCCCATCTTTAAGAAGGGGGACCGGAGGGTGTGTTCCAACTACAGGGGGATCACACTCATCAGCCTCCCTGGGAAAGTCTATGCCAGGGTGCTGGAAAGGAGAGTTCGTCCACTAGTCGAACCTCAGATACAGGAGGAACAATGCGGTTTTCATCCTGGTCGCGGAACACTGGACCAGCTCTTTATCCTCTCAAGGATACCTGAAGGTGCATGGGAGTTTGCCCAACCAGTCTACATGTGTTTTGTGGACTTGGAGAAGGCATTTGACTGTGTCCCTCGGGGTGTCCTGTGGGAGGTGCTGCATTCCACATTGAATGGAGCTAGCTGAGGTGGTTTGGGCATCTGACAAGGATGCCTCCTGGGCGCCTCCTGGGTGAGGTGTTCCGGGCATGTCCCACCGGGAGGAGGCCCCGGGACACGCTGGAGAGATTATATCTCTCCGCTGGCCTGGGAACGCCTTGGTGTTACCCCGGATAAGCTAGAGGAGGTGGCTGGGGAGAGGGAGGTCTGGGCTTCTCTGCTTAGGCTGCTGCCCCCGTGACCCGGCCCTGGATAAAGCGGAAGAAGATGGATGGATGGATGGATCCTTTTTAAAAGTAACCTGACACATGACACCTGAAACACGCCTGACTGCAGCTGCTGATGGATGAGCCACGGCTAACCTCCTACCTGAGCTCTGCTCATCTGTTCCTCTCCTTTCTTTCTTTTGATCCTGATGCTGGCGGAAGACGTGACTGACACCAGCAGCAGCCGCAGCACTCTCAGACTCACCTGGATGGAAAAAAGGTGAGTCTAAGAGTGTTGCACACAAAACCTAACCAGACCTTTCACTCAAGGCTTTCTAGACCTTCTGTTCAATACCCACTTCCTGCTGACAGGAAGAGGTCACAAGGTCAACACATGCTGACAAATCATATCAGATCAAACACACTGACTTTATGTATTCTAAAACTATTTTAATAAAGACTTTTTATGCACATCAAAATAGCTGCAGGTTTCACAAAGCCTCACGGATACCTTGTATTTTCATGTTACTGTCAAATTTCATATGCTTCCTGTCTTTGGCGTTCAGCGGCCTGCAGGATTCATTGGACCTGATGAACCTGAGTTCATCAATCTGCAACTTTAATTTTAAATGAAATAATAACTGAACAGTTATATTTCACTGGTGTAGTGGTGAAACATTATAATTATATATTTATTATTAACCTCCTAGGACCTGACGTCCACATATGTGGACCCCACATTTTGGGTTGTCTAGACCACAATACTAAATTCTGCTCTACAAGGGCCTGTGTTACGCCCCAAGTCTAGGCGTGTTGAGATGCACATAAGATTCTGAGGAGAGAGAATCAAGTACCCGCCCTGGTTCCCAAAACAAGCCACGAACCCGGTGGTTCGTGGTTTGTTTTTATTGAGTGACAAGAAACACAACTCCAGGGTGAACCCAGGCCAAAATAATAGACAAAACCAACTAAGTCCCGTCAGTGAAAACTAATTAAACCTTAAGAAAAAACAAAACAAACAAATGACAATATCCCCCTCGCTTCCTAGCCCAGAAACAGGAGAAAACAGTTCAAAAAGAAAAGGCGGCTCACCCCTTCAGCTTCAGCTTATGCACGAATAAGCACTGAACTTAAACACGCCTTTGGTGGCCCTCAAAGAGCACGCTTACACATATACAGAATTACACAAAGAATTTGGAAGCCAGGGCCAGGTATGAGTCTGCTGTCAAATCGGTTCACTGTCGCACTCACTCGCTTCTCTCTCCCGGAAGCTGTCGGAGCGGCTTTAAACCCTGGTCACATTGTCATGGTTATCCAATCAGCAGCCCGGTGCTCTTCCTGAGAGGAATAACCTGCAGAGATTCTTAAACATAGTAAAAACACAAAACAGCAGCTACACAGACGTCTTATGGCCACGGGCCGTAACAGCCTGATTTCCACTTACGAGGACGTTACACTCCCACTGTTCTAACGAAATTTAAAGAGAATGTCCTAATATGTGGATATCAGGCCCTTGTAGACCAAGATCATTCTTTGTTTTTACATTCACCAGGTCCCAATTAGCCCAAATAGCAAAGAGAAATTAAAAATGTATGCCATGAAAGAGTCATCCTCACTCCTCTTAGAAATGAGCTCGTTTACAATATAAAAGGTTTGTTATTAAAAACAGGTTTCAGTGCACGTGCCTGTACACATACACGCAGGTCACATGTCTGTGTGCATGTTTCCATGTGAGTGCAGCGTGTTTTCCTCATACCTTGACACGCTTCTTCTGTATTTGTAATATTTCTGGTAGCAGCTGTTTATCATTGCAGGCTGGAGTGTGTGTGTATGTGTGGTGGAGGTTTCCAGTAACCACGGTGACTCAGGACTGGAACACAGTCGGGTTTCATGGTAAATGGGCTGGTTCTTAGTACTCAGAGTTCTTTTCTACTCTATCTGAGCACTCAAAGCACTTTATACAACTAATTCATTCACCCAATCACACAAGCACATTTTTCTAAACTGTTTAGTGCTTACTGTCTAACATTCATACTCTGATGAATGCATTGGAGAGCAACACGGGGTTAGTATCTTGCCCAAGGATATTTGGCATGCAGACTGGTGGAGCCTGGGATCGAACGGCCAACATTCCAGTTAGTAGCTGTAGCTCAGGTGGTAGAGCACCACCTGAGCTACAGCCACCCCGTTTTTTGTGGAGCGTTTATTGGAGCATCACAAGAACTTTGTTTTGGCTACAATAGGAGGAGTTTCACATTCACCGCCAAAGCAGCAGCCCCCCACCATGCAGACTGAATCACTCCAGCCCCTCTGTGATGCTGCTTTCCCTTCGCCAGCTACGGGAGTAAAAGTTGGCGTGTTCAGTCTCCCGCCTGTCTCCGTGTCCATCCCGCAGCAGACAAGTGCTGCATTTTCCTCACCGCAACCGGTGGCTGCTTCCAGCACCACATTCACCTCAGCCATAGCGGCGCCAGGCTCCACAACCACGGCTTCCAGGAGGAGGCGATGCTCGCGTCGTCACCGCAGCTTACACCAGCATGAGCTATGAAGAGACTGTTCATGTTCATGAAGTGAATAAGACTGAGAATTTGCCCGCCAAGTCTCCCTCGGACTGTCACAGTATGCAGCACTGTATGAATTTGTGAAGAGGACCCAAAATGCAGACACCAAGGAACGTGCAACAAAACTTGAATGTTTAATAGGCTGATAAAAAAAAAATATTACAAAACAAAAGGCACACGGACACTGGGGGAAAACTAACTAGAACTAAACTGGGAAAACTGAATGCTGAACACAAAATACAAAGAGCAAAACCTTAAACGTGGAAAATCCTGGCAACATGGAGACATGAAAACATGACGAAGAAAGACAGACGACCTGACCACAACAACAAACACACAAACATGAACCACACACACACTCATCTTCGTCTCCATCTTTATTACAGAGTGAACCTGAAGCAGAAACAAGCAGGAACAAGCAGGAGATCATACAGGAAACAGGAGTTAAAACTCCCTGTTTTTTTACACAGAGTTTGGTCAGAATCATTGATTCTAGTGCAGGAGCTGTGATACAGAAATGAAGCACATCATCACAGTTTGATAATCTGACAGCAGACAGATTAAATATGCTGATAATTAACAAAAAAAACCCTTTCTGTTTCTTTCTGAGTTTCAAAATACAGTTTCCTGGAAAAAGCATGTGGATATTTGGCAAAAACATTACAGAAAACAAGAATTTCTGCCAGAGACAGAAAGTTCTTCCTAATATTTTGTTGTTGATGTGATGTTTGTGCGTCATTCGCCAGTTTGAACCCAGAATTTCCCGTTAATAGTTTCCAGCTTGTTGGACAGAAACACGTCCACAGATTTCAGGGTCGTCTCTGAAGGTGAAAAATGTTTTTCTCCATCATGTTTCCACCTCTGATTCATCTAAAGTGGAAAAAACAACTTTTTTTACTGCCTTCAGGTGATCCTGTGAGTTTCAGGTTCCTCAGGTCATCTCTCAGGCGAGTTTCAACCCTCAGCTCTGACTGTCAGGGCAAACAACTACATGACTGAAGGTTTGTGGATGCTCACTCTACATATTCCAGTGTTCCTCTGACCTGTGAGCTTCGGTTAGGTGGTGAAGGATCTGAGCCAGGCTCAGCGAGTAGCTGTTCCTGACACTGAACACTGACCTGCTGATGTTTGAGCCTTCATTCATTTTCTACGTAAGAGAGTTATAATACATCTAGGAGGATATGGCTTTCACATTCAGTACATTATGTTGGAGTATTTAATACACAGCGTGTGTCAGAAACAGGTAAAACCTCAGTGAGTTAAAGCAGCTGATCAGAGCACCGCTGACACGTTTAGTCATGCTGTCCACAAACCTTTGTGTTGTCTTTGTTTTGATTACTCAGATACAAACAGCAGAGCATGAAGAAAAGTCTTTTTTATAGATACAAATGATTATCTGATGGCCAGAATGTCTTTCTGTCACCAGTCGATTCAATAACATACGACGTGTCAGATAGGTGTTAGGATGCATTCCCGAGTCCTAAAAAGCTTCTAATGACTCAAAAAGCATTCCCAAGAGACATCAGGACATTGGCCATCAGGTCAATAAACCATCCAGGAATCACAGCTGGTGCGGTTCACCTGGCTCAAGCTGGAAAAGACTGCAGCTAGCACCAGCAGATAGAGGAACCGACTGCAGGTCCTGAACGAGTTGAGCCAGCCCAGTCCATTAGAACTGCTACAGCACGCACACCCTGACCTGGTGCAGGTCTGAAGGCCTACTCGTCGTTGCTGTAGTAGTTCCTCTGGATGAAGTTAGGTGTGCCACCAACAGGAGTAGGTGGAAGTTGTTTACAAGTCTTTGAAAGAGTCCTGGAGGGCTCTGAAGTTCACATCGGGCTGTCCGTGGTCATTGCAGAATACTCGGTTTCTGAGACATGCGAGGCATCGATGAGCCTGGTGAGCCCGGTCTTGGTGGAGTACTTGAAGATGAAGGCCTTCATGAGGTCATAGCGGTAGTTCCTGTTCAGGGAGTTGTAAAGGATGGGGTTGACGCAGCAGTGGACCAGCGAGAAGCACTGCGTTAGGTGCAGCGACACGTCCAGGAAGTTCTCCAGCCGGCAGCTGAAGGGCAGGAGATTCAGCAGGGACAGGGTGTCCAGCAGGAGGACAGCGTGGAACGGCAGCCAGCACACCAGGAAGACTACAATGTACGTGAGGATGATCCGCCGGCTGACGCGCCGCTCCTGGTCTGAGGTGGGAGGGATGGCCGTTGCCAGGAGTAGGTAGAAGATGGTGATGACGGGGAAGGGGATGGCGAAGCCGAGCGCAAAGAAGCTCAGCTGGATGCCCACCATCCACTCCTTCGGGTTGCTGGGCGGGTACACTGGACGGCAGACGGCGCCATCATAGTGCGCTGACTTCACCGCCTGCAGGAAGTAGGTGTCTGGGATGGAGGCCACCAACGCCATCATCCAAACCAGAACACAGATCAGCCGGCGCACCACCTTCTTCCTGCGGCTGTCGTGGGTGTCGGCAAACAGCGTGACGGACAAGTAGCGGTCGACACTCATGCAGGCGAGGAAGAAGATGCTGCTGAAGAGGTTAACGCTGAAGACCAGGTGAGTAAGTTTACAGACGGATTCTCCAAATGGCCACTGACCGCCCTTCAGCAGTGAGGTCACCCAGATCGGCAGCGTGGCCACGACGCACAGGTCGGCTATGGCCAGGTTCAGGATGTACAGGTGTGTCTCGTAGCGGTTCCTGTCGGATCGCAGGTTGACATAGACCACTAGGGCATTGGCGGCGAGGCCCACCAGGAAGATGAAGATGTAGAGGACGGAGAGGGTGTGAAGGAAGGCGGGTTGGTTGACGGTGCCCGAACACCTCAGCGCCTCCACGTGGGACAGGTTATGGTCAGCGGAGGTCAGGTTCAGCTCCTCCCACAGCTCAATGAGCTCAGAGAGGTCGTTAGCACTCAGACTCATGGCGACGAGGTTACACCTGGAAAACAGGGAAAGTCAGAAATATTAAATAAATAAAAAACAAAGATGTATTTTTGATAAAAATACATTTAAATTAATGCACTGAATAAATTTCACATAATAAAAATAATAATAAATAATATGAAAATGTCATAATGAATAAATAAACCCCCAAACAACATAATTCATAAAAATGTACAAAGTAAAGTTTTCTGAAAGTATTCAAATTTCAAATTAAAATCTTGATGTCCATTCGGCCCACAGACCTCAGGCTTGTTTATAAGAACAGTGTTTCCCACCAAACTCCATTCAAAGATTCTTTAATTTAAGAATTTTCTTTGCGCTCTCAAATAAAGATTAAAGCAGACAAAGATGAACGGGAGGTTGTATCAGGTGTATTGATTATTGATTACAAGCGGGTTCAGGACTCCTGCTGACAAACTGCGGCCCTCCGCCAACTCGACCACACACACTGAGAACACCAGCAGCTGGACAGACGGACGGAAGTCAGAGCAGGTCAAGCATCCAGACTTCATTAACAAATTGAAGTGACTGAACCAACAATAACGTCAGTGTGTGATCACCAGTGATCAATAACATGTGAATGATCAGTGCTGAGAGGTCTGAAGGTTTTACTGCTGCGGTTTTTTTCCTGCTCCCGCCTGAGCAGAAAAAAGATGACCACATCTTCCTGTTTTAACCCTCGGGAAATTCATCAGGTGCAAAATCACGAACTGAAGATCGAAGTTTGATTTGGCAGTGAACACAGATTTAACACAGGAAATAACAAAAGACTAATATTGGAAACAAGACACATGCTGATTGTTTGAATCAATAATCTGTTCTTCTGCTGCGAGTGAAACTCTCACCAAACTCCATTCAAAAATTCTCAGATTTAAGGATTCTTTGACTTTTGGATGTTTGGGAGGGAATAAAATCTATAAGATATCAGCTTATTCCTGACAAAATGTTAGTGAAAATCTAAAACCTGTCACATTTTATTAGTTAAAAAGGCATTATGAATAAATGGTCTTAAACGTCTCATTCTTCTGCCTCTAAAACTTCTACATCATAACATCGAAAGCTTTACTTTCTTATTTAAGTTCTTTTTAAGACATCAACATTACTATGAATAATTCTTCCTGTGGACTCAGAGCATATTTTAAGATTAAAACTGATCTTTATGAGTCCACGTTTGTTCTGAGAGCATTAAAACCAGAGAAGAAGAAGAAAACTGAGCCCTCAGACAGCAGATGGAGGATAAAAAGGAGGAGGAGTGTTTTACTGCTGCTGCACATAAAAACTCTGCAGGGTGCTTTAGACTGAAAGGTCACGACCTTCAAAATCAAATTTTACTGCAGCGCTGTGACAAAGAGTCAATTAGTTCTCCGATAAAACTCTAACCAGTGTCTTTTAGACAGAAAGTCTCAGATTTTGCCCAAAAAAAAGAAGGCATCTAAGAGCTGAGTTCAGCACCAGTCCACACACACACACACAGACACACACACACACACACACACACGCACACACACAGCTGCTAAATATAATGAAGACAGCGGGCCTCGGTAGGCTTTAATGCATTACAGTAAATATGAGCTCTTTATCATGTGACTTACACACAGGTGTGCATACAGTAAGCACCAGCTTTGATGCTTTAAAAGAGTGGAAGCCAACAAGGCTCAGCGCAGCTGTTTGAAACATCTGGATGAACCTCCGGCCACAGACACACTGTTACATCTGTAATAAGTGACAGCGTGTCTGTGTAATAAAGCAACGTGGGTCACACCTGTGTTTACCTGCCGGGGCTCGTGCTAATGAGTCCTCATACATACAGTCAGCACGGAGCTCCATTCAAAGGAAATCCAGGTCCCTGAACGCAGGGTGAGCCACCAATCAGAGGGCCATAAATCAGCCTCAGCGCCGTCAGAGCCAGAGTCCGTTCAAAAATCCCCTAAGGTTTATTTGGAGTTTGAGGCATTTCAGCATGAAGTGTGAGGCGTGAGCGCGCGCACAGCCCCCTTTGTAACTCGGCTCACGCGCCGTTGACCCACTCTTTAACCCTTTAATCCCCGAATCTTCTCGCTGCAGGCGCAGATCTCATTAAGATCCACGGCAGTTCACGTGCCTGCGCGCTGAAATCATCTCACCTGCAGGCACGTGCACGCTACAAAAACAGCTCATGTTGGCGCGTGCACACGTTATCTACCTGTGTGCTGAGCTGACTGAGGACTGCGGGTTAAAAATGCGTTAAAACGTCCGCTAAGTAAAGTTTGCTGGTAAACACAAAGTGCCTAAAACAAACACCGGGTCTTCGCAGACGGACAAGCTGCATGCCGAAGGCACGGGGCGACTCCAGCGGCTCGTGGGAACTTTTAGCCGTCCGCATGCATGAGACCGTGCACGTGCCCGCACCACTAAACTTAAATAGTACATTTTTTAAACCGAGTCTGGCTAAGCCGCTGCAGAAATAAGCTTTTCCGATCAGCTTTAGTGGAGCACAAACTAGAGCAATAACGAACTCCATTTAAAAAACGCCTGATTTAAGAATTGTTTGCTCGATGGTGAAAAGTAAAGTAGAAATATTTAAGAAGACTGATGACAGGCTTCCTGTCGGCGCAGAGTCCGCTCTGCTTCATTGCCCGTTCATCTCTGAGTCACACCTGATGCTATAAACAGCCTTTACCTGCATCCCTAACCTGTAAAAACGGCTCTTTTCCCTGGAGCGGACATCAACCTGAACGCTGCACAACTTACAGCACAAGAAGGGCGGCTCGGTCCGGATCAGTCCGGATCCACGGCGGGTCAGAGGGCACAGAGTCCGGCAGAGGGTCGCAGGCGGTCTCCCCGGGTCCCCCCACACTCTGCGGTTTAAATGAGAGAAGAAGAAGAAACGCCCACAGAGGCAGCCCCACTCTGCGTGATTTATTACAGCTTCAGTTGCGGAACAATGAAACTGCGGAGGCGTGAGAGAAAGCGCCAAAAACAAAGAGGAACGGAGGAAAGGAAGAAGGAACACCACTAAACTTAAATAGTACATTTTTTAAACCGAGTCTGGCTAAACGTGACAGCCGCTGCAGAAATAAGCATCAGGAAGAAATAAAACATCCACTATTAAAACAGGTCAAATAAAATATAACAAAATAAATAAATTCATTACAAATAACTGCATAACAATCTTGTTTTTATTAAAAGTGAAGTTAAATTTCATAAAAAATATTTAAAATTGAATACTATCTAAGAACTAAATGGTAATATTAAAAAATAAAATAGATATGATTGTATTCTATCAGTATCATCAATAATTTACTGCATATTTATTCATCTTTTATTTTCACATGTTAAATGAACCACATTAATAAAGCTCTGATGGCGTCTGTAGCTTGGAGCATCAGTCTGTGACGGTCTGTGACCTATGGTCACTGGACTTTCACAGAGGCCTGTGGGCTTCTAACCTCTCAGCAGTCCCCCCTCTGCTGTGTTGGCTCAAACCTGAAGGCCTTCCCTGATAAACACGTCTGCACGCAGCAGGTGTTTCTCTAAAACCTGTTCACTCCTGTCAGCACTAATGGAGCCTTTCCAGATGTGCCAGCTGTCAGCACCATCAGCAGCATCTAACACTGATCCCTGCACACAGAGATTCCTCCAGAGTTTCTGTTTGTGGATGAAATGACATTCTACAGATGATGAGACTTTAAAACTGAAACTGTTCCATCTAAGATGCTCTTCTTATACCCAATCACATTATGGACCTGCTGCCAAATAAACTTTTCAGCTGCTAAAGGTTTCTCCTTAGTCCCGCCTACTTTTACAAGTTTATGTTGCCTGGTTACAACTTTCTGAGACATTTTTCTGCCACCAAGTTTAAAATAAGCTCAGTTTTCTTTGTTCTAATGTGAATAAAATGTTCTCTGTTATTCATGTTTGAAACGTTCCACAACTTTTTCAGGACTGAGTTGAAAAACATCAAATTAAACCAGGTTCTGTGTGGACCATATGAATAGAGTGATTTGGGTCAGAATTTCAAAGTAAAGTCCAGACTGTATTTTAAAGATGGCTGTCACTCATAGACTCTGAGCTGGTCTCAGAAACATCCAAATAAAATCCAAGAACTTCACCAAAACGGAGCTTCAGACATTCAGGCTGTTATTGTGAAGGAGCTAACACTGTTGCAGCTTTAAAAGTGAAGGATTTTAAAATAAAACCTCAGGCCCTGGTGTGCTGTGGTGTTAAAGGCGTCTGAGGCAGGTTTGAGTGTAAACACTACAAACAGGAAGCCAAACAATGAACACAGCTGAGTATTTGAATCCACAAACTTTATTCCTAAAAATAGTGAGCTTCCTCCTCCTCGTCTTCCTCCGCTCCCTCAGAGGAACAAACACAGAGGATTCCCACAGACGAGGAGGAGGATGGGGGGGGGGGGGGGGGCTCCCGGGCCTGCTGGTCACTGTGGCAACAGGCCGAGGTCTTCAGGTATCCAGATTCCAGGGCTCAGTTTGACCACAGGAGCTCAGCGAGCCCTGTCTGACCTTTGACCTGCAGCACACAGCTCATGTCAGCAGCAGCAGTTTGACCAAACACAGCCAATTAACTGCAGCTATAGACGGCAGCAGGAAGGTCATGCCCCCAATGATCAGTAATCATCAGTCATCATGAAAATAAATGCAAATATTTACAGAAAGAAAAATATTTAAAAAAAAAAGAAGAAGAAGTAAAACATTTAAAAACATAAAACAGATAAAAATAAAGAAATAATAGAAAAATAAATATTTATAAATGTATAATGAATCAAATAACGTAAAGTAAAACAAATAAATAAAAAATAACTGATAAAAAATCAATAAAATCATGAGAAAAACACAAAATAAATATAAATATTCAGAAAGTTTAAAAATAAATAAAACAAACACAGAAAACAGAAATAAATAATAATAAATAAAATGACAATTAAAATAAGATGATAATAAAAATACAGTACTACTATGATTAATAAGAACAACAATAACAATAATAATTGTAGTGATGATGATGATGATGATGATGATGATGATGCTGTGCGAGGTTGCCTCAGGCTGTCTCGGATGTTTTTTGTTTATTATTGTGATTTTATTGTCCAGCTGCCCGCCGTCCTTTGCAGGAAGTTGACGTTTCCCAACAGGAAGTGCTCATTCAGCTGCACCTGGAGCACTTCCTGCCTCGTCCTGAGAAAATGAAGCTTCACACACACACACACACACACACACACACACACACACACACACACACACACCTGGTCCTCTGAGTGTGTGTGTGAGACAGGAAGTGGAACAGAAGTCAGCGTGTGCACACAGAGCTGCCACAGACTCACCTGACCTCACCTGTTTGCCTCTGACCCACCAAGATGCTAACAAATACTTATTATACCACTACTAGTACTCAGTACCAGTACTTCACACAGTACTAACAGCACCACAGGTACTACTGCCGCTGCTCAGTGTGGAGAACTCAGTGTGTGCTGGCCCTGCTGGCTGCTCCACCTCACATACAACAACAACAATAATAAGATTATTTGTTTATAGCTATAGTTACAGTACGTACACATGTTCAAATACACACACACTGTGACTTCCTCCATATATCATAAATTAGCAGGTCATTTACTGAACTGAAGGTTGGTAGTTCAATCCCTGGCTCCTCCAGTTTGCATGCCAAGTATCCTTGGGCAAGATACTAACCCCGATGTATCCATCGGAGTTTAGCTTAGAAGTAAGTGACTGGATGAATGTGGCATGTTGTATATCTTTGAGTGCTCCGTACCAGAGATGGGCAGTAATGCGTCACAAGTAACACGTTACTGTATTCCGATTTCTTTTTTAAAGTAAAGGGATTACTATTGCAAAAAGATAATTAGATTACTGTTACTTTCCCATAAGCACGCTGCATTACTGCGTTACTAAACAGTGATTTCATTTGCGAGAGTGTCTCATGGCAATGACGTAAGCGACTGATTACATTTTATATGATGGATTATGCAGAAAAAGTAGAATTGGGCTGAAAGATCTATTGCTTTATTACCTATTCAGGTTGTAAATTAAGTTTTTAAAAAGTAACTAAGTAACTTTTAAAAACAAGTAATCAGTAAAGTAATGGGATTACTTTTGGGGCAGTAATCAGTAATTAGTTACTGATTACTTTTTTTAAAGTAACTTGACCAACACTGCCCGTGACAGTAGAAAAGCTCTATATAAGAATCAGTCCATTTACCATTTCATTGAGAGGAACTACAGTTAAAACTCATCAGTCACAGAGCGTCCCTGACTGTACGCTGTGAGAGAGGCAGACCGCCATTACTGTGTCAGAGAGGCGTCTCAGTGGATCGGACTCACGGAGCTCTGTGGGTGGTGTGGAGGCCACCCAAGTGGGATACATTCATCCTCTCAGGGCTCCTCACTGTGTCAGCTCAGGATCTGTGGGACGGAGAACAGTCGTGTTTCAGGTCCAGACACATCCTGAAGGAGTTTGATTTAATCAGAGAGTCAGATGAGGAGAACAGATAAGGAGATCAGAGCCCTGCTCCAGTAAACAGCTTCCACAAACTCAGAGTCAACAGTCAACAGTCAACAATCAACATCAACGAACTCTGGTTGATGTTGATTGTTGACTCTCTCCTGTGGAGATCTCTGTGTGGTAGAAGGACTGTTTCATTTTCTTATACATGTTTCAGTGATTCCACTGACTCCCTCCTCTCATGCTGACTGGGTGTCTCGGTCCTGTTAGACACTTTGTTTTCTTCACTCTGCTGATTTTTCTCCACCAGACTGTGAATCAGTCGTTCTTCATGCTGGTCTCCGCTGAGGAATGCTCATGTGAGTTTATCTCAGACATCACAGTCAGAGTTCATGTCACAGCAGTTCCATAGTTTAGTGAAGCACACGGAGACATGAGGCCCCCCCGCCCCCGTTTAAGACAACAAGATTACAAGCAGCTGTGGATCAGAGGACTCGGAGGACTCGGAGGACTCGAAAGACTGCGGTCAACCTCAGCAGTCTTCAGGAAACCAGGTCTCGGTGTCACTGCGGTAAGTCTCTGATGATTCTCTATCGGTCCATTAGCATCAGACTGTGAACCAGGACAGAAACATTAACCATGAAAGCCTGAAATTTTCAATTATTAAATGTATCCTTTGGGACAGATGCATGAAAAATGTTGGAGTACTGAAAACGTCCAGCACTCTTGCAAAGTCCCAGGTGTGAGCGAACACACTAATAAAAAACTTCATACTGTAAAAGATACCTCGTGAAATCATTTTGAAATATTTATATTTCTCAGTGGTGCAAAAATAAAGAATACTTTGTTTACTCGGGTACTTTGTTTGTTACTTTGCTGGATGGAGCAAATATGACCATCTGTACCACAGAAATCATCAGCACATAGTCTGATCCCAGATGACACTCTGACTCTGAAAATAATATTGTTAAATATGTGCATGTGTGTACATATTTGTGCATATCCTTCATGTTTTATTTTGGAATATTAATGAATTGTAGCTCATTGAATTATCACGAATGTGGATTTTTTATGAATATGCCTCTGATATGTTTTAATGTCTCTCACATTACAGCTCCGCATTCACTTTGATGCTGAGAGCAGAGAAAATGTCAGACCTTTATCTTTGTTCCTTATCAGATATATTTATGCTCCAACATTTCAAAATATAAACACAGACTGACTCCGCCCCTCTGACTCCGCCCCTCGTCTGTTGCTTCCTGGTTCACACAGCTGATGATGACATGAGAGCGCTTCACTCTGCAGCAGACCATCTTCATCTGTGACGCTCCTATCTTCAGTCTGTCAACGTGTGTGTGTGGGACAAAGATGCCACCATCGTGGTTTGATCTGTTCCTCTGATTGGATCACAGATGTTCATTCCTGTCATATTTCAGGCTCAGGCTGTGATCCTCCAATCACAGCACTCTGATATGACGATGTGATCTTCACTGTGGCGTGCTTCTGTCACCACTCTTTTCTTTTCCTAGCTCCTTACTGCCGCTCCTGCCCACCTTTCTTTCATGTCAGGACTCAGGATCACTGCTGGGAGTCTCTGATCATTCAGCTCTCATTTTGAACAGCAGCAAACCAAGCTCAGTGCTCACTGAGACCACAGACTGTTGACACTTTACCATAAACAACACTCCAGCTGTCAAACATGAGAGACTAAAGTGAACTTTATCAGAAAACCACTCAGATCTGAAGTTTCACTTCCAGAAAAGAAGCAGCAGTAAAACAGCAATGCTGAGGACAATCAGCACGGACATGTTTGATCAAAGAGTCCCTGAAACATCATAGACAGATGTTCACCTGCAGACAGGAACAGACAGCAGCAGCACTGCCCTCTTCTGAATAACTCTTAGCTCACACTGCCCTCTAGTGGCAGACTGAGTTACCCACAGGAGTGAGGAGGATGAGTGGTCAAGCTGTTTAATTTAAACGTTATAAATGAAGGGTTGGAGTGGCGACCTTTGGCTTTGTGGATATGTTACCTTCCTGATGAAGCCCTTTCTGTTATTGTTGAAGTGAACAGTCACATTATCCCAGCACACAGTCAATATTCATCATAATGAATCCAGATCAGGCTTTCCAAACATCACAGGACAGATCCAGAACAGGCGCAGCAAAAATAGGTATACCGTTTGCTTTACTTGAACACTTTTCATTGATCTTAAACTGAAAGCAGGTTAAACCACTCTTCTCCTGACATATCTGAGGGTTTCTTCTGTGATAACCTAATTATTATGGAGACCAGGATCTCTCCTTCCAGACTATGGTTCCAGTTAACATACTACCAAAGCTTCTCAGGTACTTCAAATTTGAGAGGTTTGCAGATTCCTGTTGTTTCTAGATTGTTTTTCCGCCTCGTGTCAGATTATTTAAATCTTTGAATTTTCATTTACTGGGAACCCCTGGCATAGGCCCAAGTCCGCGAGATCTTCAACGCACACCTCCGGCAGAGCTTCAACAGAGATTGGGGACATTGAGTCCGAATGGACCATGTTCAGCATCTCCGTTGCCGAAGCTGCTGCACTGAGCTGCAGCCGCAAGGTGGTTGGTGCCTGTCGTGGTGGTAACCCCCGAACCAAATGGTGGACACCAGAGGTGAACAGAGCCACCAGGCTGAAGAAGGAGTCCTATTGGGCTTGGCTAGCCTATGGGACTTTGGAGGCAGCTGACAGGTATCGACAGGCCAAGCAGAATGCGGCTCGGGCAGTGGCTGAAGCAAAAACTCGGGTGTGGGAGGAGTTCGGAGAGGCCATGGAAAAAGACTTTCAGACTGCCTCGAAGAGATTCTGGCAAACCATCAGGAGGGGAAAGCGGTGCTCTGCCTGCACTGTGTATAGTGCTGGCGGAGCGCTGCTGACTTTGACAGAGATAATTGTCGGGCGGTGGAAGGAATACTTCGAGGACCTCCTTAATCCCACTGACACGTCTTCCGAGGAGGAAGCAGAGTCTGGGGATGAGGGGGATGACCCGCCAATTTCTGGAGGCGAGGTCATTGAGGCAGTTAAACATCTCCTTGGCGGCAGAGCCCCTGGTGTGGATGAGGTCCGCCCAGAGTTCCTAAAGGCTCTGGACGTTGTAGGGCTGTCCTGGCTGACACGCCTCTACAATGTTGCGTGGAGATCAGGGGCAGTACCCCTGGACTGGCAGACCGGGGTGGTGGTCCCTATCTTTAAGAAGGGGGACTGGAGGGTGTGTTCCAACTACAGGGGGATCACACTCCTCAGCCTCCCTGGGAAAGTCTATGTCAGGGTGCTGGAAAGGAGAGTTGGGTTCAAGTATCTCTGGGTCTTGTTTGCGAGTGATGGGAGAAGGGAGCCGGAGATTGACAGATGGATTGGTGCTGCAGCCACAGTGATGCGGACGCTGCACCGGTCCAACGAGGTGAAGAGAGAGCTGAGCGTAAAAGCAAAGCTCTCAATTTACTGGTCGATCTACGTCCCTACCCTCACCTATGGCCACGAGCTGTGGGTAGTGACCGAAAGAACAAGATCGCAGATACAAGTGGCGGAAATGAGCTTCCCCCGAAGTGTGGCTGGCTTCTCCCTTAGAGATAGGGTGAGAAGTTCAGCCATCCGGGAGGGGCTCAGAGTAGAGCCGCTCCTCCTCGACATCGGGCATCTGACAAGGATGCCTACTGGGCGCCTCCTGGGTGAGGTGTTCCAGGCATGTCCCACCGGGAGGAGGCCCCGGGGCAGACCCAGGACACGCTGGAGAGATTATATCTCTCCGCTGGCCTGGGAACGCCTTGGTGTTCCCCCGGATAAGCTAGAGGAGGTGGCTGGGGAGAGGGAGGTCTGGGCTTCTCTGCTTAGGCTGCTGCCCCCGCGACCCGGCCCCGAATAAAGTGGAAGAAGATGGATGGATAGATGGAATTTTCATTTGCTGATTTGGGAGCAGGAGGAGGCTGGGGGACCATGTTATTATCTAAAGTCATTTTAATGTCTTCAGGCACTGATGTTCCACAGCCCGGGGTAGACAAGAACTAAAAACATAAAAAAGAAAAAGATATGGTCTTAGTGACAATAACTGAAGGGACCCTGGATTATATGGATGGATGGAGCGACTTTAGGGGGTTGGGAAGCTCATCTTGTAAGCGGAAGGTTGCTGGTTCGATCCCCAGCTCTGTCTGTCCTGGTCATTGTGTTCTTGGGCAAGACACTTCACCCAACTACCTACTGGTGTTGGCCAGAGGGGCCGATGGTGCGATATGGCAGCCTCGCTTCTGTCAGTCTGCCCCAGGGCAGCTGTGGCTACAACTGTGATTTGCCTCCACCAGTGTGTGAATGTGAGAGTGAATGAATAGTGGTATTGTAAAGCGCTTTGAGTGTCTAGAAAAGTGCTATATAAATGCAATCCATTATTATGGATGGAGGGATGTATAGACCAGTTTCAGGCCTCAATGGTGTTCACTTAAAAGTATCTGAACTCTGTTGGTGTGTGAATGCCATTAAAATAAAACCCCCTGTGGGCTTACTTTGTGTTTGGATAATGGTGCTGGTGGAGCATGCTGTCTAACATGTCACTCCAAAATCTCCCACAGGTGTTCAGCTGAGATCAGCACTTCATCTTCATCCTCATCAGAGTGTTCAGCAGTTCTACAGACATCCACCTCTGCATTAGAGTTCACACTGGATCATCCTTAGGTTTATGTTGTAAGGATGGATGGACCTGTAGAGGAGAAGAAGATGGGATCAGCAGGTAGGAGATCAGTAGTTTGTCTCAGTACATGTTAATGAGGCAGAAACACATGCAGTCCAAGCTACCCAGTCATAGCTGTTGTTGTTTCCATGGAGAACCTGATGCTCTTCATCACTCAGACCCTTAATATAACTAAAACCTAAAATCCAGCCTTTCACAGAAAGCTCTTTACTCTTGAGACGTTGTCAGAATTTAAGCCGTGTGTTTTTCTTTTATATTTTGCTATTGATCAACTATTTTGCTGCCATCCCATGTGCAATATTTTGGTCTCAGTGGAATTACCATCCTCACCATAAATGACCATAGCCCCTCCACCCTTATTTATTTATTATATTATATAACTGCCCTTGTATACAACCACACAATGTTTCTGTTTCAATGTTTCTACACATACACCATGTATATAGTTTACTCACATATATGTATAGATCAGAGGTGTGGACTCGAGTCACATGACTTGGACTAGAGTCAGACTCGAGTCATTAATTTTATGACTTTAGACTTGACTTGAAAAAATGTTCTAAGACTTGTGACTTGACTTGGACTTTTACACCAATGACCTGGGACTTGAATTGGACTTGAACCGGTTTACTTGAAAAGACTTGATATTTCACCCCAAATATAAAATTTAACACGCATATTATATAGAAAGTGTGCACCATTAATTCAATTCATTCATTCATTTATTCCAGGGGTCGGCAACCCTGGGCACGCGTGCCACAGTTGGCACGCGAAGGGTTAACTGATGGCACAACCATAGCTGGACTGGCCATCGATGGTGGTTTTTCGTTTATATGGGCCAATGATTTTATTTTATTTTATTTTTTTTTAGTAACGGTATAAACAATGAAAGATGGTGGGTTGGCCAGATGCTGGCAGATGTGTAAAAATAACTCAGTTGTTTGGTGGTGGCTATGGCCGTGCTTCCACAGAGGCCAGCAGGTGAATGAGGGAAAGGTGAGGCAGGAGGAGGAGAGACCCGAAGCGGCCGCCGGTCCGAGTATCAGGTGAACTGAACTTCAGGTAAGAAGTTATGACCTGCAGTCTATCTGGGTCAGATATAAACCAAGTTTAGGTGGAGTTTATTTTCGTTGTGCTGACTTTTTACCGTCAGTTACAAAAACTTGTACTGCGTACTAGCTAACATGACGGAGTTTCTATACAGCTGGGTGGGTGCTATGATGTTACTGATAGTGAACTTTATTTTATTCATAAGGTTAGTTAGTAGAGTTGCCAACCATCCCGTAAAAAACGGAATCGTCCCGCATTCAGAGAAAATATTACACGTTTCGTATTGAGCTGAAAAGGAACACAGTTTGTCCCGAACTTCAGCTAGAATGGAAAAAAGACACAAAGCTGGATTTATTCTGTCGTTACGCTGTCAGCTGCCTCTTCTTCTCTCATTCAATCATGAAACTGATCAATGATCAGCTGATCGGTATTTCTGACGCAAGTCCCGTCTCGTTTATTTATCGCCCACTTTGCGCCAGCGGATGTCACGCTAAACAACAGCAGCACGTTTAAGCTTGATCAGCTGTTGTTAGAATTTATTTAATATTAATTTCTAGTATCAGCTGATGTTTGCTGGAGCCACAGCTGTAAAAGCTGCTGGTCATGATGTCGGTTTGGATATGTGGTGAGAGGGAAACATGAAGATGAAACCAGGAGATGTCCTTACTGAATCATCAGAGTTGAACAGGTGATGGAGAAACAGGTTTACCTTTTAGGTGACATGAATGAGTTGAAGGGAAGTTATGAACTGTTTCTGAGAGACAAATAACACCAGGATCCTTTTCTACGTAGCTGACAGCTGGTAACTGTGCAGGGGCGGGTCTAGCAAAGTGTTGCCAGGGGGCCAGGTAGGGCATTAACAGGGAGAGGGGGGCACAAAGAAATACTTTTCTTTCTTATTCTCATTTAAAATGTCTCGCTTTTATTAAATAATTATCTGAATCTTACAACCAAAGTTTTTATCTGATGTACAACGTATAGAAATCATACATATACCAACAAGACAGTGTACATCACTGTCACAACAGCATTTGTTTTCATTCAAAGGCTTTATGGCTTTAATACCTGGTGGGCCGGTCTCTAGTCAAAATGCCCGGGCCGATTTTTTTGTCCCAGTCCAGCCCTGGGCACGACACGCAGAAAATTAATCTGAGAAGGTGCATTAAAAAATAAATGGCCGAGCCAGCGGTGCACATCACAAATTAGCTCGCATAGACACATTAGTTGTACCGCTTCTTAATGATGGTATCTTAGCTAACAACCCCAACTACCAGATTCAACTTGTAATTGGCTAAAAATCACTTAGCCTACTGGTGAGAGGGACGTTGTTAGCTGTCAGTTTTTTCAGGCGATGTTGAAATTTCCACATTCCGACACTTCAAATGCTTCAGGAGCTGTCCGCTCAGCGCAGCAACTGTTAATGTAGAGTGTTATTAAATTTATTGCTAATGCAATTATATGGCACATTGACTTCTGAGGAAATTTTAGATGGCACTCGTCATCAAAAAGGTTGCCTACCCCTGATTTATTCAAACCACACTCCGTACGTATGTGTGCGTGAGCTGTAGCACAGCCAATCAAATTAACCAGATATTTTTAAAAAAAGAAAAAAAAAACGCTCAAAAATGCTGCAAGGAGTTATTTTTTTCAGGTACATAAACTATGAAGTAGTCAACAAAAAACCGAAATGCAATATGCAAAACATGCAAGGAGAGAATCACAGACAGAGATGGAACAACTTCCAACTTTGTCCGACAGTTGAAGTTGCATAAAGAACGGTAGGTGGTGCTTCTCTTTTGCTACGATGAGATTGCTGACTTCATCTAACTAGCAAATGTTGTCCAGGCTACGTTGGTGATACAGTTTTTTTTTTAATGTGTATGATATTTTTGTCATGCTATTTTAAAGCCGGTCCTACAAGCGCATCCAAGAATAACATGCAGCTTATCTCAGAACTGTCGGTGAAAATTATTCTTGGAGCTAAGTTTAATTGAGCTGCATTTGTGTATATTTTCTAAGTTCACTATTTCGTCATGTGTTGAGAAAACAGAGATTTAAAAATCACATGGTCTAATATTTACATTTAGCATATAACTGCAACATTCTTTTTTTTTTTTTTTTTTTAAAGACTTGAAAGGACTTGAAATTCAAAGTTTCAGACTTGTGACTTTACTCGGACTTTTACACCAGTGACTTGAGACTCGACTCTGACTTGCCTGACATTACTTGAGACTTGACTTGTGACTTGAGGATAAAGACTTGAGACTTACTTGAGACTTGCAAAACAATGACTTGGTCCCACCTCTGGTATAGATACATATTGCTTTTTTCCTTCATTGTATATTGTTTTCTTTACTTTTGCACCTTTGTGTTCCAGCTACCTAATTTCCCTGTGCAATAAACCGCACAATGATGATAAAAGGTCTAAGGTCTAAAAATAATCAGTCTTTTCTTATTCGGCCCCTCACAGTTGTTCACTTTAACCACAAAATGCTTGACTCTAAAGTTGAGACGAGGTTTTGAGCAACTTGTCAGGAAGCAGTAAATAAATCACAGGGAAACACATCAGTCAAATTTAGGACATGTGGGGAGTTAAGAAATGTTACCAGACTTCACTCTTATTGAAGAGTGAGTGATCAGTGGCTCATATTTAATGTTTGCAGATTTCTGAGTGTGATGCATGTTTATGTCTCTGTCTCCTTCCTGTAGAGGAGAAGCTTGGGAAAATGCGGACAGAGTTTGTGTCGAGGGTGTCAAAGGAAATCCTCATACAGCTCCTCGAGGCCCTGGTTGCAGAAGGTGTGTTTAATGATTTGGAGAAAGAGAGCATTATGGAGGAGAACCGGGTTACAGCAGATAAGGCACGCTGTATCATTGATGCAGTGAAGAAGAAAGGAGACAAAGCCAGCGGCATAATGATCAGACATCTTCAAACCAGAGATCCAACTCTCTCCTCTCAGCTGGGTTTATGCTCCGGTCCATCAGCTAAGCACGGTGAGCTTGATGGTATCTTCTCAATAATCAATCAACAATCTTCTATTAGAGGGATAAGAGCATGCAGCAGTGGCTTGAATCATATCTATCTAATAGACTCCAATTTGTGCATGTAAATGGAGAGTCCTCTTCACACGCTGAGGTTAATTATGGTGTTCCACAGGGTTCAGTGCTAGGACCAATTCTGTTTACATTATACATGCTTCCCTTAGGCAGCATCATTAGAAGGCATAGCATAAATTTTCACTGCTATGCAGATGACACCCAGCTCTATCTATCCATGAAGCCAGGTAACACACACCAGTTAGTTAAACTGCAGGAATGTCTTAAAGACATAAAGACCTGGATGGCCGCTAACTTTCTGCTTCTTAATTCAGATAAAACTGAGGTCATTGTACTCGGCCTTGAAAATCTTAGAAATATGGTATCTAACCAGATTCTTACTCTAGATGGCATTACCTTGGCCTCCAGTAATGCTGTGAGGAACCTTGGAGTCATTTTTGACCAAGATATGTCCTTCAATGCACATATTAAACAAATTTGTAATGTATTTGCAACTACTGAAGCTTCGGGACTTTCGGGCCAGGTAGTAATGCTTTTAATGTTTCTGCCCATTGACATCTTAACCTCTCTTCTTTTATTCATTTAGAGGCTCTTCAGAAGTGTCAGATTAACTTAAAATCAAAACTAAAGAAAAAGTTCCAGTGTGTGTTTGAGGGGATCGCTAAAGCAGGAAACCCAACCCTTCTGAATGAGATCTACACAGAGCTCTACATCACAGAGAGAGGGACTGCAGAGGTCAATGATGAACATGAGGTCAGACAGATTGAAACAGCATCCAGGAAACCATACAGACCAGAAACAACAATCAGACAAGAAGACATCTTTAAAGCCTCACCTGGAAGAGATGAACCAATCAGAACAGTGCTGACAAAGGGAGTGGCTGGCATTGGGAAAACAGTCTTATCACAGAAATACACCCTCGACTGGGCTGAAGACAAAGCCAACCAGGACATCCAGTTCATATTTCCATTCACTTTCAGAGAGCTGAATGTGCTGAAAGAGGAAAAGTTCAGCTTGGTGGAACTTGTTCATCTCTTCTTTACTGAAACCACAGAAGCAGGAATCTGCAGCTTTGAAGACTTCCAGGTTGTGTTTATCTTTGATGGTCTGGATGAGTGTCGACTTCCTCTGGACTTCCACAAAACTACAATCCTAACTGACCCTAGAAAGTCCACCTCAGTGGATGTGCTGCTGATAAACCTCATCAGGGGGAAACTGCTTCCCTCTGCTCACCTCTGGATAACCACACGACCTGCAGCAGCCAATCAGATCCCTCCTGACTGTGTTGGCATGGTGACAGAGGTCAGAGGGTTCACTGACCCACAGAAGGAGGAGTACTTCAGGAAGAGATTCAGGGATGAGGAGCAGGCCAGCAGGATCATCTCCCACATCAAGACATCACAAAGCCTCCACATCATGTGCCACATCCCAGTCTTCTGCTGGGTCACTGCTACAGTTCTGGAGGATGTGCTGAAAACCAGAGAGGGAGGACAGCTGCCTAAGACCCTGACTGAGATGTACATTCACTTCCTGGTGGTTCAGACCAAAGTGAAGAAGGTCAAGTATGATGGAGGAGCTGAGACAGATCAACACTGGAGTCCAGAGAACAAGAAGATGATTGAGTCTCTGGGAAAACTGGCTTTTGATCAGCTGCAGAAAGGAAACCTGATCTTCTATGAATCAGACCTGACAGAGTGTGGCATCGATATCAGAGCAGCCTCAGTGTACTCAGGAGTGTTCACACAGGTCTTTAAAGAGGAGAGAGGACTGTACCAGGACAAGTTGTTTTGCTTCATCCATCTGAGTGTTCAGGAGTTTCTGGCTGCTCTTCATGTCCATCTGACCTTCATTAACTCTGGAGTCAATCTGCTGGAAGAAACAACCTCCTGGTGGTTTAAATTATTTAACACACCAAAACTTCAGTCTCTCCACCAGACTGCTGCGAACAAGGCCTTACAGAGTCCAAATGGACACCTGGACTTGTTCCTCCGCTTCCTCCTGGGTCTTTCACTGCAAACCAGTCAGACTGTCTTACGAGGCCTGTTGACGCAGACAGGAAGTATCTCAGGGACCAATCAGGAAACAGTCCAGTACATCAAGGAGAAGCTCAGTGAGAATCTGTCTGCAGAGAAAAGCATCAATCTGCTCCACTGTCTGAATGAACTGAATGATCGTTCTCTAGTGGAGGAGATCCAACAGTCCCTGAGATCAGGAAGTCTCTCCACAGATAAACTGTCTCCTGCTCAGTGGTCAGCTCTGGTCTTCATCTTACTGTCATCAGAAAAAGATCTGGATGTGTTTGACCTGAAGAAATATTCTGCTTCAGAGGAGGCTCTTGTGAGGCTGCTGCCAGTGGTCAAAGCCTCCAACAAAGCTCTGTAAGCAAGGACATACTTCTCATTTTATTTTTAAAATACAGTCATTGAGTTTTGTTTAAATCGCTGGTCCATAGCTGCTGCTGATAACATGTTTTAGCTTATAATTTATTTGAGGTATTGTGGCATGCGAATGATGAGTTTGATCACATTCTTCACACCTTTATTACCAGTTGTTGTATCTTATACTTTCACGGCTGCAGCTTTCCAGCCCCCAGCCAAACACACACCAATAACAACAGTATGGACCCAGTTCAATCTTTTTCAAGCCGGCAAGGCGTGATTGCGGATGCCGCTCTGGCGTGTCCACCTCCCCCACAGCTGTGCCACGGACCACACCCCACCACATACCCCCATCGCCCGACTGAGCTGAACCGCTGGCATCTGCACCTCATGGCCCAGCGGGGGGATGTGTTGGTTCCGGGGGTCTGCCGTTTGTCCCACAGCGACGATGAAGCTGATCTGTTGGCCACCGTGTGGACTGGAGGATGCCTGTGTGGCAAGTGGAGGCAGCGCAGCAGTCACAGCATGATCCGAGGCTCCCAGGCGGCTTGGCAGGCAGCCGTTACGCAAGACCACACAGAGCCCTAGGTGGAAGCAAGGCTGGTCTAGACAGCACGCCAACCTCAGGCTTGGCAGGGTCCTCGCGCACCCCGACATCTAGCCCCAGCTGGGAAGGTCTCTTGTGTGCTCTGACCTTTGGAACCTGCTGAGCAGGTCCCTCACGTGCTCCGACCTCAGCTGCCCTCTTCCGGGGAACAGGCACTTGTGTAGGCATCTGCCGGGCACCAGCCGCTTCCACCCGCGGAGTGTGTAAGCAGCTTTAGTCAGAAGCTGATGCAGAGCAGGGCCAAACATTCCTACTGGCCAACTGCTATAACTACAAATCCTATAGTATAACCCATCAAATTAACCTAAATATTTCCTGAGTTTGCATCAAGCTCATCTCTTTAATAGATCGCAGGGGCAGCACCCTAAGCAAAGAAGCCCAGTCCTCCCTCTCCCCAGCCACCTCTTCCAGCTTGTCCGGGGGAACACCAACGCATTCTCCAGTGTGTCGTGGGCTGCCCAACAACTTATCGGGAGATATCCTTGTCAGATACCCGAACCACCTCAACTGGCTCCTTTCCATGTGGAGGAGCAGTGGCTCTACTCTGAGCCCCTCCCGGTTGGCTGAACCTCTCACCCCTATCTCTAAGGGTAAGGCCAGCCACCCTTCAGAGGAAGTTCATTTCTGCCGCTTCTATCCGCACTCTCGTTCTTTCAGTCACTACCCACAGCTCGTGACCACAGGTGAGGGTAGGGACGTAGATCCCCTCTGTGAATCACTACCTTTTTGTGGTGGAGGGGTCTGTGTGTCCCAGGGATCCCAGGGGCTATTTTGTCTGGGGGCTTCTGCCCCCTGGTAGGGTCTCCCATGGCAAATTGGTTGTAGGTGAGGGACCGAACAAAGAGCGATTCAGAAGACCCCTATGAGTAGAACACCAAGAGAACAGTTCACCCTGCCAAGGATAGGGTTACCAAGGCCCCGCCCTGGAGCCAGGCCTGGAGAGAGTGCCGGAGGTCAAGCGTCAGGTGGACGGGCCTTCGTCCATGGGGCCTGGCCCTGCACAGCCCAAAAAAGGGCCCATGTCCCTTTTTTGGGCTGTGCAGGGAACCTGCTGCCCACCACCCGCATGTGCATTGTGTGCCGGGTGGCGGCCTGGAGCAGAGGCCCTGGTGGAACAATCATTGGCTACCAAAACTGGCAATTGGAACATTGAATGTCACCTCTCTGGTGGGGAAGGAGCCTGAGTTAGGCATGGGGTTGAGAGGTACCGGCTAGATATAGTTGGGCTCATCAACAAAACAGTCTCCTGGAGAGGGGCTGGACTCAGTTGCCCCTGTACTATAAATAACTCTATAGATATTAGAATTATGATAGAGACCAGCAGTACTGAATGCCTGTGCCACTCAATGACTGTAGAAAACATGGATGATGCGACAGCTCCCCCAAAATGAAGCTAAAACGTCTCTATTGCCCCCTGGTGTCTGGCTGCAGTATAGGTCATAAACCCCGTCTCCTCCATGTTAGCGGATGGGACTGGGGACAGACAAAAATAAATTAATTCTCCTCAGATAATTTTTTTCCAAAGATTCTTTCTTTTGTTATCAATAGTTCTTATCACTCTGATTTATGTCCAAGGGGTCTCCTTTCCCATAAGTTTGATTCTACTGCGGTGATGTTAAATTGGGGTGTAACTTCATCATAACAGTTTTGACTGGCAGCTGCAGTCACGGAGAAACTGGCGTATCTCTGTTCGGGAATAGCAGATAGAGCGCTTCTCTTCTCTGAGAGGAGGGCCAGCGTTTACGCTACGAAAACACGAACGACTGTTTTAACCTGACAGCCTAAGGTGTTCTTCAGTAAACTGGACTACCCGACAGAAGGACTCGAGGCCCCACTGCACCTTTTTGGTAAGTTAAATGTGTTTATAAGCTAATCCGTAACTACCGTCCTTAGCTAGGTCCTGAGACCTAGCTAGCTAAGATGAGCACTCGGCTGTCGGGGAAACTTATTTTGTAAAGTTCGTTTATCTAATCCTTGCAGGTGAATGAATTTATCCTGACTAAAGAAATCAAGAGAAACGCCCTGGGCTGCTCAGTCATTAATTACCGTTACTGTACTTTTATTACAAGTATTATACTGTAAAAGTTACAGGCTGCACTCTGCTTCAGCTCCTGTGCAGAGCTGATTATTAAATATGTGCAAACAACAGTTTTCAGTCCCTTGCCACATCTGTAAAGACAGTAACAGTAACCAAATTTTTTAAAAAAAAAAAAAAGCTTGTACTTCAGTCACTCCTCATTAATCAGTATCTAAGGATTAAACTGTAGAACTGAAAATGTAAGAGAAGAACTTCAGATCCTGAGTGTGTGAGGACAGAGAAGGATCAGCTTTATTTCAGACTTGAGAGAAACTTTAGTTTGTGATGGTTCTGTTCCCTTTGTGATTACAGGAGCTGCCCTCAGATTTGGACCTCAGCACCACCCAGTGACAGCAGACAGATCATCCAACATGTTCACATGTTAACTGCAAAATGAACTGATGAAAACAGTGCAAAGGTTAAAGTGTACACCACATGTGCTGTAGTGAAAGCTGCTGCTTTATTGATAAAGTTAAAGACAAAAAGTCAAAAGGATTAATCACTCATGTAACTGTCACTATATATCAGCATTAACAGGACCTCAGTTTGGTGTTTCAGAGAGCTGCTGATCTCAGACCTGCACAGCTTCCATTTTAAACACTTGATGTACTCAGCTGTATGAAGAGCACATTTTTCTGACACAGTTAAATAAAACCTGATAAAGGTCAAAGGTTGTCACTTGTATTCGAACTACAAACTTGTGATCTGGAGTTCTTTCACAGTTTTTTGCAGATAGTGTGTTATTTACCATAAAGTGATTCAGAGTTATTCATACCAGAGTAACCAGAGAGGATAATATATTTTTAAATATATAACTTTCTATAGGACTGAATATAATATCTTTATGTAAAAGTCTGGAGCCTCTGGGGAGTATCCGAGTATTTATAACATTACACAAACCAAAGGTCTCCATCACAGTGTTCATGAAATGCTGGGTGTATCCATCTCCTGGGAGGAGTGCCGAAGATTTCCCTGTGAGGGAGCTGCTGGTGAAGATCATGAGTCCTGCTTGATCAATGCGATGAGCTTCAGTCTTCCTGGTGTTTCTTAAATGAAGCCTCTCTCAGTGGGTCAACAGAACTTCTGGCACAGGACAGCTGTGATGAAAGAAAGGGAAGAAGTTTCTCCAAACCTCTGGACCCAGGAAACCCCGCTTAGTCCTCATGATCTCCCTCACGAGTTTCTCCCCAGGGTGAATGTAACTGTTGATATAATATGGACTCTATTATTAAATGAAAAGAACAAATTAGACTAAACTACTGAAACCTGCTGCTGTTTTTAAAGTTTCCATGTTACCAGGCTGTAGAGGGCTCTGAACATTTAAACAGTTTTAGATCCATTACACTCACAGTCTTATGTTAAAATCTCAAAGGACAGCATTATATTTTTGATATTAACAGTAACTCTGGGCTTCTGTGGAGTGTGCAGATGATCTCAACGCTGTCTAAAAATGGATAACAAAACCTAAGGAGTGCTGAACAGTGTTGGTCAAGTTACTTGAAAAAGGTAATCAGTAACTAATTACTGATTACTTCCCCAAAAAAGTAATCCCGCTACTTTAGTGATTACTTATTTTCAAACTTAATTAGTTACTTAGTTACTTAGTTACCTTTTAAAACACGATTTATCCCCTAAATAGGTGATAAAGCGATAGATCTTTCAGCCCAATTCTACTTTTTCTGCATAATCCATCATATAAAATGTAATCAAATGAAAAAGTCTCTTTTTAAAACTTGTTTTATTAGTTTTAATTTTTTAACTTTATGCATCAAGCAAACATTAAATTATATGCAACATTCTCTGACTGGAAGAAATGTGTTTAACATTTAGACCTATTTTCTGCATATTCCAGCATATAAAATAAAATAGTTTTTTGTATTTACACTCACTCTTTCAAATAGATGCACGTAAAACACAGCAGAAAATAAATAAAATCAAAGACTCAGCAGTCCTGTTGCTCTATTTTCACCTGTATAGCAGGAGTGGGGCAGGCGGAGGTTTGCCCTGGTGCAGGTGTGCTGCAGCGGTCAGTGGAAGGATACGGCAGTTTGTCTGTGAATTTCACATTCCAGCGGCAGCGTATTTGGTGCTTGCTCTGAAGTTTAGGGGTTTTTTCGCTGTAAAAAGATGTTTTCTTCCCACGCAGTGAGCAGTGAACGCTAATGTTTTTGTCACTTTTTACAGAATCAAACTCAAAGTAAGGTCAGTACTTCCACGCTTTAAACGCTGCACGGTCATACTCTCTTCCGCACTCATTATATTATCCATTTTTGATCTGCACACAGCTGTTGCCACGAACGTCGCATTCGCTTACGTCATTGTCATGAGACACTCTCGCAAAAAAATCACCGTTTTAGTAATGCAGCGTGCTTACGGGAAAGTAACAGTAATCTAATTACCTTTTTTGCAATAGTAATCCCTTACTTTACTCGTTACTCAAAAAAAGTAATCAAAGTAACGCGTTACTGCCCATCTCTGGTGCTGAATCATTCAATAATACAGACTATTAGAGTAATAGGTGTGTAGCATCACTAGCAACAAGCCTCCAACACAGTGCGTATGCTAGCGGCTAATCTAGCAAACAAATTAACAACAGAGTGATTTTAGATATTTTAGAACTATAAGATGATAAGCTGTGTGTCTTTTTCATAGCAGTGACATGGTTGTATTTACCTCAGTTGAACGAGTTGTCAGTCGCGGTAAACCCATCAGCTAATAAACTGGGCGTGTTTGCGGTCACATCCAGCAGGTGTGTGGGCGGGAGCGTTACACAGTCGCTCCACCTCAAGTCACTACTGCACAGACTCTGGCTCCAAAAATGCAAGGTGGCAGCCCCGGCAAGCGGGATATTTCGGCTTAATTTTTGCACAATGTTGAGGAGGTGCTGTCGCGTCGTCCATGTTTTCTACAGTCATTGGTGCCACTCTGTACTAGTATAAGTAAATCTAGTAGCTATTCACTTAATAGAGGTCTAATTTAGTTTTCTGTTAGGAAATTTAGCTTAAAGTGTTTTATTTGTCCCTGGGCAAAATCTCAGTTAATTATTTTATTTAAATTAATTAATTAAAATCTGAACTGTGGTGCAAACTGAGATATTCATCTTGAAATCTAGATTCAACATTAAAATTATTTTTGTTTGATGAAAAATGTCATTGTTTCTTTAGCCTGAACAGGTGTAACCTCTCTGAGAGAAGCTGTGAAGCTCTGTCCATGGTTCTCAGCTCCCACTCCTGTAGTCTGAGAGAGCTGGACCTGAGCAACAATGACCTGCAGGATTCAGGCATGAAGCTTCTTTCTGCTGGACTACAGACTCTGCACTGTATGCTGGAAATTCTCAGGTTAGGATTTTTTGACTGATGACTATATCTGAATTATATAAGCTGACAGCTTTTACATGTACCTTTAAAATGTGACAAATGGACTTTGATTTGATATAAATAATCAATTCTCACAATAAAGATCTGAGTGAGGACATATATGATGATGCAAGAAAAAAATGATATATAAGAAGACTTTTTTTGCTGATACAAAAGGTTAACAAAACTTGATGAATCAAGATAATTATATTATTAATAATCATTATTATTACTGAGTTGGAAGAGATGGGCAGAGTCCATTTGATTGACCTTTGTTTTTATTGTTTATGTATTTAATTTTATTTTCAGTTGTTACATACGGGACAGACATGACTGGGGGAAAGGAAAGGGAGAAACAAGAGTGGGCGGGAAAGAAAAACAACTGGAAAGAGGAACGGTGATAAAGGGCACAAAAAAGGGGGGGGGCAAAAAATACAGCTTAAAAACACTACAAAAGACCAAGGATAAAAGGATTAGATCTACCTAACTTTCAACACTACTTATGCATCACTACTTACACAACCCTTCAATTTATCTCAGGATGGCTAAAACATACCTTCTTAGGTGACTCTTGGCTAGATGTAGAACAAGCACTTTGCAATAATCTAGAAATTTCAGACCTACCATTTATCAGCTCAAACATCAAACGACATGAATGCTTTAAAAGCATCAACATCAGCTCTTCTCTGACAGCATGGTGGGAGTTTCTAAAAATAACAGAGTCTTCATTAATCCCATGCAAACGTACACCTATCTGGAACAACCCTGACATATTACAAAACAATAATATGATTAATTTTCCAGAATGGAGTTGTAAAGGAATCAAATACTTAGAACATATTTTAGAAGGAACAGAATTTATTCCATTTGACAGACTAGTTACACAATATGGGATCAACAAGAAAAGATTTTTAGAATATCAACAAATTAAATCCATAGTAAAAAAGAAATTTAAACCCGGTCAAGTTGAACTACAAACACCATCAAGTGTGGTTCAATTTCTTACTCTTAAAACCCCCAAATTACTATCCAAAATATACAGAACACTTTCTAAAATAGATGAATCAAAATCCCTTCCTATTGCAAAGTGGGAAGCAGATTTATCAGTCAGCTTAGACCAAAACTTCTGGTCTCAGGTATGCATAAACCTTTCATTTAATTAGAAATCCCAGTCTTCAATTAATTCAATACAAAATACTACACAGAGTACACTATACAGGTCATCGGATGTTCAAGATGGGCTTTATGTCCTCCAACAACTGCTCACACTGTCAAGCCAATACACCGGACAATTATATCCACGCTCTTTGGTTCTGTCCACCAGTTCAGAAGTTTTGGCGCGAGATATGTGGAGACTTATCAAAGTGTCTGAAATGTAACATTCCAACTTCCCTAGTAGCCTGGCTGCCCCTGGGTGGGTCTGGGGCAGGCGTGGGGTTCTGGGGGTACTCCGTCTCCTGTTGTGGACGGGTGGGTGCAGGGGGGCTCAGCCCTGGTGCGGCAGGCCTCTGGTGAATCGAGCCAACTAGGGGGCTCTTCAACTGGTGGGGAGGCTGTTACATCCTTGCAGAAGTTCTCTGGTCTCCAGGAGTTCACTCTGCAGGTGGGGGAGAGATATAGGAGAGGAGGATTATGAACTTAACCTGGTTGTCTACTGTCTTGTGTAGTCTGGGAGATAAGTGGGTGATGGGGTGGGTGCAGTTTTCTCTGTGGTTGGGTCAGGTGGGCTGCCCCGGATTCTGTGGGGCTGGGCAGTGCTGCTGCTGTGGGCCCCGGTCCAGATGGGCCTGGGCCCCCTTGCCTTGGTGGGTTCCAGAGTGTGGGGGTGCCTACTGGGGTCAGCGGGGGAGCTGGCCCCAGGGAGGGGCCACTTGCCCTTCCCTTCCTTTCCTCCCCATCCCCAGCTGCCTCCCTCTTCCTGCTCCACCACAATCACCCACACATGCAGGGCCTTGGGGTGCAGGTGTGTCACCAGGGTGCAGGGGAGCCTCAGACATCGGTGAATTGGTGGTTTTTGGTGTCTGAGGCTGCACCGGCTCACTCCCGGTGGCTGCTTGTCGGGGCCTGGCACCTGTGGCTCGGTCGGGCCCCCTCAGGGGGTGGGGTCCACTCTGGCACAGCTGGCTGCCAGTGGAGCTCACGGGCACGTCACTGCAACCCCCTCTGGCTTCTGCTCCGTGGCTGCTGGGTGACCCCTCGTTTGGGGCTCTTCTCAGCTTTTTCCGGGAGGGTGGCACGGTTGCCTCTCCGTTGGTCTTCCTTGGACTCTTGCGCTCTGGGATCTCTGGATGTCTGGAGCCTTGATCTCCTCCACACCTGCTTCATGCCCTGGAGGACAGGGCTATGGCTCCCCACACCCTCTAGCAGATTGTTACATGAAGGAACCTTTTGAATACAAGCCCGCTCATGCTCACAGGGGTACACACGGGTGCTCACAGACACAAACTACACCTTTCTTGGCTGCTATCTCAGAACACACTGTGCGCTGTCAATCTTATGTGCTGCACAATAATATTCAAAATTTAGCATTTACTGTTATATACACATAGATTATTGCGATGATGTTGTTTATTATATTGGTCTCTTTTGTCTTTGTTTTCTCCTTTTTTTCTCAACAGGTGATCCAGGTGATACATACACATATATATGTATATATGTATGTGTGTGTGTGTGTGTGTGCGTATATATATATTTATATATACATATATATATATATATATATATATATATATATATATATATATATATATATATATACCTGGGGGTTTTCTTGAATAACAAACTTCCATTTGAGAAACAAATTAATTCAGTTGTTTGTCCTTTCTCAACTGGACTACTGTAATTCGCTATACATTGGTGTCAGTCAGTCCAGCCTGGCACGGCTTCAACTCGTACAAAACGCTGACCCATGTAAAGAGACACAGAAATATTACCCTGGTGCTTGCCTCTGCACATTAGAAAGGCCCCAACTGTCACTCTTTTTGAATCCAATCTTAAAACATATTTCTTCTCTTTGGCTTTTTATACTGCATGAGAGTTACTTTTAAAAAAAAAAAAAAAAGAGTTAATGTTATTGTTTAATTATTATGTTGTACAGCACTTTGGTCAACTATCTGTTGTTATTAAATGTGCTTTATAAACAAATACGTGAAATATATTTTATACCTGGAGTACCTGGAAAACTCTAATTAAAAATAAAATAAAATAAAACACATTGGAATTTATTTATTTATTTACTTCCTGCAGTGTCCCTGGTTGTATGATAACAGAAGAAGGCTGTACCTCTCTGGTCTCAGCTCTCAACTCCAACCCCTCCCATTTGAGAGTGTTAGACCTGAGCTACAATCATCCAGGCAATTCTGGAATACAGCTGCTGTCGGCTGGTCTGAAGGATTCACGATGGAGACTGGACACTCTCAGGTATGGATATTTGTATTGGGGGGTACAGACCATACAACGATACAGAGAAAACCCCAAGAATGGGACGACCCCTGATGAGCAAGCACTTGGTGACAGTGGGAAGGAATAACTCCCTTTCAACAGGATGGAACCTTTGGCAGAACCAGGTTCAGGAAAGACAACCAGTTGAAGGGGAGGGATCAGCGGAGCCAAATGTCTTTTATAAAAAGCAGTTAACATGAATGGGTAGTCTTAAATAATCACAAGAAAGTGTGACAAAGGGTAAAATGCATAAGAGTCTATTGCAGTGTAATTTTAGAGATGTTGCACAAATGGAAGAAAGCAGTCTTACATATTTGTTTAATATGTGCATTGAAGGACATGTCTTGGTCAAAAATGACTCCAAGGTTCCTCACAGTGTTACTGGAGGCCAAAGTAATGCCATCCAGAGTAAGAATCTGGTTAGATACCATATTTCTAAGAATTTCAGGGCCGAGTACAATGACCTCAGTTTTATCTGAATTCAGAAGCAGAAAGTTAGCGGCCATCCAGGTCTTTATGTCTTTAAGACATTCCTGCAGTTTAACTAATTGGTGTGTGTTATCTGGCTTCATGGACAGAGAGCTGGGTGTCATCTGCATAGCAGTGAAAATGTATACTATGTCTTCTAATGATACTGCCTAAGGGAAGCATGTATAATGTAAACAGAATTGGTCCTAGCACTGAACCCTGTGGAACACCATAATTGACATTAGTGTGTAAAGAGGACACTCAATTTACATGAACAAATTGGAGTCTATTAGATAGATATGATACAAACCACTGCAGTGCAGTACCTGTAATACCTACAGCGTGCTCTAATCACGCTAATAGGATATTATGGTCGACAGTATCGAACGCTGCACTGAGGTCTAGCAGGACAAGCACAGAGATGAGTCCACTGACAGAGACCATACGAAGATCATTGGTAACCTTCACTAAAGCTGTTTCTGTGCTGAGATGAGCTCTGAAACCTGACTGAAATAAGCCATTCCTCTGCAGATGATCTGTTAGCTGTTTGACACTACTCTTTCAAGGATGTTTGATATGAAAGGAAGGTTGGAGATTGGCCTATAATTAGCTAAGACTGCTGGGTCTAGAGATGCTTTTTAAGTAAAGGTTTAACTACAGCCAGCTTGAAGGCCTGTGGTACATAGCTGATTATTAGAGATAGGTTGATCAGATTTAAGATTGAAGCATTAGTTAATGGCAGGACTTCTTTGAGCAGTCTTGTGGGAATGGGGTCTAAAAGACATGTTGATGGTTTGGAGGAAGTAATTATTGAAGTTAACTCAGAAAGATTAATTGGAGAAAAAGCGTCTAAATGAACATCAATGGTACTAAAAGTAGCTGTAGATAATGTTACATCTGTGAGATGGTTATGGGTAATTTTTTCTCCAATGATTAAAATTTTATTTGTGAAGAAGTTCAAGAAATCATTACTAGTTAACGCTAAAGGGATGGTTGGCTCAACAGAGCTCTGACTTTTTGTCAGCCTGGCTACAGTGCTGAAGAGAAACCTGGGGTTGTTCTTACTTTCTTCAATCAGTGACGAATAGTAAGATGCAAATACTGCAATATTGTAATATTGCAAATGTACATGTTATCAGGAAATGATCAGACAAAAGAGGGTTTTCAGGCAATATTGTTAAATGCTCACTTTCTATGCCATATGTTAAAACAAGATCTAGAGTGTGATTAAAGTGGTGGGTGGGTTCTTTTGAGAGAAGCCAATTGAGTCTAATAACAGATTAAATGCCATGTAGAGGCTGTAATTTTTAGCATCTACATGGATGTTAAAATCACCCACAATAATGATTTTATCTGAGCTGAGCACTAAATGAGATAAAAAGTCTGAGAAATCAGACAGAAACTCTGTGTAAGGCCCAGGTGGACGATAGATGATAACAAATAAGACTGGTTTTTGAGTTTTACAGCTGGGGTGGACAAGGCTAAGCATCTTCTTCTTCTTGTCCTTAGCGGGCGACAAGCGGTGGTGGTCTGCCACGCAACCAGTACGCTGCTGTAGGTGCCGCAGGTTCTCTTGCTTGACCCACGATTATCTTCCACGCTTTTCGATCTAAGGCGATGGTTCTTGCCTGCTCGAGGTCAAGTCAAAGAGCCTTCAAATCATCCTGGATTTGTTTCATCCATGTCTTCTTTGGTGCATTTCGATGCACCCTCCAATCGGTGGGGCGGATCAACCAGAGTAGGCCATGGGGGTAGCGGCTCGGGTCCATTCGACAAATGTGGCCAAACCAACGGAGTCGGCGGCGCTGGATTAGGTCGCCGATCGTCAGTTGGCTGCCGCAGCTGGTGAGGATGGTGTCATTCGAATGACGGTCGCGAAGGGAAACGCCGAGAATGCATCTAAGGCAACACATTTGGAAAACTTCGAGCTTGCTCAGGTCGTGTTTGAGCATTGTCCACGTCTCCGCGCCATAAAGTAGAATGGGCAGGATCAGGGTTCGGTAAAGGCGGATCTTTGTCGCCAATGAGATGTTGTTCTTCTTCCAGACGCACCAGCGCAGGGAAGCGAATGCTGCCGCCGCCTGCCCAATTCTGGAGTGTATCTCCACTGATGATGGCATCATCAGTGGAGATACGCTCCAGAATTGGGCAGGCTTGATGATGCAGCTAAGCATCAGGCTTTCAAATGAATTAAAAGTCTGTCTTGGTCTTTGGTTGATTAATAGGCTGGTGTGAAAAATTGCTGCCACACCGCCCCCTCGGCCTGTGCTTCGAGTGCAAAACTTGGGTTCTGGAACCAGTCTCCTGAAGAGGAGATAGGTGAGAGTCCTTGTTGAGAGTCAAAGGGTATTGGGTGTGTATACTTGTATTGTCTAGTTTGTCACATTCACAATGAGGCAGACATCAAATCTGAATGGACCATATTCTGCACAGACATTGTTCAGACAGGTGGGATAAAATAACATGACCTTTATTGTTTTTGTAAGCTCCAGCATAAAACAAAATTGAAAGCACTGCTGTACTTGGTGCATATAAGCAAACATTAGCTATATATTTATCCAAGGTGAGGTGTTCTAGGCATCTCCCACTGGGAGGGGGCCCCAGGGCAGATCAGGCACAGGCTGAAAAGTTTACATTTCTCTGGCTGGCTTGGGAACACCTTAGTGTCCCCCATAAGAACTGGAGGAGGTGGCTGGGGAGAGAGAGATCTCTATCTCTATTTTGACTGCCTCCCTCACAACCCCAATCCAGATATACATCAGAAAAGGGTTGGATGGATAGATGTTTCTAACAGATGTGTGGGATTTTTGCTGAACCTTTAACAAACAGGTTACATAGTGATTGGTTAATGTCCTTTGAATGGAAACAGGAAGAACAGAGAATAAAAGTAATGACTCAGAAGGAAGGATCCTGGTGATCATAAAATATTCTCTCCACTTAAAATGTTCTTCTTAAGATCATACTTACAGAATGGTGGAGCCACTCTGTAATGTCCATGTGTGCATGCTGAAAGAGACTGTGCTGGTCTGACCCCCCTCCTCCTTTCAGGGTGGAGCCTGCTGGAGTCCGATGGTTGAGACCAGGTCTGAGGAAGTGTAAGTGTGTTTTTGATGTGATTCATGAAAACAAAGCAGCACACATTCAACCATCTTCAAACTGTCACATCACTCATTCACATCTCTGATGTCAGGAGTCATCATCAAAGTGTCAATCAATGAACAGATGATGGATCAGTAACTGCAGCTGGATTGTGTTTGTTCTCTCCATCAGATTCCTGTCAACTCACAATTGACACAAACACAGTACACAAAAACCTCCAACTGTCTGACAACAACAGGAAGGTGACACGTGTGAAGGAGGTTCAGCCATATCCTGATCATCCAGACAGATTTGGTTATCGTCTACAGCTGCTGTGTAGTGATGGTCTGACTGGTCGCTGTTACTGGGAGGTTGAGTGGAGAGGAGAGGTTCGTATAACAGTGAGTTACAGAAGAATCAGAAGGAAAGGAGTCAATAATAACTGTGTGTTTGGAAAGAATGACCACTCCTGGAGTTTATTCTGCTCTCATGATGGTCCTTATTGTGTCTGTCACAATAACATAAAAACATCCATCTCCTCCTCCACATCCTCCTCCTCCTCCTCTGTCTCTAACAGAGTAGCAGTGTATGTGGACTGTCCTGCTGGAACTCTGTCCTTCTACAGAGTCTCCTCTGACACTCTGATCCACCTCCACACCTTCAACACCACATTCACTGAACCTCTTTATCCTGGATTCAGAGTTTATTCTGGTTCCACCGTGAGTCTGTGCTGAGTTTAATCATTTAGTCTAAAGAGCGTCCTCCTGTTAGAGAAACAGGTTGAACAGATTAGGATTCAGATTCAACTTTATTGTCATTACACATGTATAAATACAGGGTAACGAAATAAAGTTTGCATCTAATCAGAAGTGATTAGAAGTGCAGTAAGAGTAGATTATATACAGGTAAGTGTATAAAAGGTCGGAATAGTTCTGAACAGATTATGTACAAATAAGTTAAGTCTACAGATGTTTATATTGCTATACAGAGAGCAAATATACAGATGTGCTACATATATACAGATGTACCGGTGTGTGGTAAACAGATCTACAGAGTGCTATGAATATAGTACTCTGAACAGACTATAATACTGAACCATGTATGCACTGTAACAGAGACTATATTATCTTGATCATGATCATGATCATGGTCATTGGGAGGGATAGGGGGGTGTGGGTGGAAAGGTTCAGCGGGGGACTGACTTCAGTAGGGTGACAGCTGTGGGGAAGAAGCTGTTCCTAAACCTGCTGGTTTTAGCGTGAAGGGTCCTGTAGTGCCTTTTGGAGGGGAGGAGCTGGAAGAGTTTATTGGCAGGATGAGAGGAGTCTCTGAGAATGATGCGTGCTTGGCATAGACATCTCTTCTTGTGGACATCCTCAATTGCAGGAAGTGGAGTCCCTGTGATGCGTTGGGCGATTTTCACCACCCGCTGCAGTGCCTTGCGGTCAGCAACAGAGCAGTTCTCATACCAGACTGTGACACAGTTGGTCAGGATGCTCTCTATCACATAGCGGTAGAAGTTACAGAGTATTGTCAGTAGACAGGTGGTTCTTCTTCAGTGTCCTCAAGAAGAAGAGGCGCTGATGGGCCTTCTTGACCAGACTAGAGGTGTTAGTTGACCTGGACAGATTCTCAGAGATGTGGGTCCCCAAGAACTTGAAGCTGGAGACCTGTTCAACAGCTGTGCCATTTATGTAGATGGGGACATGGGTGTCTGTCTTCTCCCTCGTGAAGTCCACAATGAGCTCTTTGGTTTTGCTGTTTGGTTTTTATGGTGATGGAGTTGGATCCGTACCTAGGTCTGCAGTCATAGAGGAATGGGCTCAGCACACAGCCCTGTGGAGTGCCAGTGTTGAGTGTGATGGTGGTAGAGCACTTACCTAACATACTGGGGTCTGTTGGTCAGAAAGTCCATGATCCAGGTACAGATGGGGTTGCTGATTCCAAATCTTCTTAGCAATAAAGCCTTTTTGAAATAAAGTTAATGAATGTACTTTGTTTAAAATATCCAGAAAATGATATTTTATTCATGATATACCCTGAACTACAGATCTTATCATATACATACTGCTTACTTAATGTCATAATACTGCTGTAATACTGCATTACTACATTTGACTTATATAATGATTTAATTTAGTTTAACAATGTCAACTTTTAAACAATTAGGACACGTATTTCTTGTGTCTCAACATTTAATTCTTAAGAAGACCATTAGAGAAAGCTTCTAATGGTTTTTTGTTTTTGGTCTGTTGTTCCGATCCAAATGGCCTTTGATGGATGGTAAAAACAAAACAGAACTAAAATTAATAAAATCTAACAATTAAACCAGGGGTAAAATAAATCTAGACGCACACTGAATATGTCAAGTTTCCCCTGCTGCAGACACCTGAGGGTGTTTGGACACTTTAAACATCAGTGTTGTGTTCCAACCCAGACACAGTTGATAACAGGTACAGTTCTGGTTGACCATGAAACACAATGAAACAACTGCCCACCTCCGAGGAAAGGTGGCCAAAGACCGTTGCTCTCTCCTAATTCATCCTGACTGACTGTCTCTGGTTTTGTTTTCTGCTACTTTACTTGTCACCACTGGTAGCATGAGAAGGTACAAGCAGTCCATTCATGTTGCACTGGTAGTCCAACCAGGATGGTGAGTCTGGGTGCAGTTGTAAGAAGTTGCTGTGTCTTTGCTGTGCGTGAGAATGCTCGGCACAGTACAGAGTGTTAGAAACACCAGGAGGAGAGCAGGATAGGATTGTAGAAGAGCATCACTGAGCCTCAAGACCAGTGGCTCAGTTACTTCTTTGTGCAAGAAAGTACAGAAGAAACAGTGACAAGACCTTTGTGGGGCTTGAGCTCAGAGTCCAGCACCATTCAGATTGATTGGCATTGCCCAGAGATTACCAGGACAGGCTCGTCTGTCACTGGCATCCATTCTCTTTACAGCTGACAGCAGTTTCTAACAGCTTCTTTTATCAGGGACAGACAACCACGTGCTGCAAGTGTTATTTTTGTTTTTCATCTTTGGATTTATCTTAAAAAGCCATCTGTTCAGTTAAACTCCAAAGAAAAAACTGTATTTGCAGTCTGCCGAGTGTGGTGAATGGACTGGTTCTTATACGGCACTTTTCTACTGAGCACTTAGAGTGCTTTATATAACATGCCTCATTCACACAGGCAGTTTTTTCTACACCTCTGTGCTTTCTATCTAACAGTAACATGCCGATAAATGCACTGGAGAGCAGAATGGGGTTCAGTATCGTACCAAAAGATACTTTGACATGCAGACTAGAGTATCCAGCTTTCCAATTAGTAGATGATGTGTTCTACCTCCTGAGCTACGGCTACTCTCAGTGTTGGAAGGAAGGAATACAAATGGAGTACTGAGAAACCTGCATGTTAAACTGAAAACTAACCTTTAATTAGGATGCATGTCCTCAGAGTGAAAAATAAACAGCAAAAACTTCTTTAGAGAACAGGAGCCACACGATGTGAACTTCAGTTTGCAACAGAAAGTGAGTTCTTTTGCCAACAAGATTGAGCCTTTGCATGAGGTTCCCCTAACAGAAGCTAGCTGAACTGCCAGGATCTAAAAATGCATATGTCCATATGTCATTAACTACCTTTAATGGACTATATTTGAACTGGCAGAATGGAAAGCAGGCCGCTGTCTCTTCCTGGCCCCTGTATGACCACAAGTCTTTATAGGAATTATGTTTTACAGAGAGGAAGGCTCTCTAGAGGATTCTGGACATAAACCATTTGTGTCTCTGCTCTCAATATGGAGGACAGTGGGATGACCTTTACCACATCTCCTACATGTCAAACGCTTAGCACAGTCTTTACTTATGTGCCCAACACATAAGCAGCCAAAACAGCCCTTTGTCCTTTAGAAGAAGCATTTTGTCTCTGTGCTTCTTCCGCTGAAACTGTTGACACTACTCCAGTGTGTGTCGTTGAGTACAGCAGACACATGATGGCTTTACTGTAGAGTCATGGTTTGTTGTGGTAATCAACAACAGGTTTTATCCATGTTCGTGGGTGTGACTGTAGCATCAAAGCTGTTCCCTTTAACTAGTTTGGTTGGCTGTGACTTCAGTCTGTTGTCGACCTTTGAGACAGGGATCGTTGATGTTACATTCTGAATGTTGTGAAAGAATTTTTACTTGTTTTTCAATAAATGCAACCAAATCTTGAAACCAAGCCCTACTTTTAGAAGTTTCCAATATATCATATGCAAAGGCTCTCCATTTCTCTCTCATTTTGTATGGCAATTTGCACAAAATGATTTTCATGTTCGTTGGCATGTCCAGTTCTTGAATATATTCCTGCATTTAATGACATTACAACTATCACGTAAGAAAAGAGAATATGCTTGAAACGCTTTCACATCTTCATTTTTAATGGCAGGCCATGCTAATGACTTTTCAAGGTGAGCAGTTGTGACTTTATATGCATCTCCAAAGTGTTCTTTGAGCAGTTGCTTTGCTTGTATATAGCCTTGTCCTGCATACTAGCTCTCTTGGCTGTCCTTTTGTAAATTGCTCCAAATAATACAAGCAGTGTTGGCCTTTTCATCCACTCCTGTCCAGCTCTTCAAGAGTAACTGATTGTCTCATGGAATCTCCTCCAGGCCATCTCTGAGACATACATCAAACCTTCTGGTACGTACTGATAAGTCATCCTGGAGGAGTTGGACTACTGTGCAGCATCTGTAGGGTCCAAGTATCGCATTATGCTACCAGCAGCGACACTGACCTTAGCCAAATTAAAAGCTTGTGAAAAAAAGAGTCAGAAAAGATCAAGAGGCAAAAACTACCAGTGTTCTCCACCCTAACACCATTGCTTATTTGATCTTGTTTCATTCTTGCCCCTCTAGTGCACCTGCTGTTACCTTAATGAAAACTCATTAACAACCTACTCTGCTACTAAACTGACCAGATCAATATTTCAGAGGTTTGCTGACTTGATTTTTGTGGTGAAACTTAATTAAAAAAACAGGTCTATGTAAGATACCTACACTTATTTTACTATCATGGTGTTTAGATGTGTATTTACTGTATTATATTACTCTATGTACAGTATGGTGTATAACACACAGAAAGCAATGTTAGAGATAGAGCTCGTTATTAAGTGATTGTTTGGTTTCTCATTAGTTCTGCTCTTCACCCTACATTTGAGCTCTTTGTCTGCTTTGAATAAAACTTAAGCAGGTTCATCATGTTTACAACGATGGTTATCAGTGTCTTTACTTCTCCTGTTGCTCACTGTTTAAATTGGTTTGTTTAAATCGATCACAGCCTGTGTGTTACCTGTGAACAGCCACTAGAGGACGGCAGAGCTCCCTCACACCCACCTGAGACAGGGACTGTGTCCCAATCCAGCGACCGCACGCTTCGGAGTACGCGCAGTTCGCGTACTACGTACGGCGCGTACTAGGAAGTACGAGAAGTGCGGAAGTGAGAGGCTGGTGAAATGGGACGGTCTGGCCATTGTTGCGCTGTTCAGGTTGCCTAGCAACCATGATACTAACCACGAGAAACGTTTCATACAGCATTGTTTGACAGAAATGAAGGAGAAAAAATGTTTTTTGTTCGTTCTTTTTTTTATGACATCACTTTGATTAGTTGAGTATCTGAGGCTGAGACCACGGGACTGTAAAACATGATAGTTGGGCTTCATTTCTGTACTGAACAGTCATTTCAAGATTAGTTAGTAAATAACAATTAGCTAATGTTGTTCATGAGACTAAAGTCATCTCACTGTGGTAATGTAAATATAATATGGCCAATATTATATTTATTGTCAGATTATTATGATATATTACAGCAGTGAGCTTGAACTCTGTGTCAAAGATTAAAGTTGCAGTTATTTATATGTCCTATCACCTTAAATCTTCACTCAAAGACAAATATCTTTGACAGTGTATATATAGATGTATTATATATAAGAGACAAATATTGTTCGTTTAATATGTTGGCATTATTACATTTGGCTCAATGCTCACATATATGTGTAAAAAGAAACTGTATGAGCTGTGAAAACTGTTCCTGATAGAATGAAGAGTAGACTGATATATTAAATATTCCTTTATTGGGTGAGAAAATCAGACCATGTCATAACTGCTTTAAGTCATACAGAATAGATATCAGAGCCTTAAACAGGCTGACTTCTGCTAAATGGGTCAAACTGGGCAGAAAGTATACAAACACATAACATCCTTATAGAATATGATGTAACACTATAGATCAACTTACCTCAGAATATATAAATCATATAAACAATTACAGCAATGTGATGCAACAAACACAGCAGTACTACTAATCCAAAATACTCAAAGCTTCATAGAACTGAAACAAACATTTATTTTTAGCTCCATTCTGCTGCTGATACATACTTTAGGTTTCTGAACATTAAACTTGTTGCTGCCTTTCATAGTGTGTAACTTGAAGGCCCTGAGTACTTTCTCCCACACTGAAAACACTGGAATGATAACATTATTTGAACATTACCTAATAAGACTGATTCAGGACAGACAATTAGTTATGTTAAACTTTCCTAGCAGTCCTTCACAAACAGGGAACAGTCTGTCTATTCTCTCCATCTGTCAGCTGCTGCTGGCTCTTCCTCCTCCTCTTCCTCACACACTGCTGAGTTTGTCCTGGTGGATCATGAGGGGTGCAAAGCCTCACAGATGATGTGCAGCAGTGGGTCCCTCAGTCTGTCCTCACTCTGGACACTTGCAGTTGTCACACATGGAAATCAAATGTGTGATAAGCTGCAGGATTCAAACACAAGTGTAACTTATAAATACATGTTCATGCTTTTATTCCACAATCAGAGAGAAAGAAACAGAGAGAGAGTGCAGGACAGACAGACAGGTGACAGTCTCAGGTGTATACACTGCTTCGGGAGTGGCTGTAGCTCAGGTGGTAGAGCAGGTCATCCACTGATTGGAAGGTTGGTGGTTCGATTCCTGGCTTCCCCTAGTCTACATGCCAAATATCCTTGGGCAAGATACTAACCCCAAATTGCTCTCGGATGCATCCATCGGAGTATGAATGTGTGTGAATGTTAGCTATGAAGCACTTAAAAAGATGTGCTTGTGCGAATGGGTGTGAATGGGTGAATGCACAAGTTGTGTAAAGCGCTTTGAGTGCTCAGATGAGTAGAAAAGCGCTATATAAAAACCAGTCCGTTTACCGTTTACAAAACAGCACAAGAGAAGGAGGATTTAGTGTTTGTGTTATTATGAGTGCTAAACAAGAAAAGTTCCCAGATGGTACAGTGGACACATGTGTGACTCCTGTGATTAAAGCATCTTTCTTTCAGCTTAACGAGTGAACCGTCAGCTCGTTCAAACACACGTTAAAGTCCGTTTGGCTCGACACCACCGAACAGAGGCAGCAATATAACATAGCTAACACTAACAGTGCAGTGAATCCTGCTTATGCCGTGATATTCAGGACTGCAAACCGAGCAGCATCACTGACTTTCAGCTTGTTGTGTTTGTGGCTATATGACTGACTTTAATTATCCATAAAATCATCACATTCTCTGTAAGATTAAGGTCGACTATTGAACGGCGTATATTTCAAAGTAAAGGCTTTAAAACCAAGTTAGTACAAACATCACTAATGTCACATAACTTTGCCGACATGTGGCCAACAGTCATGTTTTAATGTTCTTCATTATTAAACATTCACACATAAATAAGTGACATAATATTCAGTACTTACTTTTGACAGTTCACTCTTCAGCCGCTCCGCTTCAGCCGTCTGCCATATTTTTCGGCAAAATTATCCACACCCACCACCGCGCTATGAATTGTGGGATATATGGGACCACGAAGCGTACACCGGACCACACTTGATATTTGGGGAAATCAACGGCACATTTGGAGTACACTTCGGATTGGGACAGCCGTCGTCGCGACGCTGTGACATAATAGGTCTCAAAATGCGTACTCCAAAGCGTGCGGTCGCTGGATTGGGACACAGCCACAGAAACACATTATTACTCAGATATTTAACTGAACCACAGGTGTGATCAGTCCTGTGTGTTTACAGGCTGAAACACAAACCAGAGTCCATTTTAAAAAGTCCATATTTAATGTCCCGTAGGAAAAAATGAGTGGATATTGATGAGCGGGAGAAACTGTCACTGCTTTAAATTTAATCAGGTCTCACATCATTTTCTGACCTGATCCAGGTGAACAACGATGCAGTAAAACCTCAGTGATCGTCTCACAGCAGGTCAAAACTCTGATCTTCATGCTGCTCATCCAACCCCGTCCTTCCTTTAAAGTCCAAGAGAAAAAAAGGAAACTAGACTTCAGTTCAGCAGTGAATGATGACTATACAAACATAAGTTCACACTGCACACAAAACAAACCAGATGACTGTGTTCAGTCCACAAGGCTTTGCACAGCAGTTAAACAATCCTGTAGAAATAAAATGAGCAACTTCCTCTGTTCTAGACTTTCCCCCTCCATCTGCTAGCAGACATCTCAACAACCCACCTGAATAAAGAAAACTCGAATTTACACCTCAATGGAGCTCTGGTACGTGGATTCACCATGGCAACAAGTAAATAAGAGCAGAGCTTCCATCGACCGGTACGTCTGGTATATTGTAGTAAAAGACAACATCGATGTTACGGTCCACAGGTATGAATCATGTGATACCAGCATGTATATCAGACAGAGGATGTTCTCAGTGTGTGAAGACCTGAACCACATTAACATGATCACTTGATCATGTCCAGAAGATCACATCTTAGACCTTGTGGTGTTCCTGGTCAGCAGAGGTGAGGACCTACAGAGCAGAAAGCAGAATATTCATGTTTTCTTTTTACAAGGATCGGATTAATTCATGAAGAATGGATTGAAAAACAGAAGGCACAGACAACACTAAAGCTTTAATAACCTGGTTATGTTCACACACACATAAGATTCACATTCCTCAGTGCATCACAGCACCAGGTTAAAATAGACTGTAGTAAAGTAAAATTATAATAATTCTGGTATTCTATGGCAAATGCCAGTCAGGCTCCATGGTGCCGGGCAGTGAGCACAGGGGTCAAACTCCAGCCCTCGAAACTTTTACCTGTTCCTGCTGCAACACACCTGAATAAAATTAGTAGGTCATTTGCAAGACTCTGTAGAACAGGGGTGGGAACTCCAGGCCCCGAGGACTGGTGTCCTGCAGGTTTTAGATAGACCACCTGAACGATTAGTTCATTACCTCTGGAGAACTTCAAGACATGTTGAAGTGGTCATTTAGCCTTTTAAATCAGCTGTGTTGGAAGAACAGGACACATCTAAAACCTGCAGGATACCGACCCTTGAGGCCTGGAGTTGGACATCCCTGCTATAGAACTTGCCTGCATGCTGAAGTGGCAGTTCAGTCATTTGATTCATGTCACAGCTTGTCATGGTGCAAAAGGACTACTTTTAGATGTGCATTTTTCCAAACACTTACATTTATTCAAATGTACTTGAGTAGGGTTGGGGGTTGCCACCTCAGTCAAATTCTTGTCAATGACCTACTAATTTTATTTAGTTGTGCTGTAGCAGGGATACTAACAGTTTCAGGACATAGGCCCTCGAGGACTGGAGTTTGACACCACTGCACTAGAGGATGTCGGGCCCTCAGACCACCCTCATGAAGTCTGGTCAGGAGAGACAGAGAGGGAACATCAAACAAGAGAAACACAGGAGACAGTAAAGATGGCAGACATGATGACATAAACCTAAAGATTACATAACAAACCTAAAAGCAGAAAATACAAACACTAAACGTAGAAGAAACACAGTCACGACAACCAGAAAGATCAACATTCATAAGTCTGGGTCACAGAGATCCAACTGTGGGTTTCCTGTTTTATCTTCAAGGACACAACAATGACGATTCATGTTGATATTGATGAGACATCATGTTAACAACGATGTTTATCAGTGTCTGCTGTCACTCACTTTTTAAATAAAGTTTAAATCAATCAATCAATCAATCAATCAAGGCTTTATTCGTCACATGCAGGGGGGTCCTGCAGTGAAATGGGACCCCCCCCCGACCTTACATAGACACACAGACATCACATGGGGATACAGTCGGAGATTGGTAGCATTGGAGAGAAAAACATTGAAATGTACATTACAATGGGAAAGTACAAGAGGAAAAAAAGAGACCCCTTCTCATGCTATGCTTCCATGGTAGGACAGCACGAGAACAGGAAACAAAAAAAACTCCTCTGCACAAAAAAGCACATAAATGTGACACAACATTGGGAAGACATAACAAGCCACACGGTAGGGTGATGGGTAAGGAGCAATGTGAAGCAAACCCAGCAGCCGCCTCGCACAGCGCTATCTTATCCAGCGCGGCACGTAGACCCGCCGTGTTCCCCCACAGGAAACAAGCATCGAAGGCGTTTGGAAAGGGAGGGGGATAAGTGTGTGGTTTTCAGTGTAAGTGTATGTGTGTGCGTGTCCATAGTTCAGCGGAGACAGTGTCCTTCGCCCTGCCAGGCTAAGTAAACAGTCTGCCAGCCAACCCAGGTGGCCTTAGAATGGGGAGGAACAATGTCAACACAGGCGTTATCTCGGATTGTTTTGATCGGCTCCAGCCTTGAGCCCGCAGCTGGCGCCGGAGGGGTAGCCGTATTAAGATGGTGATTTCTTTCCAACAGCTCATGAGAATTTCGAGCTGTATTGTTTTAGCACTCCGACACTGATCTCTCCATCTCCCGTTGGATAGCCGTCAGTTTCTCCATGATGTTGTTAACCTTCAATTCCGTGGTCTTGTCAATCTTTTGCTCACAGAGCAGATTCTGAGACCTCGCGACTGCAGCCAACTGATCCGTGATGTTTTCCAGCTTTCGCCCATAGTTGTTGATTAGAGCTGATTCTTCCCTGATGTGTCCCAGTATCCGCTCAGAGATGTTATTCTGAGTATTCACTGCAGCCGCAATAACCTCCAAGCTCTTGACCATGTCCCCGTCTGTGAGCCCTTTCTGAGAAGCCGCGCCTCGTCCAGTCAATCCAATCTCAGCAGGCAGCTTGGTGGGGGTTTGAGCAGCCAGTCCCGCTGTCTTGATTCTCCGATAAGCCAGGGCCAAGCCAGCTCCGATCAGCAAGAACCCTGCTATCATGGTTCCGAATAGGTAGATATCTTCAGCGTCCTCGATCGACAGTCCCGCCAGGCACACGATCCTCCATGTCTGCCACCCGTCCATCGTGTATCCAGCAGGGAAAGTCCCTCCAGGGCACTCAGGCTCTCCCGAGCCCAAACTTCTCGTTGAGAAGAGGGTGTCAATAGCATTCAGAGACCAGTTGATCAAATCCATAGTTCTCTTTAGGTTTTAGACACCGGCTGTGAGAGAGTGTTCCAGGGTAGTAAGAAGAAAAAAAAAGCACGAGACAAGACAAGGACATAAGCGGCTAAGCAGGGAAGATAGGGGAAGGAGGAGAGGAGAAAAGTGCGACCGCCTTCGCTGAGAGCCAAACGAGAATCACCGCCCATGTGTTCTCGGTGAACAGTCACTAGAGGGCAGCAGAGCTCCCTCACACTCACCTGAGACTCAGAAACATGTCATCATTCAGGTATTTACCTGAACCACAGGTGTGATCAGTCCTGTGTGTTTACAGGGAGAAATCAAACCAGGTACCATTAAAAAAAAAGTCCATATTTAACATCAGGGAAAGGGAAAGTCTGGAAAGGCCTTCAACTTTGGCTACCAAGGATCTTCCAGTGATGGATAAATCCCTTTGAAGCCAAAGATTAAATCTTTGTTGTATTGAAGTTATGAGGGTCTAAATTTTCAGATAATCTAGCATCTTGGTCTTTTTGAATGATAATACCAAGATATTTAACCTTATCGTTAACAGTAACACCTGATATAATAGTATCTGTGCAGAATTTAACAGTGAAAAGATCACATTTTGGAATGTTGAGTTTGAGACCAGAGGCTATTGAGAAATTATTGATGACTTTGAGAGCTTCACCAATTTGAGATTTATCCTTTTAAAAAAGTGTTGTGTCATCCGCTAGTTGAGTAATAGATAAAGTTCTGCCAGCAACATTACACTGCTGTTTTTAAAATGAATAGAAAGTAACTGCATAGGAAGAAGGAAAAGATATGCCGAAATCAGACAACCTTGACGGATCCCACGGTTGATATCAAATCTTTTCCTTGTACCACACGGGAGTTTGATTGAGCTATTTGCATCTGCATATAAAGTTTGAATTGATTTTTTAAACATATTTCCAAAACCAAAAATATCGAGTTCTCTGAACATGAATACATGTTCAATGGAGTTGAAAGCTTTATAAAAATCCCCAAAAAGAATGAAACTATAATCTGTGATTAAATCTGAATGACCCAAAATATCAATTACCAGTCTTATGTTGTTTGTTATGTATCTGCCAGTCATAAAACCAGACTGTGTTTCATCAATAATATCATTAAGTGCACATTTTAATTTTTTAGCCAAACACATAGCAATTATTTTATGATCATTATTGAGCAGTGAAATAGGTCTCCAATTTTCTATCAAAAAGACGTCTGTTTGAGGCTTAGGAATCAAAGTAATTAGTCCCTGAATCAAGGAAGGAGGGAGCTTTTCATTAGCAATGCTTTCAATATATACTTTATGTAAAAGCGTGAGAAGTCCTTTAAAAATAATTTGTAAAATTCATAAGTCAACCCGTCATTCCCTGGACTCTTATTAAGTTTCATTTTATTAATAGCACCTTCAATATCTAGTGCTGTGATGAGGGCATCACACATAGTTTTATTATTGTCACTAATTGTTTTAATATTACCTAAGGAATTATAAAAAATTTCATGACTTCTGTAGAAAAAATAGATTTATATAAAGTTTTATAAAAAAGTTCACAAGTCTTGAAAATCACTTGAGGGTCTTGTGTGATGACCCCAAAGTTTAGTCATGCTGCCAAGTGTATTGTGATGTTTTTCTAATTTGAAAAAATAGCTCGAGTTTTGTTCTCCCTCTTAGAGCCATTTCCTTCTTGACCGCTCAAAGGTACCTTTTGCATTTTAAATATATATATTTTCTAATTTTAATGTAAAATTTGAAGTCTGTTCCTGTTATCTTCAGATAAATTATCAGGTGATCTTGACAAAGCGATAATTTCAGAAATTATTTCCAACTCTTCTTTTTTTCTTTTTAACTATTTCAGCTCCTCTTCTCATTAAAAGAGACCTCAATTCAAATTTCATGAACTCCCAATTTTTACTAAAAGCATTTTCAACACATGCCTTTTCCAAAACTCATCTATTTTTGTTTTAATTTCCTTTACCAAAGAATCCTTCAGTAGAAGAGAATTATTTAACTCTCAATATGAATTCACTCTTTTAGACGGATTACTGGCACACAAATATATCTCCAAAAAAGTAGTTTTATTGATCTGTCAAGGGTGTTGGCAACATTTTTGATATAGAAACATATTTGGATAAAGGATCAGAAATTAACCAATAATCAATACGAGACTGTAAGAAACCTGATCTATTTTTTCATGAAAATTCCTTAATTGTTGGATTTTTAAGTCTCCAGATATCAATTAGTTCTCTTTCATTTATAAAATCCATCATATAATTGCTACTTTCCTGACTTTTACTCGGCCTTCTACCTATTATGTTATTGAGTGAATGATTCCAGTCTCCTCCTAATATAATCTTTAGATTAGCAAATTTACTCATTAAACACTCGTTTTTTCATTTACTATAAGTACTAGGTCAGTATTCTCCTGTTTGTTATTGTAGCCGTAAATGTTTCCCAGTAAGAGGGTCTGATCATCAGCAAAATAAAATGTCCTTTCGGATGAGTTTCTGAAGATATATTTTTCCCTTAAACTTATGTTTCAGAATCAGTTCCCGCTGGATGGTTTGTGCCATGAGACATCCATAAATCTTCACCCCATTGGGATTTCCAGAAGTTAGCGTCCTTAGGTTCCGAATGGGATTCTTGTATGAGACAAAAGTCAGTATTCAAACATTTAGCATATAAAAACAGAGCCTTTCTTTTGGTATTGTCCCTTAGTCCTCGAGCATTAAAAGAATTAAAGGATAGAGATGAAATTTTGAAAAGTAAATTAACTTTTTACCCTGAGAAGAGTGTGTAAGCTTCAGAGAGAGCAGAACTACTCTGTCTAAAAAAGTGCTTCAAAAACGTTTTAGCAGCAGCAACAGCATACTATAAGTCTTTAGAACAATAAGGAAAAGAGACCTTGAGGCACATCCGCAAACAGGACTGAAAGGGATTTCAGTGAATTTCTTTTCTGTTCACGAAATCACGGGCTCCGACGAAGTAGACAATTTTCCCCTCCTTATGTGCTTTCTCCACCTGTGGCCATAAGTGGTTGCATCTCTCTCGGTCCTCAGGAGAGAGATCTTCTTTGAAATGGAGCTTCCTTGTCTTCAGGTAGTCAGATCGCTTCGCCGCCTTTCAGGTGATGACTCGAAAGTGTCTCATGGTAAATTGCAAGATTATGGCACTGGGCAATGGCGCAGAAGAGGACTCACGTCGTTGTCCGATCCTGTGGACTGAATCAAGTACCTCCGGGAACTTTTAGCAGAGGTCAGCCTGTTTAAGGCTCTGATATCTATTCTGTATGACTTAAAGCAGTTATGACATGGTCTGATTTTCTCACCCAATAAAGGAATATTTAATATATCAGTCTACTCTTCATTCTATCAGAAACAGTTATCACAGCTCGTACATTTTCTTTTTACACATATATGTAAGCATTGAGCCAAATTTAGTAATGCCCACATATTAAACGAACAATATTTGTCTCTCATATATAATACATCTATATATACACTGTCAAAGATACTTGTCTTTGAGTGAAGGTATAAGGTGATAGGAAATATAAATAACTTCCACTTTCACAAGCCTCGCACTTCTGGCCTTAGCGGTCTTTGAGTATGCGGCCCTTGTGGACCGTTAAGGCTGCGTACTCTAAGGCTGCAGACCCTGAACTGAGATATAGCCAGTGTTCCTGCAGCTTCCTGAGTCAGGGTCAAGGGTCACAGAGAGATGCCAAGTCAGCAGGAAATCGTGATGTTCAGCCTGAAAAGATCTGCAGCTGAAAAAAACCTTCCCTGTTTTACAGTTTCGATGGAAACTGAGCAGCTTATCCCGCACACATTTAAACAAGTTTTCTGCACTGTCACAGTAAAATAATTTCTACTGATAATATCAATAAAGACAAGGCAGAGCCAGGTAGAGGCGTAGAAAGTTTTATTAAACGTGTAAAATCAGCTGTTAAAAAGTTTTTAAATAAAGCAGAAAAAGAAGGAAACTCATCATTAATCATTATCATATCAACATTTACACTATAAAGATTATGAGGCTTTTATTTTGTTAACAGTGAATCAGGCTGTGATGTCACATGTGACATCACACGGTGGCGGCGGCGTCCTCACAGCGTGGTGAACTGACTCAGAGCTTCTCTCAGCTTATCTGCGATCTGACCAATCAGAGAGCAGAGGGGAGATGACATCACAGACCTGAACCCGCAACCAGACTCCGCCCACCCCGCCTCCCACTTGGCGCTCACCTGCTGGTAGAAGGTGACCTGCTGCTCCAGGTAAAGCTGCATCACTCGGTTGTAGTCGTAGATACGGTTGCTATGGAAATGGTTCATCTCAGCTGGAGGAGAGCAGACAGCGGCGAGTTACCCTCGGACATTTTTTTATTTATTACACATACAAACATTAACTTTATACTATTGTGGTATCATTTTATTTACTTTATTATTTCGTTCTTAGATCAGTCGTTCTTGGATTTTTATTTTGGTGGAGATGACATGAACCCAACATTATCATCTGTTCATACACATGTGAAACATAGAAACAGCTGGAGCGGTGTAAACTATGGCCGGTGATGAGGTAACGCGATGACATCATGAAAAGGCAGCAGGTGACTAAAGCTGAGTGTCTGACGAGACGAGCTGAGCCGGAAACACACCCTCACAGGGTTTGTATATGTGACCGTCTACTCTGCTGTCAGACAGAGCAAGACAGTTTTATTTTGAAGGGTTACATGAAGTCACTGAATGATCCTGTGATGCTAAAGGTCAGCTGTGTGTCCTTTCTTCTCTCGTCTCCTGAGTGATCGCGGCCCGTTCTCCTTCTTCTGAAGCTCCTCCAGATGTGATGTGTCCTGATGGGGATCTTGGTCTTCGGCTCAGGCCAAAGATTAAAGTTGGGGCTCTGAGTGGGTGGTCGGTAACGCCCATTTTGGTCTCCTGCAGCATGTTCCTCAGCAGGATCGTCGTGGCTCTCTCTGAGTTTCTCCTCACTCCTGTTGTCCACACTTGGAGACACTGTGATAACTTTCACTCTTCTCCTCAGGTCTGAAGTGATTTATGAAGTGTTTTTGGATTTGGGACGATGCTTTCTCAGATCAAACCCTCACAGATGTGTTTATACCAACTGTAAACTGGAGAAATTTGTTGGTTTGGTCTTAATTTAACATCTTTGAGTGTTACAGAGTGAACACAGGTCATTGCACAGCAGGTCCATGCTGTGGGTCAATGACAAGCTCAGTTCTTCAGGAAGATAAACTGACTGTGGTCATGTTTGTCTCTCTGAAATTATTCTGTCATTGCTTGTAAACAGAATTAATTTATGCTTTTTAAATAAAACAAGTTTCACTGCACTATACGCTAGTGAAACCTGGTGCTCAACAAGTGCAATTACTCAACACCTGAACGTGCTTCAACAACGTGGCCTGCGGCGAATCCTGAGAATTTCCTACCGGGACCGAATAACAAATGAGGAGGTCCTACGAAGAGCAGGCAACCGCCCGTTAGCCGATGTTGTTGCAGAAAGGCGTTTCCGCTTTGCGGGCCATATTTTACGCCTACCCCCTCATCGCCCAGCTAAGATTGCCATTACATGGCGTCCATGCACTGGCAAGCGAAAGCAAGGCCGACCAAAGACCACATGGCGTCGAACATTCATGCACGATCTAAGAACTGCCGACATTGGCTGGGACGAAGCTGAAGCAGTCACTGCTGACCGACATCGATGGAGATCACTAGCTGCGCGATGAGCCGCCCGGCGTAGGAGGAACTAAGTGCTAAGTAAAGTAAATAAAACAAGCATGTTCAGAAACACTGCGCAGAAAATCCATCGCTCTGCTAAAAGCATGACAGCTTTAAATTTCACCAGGGGCTGATAACTTTATCAAAGAGATTACTTTGACCTTTGGGTTTGCTGGGATTTTTGGGTGGGTGGGTGTGTGTGTGTGTCTGTGTGTGCTGTTACCCTGCAGGGCGTAGCTCATGCAGCTGAGCCGCTGGTTCATGCACTTCCTGTCGCTGTTGTTCATTTTTCCTGCAGAAACCAAACGATCGCCTTCCTTCACTTTATCTACAGCAGCCTGAAACACACACACACACAGGTGAGACCACGCCCTCGTCAGCACACCTGGAGCCCCTCCCATTCCCCAATTAATGTTGCTCTGACAGCGACTGAATAAAAACCTCCAAAATAAAAGCCTCAGTTTCCAGCTTCAGTCTGTTTTATTGTCTCATGTTTTCAGACATTCTCTGTGTGTACCTGCAGTTATAAATAGCAGTACTGTGTGTAGTATAGTCACTGTGTAGTTCTGCTGTACCTTGTGTACAGAAATGATGTCTGGGAAACACGCCAGCAGCCCTTTGTACTCGCTGTTAGTCTCCAACAGGAAGTGGAGGTCCTTCTGAGGCTGGAAACATCAACACAACAAAGAATGCAGTAAGAGAATAAGCAAATATTATTGGAAGACTGAGAAAACACAGTATACTGTGTATTTATACATAGGTGTGTGTGTTTTTACCTGCTGGGCGACGATCTCAGCGATCTCCTCGTAGGTTTTTCCAGCAGCCGTCAGAGCGTCGGTCAACGTCGCCTCACCTGCATCGCAGACACTTAAAAGTCTGTACTTATACCACATAATAGATGTTTACTGGATAATTACGTATTTCATAATGGAAACCAGCTTTAAGGAAAATGGTTCAGAAAGAACACACTGAGCTCAGAGTCCCTGAATGCACCGCGGGAGAGCTTCAAGTTCTCTGAGAATGTAAACAAAACCGTTGGTCAGTCAATAAAGTTGTTCCTCTTCTGTTTAAGTGTTGCTGGAGTCCCTGCATTGTGATTATCTTTCCATCCTTCCTCACTCCTTCCATGCTTCCACCCTTCCTCCTTCCATCCTCCCTCCTTCCATCCTTCTATCCTTCCATCCTCCCTCTCTTCCTCCCTTCTTTCTTCTATACTTCCATCCTCCCTCTTTCTATCTTTCCATCCTTCCTCAGTCCTTCCACCCTCCCTCCTTCTTTCCTACCTACTTCTATCCTTCCATCCTCCCTCCTTTCATCCTTCCTCACTCGTTCCTTCCTCCTTCCTTCCATGCTTCCTCCATCCTTCCACTCTTCCTCCTATCCCTCTATCCTCCCTCCTTCCTTCCTTTCTCCCTCCTTTCATCCTCCTTCTATCCTACCCTCCTCCCTCCTTCCATCCTCCCTCCTTCTATCCTACCCTCCTGCCTCCTTCCATCCTTCCATCCTCCCTCTCTTCCTCCCTCCTTTCTTCTATACTTCCATCCTCCCTCTTTCTATCTTTCCATCCTTCCTCAGTCCTTCCACCCTCCGTCCTTCCATGCTTCCACCCTCCCTCCTTCTTTCCTACCTACTTCTATCCTTCCGTCCTCCCTCCTTTCATCCTTCCTCACTCGTTCCTTCCTCCTTCCTTCCATGCTTCCTCCATCCTTCCACTCTTCCTCCTATCCCTCTATCCTCCCTCCTTCCTTCCTTTCTCCCTCCTTTCATCCTCCTTCTATCCTACCCTCCTCCCTCCTTCCATCCTCCCTCCTTCTATCCTACCCTCCTGCCTCCTTCCATCCTTCCATCCTCCCTCTCTTCCTCCCTCCTTTCTTCTATACTTCCATCCTCCCTCTTTCTATCTTTCCATCCTTCCTCAGTCCTTCCACCCTCCGTCCTTCCATGCTTCCACCCTCCCTCCTTCTTTCCTACCTACTTCTATCCTTCCGTCCTCCCTCCTTTCATCCTTCCTCACTCGTTCCTTCCTCCTTCCTTCCATGCTTCCTCCATCCTTCCACTCTTCCTCCTATCCCTCTATCCTCCCTCCTTCCTTCCTTTCTCCCTCCTTTCATCCTCCTTCTATCCTACCCTCCTCCCTCCTTCCATCCTCCCTCCTTCTATCCTACCCTCCTGCCTCCTTCCATCCTTCTATCCTTCCATCCTCCCTCCTATTCTATCCTCCTCCCTCCTTCCATCCTTCTATCCTTCCATCCTCCCTCCTATTCTATCCTCCTCCCTCCTTCCATCCTTCTATCTTCCATCCTCCCTCCTCCAGCCTCCACCCCCACACTCCTCCCTCGCTCACCTGGATATTTGCTGGTGATGAATACAGTTGACAGGTTTCTGAAGGCTTGGCCGATGCGCTCATACTCTTTAGGAAGCGCTGGTTAAAAACAGATGAAGACATTACCACCCAATCACAGCTGTAAGTATTCTGTGTACATTTACACGGAATAACTTGAAATGTATGCACTGACGTCCGGTGCAGCGTTTCCAGTGCGCGTGCCCGACGTTCAGCAGCTCTCTGACGCCGTCATCCATGGACTTTGTAAAGCGGCTGTAGTGTTCACACCTCTGTTCACTGCACACACACTCAGAGGTCACACAAAGGTAAAAAGCCACAGGTAAAAACATGTGAAACTGAGCTGCTGTTTGATGGAAGAACAGTGAAAGTACATTTATAATAAGGAACAGTAATGGGCCCAGTACACCGCCCTGTGGCACTCCCAGTGAGCTACAGCTAAAAAAGGGATTGACGCCTGATGACTGGTCATGTGACATTTGACAGACACGAGTTAGACGACCCTAATGAGCGAACCAATCAGAGGTAGCCTGACAGACCAAACCCAGGGTATAGACCTTTACACGCAGACTGAGTGACTTACACCTGGACGACATCGAGCTCTGCAGCTTCAGGTTCAACCAAACTGAACATCATTGGACCCACCGTCTCGTCTTTCTCTGCCTTCCTCTTCCCCGCCTTCCACTCCTGAAACAACAACAAACAGCCTTAGCTGATCAGCAAGCAGCATCAGATATCATCACACCTGACCAGTGTTGGGACTAACGCGTTATTAAGTAACGCGTTACAGTAACTACGTTATTATTGTGGTAACGAGCACGGTAACTAGTTATTATGCCAAAACCAGGAACGCGTTACTCGTTACTGGGATTTAGATAGGCTCGTTATTCGTTACTTCGTGTGGTGGATATCGCGGAGCTTCCACAGATTCAGTAACATTAGCATGTGGTGGAAGCAGCAGGTGGATGAAGGAAAAGGGAGGCAAGAGGAGAGACCCGAAGCGGCCGCCGGTCCGCGTGTCAGGTGAACTGAACTTCAGGTAAGAAGTTATGACCTGCAGTCTATCTGGGTCAGATATAAACCAAGTTTAGGTGGAGTTTATTTTCGGTATGCTGACATTTTCGTACTGCGTGCTAGCTAGCATGACGGAGTTTCTATACAGCTGGGTGGGTGCTATGATGTTACTGATAGTGAACTTTATTTTATTCATACGGTTAATTATTAGAGTTGCCAACCGTCCCCTAAAAAACAGAATCGTCTGGTATTCAGAGAAAATATTACGCGTTTCGTATTGAGGTGAAAAGAAACACAGTTTGTCCCGGACTTCAGCTAGAATGAAAAAGACACTAAGCTGGAGCTGCACAGCTGCCTCTTCTTCTCTCATTCTCTTCCGTTTCTACTTCAATCATGAAACTGATCAATGATCAGCTGATCCGCTTTTCTCTCTTGTTTATTTATCGCCCACTTTGCGCCAGAAAGAGGAAACCAGCGGATTTTGTGCTAAACAACAGCAGCACGTTTAAGCTTGATCAGCTGTTGTTAGAATTTATTTAATATTAATTTCTAGTATCAGCTGATGTTTGCTGGAGCCACAGCTGTAAAGCTGCTGGTCATGATATCAGTTTGGTTATCTGGTGAGAGGGAAACATGCAGATGAAACCAGGAGATGTCCTTACTGAATCATCAGAGCTGAACAGGTGATGGAGAAACAGGTTTACCTTTTAGGTGACATGAATGAGTTGAAGTTATGAACTGTTTCTGAGAGACAAATAACACCAGGATCCTTTTCTAAGTAGCTGACAGCTGGTAACTGTGCAGGGGCGGGTCTAGCAAAGTGTTGCCAGGGGGCCAGGTAGGGCATTAACAGGGAAAGGGGGGGACAAGGAAATACTTTTCTTTATTATTCTCATTTAAAATGTCTCGCTTTTAAAAAAATAATTATCTGAGTCTTACAACAAACAATTGATAGATTGATACATATATACCATCAGAACAGTGTACATCACTGTCACAACAGTGTTTGTTTTCATTCAAAGGCTTTATGATTTTTCCTATAATGGTGGGCCGGTCTCTAGTCAAAATGCCCGGGACGATTTTTTTGTCCCAGTCCAGCCCTGTATGCAGCTCATCTGCAGTCTGGTGTTACCTACATCTTCCTATTCAGAAGGCAGAATTTCCAAGTTCTGAGTACAATCAAAAGCACCACGACTGCAGTTTTTGTGTTGGATGTAAAAAGCGCACATGACACTGTGACGTAGGCTAGAATCATGGCGGCGGTCAATGACGGTCCAGGCATGGGATTTCTCTCGTGGAAATGTGCACATTATTTTTTCCTTTCTATTGGTAGGTGGCACAGTGCACTTGTGGCAAGTAAGCAAGCTAGAAGACTGGCAATCCTGCTGGGTATCCAGTTACGGAAGCAACACATTAACAAGAGAATTCTGAGTAAAACCAAAGTTACTTTCCCTAGTAACTAGTTACTTTGAAAGTAACGAGTAACTTGAATTAACTGAGTTACTTTTTTAGAGAAGTAACTAGTAATGTAACTAAGTTACTAATTTAAAGTAACTTACCCAACACTGCACCTGACTGGCTCAAACATAATCTCCATAAAAGACCATACAAACATTTATAACCTGTGGGTGGGGTCTGTTCTGTACCTGAAGCCTTCTGGTTTGTGTTTGTAGTCTTTCATTTGTTTGTGAGTAAACAAAAAGGAAGTCCCAGAGGCTTAGACAGCAGGTTCTCAGGTTACCTGAAAGATGTAAAGCAGGAGGCGGAGCTTCACCTACCTTCTCATCTCTGTGGGTGAGGAAGAGCTGAAAGACTTCACTCTGAGAGACGATTGGGTGCCGACACATCCGAGTCATCCAGGCCTGCAGACCCTCCATCCTCATCCTAATGAAGTCATCATCAAACCTGCCTACAAGCACGGGTGAGACTGGTAAGGTCAAAGGTGTTTGCTGGGTCATACAGGGTAGCTATGGCGCTGGCTCACCTGTCACCTGTTTGTCAGGCAGTGAGGGGATGGGCAGTATGGACCCAAACTTCTCCAGCAGACGCTCGTACAGCCAATCAAAGTGCTTGTAGCGATGATTGACAGGTCTGTTGGTCGTCTGGAGGAAGAGGGAGGAGTCAGAGATTGATACCCAGTGATACTGCAAGTACTACTAAGTACTACAGAGTACTACTAAGCTCACATTGGGTGTTATCTGGTACTCGATGAAGCTCTTCAGTCCGTACATTTTGGACTCTTTCTTTGGATCAGCAATCACACAGTCCAGAGGAGACGTCGGGTACAGCCAGACGGGGCCTACTTCTCCAATCTGATTGGACGAGGACCAAGAGCCAATCAGAGTGCAGCAATCAACACCACACATCATTAACCAAGAGAAAAATGTTGGACTCACGTAGACAGGAAGTCTCTCTCTGCTGTCAGCCGGAGGTCGGGCTAACATGAAGACTTCTGGACTCGGACCTTTGGAGAACGAGAACCTGAAGACGAGAAGGCATCACTGTCATCTACTTGTTTCTACTGATTTCTACTGACATCTACCGAATTATACTGACATCTACTCGTTTCTACTGATTTCTACTGACATCTACCGAATTATACTGACATCTACTCGTTTCTACTGATTTCTACTGACATCTACCAAATTATACTGACATCTACTCGTTTCTACTCATTTCTACTGACATCTACCAAATTCTGCCAACTTCCACTGACATCTGCTTCCATTAATTTTTAATAATATCTAACAACTACCAACATTCACTCCCTTCCACTGAAATCTATTAGGATTTACTATGGCTACTGACATCTACTGACATCTACTGACATCTACTGAACTCAACTGATGTTTAGTAAGCTCTACTGTCTTCTACAGGAATCTACCAACTGCTAACCACTGTGACTGACACTCCCTGACTTCCACTGACTCCTACCAGTGTTTACTTTGCTCTATGGACCGACATCTACTGGACTCTACTTTTAGCTCTACTGTGAGTCGTCTGTTATATTTGCATATTTCAGAAACACATGTACTTATTGAGGGAGATCTTAACACTGGGCCCATGGGCGCTTCGTCCTGAGGCTCCGGCCTCCCCTTCCGGTTGATTGTTGTCATGGTAACTGCTCACCGACTGGTCATCCCATTCGTCGTCCCACTCGCCGTCATCATCCTGAACAGCTGATAGGGACACTGCTCAACATTCCTGATGTAAAACCTTTTTCCTCACAGTAAGACACTATACTTAAAAATGAGCTGAAAACAAGCGTATGTTACCGTGCTGTGTGGGATTGTATCCTCGACTGTCCCATCCCTGTGTGTGACTGACAAAAGCCCCGCCCCCCGAGCCCAGGTCCCCGCCTCCTCCAACACCACCAGTGTTTCTGACCTGAAACATGACAACATCTTTAACAAACAGATGTTCCTGCAGACGATACAGACTTTACTGCAGCCATCACAGAGCAGGGTGCTACCAATTTGGTCGCAAATGCAACCAAATTTTTCAATTGTGCGACTAAAAAAAAATCTTGGGTCACACCAGTGTGACCAACTGTTCGAGTAAGGACAAAAAAAAAGCCTCGGCAACTCTGAAGGTCTCCGTGTGGTCAACAACAGACACACATTATGCCCCTATCGTGGTCTAAACCAATCAGAGATAGTCCGGGGTTTGCAGGCGGATAGAGAGAGGTGAGTAGCTTGAATAAAGCGATATCGATTAATTAAATCCTGATTGACTTTTAAATATAAATGTATTTTAGGGCTGAAAGCCGACAGCTCGCTGACTCTGATGCGTCGGCGGGTCCGTGCTTTGTGTTTACGTCTTTTTTGAGCTAGATTCTGAGGTGCAGGTTTTGTCTCTCTCCAACCAAAATTCACTGAACCAGCAGCAAAAGAAGATCCAAACTACGCTTCACATTTGATAAATGTCGTCATTAATTCCCTCTGACTTTTGCTGTTTTGCTTCCACCACGATAAAATCACACTTCATGCACAGCTCTCTCTCTGTCTGTACTTTAAGAACAGTTTCCCATCTAAAACTCTCTACTTTCTGCATTATTCATTCGCTTATTGCCCACCAGTCTACTGTTGTTTACAGCGCTGTCGGACGCTCTTTTTTTTTTTAACTTAAATGACCTTGGACAAGAAAGCCTAATTTCTGCTGTTCAATACTGATCTTAGAAATATGGTATCTAACCAGATTCTTACTCTGGATGGCATTACCTTGGCCTCCAGTAACGCTGTGAGGAACCTTGGAGTCATTTTTGACCAGGACATGTCCTTCAACGCACATATTAAACAAATATGTAAGACTGCTTTCTTCCATTTGTGCAACATCTCTAAAATTAGAAATATCCTGTCTCAGAGTGACGCTGAAAAACTAGTTCATGCATTTATTACTTCCAGGCTGGACTACTGTAATTCATTATTATCAGGAAGTCCTAAAAACTCCCTGAAAAGCCTTCAGTTAATCCAAAATGCTGCAGCAAGAGTCCTGACAGGGACTAGAAAGAGAGAGCAGATTTCTCCTGTTTTGGCTTCCCTTCATTGGCTTCCTGTTAAATCCAGAATTCAAAATCCTGCTCCTCACATACAAGGTCTTAAATAATCAGGCCCCATCTTATCTTAATGACCTTGTAGTACCATATCACCCTATTAGAGCACTTCGCTCTCGCACTGCAGGCTTACTTGTTGTTCCTAGAGTATTTAAAAGTAGAATGGGAGGCAGAGCCTTCAGTTTTCAGGCCCCTCTTCTGTGGAACCAGCTTCCAGTTTGGATTCAGGAGACAGACACTATCTCTACTTTTAAGATTAGGCTTCAAACTTTCCTTTTTGCTAAAGCATATAGTTAGGGCTGGACCAGGTGACCCTGAATCCTCCCTTTATTAACCTCTGTCTGTTATTAATCTCTGTCTTTCTTCCACCGCATGTCTTTATCCTGTTTTTCTTCTCCCACCCCAACTCGTCGCAGCAGATGGCCCCGCCCCTCCCTGAGGTTTCTTCCTGTTAAAAGACAGTTTTTCCTTCCCACTGTCGCCAAAGTGCTTGCTCATAGGGGGTCATATGATTGTTGGGTTTTTCTCTGTATCTATTATTGTACGATCTACTGTACAATATAAAGTGCCTTGAAGCGACTGTTGTTGTGATTTGGTGCTATATAAATAAAACTGAATTGAATTGAATAAGAAAAGATGAAAAGAACTATTGATACATTTTTTGTTAAGGCCTGATCCGTCTGAAATTCATAGCCAGTGCTCTGAAATGGTGCCATCAATCTTCGAACGCTGAAAAAGCAGCAGTGTGTCCAGGAAACACATTATATGCTGCGATAAATGCACTGCCCAAGTGTCCCCTCTCCCCACTGCCTTTCAGCAGCAGGCAGCAGCAAACAGGTCGTCAGAGGAGGCCGATGTGATGATTAAGTTTAACATTGCCTATAATATTACCAAAGAGTGCCGAAGCACTTCAAGCACAAGCACTTTTTCAGTAACTTATCTTTCTGGTAGAACTGTGCTCCAAATAAAGAACTTTGTGTTGACAAGATTGTTAGTTAATCATTTACAAATCAATATTGTCTGTATGGACAGCAATTCCCCCCCCCCCCCCCCCCCCCCCCCCCCCAAAAAAAAAGTGCACATGTAAAACTGCGGTTTTAAGTGATGCGGTTGAAAAATTTGAGTGCGCCTAAGAAAAAACGTTAGGCGCACCAGTGCAACCATGACAGAAAGTTAGTCTAGAGCCCTGCAGAGGTTACACTGTGTGGTCCAATGGTCTCCATGGTGGGTTTATCACTCTGTGCTGTGATTTTCAGTATCTCTGTGAAGTGTTTGTGCCTTTGTGAACTTGAAATCAAATAAAGATGAAATATCCTCAGTTTTAGTCTCTGTTGGTTTGGTAAAATAAATGATTGCAGTTTGCCCGGTGAGGCCCTGACAGACGTATTTATTGATGTTTGGACGTCTATCAGCCTGTGAGTCAGCTGCTTGTTTTCACTGAAATACTGATTTTCTGGCCTCTGTTCTGGAAACTCACTGAAACTGAGCTGAATTCAAACAAACAGTCAAATAATAATAAAAACTAAACTCAAAGGTAAGTGTTGGACTTCTTAGTCTGCTGACAGAGGAGCAGTGTGACACTGATGAAGGTGAAATTCGCTGATCTGTGCCTCTTTGTGTTGACACGACATGAAATAATGTCACAGCGCTCACCTGTAAATATCCCTCAGGTACAAGGCCGGTTTGTCCGCTGGAGTTCTGGGCCTGGATCCAGCCTCCACCCACAGTCTGAAGAACAGGGACAGGTGAGGTGGCGGAGCCGTGTTTCCTGTGCAGTGTGTGCAGTGTAAACACCTGTGTTTACCTGGTCTGTCACAGTGATGGTCTCCCCCTCTCTCACCGACAGCTCGTTGTTTCCTGGCTCCGCTGTGAAGTCGTACAGAACCAGAGCCTGGAGAGCGCACACACATGCACAGACACACACACACACACACATGCACACACACATGCACACACACATGCACAGACACACAAACACACACACGCACACACAGAGCTCAGACTGGTACAAACTAAAGTTTAGGGACAGTCAGAGGAACCAGCTCTGGATTGGACTCAGACGAAACGTCTGGATGTCAGTGAAACTACAAACTCTTGAACCTGACTTCCTGTTGGACCACAGCACTTCCTGACATCCACATATCAGGAGCTTCGAGGGTTTCTGGGTTTTTCTTTCCAGAGAAGCTCACACAGAGACATTTCCATGTGCAGCGATGAAACGTCGTCTCCTGCCTCCACACGTTTATTCATGAACACAAATATGATTTCTGCTTGTCGCATTGACAAACCGGTAATAAGTCGGACTCGTTCCCGGTGGGTGATGGGCTCCGCCAGGGCTGCCCTTTGTCACCGGTTCTGTTCATAATTTTTATGGACAGGATTTCTAGGCGCAGCCAAGTGGCGGAGGGCTTTCACTTCGGTGGCCTCAGAATCTCATCTCTGCTTTTTGCGGATGATGTGGTTCTGTTGGCTTCATCGGGTGAAGGCCTCCAGCTCGCACTGGAACGGTTCGCAGCCGAGTGTGAAGCAGCAGGAATGAGGATCAGCACCTCCAAATCTGAGGCCATGGTTCTCAGCCGGAAAAGGGTGGAGTGCCCACTCCGGGTCGGGGATGAGTTCTTGCCCCAAGTGGAAGAGTTCAAGTATCTCGGGGTCTTGTTCGCGAGTGATGGGAGAAGGGAGCCGGAAATCGACAGACGGATTGGTGCTGCGGCTGCAGTGATGCGGACGCTGCACCGGTCCGTCGTGGTGAAGAGGGAGCTGAGTGTAAAAGCGAAGCTCTCAATTTACCGGTCGATCTACGTCCCTACCCTCACCTATGGCCACGAGCTGTGGGTAGTGACCGAAAGAACGAGATCGCGGATACAAGCGGCAGAAATGAGCTTCCTCCGAAGGGTGGCTGGCCTCTCCCTTAGAGATAGGGTGAGAAGTTCGGCCATCCGGGAGGGGCTCAGAGTAGAGCCGCTGCTCCTCCACATCGAAAGGAGTCAGTTGAGATGGTTCGGGCATCTGACAAGGATGCCTCCTGGCGCCTCCTGGGTGAGGTGTTCCGGGCATGTCCAACCGGGAGGAGGCCCCGGGGCAGACCCAGGACACGCTGGAGAGATTATATCTCTCGGCTGACCTGGGAACGCCTTGGTGTTCCCCCGGATAAGCTGGAGGAGGTGCCTGGGGAGAGGGAGGTCTGGGCTTCTCTGCTTAGGCTGCTGCCCCCGCGACCCGGCCCCGGATAAAGCGGATGAAGATGGATGGATGGATGGATGGATGGCATTGACAAACACGTCTGCAGAGCCAAACAGTCACAAAATAATTTGAAGTTATATTTGAGTCCAGGACTAACGCTGATGCAGGAGCGCTACGTCGTTGCAAAAGTCATATAAAAGTTTACTCTGTGGAGACCGTCACAAACTCTCTCTCTGATTAGAGTAATTGTGATTGTAGAGTGTGATTGTTATATTACAACTTCTTTCTACTTACAGTAGAAATGATCATGTGAGTTTTCCATTGCCACACCCCCACCTGAGGACAACGACGGTCCCCATCACCCCCAGGTCTGTTTCACTCCAACACACCATCACTTCCTGCAGCACCACCCACGCCCACAGCTCAGTTTCTGCCCCAAGCGTGATGGTGGAGGCTGCTGACCTGTCACCACGTCTCCCTCATTGTTAAACTGTTACCATGGTTTCATCGCTCGCATCACTGATCCCCCATCAGGACGCCGTCCTTCAGTGAAACCATCAGAGTAAACATGAGATGTCTGATTGATTTATTCATCCAGGCTCTCATTCTCACCACACCAGCAAAGGTGCAACAGACACAACAGGTAACAAGACATCAAGTACAAACAGGTACAGATGTGTCAATTTGATTATTCCTGGAAACACCAGCAGCACATTTGAAATCCTGATCTTGTCTGATTCCCGGGGCGATCATTTGGATGATGCTGTGAAAACGAAGGCCGTGTTGGTTGTTACACATATAAACATGAAGGTAAGAGGGAAGCAGGCCAAGCAGGGCTTCATAGACAAGTACCAGCCAATGGGAACATCCGCAGCAGCACGCAGAGAACAGTGAGCCACGCGATTTCCACAGCCAGTAATAAACCTGAAGCATGGACAACATCCAGGTGTTTGGGTGCTGGGGAGGTACATTCGTTCTCCGTCTGCAGCACAGCTGATATCTCAGACCCAGGCATGACAGCGTTATTTTAAATAAATCAATAAGTGATGAGTTCTCTGAGTGTCAGAGGATTGTGCTGTGAGAAACACGGAGACCTCCTCACACTGACAATCTCTGAGTTCATCCTCAGAATCTAAAGTTTCTGATATATCGCCTGCAGGCCTCACTGATCATCACAGGGATCAATAACACTCATCGATCAGCAGCAGGTCTGTGACTTTTGACCCTCCTCTGAGCTTCTCTGACAACTTTTAAACGTGGGCTGGTGTTCCCGCACATGCGCAGCAGCAGCCTGTGCGTTCCTATTTTCCCAACTGGATGTTGGCAGTTCTCCCCGCGGCTGTTCGCGCCGTGTCTGCCGCTCTTCCCTCCCCCCTTGTCTCCCCCGTGTCTCCCCTGTGTCCCCCTGCTCTCCTCGTGCCGCTCGCGGCACCTGTCTGCTGACACCTGCCGTGTCTCAGGTGTGTCCCCGCCGTTCTGCTGCTCCCCGAATCCGGTTCGGTTCAGCGCGCTGATTGGAGCCAGCCGCGGGGTCAGAGGTCACCGCAGATAAGTACGCGTGCAGGCGATGGTCTTACCTGAGCAGCCATGGTGACGTCACAGAAGTAAGTTCGATCCCGGTTCTTGCCGTCAGCTCGCGGACCGACCTGAGCCCCGCTGCGTCAAGGTAGGGAGCGCGAGTTCGGCACTTCCGCTGTGGCGTTTCACAATTAAAGCACCGCAGTAGCTCTGGGGGAAACAAACCTATAAAACGACACCTTAAGTGACGACACTTTAGTGACGTCTAAAGAAGCTGTGAACACAGGCAAGTTGAATTCATATAATAAAATACAGGAATGCGTTAAATAAATCACACAGATTCGCTTAGTTTTATTAATTTGTATTTTGAAAGTCCGCTTCCGTTAGTTGATTTTTGTGCTCTGAAACCTTGACCACATATGACGTCATACACGGAAGGGCTATTCCACTGGGCGTCTCCTGAAAACTCTCCAGTTACACTCTGTAAAAATACTGCAGTTGAAAATACTACTGAAGCACATTAAAATACTACAAAATACACAGACGAACACTACAAAATACATGCTAAAATATTACAAAATACATGTTAAAATACTGCTATTAAATGCATTAAAACACTACAAAATACACTCTAAAATACTACAGAATATAAAAGAATTCATAAAATACTGCTGTAAAATGCATCTAAGATAAGATAAGATAAGATAACCTTTATTAGTCCCACACGTGGGAAATTTGTTTTGTCACAGCAGGAAGTGGACAGTGCAAAAGTTATGAAGCAAAAATTAGAATAAAATAAAATAAGAATAAATACAGTATACAACTGTACAGAATAGAATAAAATAAAATACTATATACAGTAGAATAAAATAGAATAAAATATGCAATAAGATAAAAATAGAATACAAGTACCAAAAAGTACTACTGCACTATATTGTTAAAAATATCTGATGAGATCACTGCAAAACAAACGCTGTAATGAAACCTGCGATGACTAAATGAGGTGCAGTGTAAAAACACGACTGCAGACAAACTGCACTCTATGATTACAGAAAAATGTCACAGTAAGATCATTAGGATCAGTGTGCAGAGTGTAAAATATGAACTTTAACTGTAAATTTACAGTAAACAATAGTTTTTTATAAAAAATAAAAGTACAGATAAAAACTGTAGAAACACACAAAAATAAACAGTGCAACATAAAACTGTATGTATGGGCGATCGTGGCTCAAGAGTTGGGAGTTCGCCTTGTAATCGGAAGGTTGCTGGTTCAGTCTTGGTCGTTGTGTCCTTGGGCAAGACACTTCACCCGTTGCCTACTGGTGGTGGTCAGAGGGCCCGGTGGCGCCAGTGTCCGGCAGCCTCGCCTCTGTCAGTGCGCCCCAGGGTGGCTGTGGCCACAATGTGGCTTGCCATCACCAGTGTGTGAATGTGTGTGTGTGTGTGTGTGAATGGGTGGATGGATGGATATGTAAAGCGCTTTGGGGTCCTTAGGGACTATTAAAGCGCTATATAAATACAGGCCATTTACCATTTACCATGATTGTTGTTACAGTGAAACACACATGTGGGGACTCGGGCTTCACTCTGTCTGCTGTTTGTGGTCTCTGCTGCTCTCTGGGCCAAAGGTCATACCTGAAGCCCGTGTCAGGTGACCTGTGGCCGAGTCAAGGCGGTCGTAGGTCACACCGTCGCTACTGCCTGGACTCAAGCCTGAGGAATGGCATCTCTGCGATACCCAACAGGTGTTTCCTGTTTTATTTTGGCTGTCAGCCCTCCACTTCCTGCCTTTCATGTGTCTGCAGGCTGTTTGCCCTGCCCTAGCCTGTGCTCACCTGTTCTGGGATAATCTGTTTTTGTTTGTGTTCATGCTTCTGCTCTGACTCTGTGTCATGTGTTATTAATGAGATGTGTGGCAGCCACACCACTCATACTACTGCTCCCATGATGCAGTGCATCTGCTATTTTATTACACCACAGAAAAAAACAATACCTGTGTCCAGAGGCCCTGAACTCAAATCCACAGAAACACCTGTGAAACTCACATTTTAGAAAGTACTGCACGGGTACTACACATGTATTACACGTACACATATGATTGAAGGATAAATACTTTAAACCACAGGTATGAACCAGTGTGCATAACTGCCACTACACAGAAACACCTCTGTGTGTGTCTTAGATCACAGCAGGTGTGCCATTTCTCTGAGCAGGTCAGTAAACTCACCACACACTGACTGTGGCACTGCAGGAACTCGTGTGGTGTTCAGGTTCTGCCTGATCAAAGTTCTGCCTGAGTTATACTGAGGCGTATGAGTGGAGCTCAGCTGGGGTGGGGGGCTCAGCTGGGGGCTGGGTGGGCTTGCCCCTCCCCAGCCAAACTACAGCTACACCCACAGGTTGGAGTAAACGCTCCTGAAATCTTAAAGTTTGTGTGTTTTCTGGAAAACAAAGACATGTGTTGTTGATTCGGAAACAGTTTCTTTGCTCTGGTCGATAAACGTTCGTCCTCTCTCGCCAAATGTTAAAGCATGTTGTTGCACACAGGTGGGGATGCTCACTTAGGAGGAAGTAGAACTACAATCAGGAACTCCAGAAAACCAACCTTCACACTACAACAGGAAGTAACCAAAAGACTAAACACACAGAGACACCAACACTGACCCAGGGAGGAGAGTGAACAGAGACAGGAGAAGTAACCTGCAAACAGGAAGCAGCGCTCTAAGAATGTCCTTGAAACAAATGAGTCACATTAGAAACAGGTAAACAAAGAGCAGCGCAGCAGGAAGATGAAAGTGAGTCAGCGTCATGTTGATGAATCCAGGGTCCTGCACATTTTTAAACCTCACAGCTGGAACTCAGAATGACTGCAATGATGTCAGTCATGTACAGGGTCAAACTTCATGTTTCTAGACTATCAAACCTTTAAAATGCTGTTGGACATCATTTAATGACAGAATCTCAGTCATGTTTCAGCGTGAAATGTAACCAGATTACAATCAGACTGTCTCTAAGTCCATGTAGTTTAAGTCTTACAGGCACAAGATAAATCAGATAACTCTGCACTGAGCTCCATCTGAAGGTTTAAGACAAGTTCAAATACGATAAAACAGAGAGGTAGCAAAAACAAGTCAGATGTCATGAAAATCAACAACATGTCTCAAAAATGAAACGAGCTGTTACAGCTGAAACTCATACTGAGTCATGTCAGTGATTACTTCAGATGTTTCCTGGAATACAGCTCCTTCCTGAAGGACTGAACGGGTGGAGGATAGGATGGAGGAGCTCTCTGACATCCGGCGCTGACGGTCCCATCAGGGTAAAGGACGCCAGCTGACCTCAGTCAGGTGGGCTGTGTTAACAATGCTGGTTTCAGACAGTGTTCCCGGGCACATTTGGTAAGCAGCACAATCATGCTGATGAGGAATGCAGTGTGGTCCACAGGTGTCCAATAAAGGAGTGCAGCCTCGTCCCACACACACACTCTGGTGTGACGCACTGCAGACTATGGGGAAGTCTTTGTGTTGTTTATGAAGTACTCCACAGTCTTTTAAAACCTCTGCCATCTTTACCTCTGAGAGACTTTGCCTCTCTAAGACGTCCCTCTGATATCCAATCATATTACAGACCTGATATTAGTTAACTTATTACCAGCTGAACCTTTTTAAACCGTCTTGCTTTTTCAGACATTTTTGCCTTGTGCCAACTTTATTGGGACCTGCAGCAAGCATCAAATTTAATATGTCTCAGTTTAAACATTTGTTATTTCTGTTCTGTAGTGAATTATAGTGACTGAAAGTCTTTAAATATTTCAAATTGAAAGAACTTTTGTGGTTGTAACAGTCTTGTTTCCTCTGGGTTAAAAAATGACTATGAAAGCTCAGCCACCGGGATCAGTCAGTTGTGTTGCCGATCGTGGACTAATGGTGATATCACATGATTCCTGCAGTAGAAGGAATTGATCGATAGATAGATAGATATAGATGTCAAACCTGAGTCAGCCAGCAGGGGGCAATGCTGTCCAACTCTTCAGCATCATCATCAGCTTTTACAGAAACACAAACATCAGAGACTGCAGACTGCTCTGAAAGCAGCAGAAGGCCTTTAATCATTCAAATGTAGTCACACCATCAGAGATAACATTATTTTGACTTTATTTTGAAAGGCTGTGAAAGACAGGAGCAGAAACCTTTATTCATGCACACAGAGATGAGTGAGAGCAGCTTTCAGGGCTCGGCGTTAGCTTTGACTTTACTGAAGGTTTCCTCTTATGCTTTGTGCTTCTGCAAACAGCAGCAGAACAAACGACACACAAATCATCATTTAAGGGTTTTAGTTTTATTTAAGCAGCTGCTTCGAGGAAGGCCTTCAGGCTTCTACAGAGAGTTAAACCTCAGTCACATATCAGCTCAGACACAACGTTCAGAATCAGAGAGGCTTCCACTTCTTATCCATAACTGAACCTCCAGAAACCCGACAGAGAGAAACCAAGCAGAGAGAAACCCAGTCAGAACCTGCCTGAGAATCTGTCTGATTTAAGTTCCTGTCTGTGATGCAGAGACAGCCACAGGGAGCTGCTCACAACTTCTTTTATTTTGAAAATCTGACTGAGAACCGCAGAAAGAGCTATGTTGAAGCTGTAGTGTGTAAGTGTGAAGTACACAAGTGGGTTAAAATGAATAAAATCTTCATGTTTTCTCACAGACACTGGCCTGAAACATCAATCACTCCCTCAGTGCAGGTCTCGGTCAGTCTTCAGGTGTTTGTGATACGTCTTTGCTGAGATGTGACTGATCAGGAACCTTTCAGCGATCGATCCGGCTGAATATTTATGTTTGATCAGCAGCTGGGACGCTGCAGGATTCATTTTTAAACATTTATGGGAGCTTCGTGATCGATCAAAGGTCGGGATGTTGGATCTTTAAAGCTGAAACTGATCGATTAATTATCAATAATGTAACAGAGTGAGGAGGACTGGCTGATTGATCAGTGAGCATCAGTACTGCGATTGATGAGAAGCTGCTGTGGTTAAAGAGGACTCAGGGGGGCACCGCAGAGCTGCTCAGGTCGCCCTTCAGTGGATGCACCACCACATGACCGCCAGCGAGGCCAGCACACCAATCACAGAGCTTGTTGCAGAGGAGGGGGCGGAGTTACACAGGTCAGAGTTGCAGCACTTGAAGGTAAAACTGGAAACCTGGAAGTAATTGATGATGTCACAAATCAGTGATCAGACAAAGTACGCACAGCAGTAGGAGCACATTCATAATCAGTACACTGATTCCTCTTTGTTAGGGTATCGATCACACTGGAGTCTGGACTCCAGGAACTTCAAGAACTGCAGGAACCTTCAGGAACCTTTAAGGCGGTTCTGAAGGAGGGTTTTGAACGTGCCAGAGGAGAAGAGCTTACAACAGCACTGCAGTTATGTGCAATGTTCCCTCTAAGCTGCGCAATTGCGCACTGCTTGCACGGTCTCTGCGCACAGAAAGTCTGCATTGCGCACAAAAAAAATCTAACCTGAATTGAGATTAAAATTAATACTTTAACAATTCTGTTTTGCAGTGTTAGTCAGTGAGTGACTGGCTGCTCCCATATGGGATTAGAACGATGCCACCTTATCCCATAGTCCAGCCAATGATGCGATTCACAGTCGTATATACGCAGCTAATCAGCGTGGTTGACAGGCTATGACAGTGTCCTTATGTGCCGACACCGGTGTTTTAGCTAGCAAAGCGGCGTGGCTGATGTGGAGTGAAGCCACGTTAATGACAACGTGTACAACCATTGGAGATGTGAGCAGGACAGACGGAACAATTGAGGGAAACAGTGTGGACTTTATACCAGTTTTTAAATTGTGTTGTTAGGAAGGGGGTAGTTTTAGGAGTGACGGCGTGTTTTGAGATGTGAGAGATTTGCGACGTTTAGCGCAAATCTTGTGTAGTTAGTGTGTAGTTAGTGTGTAGTGTAGTAGTGCGTGTAGTTGTGTGTGTCAGAACAATGAGGCGACTGCTGAATGTTACAGGTGTTACAGGAGTGATACGTCTCCTGTTGTCAGGCCTGCAGGTATCAGGCTGTTGTTCTCCTTTATCTCATAGTGGACAGAAAATATTTTTTGGAGTGGCACAAATAATTTGTGTGGCATCAAATTTGATGCAGAACAGCTGATTGTTCTGTAAATAGTTTGAAATGTTTATTAAAAAAAACGCCTTTGCTGCATCTTTAGGTAAACAGCTGCAAAAAACTTTGTTGTTTGCATAACTCAGTTACTTTTTTGAAGAAGTAACTATATAATTAATTGCCCAACATTGGTCATTATATACTGTATTTTGCAGACAGAGTTACAGGACTCTCTCCCAGACCACAGACTCAGACTCATAATACAAGTCAGAGCTTTATACAAAAAAAAAAAAAAAGAAAGTTGTCTTTCAAAATTGGAGTTCAAGTTATTTTTACTTCCAATAGTGTTAACATACTACACAGGACATGAACAAGAGTTTTTTTAAATTTTCATTGTAAGTGGGCTAAAGCTGTTAATTAAAAGTAGTCTAACATAAATGCTGTAATTTGATTATTTTAATAAACCATGTAACTTGGATGGATTAGATGCCGGCGTGACCACAGTGCACACATCTGCTGTTGCTCACAGTGGTCCAAGGGACCGCTCAGGGAGTTTGTGTGTTCACTCAGACACATGAAACATTAGAGGGAACATTGGTTATGTGATGTTATTTCTTCAGAGAAATCTCGAAGAACTGAGTTCAGATTTTTTTTTACATTTTGGATTTTGGATCGTTTGTTCAGCCACAGCTCTCTGAATTTTACAGGTTTGTGAGGAGGACTCATGAAGCATAGACTGATTATTGAAAATGTCTGTGCGCGTTCTCTGTGGTGGTCTTAATCAATGGAAGTGAAAAAAAACTGAAGATGCCTCTTTGATAAGAGGTGAAATAGCTTCATGAAACATCTGTTGAGCTGTGACTTTTTGATTATTCAAGGTTTTTTTGCAGTGAAGTAAATCATCTGCATTTGAAGCAAAGCTTTCTTTAAACTATCAGCAGCCTCACTTTAGTGTAAAATACAGATGGTGTGTCTCAGTGAGGCCCATGGATGCACAGAGTTAGCTAAACCCTCTCATGTGTTGGTCCAGACACGGGATGTCAACCTCATTTTACACTGTGGGCCGGAAGTCGACCTTAGGTGGGCCAGATCCTCTTTATTTACACATTTAATGCCTGACATATATAAATAGTTAAATTTCAACAGCATGTTTGCATGATGAAGAAAAAAAATTGCTGCTCGAGTTAAAAAAGTGTCCGTATGACTGTTTGAGCTTACTCTGTAAAGAATGAATGTGTAAAATTACAGAAACGACATTCCTCCAATTATCAAACAGACTGTTTCTGTTAATTCACAGAAAATATTTTTTAATTGTGCAACTATGTGAAAAAAACAAACATTTTTATAGTTAATAAGGAAAACATGGAATTTTTCTATTATTTCATGACTTTCATGAACCGTCATGGGGGAAGTTTCTATGAGTAACAATAAACCTAAAAAACTTATGAAAATACAGTTTAAAATAAAAAATTCATGCCCTTCTGTACATTTTGCAAAGGCCTCCTGTGGGCGTCTTTGCTGTGCCTGATTTTGGCCCCCAGGCCTTATGTTTGATACCCCTGGTCTAGACTCTGAACTGAACACTTCCTTAGCAGAAAAAATCCTTGGAGCTAAAATGTCCCACAAGTAAAGAAATGTTAAAACTCTGACATGTCCTTAAAGGAAATATTTGCATCGGTATCCCTGGGATCTGTCAGTGGGCGTGCTAATGGAAACATTTTTTTGGGAAAGGTTCACTTCAGGCTTTTAATGAGCCACATGAGGTCATAACATTTGTTCTGGCGGGTTGCGAAAAATCAGCCATTTTACTGTGAAAGATGTCACTGTGCCACTGTAACACATCTGACCACCACACCATCCTGCTGGCCTCTTGATGGCTAGTCATTGATGGCTAACACTCTGTACAAACTGGAACAACTATCACCGGACTCTCCTAAATTCATCCTGGGTAATTTCAACCACTGTTCCCCTGACAAGTCGCTTAAAGGATACCAACAGTATGTTACATGCAGCACACGTCAGGGGAAGACTCTGGATAAATGCTATGACTCTGTACCAGATGCATTTAAAGCCCTACCCTAATGCTCAATGTAGCCTAATGCTCAATGTAGCTCCTCTGTCTTAATTCCACCCCCTTCTCACTTCCTCTCTGTTTTTCAACTTTCGTCTTTAACTGATATTGCTGATCTCATCCACAAATCAAAGCCTTCTACCTGCCAGCTTGATCCTATCCCCACTGTCCTTGTCAAAACCTGTCTACACCCTCTCCTTCCCCTCGTATCTGCTATTATTCATTCTTCACTCACCACTGGAACTGTTCCTGCTTCTTTCAAAGTTGCCGCCATCACCCCAATCCTGAAAAAAACAGGTCTAGATCCCAACAACTTTAACAATTTTCATCCTATCTCCAACCTGCCATTCCTCTCAAAAATTCTTGAAAAAATAGTTGCTTCACATGTCCATCTACACCTAACTGATAATAACCTTTACGAACAGTTCCAGTCTGGTTTCCGTCCTCTGCATAGCACCGAAACTGCTCTTATAAAAATAACAAACGATCTTCTTATGGCAGCTGATTCTGGTCTCCTCTCCATCCTTATTCTCCTTGATCTGAGTGCAGCCTTTGACACCATCTCTCATCCCATTCTTCTTAGCAGATTAGCTTCAATTGGTCTCTCTCATACTCCATTAGCCTGGTTTAAATCATACCTGTCTAACTGCACTCAGTTCATTCAGTTAAAATCCTTCACTTCTCAGCCTTCTCCTCTATCTACTGGGGTGCCCCAGGGATCTGTCCTCGGGCCCCTCCTTTTCATCATTTACCTTCTTCCACTCGGACACATTTTTCGTAAATATGACATTCAGTTCCACTGCTATGCCGATGACACCCAGCTTTACCTCTCTACCAAACCCGATTCTACTCCTCCTCCACCCTCCCTCACCCTCTGCTTAGCTGAACTCAATTCCTGGTTCTCCTCCAACTTCCCTAAACTCAACAGCAATAAATTAGAACTTCTCCTGGTCGGCACTAAACGATTGCTATCCAGAATTAACGATTTCTCTCTCACTATCAATAATTCGTTGGTCCCTATCTCTCCCTCTGTGAAAAGCTTGGGTGTCATTCTCGATAGCACATTATCCTTTAATTCACATATCAATAATGTCACACGTGCAGCATATTTTCAACTCCATAACATCAATCGCCTCCGCCCTTTCCTCACTCCTCATGCCACTGCCATTCTCGTCCATAATCTTGTTATCTCTCGGATTGATTACTGTAATTCATTATTATTTGGCCTTACACAAAAACCCATTAACAAGCTCCAACGTGTCCAGAACTCTGCTGCCCGTATTATTACTAGGACTTCTTCTACCCACCACATCTCCCCAATCCTGAAGCAGCTACACTGGCTCCCAGTTAAATTTCGCATCCATTTTAAAATAATCCTTTATACATTTAAGGCTATTCATTCTCTCTCTCCACCATACCTCTCTGATTTAGTACAGATGAACTTCCCATCCCGGTGCCTCCGATCTTCATCTTCTCTTTCTCTCTCTGTTCCTTCCGCTCGTCTGATTACAATGGGGGGCGGGGCTTTTAGTTGCTCTGCCCCTCGACTTTGGAATTCCTTACCCCCTGACCTCAGAAATATTAGTTCATTCCCTCTTTTTAAGTCCACCCTCAAAACTCATCTGTTTAAAATTGCTTATGTTTAAACCTCTGTATGCTCTTAACTTTTATCTGTTATTCTTATTATTGTGTATATTTCCAGTTTTTGTGTTTTTATTTGTTGTACAGTGTCCTTGGGTGCTTTGAAAGGCGCTATTTTTAAATAAAAATATTATTATTATTATTATTATTACCCCTCCCCCCTCTCGGCTCAGCAGACCACCACACCATCTTGCTGGCCCCTGCTTACACCGCAGTCACCAAGAGGATTAAAAAGGTCACCAAAAACATCAAGCAGTGGACAGCGGAAAGTATCCTCACCCTACAAGGATGTTTCGAAGCCACTGCCTGGAACAGCCTTCTTTCTCCATCTGATGACATCGACAAATGAGTTGACACGGTGACATCATACATCTCCTTCTGTGTTGACAACACTATCCCCTCAAAAACAGTCTCCATCTACCCCAACAACAAACCCTGGATCACAAAGGAGCTCAAGGAAATCCTTAATAAAAAAAAGAGGATTTTCTTCACCGGCTCTGCTCTGGATAAAAAGGAGGTCAACAGGGAGGTCAAGAGGGCCATAAAAACTGCTAAACTGGAGTATAAAAACACTGTTGAAAGAAAATTCACCACAGCGGACCTCCGCTCACCCTGGCAGGGCCTCAAAACCATGGCCTCTGTGAATACTGTGGTCACCACCCCCAGAACCATCCAGGTGGAGGGCAGCAACCCCTCCTCCCTCCCTGACGACCTCAACGCTTTCTACACCAGGTTTGAGACGGACAACATCACCCAGCTTGAAGAGTCCAGATCCTCACTCAAACCTGGCAGCTCTGCACTCACCTTCATGACTGAGAACGTGGTGAGAGCCCTCAGGAGGACCAGGGAGAGGAGCTCACCCGGCCCTGACAACATCAGAAGTCGAGTTCTGAGGCACTGTGCAGGGCAACTAGGAAGTGTGATCGGACTCTATTTCAACACTCAGTTGACAGTCACACCATCCCCCAGCTGTGGAAACACTCCACAGTCATCCCCATCCCCAAAAGAAACAACCCAAAGTCTCTGAATGATCTTCGTCCTGCGGCCCTCACCTCCCTGGTGATGAAGGCCATGGAGAAGATCATAAAACAGCACATCGTAAGAGCAACTGACCCCCTGATGGACCCACTCCAGTTTGCTTAAGAGCACGCAGAGGCGTCGATGATGCATCTTGGACTCCATCCACAAACATCTGGAGCTCCCTGACTCCTCCGCCAGACTTCTGTTTGCTGATTTCTCATCAGCGTTCAACACTCTGCATCCTCGTATCCTGGCCACTAAACTTTCCTCCCGATTTCACCTGGATGATCAGCTAATCCTGTGGATATTGGACTTTTTGACCAACAGGACTCAGAAAGTTCAGGTCGACAACTCTCTTTCTGGTCTCCGTTCCACCTGCACTGGCTCCCCCCAGGGCTGTGTGCTCTCCCCCCTGCTCTTCATCCTCTACACCGATGACTGCAGATCCACACAGCCCAACTGTCACCTGGTGAAATATGCTGACGACACAGTTCTCCTGTCACTGCCGTCAGGCCCCTCACAACACCACGGGCCCGCTCTGCAGGAGTTTGTAGAGTGGTGTGACAGCTCCAAACTTGAATTGAACGTGAGCAAAACCAAAGAGATGGTGGTGACCTTCTCCAGTAGGCAGAGGGATCTGGCTGCTTCAGTCACCACCACCATCCACGGGAAGCCAGTGGAGGTAGTTGAGGAGTACAAACACCTGGGAACCATCTTTGACAACCTCCTGAAATTCTCTGCCAACACTGAGGAGATTCTCAGGAGGTGCCACCAACAGCTATACCTCCTTAGGAAACTCAACTCCTTTGGAGTCAGCACACCCATCATGATGACTTTTTACTACGCCTTCCTGGAAAGCATCATGACCTTCTCCATCACCTGCTGGTTCCACTCCCTCAGCCTTCATACAGGAACAGACTGCAGCACACTGCATCAGTGTGCTCTAAAATCATTGGCCTGCCTGTCAGAACTCTGGCACAGGTTTTCAGCCAACAGACCCTCAGAAAGGCAGTCAAAATCACCAACGACCCCTCTCACATTCTTCACCCCGCATTTCAATGGCTCCCCTCTGGGCGACGCCTCCGCTGCATTTCCTGCAGGACTGAGAGGAGGAGAGCCACCTTTGACGCCAAAGCCACTCTGCTTTTTAACTCCAGCCGATAAGACCATTTCCCACAACAGAAACATAAACTACTCTACACTCTTTTTATACTGCCGACACTTTACTCACTTTTAGTCACTTACAGTTATTTATTCACCTTTCAGTCACTTTAATTTTAAAACTGTGTATGTATTGTATATTCTGTGTATTTATTATCTCATTCTTATTGCCTGTTTGTGCCCTGTCCTTATCCTCAATGTCATGCTGATCTGTTGTATCTTAATTGCCCCTTGGGGATAAATAAAGGCTTTCTGATTCTGATTCTGTACTGGTGTCAGTGGATGCTCTGATGGCACAAAGAGGAGCTTCATCACATCAACATCAGCAGCAGCAGAACAGAGCGGCTCAGTCTGCGGGGGCCTCAGCACTGGTGATAGCTGTTACCATCAGAATAATGACTGGAGTTCAAAACCAACGGGTTATTCTATTCAATTCAAATACTTTATTGTCCCACAAGTGGAAATTTGTTTAGCAGCAAGGCAACAATAAGAGTGAACAAAACAATAACCACAACAACTACCACTTCCACTCTAACCCTAACATAGTTCCACTGAGGCTCAGGGGTTAAAGGTCAGAGGTACCTGGGGGAACATCTGTGTCAGCCGGCCGTACTCACAGTCCGAGTACTTCATACACTGACGGTACGTCATCCCACCTGCAGGACAGAAACATTAGAAACATGAGTAGAACCTTGGAGGTAAGAGCTGCTGGGCTGGTTTGGATCCAGCTGGAGGATCAGACGTGGAGCGTCCGGACTTACAGAGGTCAGGAACAGTTCTACAGGTGAACAGGTAAAAACAGGTGTGACTGTACCTCTCTCCCTGAGCGTGAGGCAGGCGTCGTCATAGCTACACTCTCGCTCTTTGGTGCAGCTGGCTGTGTAGTCCTTACAGCTGTAACAGCGGATGGCTGATCCTGAAACACACCACACATCTGGATTACAACATGTCCGCTCAGGGCTCTGAAGGCCATCTGAGTGGGAACAATGATCATGAAAAAAGTGTTCCCTGCCTTCTAAAAATGAATCAGAACCAAGACTTTCAGTCCACACTAGTTCTTCATCTGATCAACGTGAAACCAGCTTCAGCCAGTACTGAGGGTCCAGGTCATTAGGGTCGTCAAATAATTACAGACCGAACAGTTTCAATTGTTTGGGAGGTGGAACATGTGTGTTCCACTGAAGTCTGATATAAATCACTGAGCATGGAAACTGTTAAATAAGCAAGAATCTTAAACACAGTCGGACTTTCAGCTCTGCAGACACTCCAAACATATTGAGTCAGATAATAACAGGTCATCACTGACAGAGGCTAATTATTCCCATAGAGCCAGTTCCTGTCACAGTACAGACTTCCTGTTAATGAAACGTTAACTGTAGACTCTACATGGACCTACAGCCTCCACACACCTGACCGCAACATCTGTGGTCACATCTGCAGTTTTATCCTATCGATCACCTGAACCCGTTAACCAGACTCAGACCGATTCACCATCTACCAAATGACTCTGACTGTATCGGAACTCGGGCTTCACGTCAGACCCCAGTTTACTCAGAACAATCAGACCCTGGATATGCATACATCACGACTTCCATTCCCTAACTTTCTGTTATCCACAGTCAGAGAGCAGTGCCCTAGTTTAAAACCAACAAGAGTGTACGAATAATTGTTTCCACGTGGGACTCGAACTACAGTTTGGAAAAAGAAAAAAAACTGCACTTCATCTCTTCTAAAGCTTCATGAACAAAAAGCCACATTTCATCTGAAGCTCTTCTTTTCAGCCCACAGTATTCACATAAATGTGCAAAACCTTATTTCTGTATAACCATTTTCATTAGTTATGATTTAAACCAACAGTTAGCAGCCGCACCCATCACCCGTCCCACTCTCTGTGAATGCTTCCTATTCAGCATTTTCAGTATTGTTCAGATACACAGGGACTGTTGAGCTTTTGTATTCAGTTTCATTTACACAGCAGCAAATCACAACAGCAGTCTCTTCAAGGCTCTCTCTGTTTTACAGTAAAGACCCTATGTTTATAAGTATATATGTATATGTATAAGTATATGTATATAAAGTCTACAGAGTCAGACATGTGAGTGAATCAAACATACCCAGTCCGATCAGAGTGCAGCAGATCACCAGACAGATCCCCAGGGTGCTCTTCATTTTCATCTCTGCACAGCTCACAAACTGATCTGTCAGAATAACAGAGCAGGTCCACGGCTCATCCAGCAGCAGCACTGATGATGATGATCAGGAGGAGGAGTGATGACTGACTCTCATCAAGGCTGAGTGTAGCTCAGAGGCCACACCCACTGGATGGAGCCTGTGCCATCATCTTATAAACAATCACATGCATTATTTCCATGGAAACATGCGGTCTGCAGTCATCATGAACACCAGGTGTGTCCTCAGTACCAGCAGTCACAGAACCTCTAGTGTCAAACGTTCGGTCCGTTTCTTTGGTGAGTTTGTTCCACTGCAATGTTCAAACTGACACGTTCAGCAGGAAGTTTACAGTTTGCAGTTTCTGTGGTGTTTGTACAAACCAAAGAATGAAAGCACCAAAGGATTACTGTCTCTCTGTGGGGGCTGTGGTCAGAGGTGGGCGAGGAGACATGACTTACTCCAACTTTCTGCTCGACCTTTCACATTTAACCTCGAATCAACTCAAACTGCTCGACCGTCTTCACGAAGCTTTCATGGTTCAAACCTTTAACATATATAATGATTGCTGTGAAACTTTAAAATCAAAAACTTTTCAAGATGTTTCTGAAAAACGATCCGTTGAAATCTGAGGGAATGTTTGAAACTCAATATCTGAAAAACTATCAAAGATAAAAGCCTGAAACTTCACTGCTCTTTCCCCTCATCAGAATAATTCAGGATCTGTGATTTGGGACGTCTCTGAGCAAAGGGCTTTGATCAGTGGTTGTTGACAATTCAGATTTTGACTGATTCTGATGAAAACTCCAGGCTGTTATTTCTAAGATGTTTTAGAAATTCTTGTGCAGACATTTTCAAACTAATGCCCTGAAAGTAGGTCGATGGACTGTTTTTCAAGAACACATATCTAGAAGTATTTGATGTATGAAGCTAAAATTACACAGCACAAATTAGTTCTGTGAAAATCTTATGGAACTACGTCAAGCCTGAAATGTTTTAGAAATGTACTGATTTCAGGAGGAATGACCACCTGGACAAACCTCAGGTCATAAATCAGGGGACTAGATCTCATGAGTATTTTACAGCCTGTCTGAGAGCTCAGAGCTGGATGTGGAGTCTCTACAGAGTAACAGCATCTCAAAATGGCCTTAAAGCTCATGTTCTCATGTTTCTTTGACCAATCAAAACCACAGTCTGAGACTACATGTTATGGATCACATACCAGGTAAGAGTAACTTTCATGTTTTATTCCCCCCCCCGCGCCCCCGGTTGGAATGATGGGCCCCCCATCCCCACAGAGAGAGCACAGAGAGGCCAACCCATCATCAGTGTTTGAATGCCGCAGAAACGTTGTTTTTTTAAATAGTTCCTTTTCCTTCATCAGCTCATCAACTCTAGTAAATTGAAAACATTATGAAAGAAAGCAGCTTCACAGATGTTCAGGATCAACTCTGGTGATGCCTTTGTCTCCTCCTCAGCCTCAACTGCACACTCTAGACCAGGGGTCTCCAATCCCAGTCCAAGAGGGCCGGTGTTCCTGCAGGTTTTAGATGTGTCCTTGATCCATCACAGCTGATTTAAATGGATAAATTACCTTCTCAACATGTCTTGAAGTTCTCCAGAGGCCTGGTAATGAACTAATCATGTGATTCAGGTGTGTTGACCCAGGGTGAGATCTAAAACCTGCAGGGACGCCGGCCCTCGTGGACTGGGATTGGGGACCCCTGCTCTAGACTCTCAGTAGGAGTTAAATAAGAGTGTTGCTGCACGGCCCTCGGGGCTGATGTGATGGTGGCGTTCGATGACAGTCGTTTAACTCAGAGTGGCAGAAGAAGAAAAGCTCTGGTGTTGGTACTCGAACACTCCAGAAACAAACAACAAGCTTCATTGAAAGAGAAACAAAGAGGAGAGGAGGTCAGCAGAGACAGAGAACAACAGCCAGTTCATGGCCCGGCCACAGCGGCTGCTTTGTTCTCCAGCATCAGGCCATCAGCCCCTCACTGAGCATTCATGTCAATCAGCTGCTCCACCCGCAGAGCAAACACGCTGCTGGACAGGTCCAACGAGGTTCAAGAACACAATGGAGAAATGCACCAAGCCCCCAGTATGTCAGTCCCTCATATACGTTCAACAGACACATGTGCTCAACACTGATACAGCCAGATATGTCCCATGATGCTTTGGGTTTTAGACCAGGTGCAGAGCTTTAGTAACACACGATCAAAAACAAGGAAAACACCATAAAAATGCAGAGTAATTGATTTCCACGTTTTTAGGGTTGTTGTTTTTGTTCTGTATAGCCAACACTGAAAACATTGTCATCTTTTCACATTTCCTCTTTAGTTAACCCGTCAGTCTAAGTTTGCTCTTCATCATCATCTTCCTCTACCTCTGATGTAACCGTCCGCACTGTATCTCTGATTCTACTCTTTTATATATCGATTTCATCACCTCTGTATTTATCCTCTGTTTATTCTGTATTTACTGCTCACTTCATCTCTCACCCTGCTCCAAATCATTAATCCTGATAAATTGTGTTGGCACCCTCTGGTGGTCACAGTCTGCAGCAGCAGCCTTCTGTGGTCAGCTGACTCTGAAGTCTGAACCAATTAAATCAGAGGAAGACTGAAGCAAACTGTTTCTCTGATGATGAGAACAGTGGAGGTAAGTGCTGTGTGACGGACTTTCCACCATGTTATATGGATCAACCTTTGACCTCCCCAAAGGAGGACTTTTGAGGATTTGCATTTTTTTCCCCTCTTAATATTAAACACCTTCATTTTGTGTTTACTTGTGTTATCTTTTCTAATGATTAAATTTGTCTGACGATCTAAAACCTTTAAGTGTGGCAAACACAAAAAGAGGACCTCAGGAAGGGGGCAAACACTTTTTCACACCACTGTAACTCAAAGGATGAACCAACAGCCAGTCTGTGAGACACAGAGGAATATGTAGAGTTGGATATCTTGAGACCGGTCTTGGTCTCAAGACCGGTCTTGCTGTCTCAGATTGACATAGTGGTCGGGAGATTTGGAGTCAACAGTATCCATGAACATAACATTTAATAATGTGTCATGCGCAAAAGCATCAGCTCTAAGAGCCGTGCTTAGAGAGTGCTTTGTAGTAAATCAGAAGAGTCGACTCCCATTGAGCGAGAGCCGGCTCCTCACTTAATTTCCTTTGGCTGCTCAGCTCTCACACAGTGGCTCAGCTATGCTCCAATCCCTCCATATTGTGGCCAATCACATGCGAGGATATAGGATAATATCATTATGTGAAAAACAGAGAGGGTGAGAGACGCGACAGTCAAGTGGAGCGTGCGTCTGTCCTCTCAGTGAGTGAGTGAGACAGTAGACAGCAGTGAGGAGGGCTGTGCGAGTGCAAAAACACATAAATATGCCTGACACCTGTAAAGGAAGCAGCATCTGGCTGCAGTTTAAAGACTTTTTTGTCTCGGTTTCGGTCTTGATCTCATCTCGACTTTGTCTTGGTCTTGAATCGGTCTGTCTTGGTCTCGATACCCTCTGGTCTTGGCATTGTCTTGGTCTTGGTTTAAGCGATCTTGACTACAAGTCTAGGAATATGTTTGGTGTCTCTGGAGACTTCATACATTCATACAGTTTAATCTGATTTGATTATTGAGAGATAAGTTGGCAGCTTTTATTACTCCATAAAAAAGAGAAATAAAATGAAAAGAAAATCAATGTAATGAACATTATATTATTTTATATGACAGAACAGAACACACCAATATTTAGAGCACACTAAATATTGATTGAAATGGTTAGGAATGGAGTTACTAATGAAATAATACATGTTTATTGGAACTTTTTGGTTTCTGGATAACTAAACAGGCCCCGGGTCAAACAGACCCAGGAACATCATTGGTGTACCTGAGCAGGGTTAAAAGGTGATTCTGAGCTCGTCTTCTCAGTGACTGCTGTAAAATAAAAATAAATAAATAAATACAATTATAAATGAACTTAAAAAAAAACACGCAAAGCAAATTGTTGTGCAACAGTTGCAGAACAAAGAGGGAATAATGCAAATGTACACTTACAATTTAAAACAAGATAAAAACGTGTATTTATTAAAACCGAAGAGAAATTTGGTTAAAAAAAACAAAAAAAGAGAAATGTTTCTCCTAAATTCAGGCAGCAGACAGGTTTATATATTTAAGGTTTATAAACTTTATTCTGTGTGTCGAGTATAAAATGTGTCCATGTGCATGTGTTTGACTGTATTAGACCTAAATCTGAAGAAGATATGTGTTTCTACTTGTCCTTAATAATTTAGTCCATCATGCTTACTGTAGTTAATGACATTAGATATATTAGTCTATTTACATTTGTTACTTAGCTAACGTTGCATAAACAGTCTGACTGCAAAGCAACAAATGAAGCTAAAAACAGACAAACTGATGATGACTTTGTACACATGATGAAGACAACAGGTGTTATCTTACCTGTTCAGTCTGTACCGTACTTTTCTGCCATCTCTCTGAGACAACTGCACAGACTTTGCACAGATATGAGATCTCATGTGATTTCATGATATCACAGGAGCTTCTGCCTATGAGGCACATGACCACAGCCTGGCTAGATTGTATGTTGTAAGTTATATCAACATGACTGAATCTAACAAATGTTAGGTAAACTGTACATGATTTAACTACTTTCATTTTGAAAATTTATAATTGTTTTGTTTAAATTACACATTCGATTCTTGTTAACAAAACCACCAAATTTTCACTTTATCTCACTCAGATGTCCAACAGAACAAATGTTAATGAATAATCTTAAAACATTAAATTCAGCTACATTTTGACTGAGCTAAATCAGTGGCTCATGCCCCACATGCCTCTGTTAGTAAGTTTTGTTAGCCGGGTCTGTTTATCGGTGTGAAGCCAAACGTACTTAAACGTTTTAGGATAAACCGAGCAGACAGTTCACTCTTTAAGCTAAGTGTATTTATGGGAGCCAAACAGCTGCCCGTGGACTGTGGTGAGGACACAGACTCAACCATGCTGTGCTGAAGTTTGTCCTTAAAGAGTTCTTATCCAGTATACACCACTAATAATGAGACAGACAGTAGATGGAGAAGTCCTCCTCCTGTTTCTTTTGTTGTTAACTGCCATGGTTTGTTTTCTTTCTGCAAGTGTCCAGAGTCAGAAGAGACTGAGAAGGTGAGAGGAGATGGGACACTGGCTCTCCATCCTTTGCCATTACTCACCTCTTCCTCAAAGTCATGCTCACCTCAGCTATCAATGTACCCGCTCCATTCCAGTCACACCTGTCAATTATCAGTTTACCCTCACTGACCCACGGCCACGTCACTACGCCATCCACGCCCAACTCTAAAAACACTTTACTACGAATAAATCTGTTTTCTTAATAAAACACTGTAAAATGTATGTGCTGTCTCTGTTGTGGGTCTCTGCGTTTGAGTCCAGTTTTTCCTATCGGCCTGTGGTTGCTGTGACACTGCATCCCTGATGATACACCAGGACAGATCCAGCAGTGTGTGAGGAAGAGAAGGAGAAAAAGGAGCCAGCAGCAGCTGAGAAATGGAGAGGAGAACAGGGGGAGAACAGACAGCCGTTCTCTGTACTTGTTAAAAACAATTAAAACACATTCTAGATATTTCCAACACAAAATATAACAGCTACCTATACAGTGGCAAATATGTGGTGACAAAGAGAATCCAGATCAACTGGAAAATAAGACTGTTTTTGTAAAATGAAAAGTTTTATCAATGTAGCAGAGCAGTGAGTCCCTGCTGCTGCTGCTGGACAAACACCTCCTTGTCCATGTTTCTGTGTCTGCAGACTGCCAGGACAGGATGGATCTGTTAAGGAGGAAAAGATGGACAGACAGCTTCGATAATACTTTGATTTATCCAGAATGCATTTAATGAAAATATTGTTTTCAAAGTGGGATTGTGCTGCTTTCAGTGGGAAAGGTTTACAGCTCTTCTAAATAAAAAAATGTAGCTACAATATGTTCACGAACCTGAAGTTTGCAAGTATCAGCATCAAATCATGAATGTGAAACTCCTGGTGTTTGATGTGTCCTGATGCTCAATCATCCAAGTAAACAAATGCCAAAAATGCTCATCTGGACATAGTGTTTTCTGGGGCATGGTGTTTCACACAAATATAAATAAAATAAACACGCTGTCCAACACATCTGTAGCTGCTGCTGTCACATGCTCGGTGACAGCAGCAGTGTGTTATACCTTCATGGTCTTCTTGACCTTTGAAGCCTGTCACCAAATTCCAGCAGATTCTTCACCAGGACCCTTTGTGATAGTTTTCATGTTTCGTACAAACTAAAGTGATACACAACATATGCAGTGCTATACACACATATTTACATGTTTCTAAGAGTTTGATAACCAAGCCGTTACCAACATCCTGCACCATGTTCTTGTTCAACATGGGAAAAACACAAGACTAGTTTCAAATGAGGATTGAAGCCTTTGCTGTTTATTAGATAAGTCACATGCATTATGATCCCTCAATATAATCATATTCTGGTTAGAACTGCATTCGAAACTATTGCACCAATATTTTTATATCAGCTTATATGGCTGAAACATTTTCAAATGATGAGCTTACACAACAATGAGTGAAACAGTAAGAGCACATGGAGAGTTTGGAAAAATCCCATTAAGAAGAGAAATCAAACATTTGGATTCATTTTTTTTTTTTTTTTTTGCCTGTCCCGTTTGGATCTTTAGCCATCAGAAATGTTGTCTGAAGGCGAAGAAAGATGCTAAGCGGATTTACTTCAGCAAGTGGATCATCATGGCCTTGCCATATTGGTCCATTTGATTGACCTTTATTATAATTATGTATTTATTTTATTTCAGTTTTGGTTGTTACAGATGGGACCGACATGACTGGGGGATAGGACAGGGAGAAAGAATGAAAGAAAGAGATGGAGAGAAAGAAAAATAGAGGGGAGAAGAGATGGGCAAGGGGGCCCAGGCCCATCCGGACCGGGGCCCACAGCAGCAGCACCGCCCCGCCCCACAGGGTCCGGGGCAGCCCACCCAACCCCACCGCAGAGAAAACTGCACCCACCCCATCATCCAACCATCTCCCAGACTACACAAGACAATAGACACCCTGGAATGTGGGGCCTCCCTGCTGCTGTGGAGTCGGGGCAGTCTGCTTCTCTCCACCCCAGGGAAAAGGGTAACACTAACTGGGTCTGGGTGCAGTTTCTCCCTCCAGGGGCAAGGGTACCTAAACCTGGGGCTTAGAGTACGCTTGGGGAGTGTGATTGTGTGTACAGTGTCTCTTTATGTCTGTCTCCACGTTGGGTGAGTGCTGAGTAATTGCATATGAGAGCATGAGGGTGGGAATGGATGTTTGTATCTGTGTGTGCCTGTTTGTCTGTGTCTATATGTCAGGTTGGGTATCAGACGCCACCTCTTTAGGGACATCTCATACTCCAAGGTATGGAGGCCTATCTCCCCCCACCACTTCCCCTGCCAGTGGCAGACGCCCTCAGACATCGGTGCATTGGTGGTTCTTGGTGTCCGGGGATGGGCATCCAGGTACCCACCGGCTCACTGGTGGCTGCTTGTCAGGGCCTGGAGCCTGGGGCTCGCTCGGGCCCCTTTGGGGGGTGGGGTGCCCTCGGCCTCTCGGCCTGGGGCTCGGTCACTCTGGCACAGCTGGCTGCCGACGGAGCTCACGGGCACGTCACTGCAACCCCCCCTGGCTTCTGCTCCGCAGCTGCTGAGTGACCCCTCATCTGGGACTCTCGTCAGCTCTTTCTGGGATAGTGGCGCGGCTGCCCCTCTGTTGGTCTTCCTTGGTCTCTTGTGCTCTGAGGGCCTCTGGATGTCTGGAGCCTGGATCTCCTCCATACCTGCTTCATGCCCAGGAGGACGGGGCTGTGCCCCCCCCACACCCTCTAGCAGATCATTACATGAAGGAACCTTTTAAATACAAGCGCGCTCACGCTCACAGGTGTACACACGGGTGCTCACACACACAAACTACACCTTTTTGGCTCCTACCTCAAAGCACACTGTGCGCTGTCGATCTTACGTGCTGCACAATAATATTCAATATTTAGTATTTACTGTTATATTCACATAGATCATCGCGATGATGTTGTTTATTATATTGCTCTCTTTTTTTGCTTGTTTTCTCTTTTTTCTTTTTCAATAGGTGATCCAGGTGATTGATATATGTATTTTTTGTCTGTTTGTTTTGTTGGTTTTTGTTTTTTGCCTTTTATCACCGTTCCTCTTCCCCGCTGTTTTTCTTTCCCTACCTCTCTTTCTTTTCCCTTTTCTTTCCCCCAGTCAAGTCTGCCCCGTGTGTAGCAAGTGAAAATAAAATAAAATAAACAATAAAAGGTGAATCAAATAGACCAATACGGCAAGGCTGGGATGGTCCATTTGGTAAAGTAAATCCGTTGGGCATCTTTCTTCACCTTTAGACAATAATTCTGATGGCAAAAGAACCAAATGGGACAGGCACAAAAAAAAAAAAAAAAGACAATAGACACCCAGGTTGAGTTCATTCTCCACCTCTATTATATCTCTCCCCCACCTGCAGAGTGAGCTCCTGTAGAGAGCAGACCTCCTGCAAAGATGTAACAGCCTCCCCACCAGTTAGAGAGCCCTCCAGTTGGGCCGATGCACCAGAGGTCCCCCCGCACCGGGGCTGAGCCCCCATGCACCCACTCGCCCCAGCCCAGGGGTGGAGCACCCCCAGACCCCCAAGCCTTCACGCCCGTCCCGGACCCACCCAGGGGCAGCCAGGCTACCAGCCAGTAACCAACGTCCGGGATTAATGAAGGCTTTGTTATTTTTAGAAACTCCCACCATGCGGTCAGAGAAGAGCTGATGTTGATGCTTTTAAAGCATTCATGTCATTTGATGTTTGAGCTGATAAATGGTAGGTCTGAAATTTCTAGATTATTACATAGTGCCTGTTCTACATCTATCCAGGGTTCATCTAAGAAGTTGTGTTTTAACCATCTAGAGATGAACTGAAGCCTGTTGGCTAAAAAATAGTGATTAAAGTTAGGCAGATCTAGTCCTCCTTTATCCTTGGTCCTCTGTAATGTTTTTAAGCTGATATGTGGGGGTTTATCTTTCCAAAGGAATTTAGAAATATATGAGTCTAGAGATCTGAACCAGTCTTGTGATGGCTTACTTGGGATCATTGAAAATAAATAGTTTATTTTTGGCAAGACCATCATTTTTATAGCGGCAACCCTTCCCATGAGTGATATGGGTAGAAATTTCCATCTAGCCAGATCGCTTTCTACTGTCTTTAAAAGCGGGATGTGGTTTAATTACGTTAATTCTGCAAGCTTAGGAGAGATATTGATACCTAAATATTTAATATTTCCAGATTGCAGTGGGGTAGATGAAGAATTATGGAAGGAGCAATTAATCGGAAGAACTGTACACTCTAAGAAATAAAACATGGGCTTTTTCAAAATTAATTCATAGTTTTATGTTCAATATACTTAAAATTGTTAATCTTATGGGTGTAATTAATATTTTTAAATTTGATTTAATCAATTGTAAACCATTTTAATGTTAAATAATAGTGATATTTCCAATTTTTTGAACACATTTAATTAAATCCAAAGAGCCCTTTCCACATCCTTTCTGAGCATGCGCAGAGAATGAAAAAAGTCTTTGCGCATACGCATTCACCTTCTTCATCCACGCCACAGTGTGCTTTGGCCACGTGTCTGGGAAGAGGGATTAATCTGTTGGAGTTAAGGTAATTTCTTCATATTTTTAATAGAATATAATTTAACTAGTACTTTGTGATAATATATGGTGTATATTTTTCCGATGAAAATATAGGCTTTATATTTTAGCACAAAATGCTCTGTTTGGTTAGTGCTTGTTTGTGCCGGTAAAATTAACATTTGTTTTTTTTTTTTTTTTGTTTGTTTTTTTTTTTTTTTTGTCTGTCCCATTTGGTTCTTTAGCCGTCAGAATTGTTGTCTGAAGACCAACAAGGATACCAAATGGATTTATTTTGCCAAATGGATCATCATGGCATTGCCGTATTGGTCCATTTGATCAACTTTTGTTGTTATTATTTATTTTATTTTCAGTAGTTACAGATGTGACAGACATGATTGGGGGATAGGAAAGGGAGAAAGAAAGAGAGGAAGGAAAAGAAAAACAGAAGGGAAGAGGGACAGTGAGAAAGGGCACTTACAAAGACAAAGAGAAAAAAAAAATCTCCTGGATCACCTGTTGAGAGAAAAAGAATAGAAAACAAGCAAAAAAAAAACAAAGCAACATACTAAACACAACACCATCATGTTAATCTAGCTAAGTGTAAACAGCAATAAATACTAAATATTGAATGTTGTTGTGCAGCACAGACAGCGCACAATGTGCTTTGAAGTAGCAGCTAAGAAAGGTGTAGTTTATGTCTACGAACAGTGAACACCCATGTGCACACCCGTGTGGATCAGCGCGCTTGTATACAGAAGGTTTTCCCATGTAACGGTCTGCTAGAGGGTGTGGAGGGCCATAGCCCCGTCCCCCAGGGCATGAAGCAGGCATGGAGGAGATCCAGGCTCCAGACATCCAGGGACCCCAGAGTGCGAGAGCCCAAGGAGTACCACCGGAGGGGCATCCGTGCCACCCTCCTGGGAAGGGCTGAGGAGATCCCCAGATGAGGGGTCACCCAGTAGCCACGGAGCAGAAGCCAGAGGGGGCTGCACTGGCGCGCCCGCCGGCTCTGCCGGCAGCCAGCTGTGCCAGAGTGAACCGAGCTGCAGGCCCCGAGGCCGGAGGTTCGAGGGCCCCGGAAGAGGCCTGACCGAGCGACAGGCACCAGGCCCCGCCAAGTAGCCACCGGGAGTGAGCTGGTGTATACCTGAGCGCCCAGCCCCGGACACCAAGAACCACCAATGCACCGACCCCTGAGTGCATCAGTTACCGGCAGGGAGTGTGGTGAGGGGAGATAGGCCTCCACACTTTGGAGGGCCTGGGTGTTCCCAGGAAGGTGGAGTCTAAGACCTGACCTGACATATAAACACAGACAAACAGGCACACACAGACACAAACATGCATTCCCACCCTCATGCACACATATACAAACACTCAGCACTCATCCAACGTAGGAATAGACATATATGCACATGTACACACAATCGCACTCCCCAAACATACTCTATACCCCGGGTCCAGGTACCCTCGCCCCCAGAGGGGGAAACGGCACCCAGACCCAAGAGATGTGGCCCTTTCCCCCCGGGGTGGAGGCAAGCAGACCGCCCCAGGCCTCGCAGAAGCAGGGAGGCCAATCTGTCAGCCAACACCTCCTCCCAGCCCCCCGCCCCGATGGCTGGCAGAGAACGGGGGTGTGTGAAGACCCCATACCTCCCTCCTCCCGCTCATGTGTAGTGTTGCTGCGTGTTGTTCTAAAGTGCATTTAAAACAGGGGAGGGCATGGTGCTGCTGCCGGAGAGCAGCAGGTGTTAGCACGGCCCCTCCCGAGAACCCTCAATGTCTACATGGATTTAAAATTGAGAGGTGGGCACCGGCGCCAGAGGTAGGGTTGAATACTCAGACCATTCACTGGACGCTGTTGGCGTGGTCACCCTCAAGGCCCTATATATATATGTGTGTGTTATGACAGTGTGAATAATGTGGATGTCTAAGTTGTGGAATAAAATTGAGGCACAGGTGGCCAGAAGGGGACAGAGGGGGGGGATGTCTCCCCTGCACCCTGGTGACACACCCACACCCCAAGGCCCTACCTGTGTGGGTGGGTGTGGTGGAGCGGGAAGAGGGAGGCAGCCGGGGATGGGGAGGAAAAGAAAGGAGGGGCAAGATGCTCCTCCCTAGGGCCAGCTCCCCCGCTGACCCCAGTAGGCACCCCCGTCCTCTGGCACCCACCAAGGCAAGGGAGTCCAGGCCCATCCAGACCGGGGCCTACGGCAGCAGCACCGCCAAGCCCCACAGGACCCAGGGAAGCCCACCCTACCCCACCGCAGAGGAAACTGTACCCACCCTAACATTCAATCATCTCCCAGACTACACAAGACAACAGACACCCAGGTTAGGTTTGTTCTCCACCTCTCCTATGTCTCTCTCCCACCTGCAGAGTGGACCTCTGCAAGGATGGAACAACCTCCCCGCCAGTTAAAGAGCCCCCCAGTTAGGCCGATGCACCAGAGGCCCCCTGCGCCAGGGCTGAGCCCCCGTGCACCCACCCGGCCACAACCTCGGCGACACACCGACTAGGACCGAAGCCCCAAGGCCCAGCCAGAGCCCCATTACGGAGACGAAGCACCCCCGAACCCCAAGCCCCCCCGCCTGCCCCGGATCCACTCAGGGGCAGCCAGGCCACCAGGCCAGTAACCTACGTCCGCCAGCACAGACCATCCCCCAACCCCCGCTGCACGCAGCCACGAGGAGAACACCCTCTAAGAGCGACCAGAGCCACTGACCAGGTTATGACCACAGCCCCCTGGGTTTAGCCCTCCCGGGATAACGTCTCCAGGGGTCCTCCAGGCGCCCTAAGCCCGTCCCAACCTCCACATCAACCACAATAGCTAAGACGGGACCAAACCACGACCCCCCACCCCCTCTAGGTGACGGAGCCGATCAAAGGAGCCCAGAGGGATTGATCTAATGTGGTGGCAGAGGCTGTATCAAGACTAATGTGATCTATTAGATGGTTTCTATATTGGCTAGAATTAAGATTATTTTTATTTTTCCAGTTCATGAGGATCGTTTTCTTGGCGATGCATAGGGCAGTAAAAACCATGTGGACTGTATTAGTTTCTGTAGTGACATCATCCAATTTTCCCAACAAGCACACTAAAGGGGAGGCTGGAATTTTACATTTCAGACACTTTGATAAGTCTTCACATATCTCACGCCAAAACTTCTGAACTGGTGAACAGAACCAAAGAGCGTGGATGTAATTGTCTGGTGTATTGCCTTGACAGTGTGAGCAGTTGTTGGAAGATGTAAAGCCCATCTTGAACATCCGATGACCAGTATAGTGCACTCTATGTAGTATTTTGTATTGTATTAATTGCAGACTGGGATTTTTAATCAATTTAAAGGTTTTTAAGCATACCTGAGACCAGAAGTTTTGGTCTAAGCTTACTGATAAATCTGCTTCCCACTTTGCAATAGGAAGGGATACTAATTCATCTATTTTAGAAAGTGTTCTGTATATTTTAGATAATAATTTGGGGGATTTAAGAGTAAGAAAATGTACCACACTTGGTGGTGTTTGTAATTCAGCTTGACTGGGGTAAAATTTCTTTTTTACTATGGATTTAATTTGTTGATATTCTAAAAACCTTTTCTTGTTGATCCCATATTGTGCAACTAGTCTGTCAAATGAAATAAATTCTGTTCCCTCTAATATATGTTCTAAGTATTTAATTCCTTTACCACTCCATTCTGGAAAATTAATCATATTATTGTTTTGTAATATGTCAGGGTTATTCCAGATAGGTGTACGTTTGCATGGGATTAATGAAGACTCCGTTATTTTTAGAAACTCCCACCATGCTGTCAGAGAAGAGCTGATGTTAACACTTTTGAAGCATTCATATCTTTTGATGTTTGAGCTGATAAATGGTAGGTCTGAAATCTCTAGATCATTGCATAGTGCCTGTTCAACGTCTAGCCAGGGCTCATCTAAGAGGGTATGTTTTAACCATTCTGAAATGAACTGAAGCCTGTTGGCTAAAAAGTACTGTTGAAAATTAGGCAGATCTAATCCTCCTTTATCCTTAGTTCTTTGTAGCGTTTTTAAGCTGATACGCGGGGGTTTATCTTTCCAAAGGAATTTAGAAATATATGAATCCAGAGATCTGAACCAATCTTGTGATGGTTTGTTAGGGATCATTAAAAATAAGTAATTTATTTTTGGCAAGATCATCATTTTTATAGTGGCGACCCTTCCCATGAGTGATATGGGTAAAGATTTCCATCTAGTCAGATCACCTTCTACTTTCTTAAGAAGTGGGATGTGGTTTAATTTAGTTAAGTCTGAAAGCTTAGGAGAAACATTAATACCCAAATATTTAATGTTTCCAGATTGTAGTGGGGCAGAAGAAGAGTTATGGAAGGAGCAGTTAATGGGAAGAACTGTAGATTTTGACCAGTTAATTGAATAATCTGAAACTCTTGAAAACCAGTTTATTAGAGTAATTACCTCAGAAAGGTTGGTTTGTGAGTTTTGCAGAAAAAGCAACACATCATCTGCATAGAGACTGATTTTATGTTCTACGTTCTTACATTTTATGCCCTTAATTGTTGTGGCCTGTCTAAATGCTGCCGCTAGTGGTTCGATAAAAATTGCAAAAAGTGAAGGGGAGAGTGGGCATCCCTGCCTGGTGCCCCTCAGGAGACAGAAGCTGGAGGATGTCTGGTCATTTGTCCTGATACAAGCTGTTGGAGAATTGTATAATATTCTTATCCAGTTTATGAAAGAGGTTCCAAAACCAAATTTGTGTAAAGTTGCAAATAGAAATTTCCAGTTTACTCTGTCAAATGCTTTTTCTGCATCTAGAGATAATATTATGGTTTCAATGTTTTTACTGCATGAGTAGTCTATTAAATTAAGTAATCTACGAGTGTTTGTTGATGAGTGTCTACCTTTTATGAAACCAGTTTGGTCAGGATGAATTAAAAGGGGGGTTATTTTCTCTAGTCTCTTTGAGAGAGCTTTGCAGATTATTTGAGGTCTACATTTATAAGAGATATTGGACGATAGCTTGAGGGAAATAAAGGGTCCTTGCCTGGTTTTAGTAGGAGACTAATGTTGGCAGAATTCATATTTGATGGAAGTCTGCCATTTTCCTTGATTTCCTGCAACATTCCGCGGAATACTGGTGCCAAAATTGTCCAGAATTCTTTGTAGAATTCTGCAGGAAAGCCGTCGGGACCTGGAGCCTTATTATTGGGCATACTTATCAGGGCTTCCTGGAGTTCACCTGGCGTCAGTGGCGAATCCAGTGCCATTGCTTGACTGTCTAGTAATTTCGGAAGATTTACGTTGTCAAGAAACTGATCAATTTCATTATTAGATGGGTTTATTTGTGGTGAATATAAAGTTTCATAGAAATCCCTAAAAATGTTGTTTATTCTTCCAGGGTCATATATTGTGTTCCCCGATAGATCTTTAACAGCACATATAGTTGTTTTTTCTTTATTTATTTTTAACTGGTTAGCTAGAAATCGACCGGATTTGTTACTGTGTTCAAAATTCTGCAAGCGAAGTCTTTGTACTAGGAATTCTGTTTTTTTATTAATAATTTCATTTAATTCTAGTTTTGTTTTGCATATTTTGTTCATTATTTCTTGATCTTGGTGGGACGCGTAGGCTTCTTCTAAGGATTTGATGTTTTTTTCTAATTCCTGAATATTTTTGTTTTCTTCTTTCTTTTTATGTGATGAGAAAGAAATTATTTTACCTCTCATCACAGCTTTCCCTGCTTCCCATAGAACAGAAGCAGATGTTCCGGGAGTGTCGTTAAAGTCTAAATATGAAGTCCATTCTTTTTTAAAATATTTAATAAAGTCTTCATCTTTGAGCAGTGATGTGTTAAATCTCCAGTTTTTACTTGGTGTAGTATTATTCTTGTGCATCAATGTTAAAGATACAGGAGCATGATCGCTGACAGCTATAGGGTGAATCTCAGTGTCTGAAATGTCACTCAGCAGTGAGCCGCTGACCAAAAAATAATCCAGACGAGAATAGGAGTGATGAACATGTGAGAAGAAAGAATATTCCTTACTGTTGGGGTGGAGGGAGCGCCATGCATCGCAAAGGCCATAGTCGCTCATATACTGTTTGATTATATTTGTGGACTGCCAATTACGCTGAGTTCCTGTTGTGTTGAGCCTATCCATTTCTTCATTTAGTCCCAGGTTGAGGTCTCCCCCAAGAATGAGTGTGCAATCAAGGTATTCAGAGAGTGCACTAAAAAAACCGTGGAAGAATGAGGGATCATCAACATTTGGACCGTATATACTTACAATGCATAGCTTTTTGTTCAATATTGATAGTTTAATAATTAGAAATCTACCCTCTGGATCTATAACTGTATCGAGTACTGTAAAATTAACATTTTTATGTATTAAAATTGCTACTCCCCTTTGTCTAGAGTTATAACAGGCTGCTAACACAGTAGGAAACTCAGGTGTTTTAAGTTCATTTAAACCTGTGACAGGTCTGTGAGTTTCTTGTAATAAAACAACATCTGCCTGTAGTTTTTTAAGCTGGTTAAATATCTTTAACCTCTTTCCTCTGGTGCCGGCTCCATTTATATTCCATGTGACAAACCTCAGTGTGCCCATAATTGTGTGTGTATGTCTAACGATATATGCTGGGTGTTTCCTTTAGACAGGTGAAGAGAATGTGGAAACATCACTTGTTTGTGAATAGAAAGAGAGGAAAAAATTGTGGTGAGAGAATCCATAAGTCTGACTATGTGTGTGAATATTCACTAATATGAAGACCCGTGGCTTGCTTATGTGTCCTGTAAGTCTGTGCGCTGTGTGAGGTTGTTGTAGATGTGCTGCCATTGAGCGCATGTGTTTGCGTGATCGTGGTGTGTGAATATGCAGAAATAGAGGGTGTTGTTTGTAGGTGAGTGGGGAGGTAGGTGATCACAGCAGTGGAAGAAAAGAGAAAGAAAGAAACCACATTAACTGTGAGTGACAACAAAAAAAAGAAAAGAAACGGAAACATTCTAATTAACACAATAACGGAGGGTGACGGTGTTATATCTGCTATGACATCATATTGATATTACTAGGTCAAACACATGTCAAAGGAGAGCGTGTGAGTGAATAAGAAAAGAGTGTAGCGGGTTCTTATCTGGAGTGCAGTCAATATAACCACGGAGTGGTGCCGGGGTCGCGGTAGAGCTGTCCGTCCACGTAGAGCCGGTCCACGGCGATGACAGCCCGGGAGCCTTTCTGAATAAAACTACGTCGGACTGGGAACAGGACCCTGCGTCGTTCCAGGATCTCTTTGGGGAACTGGTCGTTCACGCTGAAGTCCGTTCCTTTCAGCTCCCTGCCGCGACTCTTCACCTGCTCCTTCTGTTTGAATTGGCCGAATTTGGCCACAATGGGACGTGGTCTCCCGGTCCGCGACCTCACGCCCCCCAAGCGATGCACTCTATCGAAGTCGATGTTTTTTACGGTGTCCTCCGGTAGCTTCAGGTGGATTTTAATGAAGCTTTTCACCGTTGCCTCCGCGTCCTCTCCGGGAGATTCTGGAATACCAGAAAACACAAGATTATCTCTCATGCTACGGGCTTGTAGATCGATAACGGATTCTTTTATTTTTTTGTTTTCTATGTTTAGCTGGGTCACGTTATCAGTGAGAGATTTGACCGACTCCCGTAGCGTGGCATTTTCAGCGGCAAGCGTTTCCACCTGCTGCTGGCTGAATTCCAGGGATTCTCTCAGAGATTTAAATTCCCGGTGTAAAATCTCCACCAGGGACAGCCTCGCATCGAAACTGGACAATCGCCTGTCGATTGACTCCAGGATGTCTGCAATGTCTTTGCCGGCAGGCGATGTTGTTCCGGGGGAGTCTGCCGGGTGACATCTCTTCGATGACGGCGTCTCACTTTTGGCCGGGGAAGATGCACTCTGGGCCTTCTTCATTACTATATCTTGGAAACAGCAGTCGATGTAATCTTGGAGAGCGTCTAAACTCTCCCCGTTGTCCTCCAGGGTGTTAGAGATGATAGGACAGAAGTGGTTAGTTATATGACAATTTGATTAGTATATTTGGTAATAGTGAAGCTAAAGAAACTTTGTTAAATTCTACACTACCATTCGTTCTTTTTCCGCCAAATCTCCGGCGTCTGACGTCACCTACTACATGGGTCGCTTACCTTACCCGTCGGTCGCTTACCTTACCCGTCACAGCCTTCTTCCGCCTCACCCAGCCAAGACCACTTGTGCTGCTACGGTTTTCCAGTTATTGTTTTATTTTTTCGTGATGACGTCACGGGCGTCAAGCACGCTCCCCGTGCTCACGGGTGCGAGTGAGCGTCCGGGTGATGTAGACGTCGTAGGAAACGCTTGCTCGCACCCGAGCATTTTGTGGCATGTTTTGACCTATTTTGGGCCATTTTCGTGTTGCTTTGGGGGGCTGCTGAACTCTGAATGACCTATTAAATAAAAGTGTAATACCTTTGACACCATAGCAATACAAACGATGATTTGCGTACTTTGTGTTTACGTCTTTTTTGGAATCCGTGTACATGCTCTCATTTACTGTTTTACCTGTTTGGTGGTTGCTGAAATAGTTTTGTGAGTTTTAACCTGAGATTCTGGTGTTTTTGGGAAAATACATTTATATTTAAAAATCCATTCAGGATTTTAATGAATCGCTATCGCTTTATTAAAGCTAAAATCGATTTTAATTGAAAATCGATTATTGAAACCCACCCCTAGTTCAGATCCATCAGGTGCAAAACCAGTACACTAAAAAAAGGTTTCTTCATGTGGTCTGTCAGAGCTTTTAATTCAAACTAAGAGTGTGAACAGACTTCTCCCATACAAACACTCTGTTGCTGTTATTGACTATGTTGCTGCCATCCCATGAGCAATATCCCTTATTTATTTATTACATTATATTACTGCCCTTGTATACACCCCAACAATGTTTCTGTGATTCATACACCGTGTATATAGTTTACTCAAAAAAAAGAAAAAAACTCCCCCCTTGCCCCTGTGGGCGGTCTATCCTTCAAGCTCAGGTCCTCTACCAGAGGCCTGGGAGCTTGAGGGTCCTGCGCAGTATCTTAGCTGTTCCTAGGACTGCGCTCTGCTGGACAGAAATCTCCGATGTTGTTCCTGGGATCTGCTGGAGCCACTTGCCTAGTTTGGGAGTCACCGCACCTAGTGCTCCAATTACCACTGGGACCACTGTTACCTTCACCCTCCACATTTTCTCGAGCTCTTCTCTGAGCCCTTGGTATTTCTCGACCTTCACGTGCTCGTTCCTAGTGTTGCTGTCATTCAGAACTGCTACATCTACCACTACGGCCTCCTTCTGTTTGTCTACCATGACTACATCTGGCTGGGGTCTTGCCTGGTGTGATAGACCCCAGCCTCTATGGATCTTGTGCTCAGAGTTTGTTGCTGTGCTGCCATGATTAGTGCCTCTGTGCTGTCTTTCAGTCCAGCTTTGTCCAGCCACTGGTAGGATTCCGCTTAGTGTACAGTCTCAGGGTGCTGGGCTTGGGGTGAAACCCTCCATGCATGGTCAGGAGCTTCCTCATCTTGATGTCAATGACTTCTATATCCTCCTTTGGCCAGCTTAGTATCCCAGCAGGGTACCTGATCACGGGCAGGGCGTAGGTGTTGATAGCCTAGATCTTGTTCTTACCGTTCAGGTGACTCCTAAGGAGTTGCCTGACTCTCTGCAGGTACTTGGTGGTTGTAGCTTTCCTGGCAGCCTGTGGGATCCCCAGGTACTTGTAGCTGTCATGTATGTCTGCAATGTTGCCTTCTGGTAGTTTGAGCCCCTCAGTTCTTACTACCTTCCCTCTCTTTGTTACCATCCAGCTACATTTTTCCCAATCCAAACGATATTCCGATGTCATTGCTGTATATCCTGGTGGTGTGGATCAGTGAATCGATGTCTCATTCACTCTTGGCATACAGCTTGATGTCATCCATGTACAGGAGGTGGCTGATAACTGCTCCATTCCGTAGTCGGTATCCATAGCTAGTCTTGTCAGTGATCTCACTGAGGGGGTTCAGGCCTATGCAGAACAGCAGTGGGGACAGAGAATCTCCTTGTTAGATCCTGCACTCGATGGTCACTTGTGCTACGGGCTTGAATTAGAATTAGAATTCAACTTTATTGTCATTGCACATGTCACAGGTACAAGGAAACGAAATGCAGTTTGCATCCATCCAGAAGTGCTTTAGCCATGATATAGATATATTACAAATATATATTAGCAATAATATAGATATGTAAGTATATTACAGAAATGGGTCTGTTATGGTATGTTATAATGTACACGGTATGAAGGTATGTTATGAATATGTATGTACAGGCTATGAACAGGATATAAATATGAAAAACTATACAGAAATATGAAATTAAAAAACTATACAGAATATGAGATATACAGCTATACAGAAATGGGAACTATGCAAGTTATAAACAGTTGTAGAATTAAAAATTATCGTATTGTACAGAATGATTATTTACACAGAATTATACAGTAGTGCAGTTAAGATAAGTGAGATATGTGGATAATTTCTACAGAGGCTATATAAAGTGCTAGTGGTTGTGAGTGGTGGTTCAGTCCATGTTATTATTGTGTGTATGAGGGTACAGTTGTCCATTGTGTGTGTGTAGGTGGTTGTGGGTGTTTGTATGTCCAGTCCATGTGTTTAATGTGAGTCAGATGTCAGGAGGCAGAGTTCAGGAGTCTGGGGAAGAAGCTGTTCCGGTACCTGGTGGTCTTAGTCCGGAGGCTCCTGTAGCACCTCCCAGAGGGCAGGAGGGTGAAGAGTCCATGTGATAGGTGACTGGGGTCTTTGATGATTTTCCCAGCCCTTTTCAGACACCGCTTCCTGTAGATGTCCTTTATGGCAGGAAGTGGTGCTCCGGCGATGCGCTGGGCAGTTTTCACGACCCTCTGCAACGTCTTCCGGTCCGAGGCAGAGCAGTTCCCGTACCAAACTGTTATACGGTTGGCCAGGATGCTCTCAATGGTGCAGCGATAGAGGTTCACCAGGATGTCTGAGGACAGGTGGTTCTTCCTCAGAGTCCTCAAGAAGAAGAGGCGCTGGTGAGCCTTCTTGACCAGCTTGGAGCAGTTGGTCGTCCAGATGAGATCCTCGGAGATGTGGACTCCCAGGAACTTGAAGCTGCTCACACGCACCACAGCCGTCCCCTTAATGTAGATGGGTGTATGTGGGTCAGCATCCACCAGGCCTTGAAGTTGGCCTCTAGTTTTATACGCCCCATCCCCAGTTCTGGGATTGCTAATGAAGGCTCTTAGGTTCCTGTTGATCTTGTCTAGGCATTCCAGGATCCAGGTGTGGGGCATCGAGTCATAGGCCTTGTAATCAATCCAGGCACTGCACAGGTTGGTCAGCCTGTTCATGCAGTCTTGGCTGACTGCTCGGTCTACCAGTAGCTGGTGTTTTGTGCCTCTGGTAGTCTTGCCAATTCCTTTCTTTGCCCCACTCATGTATTGACCCATGTGCCTATTCATCTTAGCCACTATGATGCCTGACAGGAGCTTCCACGAGGTACTGAGACAGGTTATTGGTTGGTAGTCTGATGGGACTGGTCTCTTTTAGGGGTCCTTGAGGATCAGGACTGTCTGGCCTTCAGTTAGCCATTCTGGGTGTCTCTCGTCAACTAGCAGCTGGTTCATTTTTGCTGCCAGACGCTCGTGGAGTGCAGTCAGCTTCTTCAGCCAGTAGGCGTGAACCATGTCGGGGCCTGGTGCTGTCCAGCTCTTCATACTTGAGACCCTTTCTTGGATGTCTGCCACTGTGATGGTTACTGGACCCTGTTCAGGGAGGTTGCTGTGCTTTTTTTTCTTTTCGTCTTTGTATATTGTTTTCTTAACTTTTGCAAATGATGAACCAGTTTTCTGTCTTTTCAGTAGGTCCAAATGCACCTACTTCAGTTTTATTCAAAGGAGCAAAAGTTCTACAAAAGCAGTAAAACAGATCAATTTCACAAGGCTGAAGAGTGGCACTGAAGAGCAACCAAGCAATAGAAAGGGAATACTGTTTTAAAACACAGTGAATTCCACTTGAACCTTCACCCTCCGCAGCTTCTCGCCTTTACTTTAGAGAGAATCGAGTACATAAAGAAAGCTCGCAGAGAAACAAAATATTATGGACTCATAGCAGTGAAATTTAAATCTGAAAAGGTTCACACACTACAATATATTTAATGAAATACAGTTATATTGTTGGATCAACAGTTGAACGTGAAGACATCAAGTTTCATATTAGAAATGGTTTTCTATCAGGCTTTTTATTGTTTCAACCTGACTGTTAAAGTCACTTTATAATAATGACACACTTTAGCAAGCACTACTAAGGACTTAGTATGTGCTTAATTTACCCTTTATGAAAAATTTCTCGCTAACAGACTACAAACCAGAGAAAGTTCAACCTCAGGAATGAACTAAAGAAATTCTAAACTCAGAAACATTTTCCTTCATTGTTAGTTTAATATGATGGTCACTTTGTTTTATGGTGTTTACACTTGTTTGAGGAACTCTGAGATATTCACCACATAATTTCACCTTATTTCTTTTTTTTGTTTAATGAAGACGCTTCAGTATGTTTAAGTTAAGCTACAATGGCTCCTACTGCTCAGGGCATCTTGCAAGCTTAGACTGTGAGAATCACTGCACTGAGTGCTTCGATTACCCCTTGAACCTTCACCGTCCACATCTTCTCGAGCCCTTGGTACTTCTGAATAATTTAGAACAGTTTAAAACATCAACTGATTGAATCCATGAATCTGAAAATGTGTTTTCTGAGTGAAAGAGACAGACATGTACAGACTAGAGATGGCACGATACCACTTTTTTATGTCCGATACCGATACCGATATCATAAATTTGGATATCTGCCGATACCGATATGAATCCGATATAGTGTGTTTTTTAATCAATAAAACTGTTTTTTAATATCTTGCTGCATTTTGTATAAGTTCATACTCAAGTTTAAATAAACAACACTAAAGCTATTCTGTTATACCTGTATGTAAAAAATACACTGCGCCCAAAATATTTCATAGTTCAGCAATACTGATCAATCTAATAAACTTAAACCTACTCCATCCTTCCTATTGTGGTATTTTAAAGAGTACTTAACAGAAATATTAAGCAACCTAACTAATAGGGTTGCAAACTCCCAGCAAAAAAAGAAATAGGGAACCACCCCCCACTCTCCACCTCATGATGCTTAATCGACGTAATCAACTTTAATTTGATGCAGTGTGAAAAAAAATGCACAGAAATAAATTATTTTTCAAGAATAATTAAATAGATTCAACATCTTTCTTCAACAGAATTTCAGAATTCACAGATGGTTCTTTCCCAAAGAAAAAAGTAGTATAGCTTACTAGGGTATATTAGACTTAACAGTTACTATATACAGTAATGGACTTCTATACATTTTACATCAGATTAAAACTTTGGGTGTAAGATTCAGATAATTATTTATTAAAAGCTAGACATTTTAAATGAGAATAAGAAAGAAAAGTATGTCTTTGTGCCCCCTTTTCCCTGTTTATGCCCTATCGGCCCCCCTGGCTAAACTTTGCTAGATCCGCCCCTGCACAGTTACCAGCCGTCAGCGAAGTAGAAAAGGATCCTTGTGTAGAAAGTAATATTAAATAAATTCTAACAACAGCTTATCAAGGTTAAACGTGCTGCTGTTGTTCAGCCGCTGGTTTCCTCTTTCTGGTGCAAAGTGGGCCAAAAACAAAGAAGAGAGACGGACTCCCGACAGAAAAGCTGATCAGCTGATCATTAAGCAGTTTCATGAAGTAGCGGCAGGAGAGGGAGAGAGAGAGAGAGGCAGTCACTCCATATATCGGTTGTTAAGCTTAACATGGGAACGCTTTACAAACATTCAGAGATGAACTTACACACTTGCTTTACTTCTCTCTGGGATCACTTCCTCGGAGATGAAATGCTGGTTTGCTAGCGAGGCTACAAATACACACAGCCGCTCTATCACGTGACCACACTGCTCCGACGCGCTACGGTTATGAGGCAAGTTACTCCGTGTCGCAAGTTTTGTAAGGTGCTTTTTTGATATTTAATGGATCGGATTACATTTTTTATTTCTGGCCGATATCCGATCCAGTAATTTAGGTCAGTATCGGACCGATACCAATACCTAATATCGGATCGGTCCATCTCTAGTACAGACTGAACTATCTGTTCAACAGTCAGAGTGTTTCTCTAACAGGAGGACACTTTACACTCAACTCAGCACAGGGACACTGAGGAACCTCGACAGACTGTAAACCCAGGATAAAGAGTTTCAGTGAATGTGGTGTTGAAGGTGTGGAGGTGGTACAGAGTGTCAGAGGAGACTCTGTAGAAGGACAGAGTGCCTGCAGGACAGTCCACATACACTGCTACTCTGTTAGAGACAGAGGAGGAGGAGGAGGAGGAGGAGAAGATGGATGTTTCTCGGTTATTGTGCCAGACAGAAAAAGGACCACCATCAGAGCAGTTTAGGCTCCAGGACCAATCATTGCATCCAAACTCACAGTCCTTACTCCCTCCTTTTCTGCTAATGCTTCTGTAACTCAGTGACATATGAAAGTCTCCACTCCACTCAACCTCCCAGTAACAGCGACCAGTCAGACCATTACTACACAGCAGTTGAGGATATCGATCAAACCTGTCTGGATGATCAGGATATGACTGAACCTCCTCCACACATGTCACCTTTCTGTTTTTGTTGGACAGTTTGAGGTTTGTGTTCACTGTGTTTGTGTCGATTTTGAGTTGACAGGAATCTGATGGAGAGAACAAACACAATCCAACTGCAGTTATTGATCCATCATCTGTTCATTGATTGACACTTTGATGATGACTCCTGACATCAGAGATGTGAATGAGTGATGGGACAGTTTGAAGATGGTTGAATGTGTGCCGCTTTGTTTTCATGAATCTCATTAAAAACACACTTACACTTCTTCAGACCTGGTCTCAACCACTGGACTCCAGCAGGCTCCACCCTGAAAGGAGGAGGTAGTCAGACTAGCACAGTCTCTTTCAACATGCACACATAAGGTGTGTCTAAATTCAGAGGTTGCATCATTCAAAAGACCTGGCCTACATAGACCCTGTAGGCTGAAAAAGGAGGCTGAAAAGTCCAAACGTCAGCAGCTGTTAAACTCCATGGTCTAGCTTACATTGCACGGCTCCTGTTGCCCATCAGCTGTAACAGTAGCAACTATTTCATAGAAGTAGGGAAAAGCTTATTTTTTCTCCTTTATTTGGCTTTTATTGGAGAATATTAGACATTTCTCTTCTGCCTCTGTTGTACATTTTCTCCCTACCTGAGAGTGTTCAGTCTCCAGGTTGGATATTTCCGTCCAGCCATTAACAGCTTTATTTCTGACTTTCCTGGATGATTGTAGCTCAGGTCCAGCTCTCTAAGATGGGAGGGGTTGAAGGTGAGAGCTGTTACCAGAGGAGTACAGCCTTCCTCTTCGATCAGACAGCCTGACAGACTGCAGACAAAAAAAAAAAAAAAAGACCAAAAACATAATAAATTTTTGACTGGTGTCTTTTGTACTGGGATGTTGAGGATCAGATGGCTTCAACTTTCCATTTCAACAACGAATCAGAAATCCCAATTGTTGTTCATTGTTGACAAATTTACCGTAAATAAACACACTGAACTTGGACTTTGTCTGCATATTGAGTCTACGCAAAAAAGCTCAGACATGACGGAATGTTTGTAATTTTAGAGATATTGTTCAAATGCCAGAAAGCAGTCCCACATATTTGTTTAATATGCACATTGAAGGACATATGTTGGTCAAAAATGACAAAGATTCCTCACAGTACTACCACAGGCCAAGGTAATGCCATGCAGTGCTTGTATCTGGTTAGACAATATGTTTTGTAACCAGAGTGCAAAAATGGGCAAGAGCTAAAGAAACGGAGATTGCAGGTACAAGCAGCAGTATGAGCTTTCTCTGGAGGGTGGCTGGCCTCTCCCTTAGGAGTTCAGTCATTTTAGAGAGAATCTGAGTTAAGCCACTATTCCTTCACATTGAAAGAAGACAATTGAGGTGGTTTGGGCAATTGACAAGGATCCCTCTTGGGTGAGGTGTTCCAAGCATGTCCTAGCAAGGTTCAAGGTTCTTTATTTGTCACATGCATAGTTATACAAGTATAACACACAGTGAAATGTAGCAGAAGGAAGCCACAGGGCTGACCCAGGGCACGCTGGAGAGATTACATCGGTCAGTTGGGCAGGGAATGCCTTGGTGTTCCACTGGATAAACTGTAGGAGTTGGCCCAGAAACCGGATGTTTGAATTTCCTCGGTGTGCTTTGAACAGACTACACTATTGTCAGTAACTTGGGTCTGAGCGACCCAGGGTCCATGAGCAGTTACCCACATAGCAAGCACGTCTGGCCCGGATCTGGTATCAAGCCAGCACTGCTGGTTGACTTCTGGCATGATAGGACGTATGTCATCCAGATATGGGCCAGGCCTGGCATAGATGGCACTGTCTATGTGATGGCATGTCATATCGGGCTAGATTGTGGTTTGGTGTATGTGGCCCAGGCCCATAGAAAACAGGTCTGGCCTGGATCTGGCATCAAGCTGGCACTTCTGACTGACTGGTGTCATGGCAAAGTGTATGTCAACCAGATGTGCGCCTGGTCTGGCAATGATGGCACTGTTTATGTTCCTATTTTCCTATTTTAGTTAGAAGACCCAAATGCTATGTTGCAATCAATGTTCCCTCTAATTTTTCACGTGTCTGAGCGAACACACAAACTCCCTGAGCGGTCCCTTGGACCGCTGTGAGCAACAGCAGACGTGTGCACTGTGGTCACGCCGGCATCTAATCCATCCAAGTTACATGGTTTATTAAAATAATCAAATTACAGCATTTACATTTATGTTAGACTACTTTTAATTAACTGCTTTAGCCCACTTACAATGAAAATGAAAAAAAAAAAATCTAGTCGTTGACCTGTGTAGTACGTTAACACTATTGGAAGTAAAAATAACTTGAACTCCAATTTCGAAAACACAACTTTTTTTTTTTTATATAAAGCTCTGACTTATTATGAGTGTGAGTCTGTGGTCTAGGAGAGAGTCCTGTAACTCTCTGTCTGCAAAATATAGTATATAATGACCAATGTTGGACAATTAATTATATAGTTACTTCTTCAAAAAAGTAACTCAGTTTGGCAAACAACAACGTTTTTTGCAGCTATTTTTTTTAAATGCAGCCGAGGCATTTTTAAATAAACATTTCAAACTATTTACAGAACAATCAGCTGTTCTGCATCAAATTTGATGCCACACAAATTATTTGTGCCACTCCAAAAAATAATTTCTGTCCACTATGAGATAAAGGAGAACAACAGCCTGATTCCTGCAGGCCTGACAACAGGAGATGTATCACTCCTGTAACACCTGTAACATTCAGCAGTCGCCTCATTGTTCTGACACACACAACAAAACTATTGACTACACTACACACTAACTACACACTAACTACACAAGATTTGCACTAAACGTCGAAAATCTCTCACATCTCAAAACACGCCGTCACTCCTAAAACTTCCCCCTTCCTAAACAACTAAATGCCATGTTGCCATATCATTTTTTTGATTGGTGGAAATGGTACTTTTTTGGACGAATAGGAAAGGGAGAGGGGGATAGGGTTTGTTTTTGCTCACAGGCAGAGAGTGATTTCGAGCCTTTTTTCTTATAAAACGCTGTTTTTACCGTTTCTTCCCGCAGTAAATATAAACAACGATAGTATTCAGGAAGAAAACCAAACATTGCAGATATTTTTATCATAACTCTGGTTTTACGTGGCCTATCAACTCAATTTAAAAACTGGTATAAAGTCCACACTTTTTCCGTCAGTTGTTCCGTCTGTCCTGCTCACATCTCCAATGGTTGTACACGTTGTCATTAACGTGGCTTCACTCCACATCAGCCACACCGCTTTGCTAGCTAAAACACCGGTGTCGGCACATAAGGGCGCTGTCATAGCCTGTCAACCACGTTGATTAGCTGCGTATATACGAGTGTGAATCGCATCATTGGCTGGACTCTGGGATAAGGTGGCATCGTTCTAATCCCATACGGGAGCAGCCAGTCACTTACTGACTAACACTGCAAAACAGAATTGTTAAAGTATTAATTTTAATTTCAGTTCAGGTTAGATTTTTTTGTGCGCAACGCAGATTTTCTGTGCGCAGAGACCGTGCCAGCAGTGCGCAATTGCGCACGTGCGCAGCTTAGAGGGAACATTGGTTGCAATACTATACTGCTACAGTAGCCAACGTTTCAAATGCAGATTTGACAGGTTTGTGAGTGTACACTTTATCCAAAACCTAGTGAGGGTTTACTCATGTTTCCCAAAGGGTGGCTGTAGCTCAGGAGGTAGCTAGGTCACCTACTGATTGGAAGGTTAGTGGTTCAATCCCTGGCTCGGCCAGTTTGCATGTCAAGAGTGTGAATGTGGTTAGGAGTCACTCATTTAAGAAAAAGGGTTTGATTGGGTGAACATGGCATGTTGTATAGAGGACTTTGAGTAATTTGGGAGAGTAGAAAAGCGCTATAAAAGAATCAGTCCATTCGCTGTCTGAACAGAGTTTTGTCATGTTACTTTTGTGCTATTATGTTCCGGCACATGTTGTTATTACATGGCTTGATGGAGGTACACATAAGGCTGACATCTGGTCATGTTTAAGCACATTGTGTGGGCCAGATCCGGGCCATACCAATTTTGCTATGTGGGTATGCCTCTTTTTATATGATATTTGTTTGTTTCTGCACTGTGCTGCTGTTCCTGTGTCTATGCTTGTGTTTATTAGCAGGTGTGTGTGTGCGTGTGTGTGTGCGTGGGTGTGGGTGCAGCTGAGGCAGCCACCTTCAGACCTGCTGGGTGGCTGGCCACACCTGAAGCTCGTCCCACACCTGGAGCTGATCAAGGCTCGTCGGGGAGCTACTTAACAGTGTGGCTGAGCGCTCCTCGACACGGGATTGTTAAGTTTAGACTCCAAGTTAGTGTGTGTAGTATAGTGACGTGCAGATAGTGTATGCCTGCTGGAGTAAGTGTTCTTACGGCTGCCTCTGTTGTCTTTTCTCCAGGAGGAGAGTGGAGCACAGGAGGACAGCGAGCATGGGGAGTGCGGAGACACGGGAGTGGAGAGCATGACATTTTGGGTGAAGACACGACACGGGAGTCGACGGAGCTCACAGGGATTAATTGTGTTGTTGTTATTTACTCCACTGTAAATAAAGCGCACTGTTCATCGTCCTGTGTTTGGGTCCTCCATCCCCACTTCCCCACGGTCTGCCATGCAGACCATGATAACTATATGTTTATTCTGTTGTTTGTGTTTTTTATTCTTGGTTTCATTATGTGTCTGTGTTCTTACATTATTCATTTAAGTAACCTGCATTTTGACCTCCATCTTTGGTTGCTGTTGTTGTTCTTATTATATCAGAGTCTTTGTTTAATGGTTATGGAGCTTATTGTTTTGTTTGGCTCCTTGAGTTGTTTTTTATTTTCTTTTTGGCCAACTTGGCCTTAGTTGTCATTGCAGTATTGTATCACTTGCTGTTCCTATAACAACACACAATGGTGGGTTTTTTTGGCAAGTTAAACCATGTAGCCCATTTAATTATAAATGTTTAGATAACATCTTATTTCATAGTGTAATTATTACATGCTTTTCTCCTCTCCCTTCCCTTATCTTCCCTGCTTATCTTCTTGTGTCCTTGTCTAGTCTCGTCTATTTTTTTTATTCTTTCCCTGGAACACTCTCTCACAGTCTGTTCTCTAAAACCTAAAAGAGGAATTATGGATTTGATCAACTGGTCCCTGAATGCAATTGACACCCTCTTCTCAACGAGAAGCCTGGGCTCGGGTGAGCCTGAGTGTCCTGGAGGTACTTTCCCTGCTGGATACACGATGGACGGGTGGCATAACTTGAGGGTCGTGTGCCTGGCGGGACTGTTGATTGAGGACATTGAAGATATCTACCTATTCGGAACCATGATAACAGGGTTCTTGCTGATCGGAGCTGGCTTGGCCCTGGCTTATCAAAAATTAAAGAAAGCGGAATCGGCTGTTCAAAACCCCACAAGGCTGCCCGCTGTGATTGAAACAATGGGACGAGTCGTGAGTTCTCAAAATGCACTCATTGAACGCAGCACGGATAAGATCTTGGAGAAGCTTGAGGCTGCCGTGAACACTCAGAATAAGACCGCTGAGCGAAAAATGGATAACATCTTGGAGAAGATCACGGGGGTCGTGAGTTCTCAGAATCTGCTCTTTGAGCGCAAGATGGATAAGATCATGGAGAAGCTCACGGCTCTCCAACGGGAGATTGAGAGACCAGTGTCGGACTGTTAGAACAGCTTTGAAATTCACATGAGTTGCTCGCACTAAAGTAAAAACCACCATCATTTCATGCGGCTACCACTTCGGCGCCAGCTGTGATCTCAAGGCTGGAGCTGAACAAAAACACCCTGATAACAGACTGTGCTTAGACTGTTCCTCCCCTATGCAAGGCCACCTGGGTTGGCTGGAAGACTGTTTACTTAGCCTGGCAGGGCGAAGGACACTGTCTCAGCTGAACTCTGGACACACACACACACATACACTGATACACACTCATCCCCCCTCCCTTTCCAAACACCTTCGATGCTTGTCCCCTCCCGGGGAAGATGGCCAGCGCAGACATGCTGCAGGACCAGATGCGCTGTCTACACCGGCTCTCTCTCACCCTTTACCCGCCCCTGTTGCTTGCCTTGTGTTTCTATGGTGTATTGATAGTCATGTGCTTTTTGTGCTGAGGTGTTTTTTTCTGTTATCAAACTGTTCTCCCATTAGCAGCTCAGTCTGAGTGGAGGTTTTTTTTCCTCCTCTCACCTCATGTTATGTATTTTCGTTGTCTTTTCCTATCAGCCTACCTCTCTGACATGTCTTCCCAATGTGTTGTTTGTGTAAAGTTTGGTCAGAAGGTTCCTTTGTAAGTGCGCATGCGCCATTAGCGTGCTGCCTGCTGTAACCCATAATTTCCTTCGGGATTAATAAAGTATTCTGATTCTGATGTTTCTCATTAACCACACGGAGACTTTCAGAGTTGTGGAGACTTTTTTATTCTTTACTTGAACAGTTTGTCGCACCGGTGCGACCTAGGATTTTTTTTAGTCGCACCATTGAAAAATTTGATCGCATTTACGACCAAATTGGTCGCACTCTAGAGCCCTCTCCAGTGTTTTAAACATTTAGCTAGCGTTTATAGCTCAGAAACAGAATCATGATACTTTATTCATCTGTAAGTAATTATGTATATCTCTGGAGGCCAGGCTCAGTGAATTGGAGACCCACAGGATCCACACCCTTGATGATCCTGTAGTTAGCCAGGTACCTGCAGTTATTGTGAGAGAAGGTAACATGCTGAGGTAACTCCTCTGTTAAAAAAACAGAATCTTGATCCTAGCTCTGCTAGTAATTACCGACCTATTTCAAAATTGCCATTTTTAAGTAAATTACTTGAAAAAATTGTTGAAAATCAGTTCAGGTCTCTGTTATGTAAATTACACATTCTTGACCCTTTTCAGTCTGGCTTTCAAAAGCAGCACTCTACAGAGACTGCTCTCTTAAAAGTCTATAATGATCTGTTAATGGCATCTGACGCAGGGAACTGTTCTGTGATCATTTTGCTTGATCTTAGTGCAGCCTTTGACACCATCGACCACAAAATCCTACTTAACAGGCTCAAGGTTTTAGCTGGTGTATCTGGCTCTGCCCTAGACTGGTTTTCTTCATATTTATCAGACAGGACCTTTTCTGTTAGGACTGACAGGTTCACCTCTGACATTGCTGCCCTGACCTGTGGGGTCCCACAGGGCTCAGTTTTAGGTCCATTACTATTTTCTTTTTATATGCTTCCTTTAGCTGGTATCATTCAATCTTTTAGCGACCTGTCTTATCATTTTTATGCTGATGACATTCAGCTCCATATGTCCTTTAAGCCTCATCAGCTGGATAGGCTGTCCACCCTAGTCCAGTGCTTAACCCAGGTTTCTGATTGGCTTTCAAGCAACTACCTCGTTCTAAACACTAACAAGACCGAGACCATGATCATAGCTCCTCCTGAGCTACACTCTAAAATTAGTCAGGTTCTTGCCTCTTTCTGTCCATCTGTCAAGTCAAATATTCGGAATCTTGGAGTAATATTTGACTCTTCTCTGGGCCTTGACTCTCATGTAAAATCTTTGTCTCATTCCTGTTTCTATCATTTAAGAAACATATCTAAACTGCGACATATGGTCTCTTCAGCTGAACTGGAAAAACTCATTCATGCATTTGTGTCATCACGCTTAGATTACTGTAATGCCCTGTTTACTAGCTTGGATAAATCATCTCTCTCCCGCCTCCAGGCGATACAAAACGCAGCAGCCAGACTACTAACTCGTTCTACCAAACGTGTTCACATCACTCCCATCTTATATTCTTTACATTGGCTCCCAATAGAGTTTAGAATTTGCTTTAAAATTCTTGTTTTAACATACAGAGAACTAAATGGCCCCAGATTATTTATCCAAGCTTCTTATAAAATACTCTGCTGCTCGTCATCTCCGCTCACACACTCAGAGTCTCTTAGTTGTTCCCCGTACACGACTGAAGACAAAAGGGGACAGAGCCTTTCAGTCTGTTGCACCAAGGCTGTGGAACAGTTTACCACTACAATTACGTTTGCTTGACTCTGTGGATTCTTTTAAAAAACAGTTAAAAACTTTTCTGTTCAAACAAGCCTTTTGTTGATCTACATATTTTATATTTTTTACACTATTTACATTTGATCTTTTACGTTGTGTATAATGTCTATTGATTTTATTGTCTATTTTAATATTTGTGTACAGCGCTGTGTGACTGTTTGTCTGTGAAAAGCGCTTAATAAATAAAGTTTGCTTACTTACTTACTTACTTAGCCATGTTGGCGGAGTGTGGGTTGCTGGGGCCCTAATAGATTTCAGGTGGTTCTCATGTGCCTGGGTCCTGGTCTTAGCTCGTGCTGGGACTGATGGCCTCTGGCAGGATTTGACTGACCACTGCCTCTGGTTCTATAGGACTAGTTGAGGCAGATGGTGTTACATAATTGGTAATTAGTGTTGTAGGCTGTGATGATTTCTGTGTATTTTTAATACTGTTTTTTATAAATTGCTGGCTTTTAAAACATATTGTTGGGCCTGGGAGACAGTTCTCAGTAAGGTATGTTTCAGTGAATAAAAAAACACAGCAGTATGTCACATTATGTTGGGTGGACCTTAAGAGACGCATAAGATCCATTTTACCAGGGAGTGCACACTGGTAAATGGACTGGTTCTTATATAGCATTTAGTACTCTTCTGGACCACTCAAAGTACTTTGTACAGCTTGTCTCATTCGCCCATTCACACCTATTCCTACAATGACTTTTTCCTACAGTTAAGTGCTTAGGAAAAAATAAGTGCACAAACTCAAACTCCAACACATCAGAGAGCAACTTGTGTTCAGTATCTTGTGCTGTACAGAACCAAAATCTAAGAAGAAAAAATGTGTGCAATAGTTCAAGAACTTGTGAAAGTAACTGTATCTTTAAAACAATGATTATAGAGAGAATCTGGCTTGACTTCCAGGTGAAATTCTCAGAGGTAAAGTTAGAAGCCATGAAATGTGTCCTTCAGGACTGTATCAGCAGCTATGAATAAGGCCTTGTCCACACACACATCAATATTTTGGTAAATTAGCGAAACAGACCATTAAAAGTGAAGAGCCAAACCAGAGTTGCAGGGATACAGCTATGTTTAAAAAACATCTGTGTGTTATTCAATTCAATTCAATTCAATTCAATTTTATTTATATAGCGCCAAATCACAACAGAAGTCGCCTCAAGGTACTTTATATTGTACAGTAGATCGCACAATAATACATACAGAGAAAAACCCAACAATCATATGACCCCCTATGAGCAAGCACTTTGGCGACAGTGGGAAGGAAAAACTCCCTTTTAACAGGAAGAAACCTCCGGCAGAACCAGGCTCAGGGAGGGGCGGGGCCATCTGCTGTGATTGGTTGGGGTGAGAGAAGGAAAACAGGATAAAGACATGCTGTGGAAGAGAGACAGAGAGAGACAGATATGATTTGATGCAGAGAGGTCTATTAACACATAGTGAGTGAGAAAGGTGACTGGAAAGGAAAAACTCAATGCATCATGGGAATCCCTGGCAGCCTACGCCTATTGCAGCATAACTAAGGGAGGATTCAGGGTCACCTGGTCCAGCCCTAACTATATGCTTTAGCAAAAAGGAAAGTTTGAAACCTAATCTTGAAAGTAGAGATAGTGTCTGTCTCCTGAATCCAAACTGGAAGCTGGTTCCACAGAAGAGGGGCCTGAAAACTGAAGGCTCTGCCTCCCATTCTACTTTTAAATACTCTAGGAACAACAAGTAAGCCTGCAGTGTGAGAGCGAAGTGCTCTAATAGGGTGATATGGTACTACAAGGTCATTAAGATAAGATGGGGCCTGATTATTTAAGACCTTGTAAGTGAGGAGCAGGATTTTGAAATCTGGATTTAACAGGAAGCCAATGAAGGGAAGCCAATACAGGAGAAATATGCTCTCTCTTTCTAGTCCCTGTCAGGACTTTTTAGGACATCCTGATAATAAAGAACTACAGTAGTCCAGCCTGGAAGTAATGAAGGCATGAACTAGTTTTTCAGCATCACTCTGAGACAGGATATTTCTAATTTTAGAGATGTTGCGCAAATTGAAGAAAGCAGTCTTACATATTAGTTTAATATGTGCATTGAAGGACATGTCCTGGTCCAAAATGACTCCAAGGTTCCTCACAGCATTACTGGAGGCCAAGGTAATGCCATCCAGAGTAAGAATCTGGTTAGATACCATATTTCTAAGATTTTCAGGGCCGAGTACAATAATCTCAGTTTTATCTGAATTAAGAAGCAGAAAGTTAGTGGCCATCCAGGTCTTTATGTCTTTAAGACATTCCTGCAGTTTAACTAATTGGTGTGTGTTACCTGGCTTCATGGATAGATAGAGCTGCGTGTCATCTGCATAGCAGTGAAAATTTATGCTATGTCTTCTAATGATGCTGCCTAAGGGAAGCATGTATAATGTAAACAGAATTGGTCCTAGCACTGAACCCTGTGGAACTCCATAATTGACCTTAGTGGGTGAAGAGGACTCTCCATTTACATGTACAAATTGGACTCTATTAGATAGATATGATACAAACCACTGCAGTGCAGTACCTGTAATACCTACAGCGTGCTCTAATCGCTCTAATAGGATATTATGGTTGACAGTATCAAACGCTGCACTGAGGTCTAGCAGGACAAGCACAGAGATGAGTCCACTGTCAGACACCATAAGAAGATCAATCAATCAATCAATCTTTATTTATAAAGCACTTTTCATACAAAAAAAAACTGTAGCACAAAGTGCTTTACATGGTTAAAAGCAGCCCATCCCACCCCACCCCACCCTCCCACTCATTCCCCAGACTCTCATTAACAGAAACGGTCATGGATACACACACACCCCCCCCCCACACACACACACACACACACTTAAAGAGTAAAATTGGGCTGGGTACGCATTAGCCAAGTGAGGAAACACTATCACAGGGAGCCGTCTGCACCGGGAGCCAGTCACAGACCGCAGCCTCCAGGCTGGGCACACAGCAGGAGGAAGGCAAAGAAGCCCCCCAGCCAGGCTGAGAGGGTCCACAGAGCCCCAGCAGCCACGGTCGATCACAGCCCCGGTGCAGAGAGCCCCCTCTGAGGAAACACTGGAGATATGACCTAATAAGAATATAAACAGGATAAAAAGATAAAATAAATAAGAGTGGGATACAGTATAAATATAAGTATAAACAGAGTAAGAAGATAAAAAATGAATAAGAATACAATCAATAAATATTAGGTAAAACTAAATTAATAATATAAATAGAATAACAGGATAGAATAAATAAGCATAAAATAAATAAACGTTAGTTAAAAGCTAAATTAAAAAGGTGGGTCTTGAGCCTGTTTTTAAAAACATGAACGTTCTCTGCGGCCCTGAGCTCCTCCGGCAGGCTGTTCCACAGTCGAGGACCATACCACTGAAAAGCTGCCTCTCCGTGAGTATGTGTCCTGACTTTAGGGACAATCAAAAGGCCAGTACCAGAGGACCTCAGGGTCCGCGAGGGTTCATATGGTAAAAGCAGATCTGAAAGATAAGAAGGCCCAAGATCATTAAGACATTTAAAAACCAATAAAAGAACTTTAAAATCGATCCTGAAACACACGGGGAGCCAATACAGCGATTGTAAAACCGGTGTAATGTGGGCCCGCCCTCTGGTCTTCGTCAGCACACGAGCTGCAGAGTTTTGCAAAAGTTGCAAAGGTGAAATATTCTTTTTGGGGAGACCAGAGAGCAGGGCATTACAATAATCAATGCGACTGGTAATAAAAGCATGCATCAGCATCTCCGTGTTGGCCCGAGAGAGAATAGGGCGGACTCTGGCTATATTTTTTAGATGATAAAATCCAATTTTGGTTACATGTTTAATATGTGGGATAAAACCAAGCTCAGAGTCAAAAATAACACCCAGGTTTTTCACTTGCAGTGAAGGGCATAGTGAAAATGCCTGTAATTTAGACAAGAGTTTCTCTCTCTGAGCCTCAGGACCGATGATTAAAACTTCAGTTTTGTCCTGGTTAAGCTGTAAAACGTTTTCTGCCATCCAAGATTTTATATCTAGAATACAGTTAAAAAGGGCATCCATTGGTCTGGTGTCATCAGGAGACACGGAGATATACAGCTGAGTATCATCAGCGTAACTGTGGAAGTTCACTCCATGCCTCCTGATGACGCCGCCAAGAGGGAGCATATACAAATTAAAAAGTACAGGGCCTAAAACCGACCCTTGGGGCACACCACATGTCATTTTATGGATCTTAGAGGAGCATGTATCCATACTCACCATAAAAGTTCTGTCTGAGAGATAGGAAGTGAACCAGTTGTGTACAGCACCAGAGAGGCCCACCATGTGTTTCAGTCTGTTTAAAAGTATAGCGTGGTCTACTGTATCAAAGGCTGCGCTTAGATCCAGTAGCACCAGGACTGAGAGCTTCTGGGCATCCCAGTTACATCTAAGATCATTTAAAACCTTTAGGAGAGCGGTCTCTGTGCTGTGGTTCACCCGAAATCCAGACTGAAATATCTCTAGGATCTGTCTATCATTCAGAAAATCATTAATCTGAGTAAAAACAAGTTTTTCTAAAATTTTACTTAAAAATGGTAAGTTGGATACAGGTCTGTAGTTATTAAAATCATTACAATCCAAATTGCTCTTCTTCAGAAGGGGCCTCACCACCGCCGTTTTAAAGGCAGCAGGGAAGACACTCAACTGAAGAGAGCAATTCATCATGTATAAAAGCTCAGCTTCAAAAAATCCATAAAGTGTTTTAAAAAGTGAAGAGGGGATTGGATCTAAAAGACATGTGGTGGGTCTCACTGTGGAGAAAACTTTCTTAAGGTTCTCAGCATTAACCAGGACAAAGCTGTCCAGTGTCTCCTCAGGTACAGTCGAGCCCTCAGATGTGTTTAAAACCATATCATGAGAAGATAAAATATCACATCTGGTGGTGTTGATTTTTCCCCTGAAGTGGTCTGCAAACTGCTCACAGAGTGAGTCTGTGGGAGTCTTTGGGAGCTGTTAAAATCAGGGTTAAATAAATGATCTATGGTGGAGAAGAGGACCTTGGGATTATTTTTGTTATTACTGATTATTTTGGTGAAGTATGAATTTCTTGAATTCCTTAGTGTATTATTGTACATTTTAAGTTGCTCGCAAAGTATTTGATAGTTGATTTCATTTTTATTTTTCCTCCATCTCCTTTCTGCTGCCCTGCAATTTCTTTTGAGTGTTTTGACTTCTTCGTTTCTCCAGGGTGATACACGTTTTACGTTAATCTTTTTGGTGGTGAGTGGAGCAACGGAGTCAAGGCTTTTCTTCAGTTTGAGGTTAAAATGATTAAAAATAAAATCACAGGGTGCAGGTAAAATCACAGGGGGGCATTCGTCTAAAACCCTGGTAAAATTTGCAGCCACTTCAGAGGTTAGATAGCGCCTCCTCACAGTTCGCACCGAGGTCTCCCGCTGAATAAAACCGGTGATGTTAAAAAACACACAGTAGTGGTCAGAGACAGCCAAGTCAACAACAGAGGACACACTGGTGGACAGCCCATGGGTGATGACCAGGTCCAGAGTGTGTCCTCTGTTGTGAGTCGGCTGCGTGACGTGCTGGGTAAAATCCATACAATGAAGAATGTTTAAGAATTCTTTTGATGCAGGGTCAGAAGGATTATCTATGTGCAGGTTAAAATCACCGGTTAGAATTATCATGTTATATTTTGAGTGTATGTTTGTTAAAAATTCTGAGAATTCCTTGATAAAAGCAGCACTGTCTTTAGGTGGTCTATAAACTGTGACAGATAAAACTGGAGGGCTGCTAAAAACAATAGCGTGGAATTCGAAAGTGGTAAAATGATCAAATAAAATTTGTTTGGTGGTGAGTGTGTTATTGGTTAAAGATGCAGTCCCACCACCTCTCTTACCACTTCTAATAGAAAAAGAGAAATTAAAATTTGGTGGCGAGGCCTCAGTGAGAACAACTGGTGCATCCGAACCCAGCCATGTTTCAGTTAAAAATAAACAATCAAGTTTATTATCTAAAATTAAATCATTAATAATAAAAGACTTATTCAACAGAGAGCGGACATTTAAAAGTGCCATACTGATTGAGACTGGTGGATTTTTGACAGTAGAGTTCAATGGATGTTGACATTTTTGAAGAGGCCGGAGGTTATTAATGTTTTTGGAGTTGCTGGATTTATGATAATTCTGTTGCTCTCTGTTTGTGATTATGACGGGTATTGTGTTGACTGTGGGAGAGAGAGGTCCGAGTCCAGAGTTTTGTGTATTACTGTTAAAAGTGGAACAAATGTAGGAGCTGGGACCAGGGGGACATCAGTCAGTGGAGGACAGATCAGCGGGTAGTGTCGGTTTGGGGTAATGACAGGGCCGTGTGCGGGAGTGCTGTATGCCAAATACCAAATTGGCGGACAGCAAACGGCGTCCCCAGGCATTGAGGTGGAGTCCGTCTGCCCCAAAAAGATGTCTCCTCTCCCAGAAGGCATCAAAATTGTTAATAAAACCTACACCGTGGGAGACACAGGCGAAGGAAAGCCAGGTGTTAAGGCTGAGCAGCCGGCTGAAACGGCCTATCCCTCTGCCGCAGGTGGGGGTGGGCCCGGAGATAAAAGCACTCACCTGCAACTGACCAAGGAGGCTGAAGAGTTGGAGGAAGTCCAGCTTCAGCAGCTCAGATTGCTGTTTGGGGATGTCATTGGTGCCGATGTGGATGATGAGCCGGTTGGCCTGTGGGTGGGACGCCAGGATGTTGGGAATTCTGTCCACTATGTCGACAACGGTGGCTCCCGGGAACGACAGCGTGAGCGCCCCTCATCCGCACGTTCCTGACGATGGAATCCCCGAGGACCAGCGTGGAGAGAGGAGATGCCACCGGGGACTGCTGGCCATCTGAGACGCCCACGCCGCGGCACCGGGGGTGTTCAAATGGAGATGCACCAGCCGGACCGCGTGAGTGACTCCCAGGTAGCCGCGCCGTGGGTCCTCTTCTCCGAGGAGCCGGGGTGAAGAACAGTTCTCCGCGGCGAGTTTGCGCCACAGCGCCGGGCTGCCCGCCACAGCTCCGGGGACGTAGTGGTGGAGATGGTGCAGACCTCAGCGACACAGCGGGATGGCGAGGGCTAGCGGCCAGAGGAGGAAAGTCCACAGGATCCAGGATACTGAATTTATTCTCCAGCACTACCGCACCGGAGGGGTGAGGGTGCGAGAGACGGATCCTCCTGGCCCCTCTGCAGCCACCGCGCGTCCCAACCATGGCCCATGGCGCTGGTTGGAGTGGAGTGGAGCTGACCAGAGCCTTGGGTCTGGCCCCTAGTTGAAACCAGCAGTTCTCGTCCGTGGCAGAAACACCAGCGACACAAGTTTGGAGCCTGGGTTGACTGTTGGCGGGATCTTGGGACACAACAGCTGGGTGGTGCACTGTGTCGGCTAGCTCAGCGCTAGTAGCGGTGGTTTGAGCTTTGCCAAGGAGGATCGTGTCAAGATCGCGTTCAGCCCCCTGGATTTGGTATAGCGTGGATATCCTTTGTTCCAGCTCGATCACTTTTTGGCTCAGGTTGACGCAGCTTTCACAACTGGATGTTGAGGTAAGTGGTGCCATTCCGAAATCTCGTACCGGTGACAGCGTCGACAACGAAAAACTGCCACTTTAGCTTACGTTTAGCTAGTTGTGGCAGTTGCTAGTTGCTAGATCATTTGTAACCTTCACTAAAGCTGTTTCTGTGCTGTGATGAGCTCTGAAACCTGACTGAAACTCTTCAAATAAGCCATTCCTCTGCAGATGATCTGTTAGCTGTTTGACAACTACTCTTTCAAGGATGTTTGATATGAAAGGAAGGTTGGAGATTGGCCTATAATTAGCTAAGACAGCTGGGTCTAGAGATGCTTTTTAAGTAAAGGTTTAACTACAGCCAGCTTGAAGGCCTGTGGTACATAGCTGATTATTAGAGATAGGTTGATCATATTTAAGATTGAAGCATTAATTAATGGCAGGACTTCTTTGAGCAGTTTTGTAGGAATGGGGTCTAAAAGACACGTTGATGGTTTGGAGGAAGTAATTATTGAAGTTAACTCAGAAAGATCAATTGGAGAAAAAGAGTCTAACTTAACATCAATGGTACTAAAAGTAGCTATTTTGGGTTGAATGTTGAAATATACTTTCTAGTACATGCAAGACTAACATTAACATGCTTTAAGGTGGTAGAATAGAGGACTGTATATTTATGAAAGGTAACTTAATTCTACACAAGACAGCTGTTTATCCAGTGACATGATTCTGATTTTAAATTCTAAAACATTATTCTATTTTTCTTTTATGTCTTCTGTTTTGTCCATTTTATTGTACAATACTTTGGTCAACACTTGTTGTTTTTAAAAAAATGCTATATAAATAAATTTGAACTTGAACTTAAATCTTTATTAGTGGGAAAGTGAATCTTTACCTGAGAATTTCCAGTTTACAGTGTGGACTTGCCAATTGAGCAGACAGAAGTTTCACTCCTGAATTCCCCAGATCATTGTTACTCAGATCCAGCTCTCTCAGACTAGAGGACTGGTAGCTGAGAATTGGGCACAAATCTTCACAGCTTTTCTCTGAGAGGTTACAGCCACTCAGTCTGAGAAAAAATTGAAAGATATTTGTAATCACATAAATCACATTTAATGTTAAATATAGATTAGACTAATAAAACAACTCATGGTTAAATAAATACCATGAAAGTTAACTCTAGAACAAAGATAAAACACTTTAACAGGTTAAGTATGCAGATGATATAGCTTTAGTGAAGGTCTTATATGAAGAGGAAGAGGAGCAGTTCTTGAATATTTTATTAAGTGGTGTGAGAGAAATCTTGCTCTCAACAATAAAAAGACCATGGAAAAGTCAGTAGTAGAACCATTAGAAGGAAGGCATCACCCCAGGTCACCTTTATGAATGAAGAGCTAATTCAGCGTGTGACTGAATACAAGTCACATAAAATTAAATGGACTGTTTGCCCCATGTTTTCAACAACTCATCCCCAACACTTTGCTGGGAGATGCTCCACCTGAGGACTCTTTTGTCCTACTGGGAGACTTCATTGCTTATGTGGGCAATGGCAGTGAGACCTGAAGCTGTGTGATTGGGAAGAATGGCCTTCCAAATCTGAACCAGAGCCGTATTCTGTTACTGGACCATAACACACACAATGTTTGGAGATAAGGGTGTCCATAAGTGCACGTGGCACCAGGACACCCTATGCTGCATGTCGAGGATTGATTTTGTAATCATATCATCAGATCTGCGGCCATGTGTTCTGGAAACTTAGGTGAAAAGAGATGCTGAGCTGTCAACTGACCATCACCTGGTGAGTTAGATCAGGTGGTGGGACAGGATTCAGAGCAGACCTGGGCCACCTAAGTGTATAGTAAAGTAAAGGTGCGCTGGAAATGTCCAGCAGACACCCCGGCCATGAGATCTTCAACTCCCAACTCTGGCTGAGCTTCAACAGCATTCTTAGGGAGATTGGGGACATTGAGTCCAAATGGACCATGTTCAGCACCTCCATTGCTGAAGCTGCTGCACTGAGCTGTGGCTGCAAGTTGGTTGGTGCGTATCATGGTGGTAACCCCCTAACAACATGGTGGATTCCACAGGTGAAGGGAACCATCATGCTTAAGTAGCTCTCCTATTGGGCTTGGTTAGGTTGTGGGACTTCGGAGGCACTCGATAGGTACAGACAGGACAAATGTAATGTGACTCAGGCAGTGGATGAAGCAAACATTCCTTTGTGGGAGGAGTTCAGAGGGGCCATTGAAAGACTTTCGGACTGCCTCGAAGAGATTCTGGCAAACCATCAGACGACTTAAAGGGAGACTCTACCTGCACCTGTGTACCTTGCAGGTGGAGCACTGCTGGCAGTTAAAAAAAAAAAAAGTAATTGGTGGCAGGGCACCTGGGGTGGATGAGGTTTGCCCTGTGTTCCTGGCTGGATGTCTAGGGCAGTCGTGGTTGACATGCCTCTAGAATGTTGCGTGGAGACTATATTACTGCAGGGGCTTTGCCTTACAATATGAAGTGCCTTGAGGCAATCTGCTGTTGTGATTTGGTGCTTTACAGATAAAACTGAATTGAAAATTGAACTGAAATAATGCTGGTGCAACAAGGCAAAACAACAAAAAATGTATTTTTTAAAGAAACTTTTGTCCTTCAAGGTGGATTTAAAATTATTTTGTGTTTTATTGTGACTTTTATTGAAAGAGTCTTAGTTTTTTTTTGTATCATTTCTTGATTTTGAAATGTCTCTGAGACTCAGACAAAGGCAAAAAGAAATACAGTAACAATAGCTAGTGAGCTGCTAGGAACTGCACTGCCAAATTTAGAAAGCATTTATATATTATATTTATAAGGACCATAGGAGTAGGTCTTTATAAAGGAGTAAAGCAAGGATAAAGAATAAGATAAGATAAGATAAGAACTTTATTTATTGCGAGGAAAATTCTTTTATCATAAACATGCTCAATGCAGCAAGAGAAACAGATGAACAGAGAAATAAAGATTTGCAATAACATACAATAAGAATTGTAGGATACTGTATTATACAGTAGGATAGTGCAAATATAATATAAAAATAACACTAACACAGAAACCATATAACTATTCCAGGTAAAATCAATAACATAACTGTCAGTGCAAATACTATTGTGAGTGGTATGAAGGATCCACTTGCCTCCTTTTAAATATTACAATTTGAATTGTGCTATTGCCCCCTTTTTTTCACAACAAACAGGCCAAAATTTTATTTTTTTCCTCAAGCCATGTTGTGCGTTTTATGTGGTGTGTATGAATGTCAGGTGGCTTCCACTTAAATTTCCCCACAGGTAACAATAAATGTAGCTATCAATTGTGTTTACTTACAGAGCTTTGTTGGAGGCTTTGACCACTGGCAGCAGCCTCATAAGAGCCTCCTCTGAAGCAGAATATTTCTTCAGGTCAAACACCTCCAGATCTTCTTCTGATGACAGTAAGATGAAGGCCAGAGCTGACCACTGAGCAGGAGACAGTTTGTCTGTGGACAGACGCTCTGATCTCAGGGACAGTTGGATCTCCTCCACTAGAGAACGATCATTCAGTTCATTCAGACAGTGGAACAGATTGATGCTTTTCTCTGCAGACAGATTCTTACTGAGCTTCTCCTTGATATACTGGAGTGTTTCCTTATTGCTCTGTGGGCTACTTCCTGTCTTGGTCAGCAGGCCTCGTAGGGTATTTTGATTGGTCTCCAGTGAAAGACCCAGGAGGAAGCGGAGGAACAAGTCCAGGCGTCCATTTGGACTCTGTAAGGCTTTGTCCACAGCTCTCTGGTAAAAGGTTTCATCTCTGGACTCTGTTGGTTTAGACTGCTGGTAAGTTGTTTGCTGTTCTTCAAGAAGATTAAGTCCAGAATTGATGAAGGTGCGATGCACATGATAAGCAGCCAGAAACTCCTGAACGCTTAAATGGACAAAGCAGAACACCTTGTCCTGGTTCAGCCCACTCTTTTCTTTAAAGATCTGTGTGAACACTCCTGAGTAGACTGAGGCTGCTCTGATATCGATGTCACACTCTATCAGGTCTGACTCATAGAAGATCAGGTGGTCTTTCTCCAGCTGTTCAAAAGCCAGTTTTCCCAGAGACTCAATCATCTTCCTGCTCTCTGGACTCCAGTGTGCATCTGTCTCAACTCCTCCATCATACTTTATGTTCTTTCGTTTGGCCTGAACCACCAGAAAGTGGATGTACATCTCAGTCAGGGTCTTGGGAAGCCCTCCTATCTTTCTGGTTTTCAGCACATCCTCCAGAACTGTAGCAGTGATCCAGCAGAAGATTGGGATGTGACACATGATGTGGAGGCTTCGTGATGTCTTGATGTGAAAGATGATCCTGCTGACCTTCTCCTCATCTCTGAATCTCTTTCTAAAGTACTCCTCCTTCTGTGGGTCAGTAAACCCTCTGATCTCTGTCACCATCCCGGTACATTCAGGTGGGATCTGATTGGCTGCTGCAGGTCGTGTGGTTATCCAGAGCTGAGCAGAGGGAAGCAGGTTCCCCCGGATAAGATTTGTCAGTATCACATCCACTGAGGTGGGCTTTGTAACATCAGTCACACTCTCAGTGTTGTTGAAGTCCAGAGGAAATCGATATTCATCCAGACCATCAAAGATGAACACAACCTGGAAGTATTCAAAGCTGCAGATTCCTGCTTCTTTGGTTTCAGTAAAGAAGTGATGAATAAGTTCCACCAAGCTGAACTTTCTTTCTTTCAGCACATTCAGCTCTCTGAAAGTGAATAGAAATATGAGTTGGATGTCCTGGTTGGTTTGGTCTTCAGCCCAGTCGAGGGTATATTTCTGTGTTAAGACTGTTTTCCCAATGCCAGCCACTCCCATTGTCAGCACTCTTTTGATCTGTTCATCTCGTCCAGATAAGTCTTTAAAGATGTCTTTTAGTCTGATTGTCTTTTCTGGTTTGTCTGGTTTCCTGGATGCTGTTTCAATCTGTCTGACCTCATGTTCATCATTGACCTCTGCTGTCACTCCCTCTGTGATGTAGAGCTCTGTGTAGATGTCATTCAGAAGAGCTTTGTTTCCTGCTATAGCAATCCCCTCAAACACACACTGGAGCTTCATTTTAAGTTTTGACTTGAATTTAGTTTGACACTTCTGGAGGGCCTCTGAAGGAATAAACAAGAGATTTTAAAAATGTCAGTGAAAACGCCTGCAGTCATCCCTTTTCAAATTAATCAGTTTTTAGGACATTTTTTTATTTGGCCATCTCTGATTTGAATAGAAAGTGTATGGTTTAAATTTTGACCAATTTTGAAAAATGGCTCATGTACCCACTTTCAGGCTGTTTGTGTGTGTGAGTTGTTGGGGGGGGGGGCATGTTGGTCATATTGAAAAGTGAGACAATGTTTGGACCAGACTACCTAAAAACTATTAAAGATTCACTGGTCTTTCTTCGCATCAAAATGAATTTGCAACAGATACATTAAAAAACTGCCAATAATTGGTAAGAGTATAAAAAGTAGTCCCATATTTGAGCATACACTAATAAAGATCTTCAAATTGCTAAAACATCTGGCTCCAGCAGATCCAGCAATACCATCCAAGATCTCTGTCCAGGCGAGCACAGTACTAGGAACAGAAAACTGAGCAGGACCTTCAAGTTCTCAGGCCTGTGGTAGAGAACTTGAGCTTGAAGGATAAAGTCCACCCCGCAGGGCGAGTGAGGAATTTATATACAGTGGAACCCCGACTTACGAATACCCCATTTAACGAAAAATTCAACTTACGAAGGCACTTAACGGCAATATTTCTGCCCGTGTTACGGCAAAATACCTGTGTAACGAAATCCGCTGGCTCTGATTGGCTGAGCACAGAATGCCTACAATCCCCACAATGCCTTCCGAATCACGTGACAACCCCCTTGGCTTTCGTACTTGCGCTTCGCTGTTCCACTTAAACGACGTATTGTTGTTGCAGTTAGCAATTAGCCTAGCCTATCGTTCACTCAAAAGGCACGATGGGTGCTTAGACTTACGAAAATCTTCGACTTGCGAAAGACCCTCGGGAACGAATTAATTTCGTAAGTCGGGGTTCCACTGTATGTGAATAAATATGTGGTTTTTTTTTCAGTGAGTGTCCTAAATGATCTGAATTTGGGGCTTATATAATGATTGCTATGAAAGTTTATACAGTTTATATAAATATAATACTACATTCTAGTATTTTTTTCTTATGGATGGCCCATTCTAATAACCCCACCTTCCCAACATTTTTCCACAAAAACGAGGCAATGTTTGAACTTTAGGAGAGGGTTATGTTTTTGCACAGGTTTACACTTTAACATCTAATATTGTGTTTAATTAAATGTATTAATTAGACTGAACTCAGTTTTTATCAATTTGTTATTAGAACTCAGTTTAAGTAAGATACCAGTAGTTTTTACTCAACAAAAAACTGATCAACTCAGTTTATTTGAGTTGTCTTAACTTGAAAAAAACTAAGTAAGGGGAAACTTTACTTCTCAGTGCGGAAGGATACAACGATATGGTTTGAAAATTCCACGTCACTACCTTCCTCCTCCCTCGCACAGATTAGTCTGCATGTTCATGGTCCCCACATTTTTTTCTGAAATATGTTGAGCAAACCTGGAGAAGCTTCAGCTCAAGAGGTTATTGTTGTCATTGCTGTGATTCTTTACGTGATACACTGATTTGGTGAATAAATGGTTACTCTTATTCAAACTGTTTTTGTGCCTTCTCTCAGTTCAGCACCAGGTTTATGAACTTGCTAGTGTAACGGGTGTTTTAAAAAATTATTTATATTTCACCAAATATCCATCCTCTAGTGTTATTTTGGGTTGTCAGTATTGTTTATGTACATGTGTATGTATTTATTTTCTGTATTTGTGTTTTGGGAGCTTTTATTTTGTTTGTGTGACCGTTGACTTCTCATGAGGTCACTTCCTGTAGTTGTGATGTCCTCCTCAGTCGCCTAGAGGCCCCGCTGAGGAGAGGTGAGTCTACACTAGTGTTCCTAGTTACAGAGTGATTAAACACAGTTAACAAAAGTGATTCAAACACTACTCGTTCCCTTTATGCATTTTGTCTCACAGTTTTGTTAGACGTTTTATATATGTGTGTGTGTGTGTGTGTATATATATATATATATATATATATATATATATATATATATATATATATATATATATATATATATATATATATATATATATATATATATATATATATATATATATATATATATATATATATCGTAGTGGTTAGACTACACGCCTTTGGAGCAGAGGATCGCAAGTTCGATTCCTGCCTGGGGCGTCTGTATCCAGTAAGGGTCCTAAGGCTAGACCCCCTATGCTAAGCGAGCCTACCACAGACATGAGCGAGACAGATAAATATGAAGGCATGCCGGCTCGGACGTCGCCCGGATCAACAAGGTCCGCGTCAGGTGTTGAGGAACCAGGGCACCCTGACGACAAGTGGGCTACTGGAACAAGAAGGCATCGGTGGGCAAGAGATGAAAACAGGGCGTTGTTGGAATGCTACTACACAAGTAACCCTGGCGGAAGGGGTTACATGAATAGGATGAGGGACCTATGGATTCTTCGATACCCAACATCCACAATGACAGGACGCCAGGACAGGGGGGAGATATCATCACCCCCACCCGAGATTGGGTACATAGCCCCAAGTGCGATAGGAGAAGGATCGTTGAGTGCGAGAGGAACTGACCTGAAAGATAGCTTGAAACCTGGATCCCCCGTAGCCGGTTACCAAGATTACGTGAAGTACCCTCAGAAGGTCTGCTAGATGATGTTAATCCAGCACTACGGATGATACCTACAACCACGATTACCGACACTAACAAGCTGATCTACACTACGGCAGCAGTGATCAGTGAGATGCTTGGCTACAAGTTGAACAGCCACAAGGGGCAATACCCTCCATGGAGAAGGAGGCTAGAGGGCAAGATCAAAGTAGCACGAAGGGAGGTTAGCCAACTAACGGAGTTGCAGAAAGGCGCGGCAAAGAAGGTGCATAAGAAATACAGCAAGCTGTCCATACCTGAGGCCTTGGAAACTGCCAAGCAAAGACTCACAGCCTTGGCCAGCCACTTGAGGAGGTACACCAGAGAGATAGAAGGCAAGAGAATAAACCAGCTGTTCTCCACAGAACCAGCAAAGGTGTACTCTCAGTGGCAAGGGAACAATAAGAGAACAGCACCACCAAGGCTGGAGACGGAGCAATACTGGAAGAGCATATGGGAGAAGGACGCAACCCATAACGGCAATGCTCAGTGGCTTGTGGATCTGAGGGCAGACCATAGCGACCTCCCTGAACAGGGTCCAGTAACCATCACAGTGGCAGATATCCAAGAAAGGGTCTCCAGTATGAAGAGTTGGACAGCACCAGGGCCCGACATGGTCGGGCCCTGGTGTAACTAACCCGACATGGTCGGGCCCTGGTGCTGGACGTGCTGTCCAGCACCAGGACAGCACGTCCAGCTGGTGCTGTCCAGCTGGACGTGCTGGACAGCACCAGGACAGCACGTCCAGCTGGTGCTGTCCAGCTGGACGTGCTGGACAGCACCAGGGCCCGACATGGTCGGGCCCTGGTGCTGGACGTGCTGTCCAACTCTTCATACTGGAGACCCTTTCTTGGATATCTGCCACTGTGATGGTTACTGGACCCTGTTCAGGGAGGTCGCTATGGTCTGCCCTCAGATCCACAAGCCACTGAGCATTGCCGTTATGGGTTGCGTCCTTCTCCCATATGCTCTTCCAGTATTGCTCCGTCTCCAGCCTTGGTGGTGCTGTTCTCTTATTGTTCCCTTGCCACTGAGAGTACACCTTTGCTGGTTCTGTGGAGAACAGCTGGTTTATTCTCTTGCCTTCTATCTCTCTGGTGTACCTCCTCAAGTGGCTGGCCAAGGCTGTGAGTCTTTGCTTGGCAGTTTCCAAGGCCTCAGGTATGGACAGCTTGCTGTATTTCTTATGCACCTTCTTTGCCGCGCCTTTCTGCAACTCCGTTAGTTGGCTAACCTCCCTTCGTGCTACTTTGATCTTGCCCTCTAGCCTCCTTCTCCATGGAGGGTATTGCCCCTTGTGGCTGTTCAACTTGTAGCCAAGCATCTCACTGATCACTGCTGCCGTAGTGTAGATCAGCTTGTTAGTGTCGGTAATCGTGGTTGTAGGTATCATCCGTAGTGCTGCATTAACATCATCTAGCAGACCTTCTGAGGGTACTTCACGTAATCTTGGTAACCGGCTACGGGGGATCCAGGTTTCAAGCTATCTTTCAGGTCAGTTCCTCTCGCACTCAACGATCCTTCTCCTATCGCACTTGGGGCTATGTACCCAATCTCGGGTGGGGGTGATGATATCTCCCCCCTGTCCTGGCGTCCTGTCATTGTGGATGTTGGGTATCGAAGAATCCATAGGTCCCTCATCCTATTCATGTAACCCCTTCCGCCAGGGTTACTTGTGTAGTAGCATTCCAACAACGCCCTGTTTTCATCTCTTGCCCACCGATGCCTTCTTGTTCCAGTAGCCCACTTGTCGTCAGGGTGCCCTGGTTCCTCAACACCTGACGCGGACCTTGTTGATCCGGGCGACGTCCGAGCCGGCATGCCTTCATATTTATCTGTCTCGCTCATGTCTGTGGTAGGCTCGCTTAGCATAGGGGGTCTAGCCTTAGGACCCTTACTGGATACAGACGCCCCAGGCAGGAATCGAACTTGCGATCCTCTGCTCCAAAGGCGTGTAGTCTAACCACTACGATATATATATATATATATATATATATATATATATATATATATATATATATATATATATACACACACACACACACATATATAAAACGTCTAACAAAACTGTGAGACAAAATGCATAAAGGGAACGAGTAGTGTTTGAATCACTTTTGTTAACTGTGTTTAATCACTCTGTAACTAGGAACACTAGTGTAGACTCACCTCTCCTCAGCGGGGCCTCTAGGCGACTGAGGAGGACATCACAACTACAGGAAGTGACCTCATGAGAAGTCAACGGTCACACAAACAAAATAAAAGCTCCCAAAACACAAATACAGAAAATAAATACATACACATGTACATAAACAATACTGACAACCCAAAATAACACTAGAGGATGGATATTTGGTGAAATATAAATAATTTTTTAAAACACCCGTTACACTAGCAAGTTCATAAACCTGGTGCTGAACTGAGAGAAGGCACAAAAACAGTTTGAATAAGAGTAACCATTTATTCACCAAATCAGTGTATCACGTAAAGAATCACAGCAATTCAATGACAGCAATGACAACAATAACCTCTTGAGCTGAAGCTTCTCCAGGTTTGCGCAACATACATACATACATACATACATACATATATATATATATATATATATATATATATATATATAACATATAACATATTGTGATTTAAAAATAGCAAGTTACACAATTTTTTACAAGTTACAAAAAAAAACTTTGGGTTTTTTTTAGTTCTGGGAAATAATTAGATTTTACAGCGTAGAATTAACATCTGCATGTAAAACCACATCATGACTTTTACTTCATTATTTCGTTTTTAGTTGATTGTTTCTATCTGATTGAGGTTTTCTTTGTTTCATATTATAACTGATGGCTAATTCAAGCACTTAGTAGTTGTTAGTTCAGTGTCCCAAAAGTTGATTCTGTTCATCTGGTCGTAGCGTTTTCAGTGGGAGAAACGTTTCATCATGATCCAGGTGACTTCTTGAGTCTCAGCTGACTGCAGGTTTCCCCAATCTCATAAACAGTACATTTGCATAATGACTGAAACCAGCCCACTGAAGGAACAATGGGCTGGGGGGTCAGTTCCTTGATTATTAATATACAAAATTGTCATGACGATTGATCAAAGCCCATTGATCATTGATCAGTGGCCATGAGTAATATTCACAGAGAGTTGGGGAATGGCTGCAATCACAGCATTGTAAGATGGTGTCAGATGTACCCTTAGGCCCCCTCCTCCATTCACCTATGGTCTTTCCCTTTTCACGTAAATGGCCTCCTTGACTTCCCACTCAAACCAACGTTCCTCCCTGTCCAGGATGTGTACACAATCTCAAAGCCCATTGTTCCTCCAGTGGGCTAGTTTCAGTCATTGTACAAATGTACTCTTTATAAGGTTGGAAACCTGCAGTCAGCTGAGACTAAAGAAGTCACTTGGACGAGTGGCAAAGCATTTCTCTCACTGAAAACGCTACGTCCACATGAACAGAATCAACTTTTGGGATTTATTTACCTGGATGATTGAGCGTGCATCAAGACATGTTAGTTGTACAGTACTTTGTGTGAGGATCATCTGCACCTTACAAAGCATTTATAAATGAAAATAATTTGTGGGCAGGAAGTCAGGACTCAAACAAACTCAGCAAAACAAGTTTTCACATGATTGAAATTTCAGGAAAATCCTTCAGAATGGTGATGAAAATAAAACACTGAAGGCTTTCTTTGAAACTAACCTGGGGGGATTCCTGTTGGGGCAAATCTTACATTATAAATACTTGTGAACATTGGAAAAACTCATTTTCATGTTTTTAATAAAGTTTCACAGGGCTCTAGACTAACTTTTTGCCATGGTTTCACTGGTGTGCCTAACTTTTTTTCTTAGGCGCACCAGCACAAAAGTTAGGCGCACCCAAATTTTTCAACTGCATCACTTAAGACCGCAGTTTTACATGTGCACTTTTTTTTGGGGGGGGGGGGGGGGGGGGGGGGGATTGCTGTAAATACAGACAATATTCATTTGTAAATGATTAACTAACAATCTTGTACTTGTGCTTAAAGTGCTTTGGCACTCTTTGGCAATATTGTAGACAATATTAAACTTAATCATCACATCGGCCTCCTCTGACGACCTGTTTGCTGCTGCCTGCTGCTGAAAGGCAGTGGGGAGAGGGGACACTTGGGCAGTGCATTTATCACAACTTATAATGTGTTTTCTGGATACACTGTGATTTTTCAGCGTTCAAAGATTGATGGCTCCGTGTCAGAGCACTGGCTATGAATTTCAGATGGATCAGGCCTTAACAAAAAAGTTATCAATTGTTTTTTCATCTTTTCTCATTACCCACAGCTACATCCACTTCTGTCGGGCCTAGGCTACTCACTAGGGCTGGGTATCATCACTGATTTCTATAATCCACTCGATTCCGATTCACAAGGTCCCAATTCGATTTGATTCAATTTGCCTCAGACAGTCAGAAATATTATAATTCTGATCATTTATCAGTGCTGACACTTGTGAGACTTTATCAGAGATGTGAACATCACAGCAGATGCCTTTGCGTCAAAGTAACTGAGGATAAAACACTTTTTTATAGCAGATAACCTTAAAAATATTCTGCAATTGTCCATAATTTTAAAAAGTTTAAATTTCCTCAGTATTGAACAGCAGAAATTAAGCTTTCTTGTCCGAGGTCATTTAAGTAAAAAAAAAAAAAAAAAGACAGCGGCCGACAGCGCTGTAAACAACGGTAGACTGGTGGGTAATAAGCGAATGAATAATGCCGAAAACAGAGATTTGAGATGGAAAACTGTTCTTGAAGTACAGAGAGAGAGAGAGAGAGAGAGAGAGCTGTGCATGAAGTGTGATTTTTATCGTGGTGGAAGCAAAACAGCAAAAGTCAGAGGGAATTAATGACGATGTTTATCAAATGTGAAGTATAGTTTGCTGCTTCTTTTGCTGCTGGTTTGATGAATTTTGGTTGGAGAGAGACAAAACCTGCAGCTCAGAATTGAGCGCAAAAAAGACGTAAAGACAGCGCAGACCCGACGCATCAGAATCAGTGAGCTGTCATCCTTCAGCCCTGACGGCATGTACACGGACACGCCGTCGGGTGAGAAAGCCGAGGAAGACAAAGCTGATTTGGATGCGTCGGGTCCGCGCTCTGTGTTTACGTCTTTGTGTGGAGTCCGTGTACCTGCTCTCATTTGCTGTTTGGTGGTTGTTAAAATATTTTTGTGAGCTTTAACCTGAGATTCTGGCGTTTCTGGCAAAACACATTTATATTTAAAAGTCGATTCAGGATTTAATGAATCGATATCGCTTTATTCAAGCTACTCACCTCCCTCTTCCAACTGCACTTTCAACTGGACCACGGCCAATCAGAGAGGTCCCACCCCTGACTATCTCTGATTGGTTTAGACCACGATAGGGGCATAATGTTTGTCTGTTATTGATTACACGGAGACTTTCAGAGTTGCAGAGTCTTTTTTTTTTCTTTCTTTTTTTTTTTACTCGAACAGTTGGTGGCACCGGTGCGACCTAAGATTTTTTTTAGTTGCACCATTTGGTGCAACTAAAAACACAGCCCTCTTTCAAAACAAGAAAATGCAAATCCATTGAAGGTATCAGGCATGTGGAAGGATGCTCACCCTGTCACGTTTTAGACTGGCAATACTGTATTTGAATACTGCAGCAGGTTTTCTGGCATCTGTTCCTCTCACTGACCTTCATTGATCTTCTTTAAAATCAAGTTGGTGACCTTCATCACATCATCAGCATACTTCTCCACCATCAAATCCACTGTCTCCAGGACATCTGCTGTCTCCAGATGAGACTCTGGGAATCCTGGAAAACCACCTGGTACATGAGGATCTTGAAGGTAGCTGTGGAAGGTTTTAAGCTTCTCATCACCCAACTCTTCCAAAATATCCAGCAGCTGTTCTTCTACATGCTTCTCCATCTTTGCTCTACAAAAACATGAGAGAACATTTTCAATGCAAAGAAGGAACAGTGTGCCCCATGTGACTCATTAACAGTTTTTCCACAATACGTGTTATGTCTTTTACTTATCAGTCAGAATCAGAATACTTTGTTAATCCCTAAGGTAATGGTGTTTATGCTTTAATACTTTGTTTTGAAGCATTGTAGACTCGACTCCCTCTGAAAATAATAACCAAAAAAACAACTATTATAGAAAAATTCCACTATATTTAATAATATATTAGATAATTTGCATATTGTGCACAGTAAAAATACTTCATCCCAGGTACTATCCACATAACTGCTTCACTCTCATTATTTCATTGTGACATCATGCAGTTTTCACTCATGTTAGGGGAACATTATTTGTTTTGATTCTGATAAAAATGATCAAACTAAACTCACATGTCATTCACATTTCTGTTGTTTTATTATCTTTCAGTCAAAACTAGGTGCACTTACTGCAGGTTATGTGAGACATGACTAACAAAGGAGGAGGGCTGATGATTAACAGGAAATCACTGAACAGGGTCAATATTTCAGCTAATCGATGTCATTTGGTTATTTATTCACATTAACCTTAAGTTCTTTTCTTGATTTATGAAGCTTATATTAATTACATTTCTGTACTGTGACTTTGATATATGCATAAAACATACACTGATATATATGTTTAAATGGGCAGCTATAGATTTACCCTAGCTTACATTTTCAACAGAAATCAGAACATGAGAGGAAAAAGTACAAAGGTCCTTTTCTAGAATCTTTTAGAATTTATCAGTGGTGATAAAGAGTGAGCAGTCTGAGATGTCAGTGAGCAGTAACCAGGAGAAAATGTTTGCTGCCTGTTGAACAGAAACTCTTTCCAAGACAAATGAAAGCTGAATGATCAGAGACTTACAGCAGTGACGCTGAGTACTGGTTCTCCTCACAGATCCAAGAGTTCACAGAGTGGAGCTGAAGACTTCACCGGAGCTGGATCACCTCACCTGCAAACACTGACATACTGAGTTCTGAGATCCTGAGCTGGAGCTGATTTGTTTTGTGATTGTTTCCTCCTCTTCACTTCAGTCAAACCTGAATCTTGAGTTCGTAGAGCAAACTGGTTTTATCTGCTTGTTCCACGACTTTGCAGTTAAAGCAAAGATCAGAACGGATATACTGTCAGTCACACACTAGATTAGTATTAGTGTTGTAAAATACTTCTGAACAAACACTGGCAGATAGATAGAGGCCATCCAAAGGAAAAAAGTTCTGTTCTGTAGCAGAGGGTCTCCAAAGTGTGCATTTCACTGTGGGTGGGTCTGTGTGCTGATTGAACTCTGAAACATGCTATTCTTCCAATCTCCGTCTTTGTTGGCTGTTCAGTTGGACAGTAGAGCTCCAGTCTCTCTCAGCTCACTTTACTGGTGTCAGTCTACAACATGTGAGAGTTTGAATGCAAACTGTACTAGGAGCTATTTTTAATCATAACCTAATAATTAATTTCACATCGCTTATTTATCAGTTACTGTTTTGTGAGCATGCTCTCTAATATTTAAACCACATCATTATCCCATTAATAAGTCACTATTATTCAGACACTTAATTCACAGTTTTTGTGGCACTCCAAGGACAGCATCATATGTTCAAAGTAAAAGAATCACATCATCAGTGCAAAACACCAAAGAGAGAAAATTTAAATCAGGGCGAGAGACAGAAAAGATTGTTAAAGGTACAAAACATGACAGTAGTCAAGTCTGAACAGGCTAGTCCTGATCTGCTCATTAAAGTCGGCGTTATCTCCCTCCTTCATCTCATCACAGCTGAAACAAAGCTGCTTTGTTTTATGATGATTTATGTGGTGAAGTTTCCTGTTTTCAGTCTTCCAACAAACTTTATTTTACTAGACAAACAAGAAATATTAGAAACTGCCTGCAGCACAGTTTCAGTTGGCAGCACTCCTGACATTTCTGAACGACCAAAGGTTACAACAATGTGTTATTTAGCAGGTCTGTGAAAAAGACTAATACACATCAGGATTTTAACTTCCAAAGCTGATTAAAATCTTACTGACTAAAAAGTGAAAAAAGCATCTCTTTCCCATTTTCTACTATGAGTTCTATCAGTGTCTGCCTCACCTGAATCAGCAGCTGTCAGTAGATAAATGCACAATTAAACTGAACGCAGCCACGTGAATAACAAATTCAGGCTTACTGGACTGAGCCCTTACTGGACGGACTGTCAAATGTCACTTATTATTATCCTTTATTATCTCAAGTCGGATAATTGAACAGAAATGAAATGTATAGTCTGCTTTGGTTTTTCAAGACTTTCATTTTGAGTGTGAGGGTGAAGAAGTCTGAATGCGCAATACCTCATGAAAAGCTTATTGGCAGCTTTATTCCTCAGCACAACAATGATCCCGAACTCACTGCTGTGATGGTGGTCACAATTCTCCTTTGGGGGGGAAGGGTTTGAGGATAAGCTGAACTGGGAGGTATAGAGCTACGTGATGTGGTTTGTGTCTCTGAGTTTGGTCAGGTAATACATAACATATGAATGGACAGCACCTTTCTTTAGAGACCATTGTGGTGTGTTATGGGGTTAAAATGATGCCACCTTAAAATGAAACTGAAAAAAGAAAAATATTGAAACTGAAATAAATGTACTGACAAATTTTGTATTGAAAGTGAAAAAAAGTCATAGTAAAAAAAAAACTTTATTGAAACTGTAAATATAGACATTAAAACAAACAACTTACTTACAACCAAGTTCTCACACTTTCCTTTTTTTTATCACAATTGTTTTTTCAGTTTCAATTTACTGGCACTGTGTTATCATCCAGGGGCACGCTTTAGAAAAAATGGACAACCTTATAGCTGTAGCAGCTGCAGTCACGGAGAAGCTTGCATATCTCTGGCTGTGTCCCAATTCAGGGTCTGCACGCTTGAAGTACGCGCACTACGCGTACTACATACGGTGCGTACTATAAGTACGAGAAGTGCGGAAGTGAGAGGCTTGTGAAATGGGACGATCTGGCCTTCGTCGCGCTGTTCAGGTCGCCTAGCAACCATGATACTAACCGCGAGAAACGTTTCAGTCAAAACTAGGTGCACATAAATGAAGGAGAAAAAATGTTTTGTTGGTCATTCATTTTTGTCATGACATCACTTTGATTAGTTGAGGCTGAGACCACGGGACTGTAAAACATGATTGTTGGGCTTCATTTCTGTACTGAACAGTCATTTCAAGATTAGTTAGTCATCTCACTGTGGTAATGTAAATATAATATGGCCAATATTATATGTATTGTCAGATTATTATGATATATATATATATATATATATATATATATATATATATATATATATAAACACCCATCTCGCCCCTGCGGGCGGTTTATCCTTCAAGCTCGGGTCCTCTACCAGAGGCCTGGGAGCTTGAGGGTCCTGCGCAGTATCTTAGCTGTTCCCAGGACTGCGCTCTTCTGGACAGAGATCTCCGATGTTGTTCCCGGGATCTGCTGGAGCCACTCGCCTAGCTTGGGAGTCACCGCACCTAGTGCTCCGATTACCACGAGGACCACCGTTACCTTCACCCTCCACATCCTCTCTGAGCTCCTCTCTGAGCCCTTGGTATTCCTCCAGCTTCTCGTGTTCCTTCTTCCTGATATTGCTGTCATTCAGAACCGCTACATCGATCACTACAGCCGTCTTCTTCTGTTTGTCTACCACCACTATGTCCGGTTGGTTAGCCACCACCATTTTGTCCGTCTGTATCTGGAAGTCCCACAGGATCTTAGCTCGGTCATTCTCCATCACCCTTGGGGGCCTCTCCCATTTTGACCTCGGGACTTCCAGGTTATATTCGGCACAGATGTTCCTGTACACTATGCCGGCCACTTGGTTATGGCGTTCCATGTATGCCCTGCCTGCTAGCATCTTGCACCCTGCTGTTATGTGCTGGATTGTCTCAGGGGCATCTTTACACAGCCTGCACCTGGGGTCTTGCCTGGTGTGATAGACCCCAGCCTCTATGGATCTTGTACTCAGAGCTTGTTCTTGTGCTGCCATGATTAGTGCCTCTGTGCTGTCTTTCAGTCCAGCTTTGTCCAGCCACTGGTAGGATTTCTGGATATCAGCCACCTCCTCTATCTGCCGGTGGTACATACCGTGCAGGGGCCTGTCCTTCCATGATGGTTCCTCGCCTTCCTCCTCTTTCTTGGGTTTCTGCTGCCTGAGGTATTCACTACGCACGCTGTCAGTTGGGGCCGTCTTCGTGATGTATTCATGGATGTTTCTTGTCTCATCCTGGATTGTGGTGCTGACACTCACCAGTCCCCAGCCCCCTTCCTTCCGCTTAGCGTACAGCCTCAGGGTGCTGGACTTAGGGTGAAACCCTCCATGCATGGTCAGGAGCTTTCTTGTCTTTATGTCAGTGGCTCCTATCTCCTCCTTTGGCCAGCCGATTACCCCAGCAGGGTACCTGATCACGGGCAGGGCGTAGGTGTTGATGGCCCGGATCTTGTTCTTACCATTCAGCTGACTCCTCAGGACTTGCCTGACCCTCTGCAGGTACTTGGTGGTTGCAGCTTTCCTAGTGGCCTCTTCATGGTTCCCATTTGCCTGCGGGATCCCCAGGTACTTGTAACTGTCCTCTATGTCTGCAATGTTGCCTTCTGGTAGTTCAATCCCCTCAGTTCTGACTACCTTCCCTCTCTTTGTTACCATCCGACTACACTTCTCCAGTCCGAACGACATTCCAATGTCATTGCTGTATAGCCTGGTAGTGTGTATCAGTGAATCGATGTCTCGTTCACTCTTGGCATACAGCTTGATGATCCGTAGCCAGTCTTGTTAATGATCTCACTGAGGGGGTTCAGGCCTATGCAGAACAGCAGTGGGGACAGAGCATCTCCTTGGTAGATCCCGCACTTGATGGTGACTTGTGCTATGGGCTTGGAGTTGGCCTCTAGTGTTGTACGCCACATCCCCATTGAGTTCCTGATGAAGGCTCTTAGGGTCCTGTTGATCTTGTACAATTCTAGGCATTCCAGTATCCAGCTGTGGGGCAGTGAGTCATAGGCCTTCTTGTAATCAATCCAGGCTGTTCACAGGTTGGTCAGTCTGGTCTTGCAGTTTCGGCTGACTGTTCTGTCTACCAGTAGCTGGTGTTTTGCGCCTCTGGTATTCTTGCCGATCCCTTTCTGTGCCCCGCTCATGTATTGACCCATGTGCCTGTTCATCTTAGCCGATATGATGCCTGACAGGAGCTTCCATGTAGTACTGAGGCAGGTTATTGGTCGGTAGTTGGATGGGACCGGTCCCTTCTTGGGGTCCTTGAGGATCAGGACAGTCCAACCTTCGGTTAACCATTCCGGGTGTCTCTCGTTAATTAGCAGCTGGTTCATTTGTGCTGCCAGACGCTCATGGAGTGCAGTCAGCTTCTTCCGCCAGTAGGCGTGAACCATGTCGGGCCCTGGTGCTGTCCAACTCTTCATACTGGAGACCCTTTCTTGGATATCTGCCACTGTGATGGTTACTGGACCCTGTTCAGGGAGGTCGCTATGGTCTGCCCTCAGATCCACTAGCCACTGAGCATTGCCGTTATGGGTTGCGTCCTTCTCCCATATGCTCCGTCTCCAGCTTTGGTGGTGCTGTTCTCTTATTGTTCCCTTGCCACTGAGCGTACACCTTTGCTGGTTCTGTGGAGAACAGCTGGTTTATTCTCCTGCCTTCTATCTCTCTGGTGTACCTTCTCAAGCGGCTGGCCAAGGCTGAGTCTTTGCTTGGCAGTTTCCAAGGCCTCAGGTATGGACAGCTTGCTGTATTTCTTATGCACCTTCTTTGTCGCGCCTTTCTGCAACTCCGTTAGTTGGCTAACCTCCCTTCGTGCTACTTTGATCCTGCCCTCTAGCCTCCTTCTCCATGGAGGGTACTGCCCCTTGTGGCTGTTCAACTTGTAGCCAAGCATCTCACTGATCACTGCTGCCGTAGTGTAGATCAGCTTGTTAGTGTCGGTAATCGTGGTTGTAGGTATCATCCGTAGTGCTGCATTGACATCATCTAGCAGACCTTCTGAGGGTACTTCACGTAATCTTGGTAACCGGCTACGGGGGATCCAGGGTTCAAGCTTGGCCATGATCCTATCTTTCAGGTCAGTTCCTCTCGCACTCAACGATCCTTCTCCTATTGCACTTGGGGCTATGTACCCAATCTCGGGTGGGGGTGATGATATCTCCCCCCTGACCTGGCGTCCTGACTCCTCCTTGCCCTAGCATTTATGTTGTACCTCGTCAATCTCTAGCTGTGAGAGCAGTCCTTTCTTTCGAATGTTGGAACACTGAGCTACTAGTTGTTTCGCCGTCATTGTGGATGTTGGGTATCGAAGTATATATATATATATATATGTATATATATATTACAGCAGTGAGCTTGAACTCTGGGTCAACGATTCAAGTTGCAGTTATTTACATTTCCTATCACCTTAAATCTTCACTCAAAGACAAGTATCTTTGACAGTGTATATACAGATGTATTATACATAAGAGACAAATATTGTTCGTTTAATATGTTGGCATTATTACATTTGGCTCAATGCTTACATATATGTGTAAAAAGGAAAATGTACGAGCTGTGATAACTGTTTCTGATAGAATGAAGAGTAGACTGATATATTAAATATTCCTTTATTGGGTGAGAAAATCAGACCATGTCATAACTGCTTTAAGTCATACAGAATAGATATCAGAGCCTTAAACAGGCTGACTTCTGCTAAATGGGTCAAACTGGGCAGAAAGTAAACATACACATAACATCCTTATAGAATATGATGTAACACTATAGATCAACTTAGCTCAGAATATATAAAGCATATAAACAATTACAGCAATATGATGCAACAAACACAGCAGTGCTACTAATCCAAAATACTCAAAGCTTCATAGAACTGAAACAAACATTTATTTTTAGCTCCATTCTGCTGCTGATACATACTTTAGGTTTCTGAATATTAAACTTGTTGCTGCCTTTCATAGTGTGTAACTTGAAGGCCTTGAGTACTTTCTCCCACACTGAAAACACTGGAATGATAACATTATTTGAACATTACCTAATAAGACTGATTCAGGACAGACAATTAGTTATGTTAAACTTTCCTAGCAGTCCTTCACAAACAGGGAACAGTCTGTCTATTCTCTCCATCTGTCAGCTGCTGCTGGCTCTTCCTCCTCTTCCTCACACACTGCTGAGTTTGTCCTGGTGGATCATCAGGGGCGCAAAGCTTCACAGATGATGTGCAGCAGTGGGTCCTTCAGTCTGTCCTCACTCTGGACACTTGCAGTCCATGGAACACACATGGAAATCAAATGTGTGATAAGCTGCAGGATTCAAACACAAGTGTAACTTATAAATACATGTTCATACTTTTATTACACAATCAGAGAGAAAGAAACAGAGAGAGAGTGCAGGACAGACAGACAGGTGACAGTCTCAGGTGTACACACTGCTACAAAACAGCACAAGAGAAGGAGGATTTAGTGTTTGTGTTATTACTAGTGCTAAACAAGAAGAGTTCCCAGATGGTACAGTGGACACATGTGTGACTCCTGTGATTAAAGCATCTTTCTTTCAGCTTAACGAGTGAACCGTCAGCTCGTTCAAACACACGTTAAAGTCCGTTTGGCTCGACACCACCGAACAGAGGCAGCAATATCACATAGCTAACATTAACAGTGCAGTGAATCCTGCTTGTGCCGTGATATTCAGGACTGCAAACCGAGCAGCATCACTGACTTTCAGCTTGTTGTGTTTGTGGATATATGACTGACTTTAATTATCCATAAAATCATCACATTCTCTGTAAGATTAAGGTCGACTATATATATATTTAGAAGTAGAGGCTTTAAAACCAAGTTGACGCTGAAAGTACAAACATCACTAATGTCACATAACTTTGCCGACATGTGGCCAACAGTAATGTTTTAATGTTCTTCATTATTAAACATTCACACATAAATAAGTGACATCATATTCAGTACTTACTTTTGACAGTTCACTCTTCGGCCGCTCCCTTCTGCCGTCTGCCGTATTTTGCGGCAAAATTATCCACACCCACCGCCGCGCTATGAACTGTGGGATATATGGGACCACGAAGCGTGCACCGGACCACGCTTGATATTTGGGGAAATCGACGGCGCATTTGGAGAATGCATTTGACCGTCGTCGCGTGGCGGTGACGTAATCGCGCTCAAAATGCGTACTTCAAGCATGCAGTCTCTTAATTGGGACACAGCCTCTGTTTGGGAATGGCAGATAGAGCAGAGATGTGGAGAGGAGGTCCAGCATTTAAAACTGACAACCTGAGGTGTTCTTTAGTAAACTGGACTATCCGACAGACTGACCAGAGGCCCCACTGCAATATTTTTGGTAAGTTAAATGTGTTTGTAAGCTAATCTGTAACTAACATCCTTACCCTTGCTAGCTAAGATGAGAACTCGGCTGTCGGGGAACTCATTTAGTTAAGTTCGTTTAGCTAATCTGTGCAGTTAAATGGATTTACCCTGACTAAAGAAATCAAGAGAAAGGCACCGGGCTGCTCAGTCACTAACTGTCACGGCTGGCGAGGCAAGCCATGTGGAGGTAAAATGAGGACCCAAGTGCAGGCAGAGGTTGGTATGAGGAGTGAGTTTTTTTTAAGGTGGAGATGGCGAGGACAGGAACTAAGAAATAACTAAACTGGGAAAACTTAATACATAAAATTGAAACCAAAACTCACAGAGTGACATGCAAAGGAACATAGGGAGACTCGGGGAAGACATCACAGACAAACCAGCAACAGGCAGGAGAACACACAGGGCTTAAATAACACAGGAGTAATCATGGGATGGGAGACAGGAGGGGAACACACCAGGGAGAAATCAGGGCTGACGAGACACAGACGTAAAGCTGAGAACACTCACATGAGACAGAGACCTTCAGAATAAAAACAGTGAGTACAACAGGTATGCACAGACACGAGCTTAACACAAGGCATGGCAACAGGGAGAAAACACAAAAACATGGGACCAGGGCAGGCACAGGGACACAGAACAAAATGAGCTTGAAATCCAAAACAGAAACAAAACCCGAGAACAAGAAATTCCCAACAAAAATTAACCTAAAACATAAGATAATAATCAAAACCAAAACCACTGAGTCCAGAGACTCAGGACCATGACACTAACTACTGTTGCTGGACTTTTATTACGAGTATTATACTGTAAGAGCAACAGGCTGGACTTCTGTGCAGAGCTGATTATTAAATATGTGCAAACAGCAGCATGTTTTGTCTCTTGCCACATCTGTAAGAACAGTAACACCAAATTAAAAAAAAAAAAACAAGCTTGCACTTAAGGAACCCCTCATTAATAATTAACTATGGATTAAATAGCAAAGCCCAATATGTATGTACTGAAACCGACTACTTCTGCTTGGCAGCTTAAGTTAAAATGTATTTTAATTTTTCCTCTGACTAAATTTTTAACTCTGCCCCCCCGTCCCAACACAACCATTTCACTGCATATTGTACTTGTATGATTGTGTATGTTGCAAATAAAATTTGAACCGAACTGACTCTGTAATTTATTTATTTTTTTTTTAGCTTGTTTCAAATATTTAGGTTTTAAAAATAGTCTGGATGATTTTGACATGATTGATAGTACGTCCCTATGTTGGTGACCACATTGCAGCAGACAGAACCAGGATTGGAAACCTACTCCATCATCTCATCTCTGCAAATCTTCATTTAAGAAGCACCAACAATTCAAAGGTAACTATTATATTAGAAAATCTGTTAGTATTATAAGGTCTTTTTTGTCCCTCAGCTGCTTTTTTAAAAGAATCAATGGAGTCAGTACAGTGTAAAAACAGTGGAAGAGAATTCCACAACCTTGGTGCCACTGCCTGAAAGGCCCGTTCACCATGAGTTTTAAATCGAGTACGTGGGGCCAACAGCAGTCTCTGACCTGATGACCTTAGAGCTTGGGAAGATGAATGAGGTTTCAGCAGGTCAGATATATACTGGGGAGCTTGACCATGTACCTAAAGGTTAAAACTAAAATTTTAAAATGAAACCTAAAACTTACAGGCAACCAGTGAAGGGAGGCCAAAACTGGAGCGCTTGAGATCTTCTGTTGGTGCCTGTTAAGAGTCTTGCTGCAGCATTCTGCACAGTCTGAAGACGATTTAAAGCTGATTTGTTAAAACAAGTAAAAAGACCATTGCAATAATCCAAACGGGAAGAAATAAAAGCATGGATAATCACCTCAAATTCAGCCTTTGACACCATTAGTCTTAGTTTTGAGATATTCCTTAGATGATAAAAGGTACTGGGGCAGCCGTTTGAGGTTTCTAAGGCTCAAAGTCGCTTGAGCAACATTCCAATGTCATATGACACTGAGGTTTCTAAGGTTCGATTTAACAGAAGGGTCTAAGAAGCTGATATGCTGCTTATGTGGGGCGATCGTGGCTCAAGAGTTGGGAGTTCGCCTTGTAATCGGAAGGTTGCCAGTTCGAGCCCCGGCTTGGACAGTCTCGGTTGTTGTGCCCTTGGGCAAGACACTTCACCCGTTGCCTACTGGTGGTGGTCAGAGGGCCCGGTGGCGCCAGTGTCCGGCAGCCTTGCCTCTGTCAGTGCGCCCCAGGATGGCTGTGGCTACAATGTAGCTTGCCATCACCAGTGTGTGGATGTGTAAAGTGCTTTGGGGTCCTTAGGGACTAGAAAAGCGCTATACAAATACAGGCCATTTGTCATTTAATTTGTGGAATCATATGGTCGGGAGCAATAACTAAAGTTTCTGTTTTATCAGAGTTTAGCTGGAGGAAGTTGTCGTTTAACCATTGTTTGCTTGACAGGGCAATTAAATAAACTAGACAATTTATAGAACCCAGAGACTTTAAAAGAACAATATAACTGAATGTCATTAGCACAGAGATAATATGAGATATTATTGTAGCCTCTAATAATTTGGCCTAGGGGGAATATATAGAGTAAAAAGAGAATTGGACCCAGGAAAGATCTGTTTATCATGATCTATAGTACCAAAGGCAGAGGTGAGGTCCAACAGAAGCAGAACTGTGAACTCTTGGCTCAACGACAGCTTGTTTTAAGAAGCTGGGAACTGAGCCAGTATGAAGAGAAATATTTATCATTTCCACAGTAAAGGGGCCAATAGAGTCAAACACACAAATGAAAAATGAGGCAGGAAGGACATCAAGGGGGCTTGAAGTCGGTTTCATATGACCAAGCAAAGCCTTGATGTCCTGTAATGTAACAGGACTAAAGAAGGCCCAAGTGTCAAAGGTGAGCAAATTGTAAGCTTGATACACAGAAGATGATGGAGAGATATTTGACGTGATGGCAGTGACCTTATTTGTGAAATAATTCAAAAACTCATTACAACCAGAACTTGAATAAACTGGTGCATGAGGAGCATCAGGAGAAACAATAGTCTTAATTGTTTTAAACAAGAATTTAGGATCTTTCTTTTTTGAAGCTATAAGGTGTGCAAAATACTCTGTTCTGGCAATTTTCCACAAGTCATTTAGTATGAAAATAGATTCTTTAAGATGTAACCTATGTACCTCAAGCTTAGAAGCCTTCCACAAATGTTCTAGCTTGTGACAGTATCTCCTAAAATTACAAATATTTTCATTTATCCAAGGACAAGATTTCAAACATAGGATAGTACTTTTTTTCAGAGGTGCCAATATGTCTTAAATAGAGTTACACTGACTGTTAAAGGATGAAACAAGTAAGTCCACATCACTGCAAGTCACGTCAGCATCAAACAGGGCAGAGATCTCCCAGCATTACAACCTCCTCCAATTTAATAATCGATGTAAGAAGGTCGTTAAATTCAGTTAAAAAGACTCCATCAGGTCCAGAAGGTCGATAAATTAAAATACAATAAAAGGATTGCAAATAATCGACCTTAACAAACTGCAACTCAAATGAAGAAAAGGAGTTCGAGTACATAAGCCTGTATGTGAATCTGTCCTGGTACACAACAGCAAGTCCTCCGCCACGTCCCGAAAGACTTCAAGTTCCAATGACGAAGCAGCCAGCTGGGCAGATTTCCTTCAAGTGAATATTATCCACGCTTTGCTGTCACATCTAAGTTAAATACATGAAGTTTAGGGATTCCTTCATGAAGAGATCTTTAAAAAAAAATTGTTAGTAATTGAGCGAATATTAAGCAGAGCAAACCGGATCAATGACGATTGGTTGGCGCACTCAACAGCTGACTGCAATGGCACTTGAATTAAGCACCTGTGCACTGGTACATCGCTACTGTTGGCAAAACGGCGGACAGATGATGGACGTACAGTAAGCATGCTGGCATTAAGCCATGGATCCCGGGCTGTAGACTGAAGGGTAGCATCCCCACCAGATGTCAATAAGTGAACTGGTCACAGGCACCGGGGAATCTCCCCACAACCAAGAAGCTAACCTTTGGTACCTTCTCAGTCTCACCTGGACACCAGCCCTGGTTCCCCTTTTCCTTTTCTTCTGATTGAATCCCACAGGTACGTACAGTGGCAAACACTCAGTTGAGGAATACACAAAAGGAGGAGGAAAAGTTGTCCTGTAACTGTCAAAGTATCTTTCCATTGAATCTTTAATGTGCAACAGCGTGCCCTGATCGTACATTCTAGCAGCAAAAACAAACTCTTGACACAAAAAACTAATATTGCAAGCGACAATAGCCGCCAGTGTAAAACTATACCAGGATGCTGCACAAGCAGCGAAGCCAAACACAGGTGCCATCTTGACATTTAGCTGAGACAGAGATCTAAAAGACAGAGAAGGATCAGCTTTATTTCGGATTTGAGGGACCAACTTTACGTTTCAGTTTGTGATTATTCTGTTCTATTTGTGATTACAGGAGCTGCCCTCAGATTCAGACCTCAGCACCACCCAGTGACAACAGACAGATCATCCTATATCTTCACTCTTTGTAGTAACTCCAAAATTAACTGATGAAAAAACTGGTGTTTCAGAAAGCTGCTGATCTCAGACCTGCACAGCTAATGTTTTAAACACTGAATGTACTCAGTTGCATGAAGAGACATGAGATTTTCTCTGACACAAATAAATAAAACCTGATGAAGCTCAAAGGTCATCACTTGTATGTTGAACTAAAACTTCTGATCTGGAATTTTTTCACACTGTTTTTGCCAATAGTGTGTTATTTACCATAAAGTAACCCAGAGGACCCTGCAAATTACCTATTACCAGGTCAAATGACCAGCTCTCAATCCCTCCAATCCCTCTGCTAAGCTCCATGAGGACATTGTTTACTCGTTGGAATTTCTGTGCCAGCACTCTCCATTGAGGAATAGCAGGGTGAGATAGCTCTTCGTTTACAGAGGACGATTTCAGAACTTTCTTGGTTATTCAGCTCGCTACATCCTCTTATTCAGGACTTCTTCGTCTCCACCATGCACACGTAATCCGGTAGAGAAAACTGCCTTTGTTATTTTTTTCTTGTTTTCGCTTTATTTGTATAAATGTATTTTCATTCTTTTATTTTGAAAAGAAACATTTATTTTGAAAAAAGAAAGTGTGATCCTCCAGCAAACTTTATTTTTCTGTTGCTGGATCACAAGGGGTAAATGCCTTTTTCATTGGTTGAAAGTGGTTTTAGCCCCGTCTTCCAAAACACCAGACCACCATTTTCACATGAGCTAGGTCTTTTCGCACGTGGAAGTAGATAAGACAGTCCACGGATAGCTCGTGCGGAATTTTCTAACATTTTGGTGAGTTGAGCCCATGTGTTTGAAAAATAATAATGTGTTAGTCTGTTGCTAAAAGTTGTTTCTTCTGTTCATACCGATTCGCGAGTGGTAATTTGCTGTTTAAAAACGATGGAAATGCTGTTTGTGGTAGAATTTGTTAATTTCATGGTTGAAAAGAGAACGAGAAATTCATTTGTTGTTTTACATGTGGTTAAAATAATTTCATGTACAACGAGAGATATATTCAAAGCATGCATGTAATGTATTACTTTGGTAATGTGGAAAAGAGATAAAGAACTAAAGCTATAAATGTGATACAAGAGAAGAAACGGAGCTGGCTGTGTGCAATAATGTTAATGTTGTTGTGCAGGCTAGGTTTTTTTCCTTGTTCGTGTGGAAGGAATTAAGATTTTGGGTTACGATGGATTCTCTCCGGGTGGAGATGGCGAGCCTGAGCCCGGATTGAACTTTGCAGAGGAACTTACTCTTCTTCCTCGACGGAGACTTCGAAGTGGTAACACACAAACCACAAACGAAAGAGAAAAAGAACTAGACTAAGAATTTTTGACATGGCGAATGACCAAAGACAAAAAGACAATTGAACATTGAGCTCAAAGGGACTATTTTTGGGGTTATTTTTGTTTTGCCGGCTTATTCTTATTCTTATTATTGTTATTATTACCATTACTACTGGCAATGTAGAATCTGTGTCTTGTTTATTTCATTTTTGTGCAAATTAATAACCGTTGCTGCTCAAATTCCTGTCTCCAGCCATTTCATTCCGTATTCGCCTCGCTTTCTATTGTAGCCCTGCCGAACCTAGCAACTGTCCTAAACTATTTAAAATGAGTCAGTGGTTACACACATCTGCCCAGAGCTGCAGCTGCTGCTCTGGGCAGATGATAATTAACACTGTTACTCCAGCCAAGACTCAGCTGCAACACGAATTGTCTGAACAAGTCCAGCTCTCTATTCCACGGCCATGTATGTTTGCCTCGGATTGCCATGCTTTTAAGCCAGCATTCCAAAAGTCTGTGTGTGCTGCTTCATCTTCACCCCCAGACTGTGTTGCTCCACAGCCAGTTTGTTCAGTCATGGCCAGTGATAGGTTCGTAGCATAAACCTATTCGCTGGAACGTTCAAGACAATTCTACTACACAGCAAATCAAGACGCAAGTCACCAAAGTTCTTTGTGTAACTCATGCATGAGGGAGAGGACTGGATGAGCGCCGTTCCTTTGCTTGACCCCAGTTGCTCTCGTCCGCTCCCTCGTAACACTGCTCTTTTATTGAGGTTACATGAATATGCATAGGCTCATTAACATAGGTACACATGTGAAGAAAGAGTACCGTCTGTGTGCATGTGTAGGTATGTGTGTGTGTGTGTGTGTAGGTATATGTGTGTGTGTGTGTGTGTGTGTGTGTTTGTGTGTGTGCGTGTGTGCATGTGTGTGGGGGGGGTCAAGATGTGACCCCATAAACGACTTCCCTAAACCTGCTGGTCCGGAAGTCCAGCAGTTCATCTAAACAAAAGGCACTTAGAGTAAAACAGATACCACCTCTCATGGCTGAGAGGTGGTGGGTGTGAGGAGCTGAGAGGTAAGTGACGGAAGTGACGGGAAAGGTAAGTGACCCATGTTGTAGGTGATGTCAGACGCCGGAGATTTGGCGGAAAAAAAGCGAATGGTAGCGTAGAATTTAATAATGTTTCTTTAAGCTTCAGTATTAACAAATATACTAATCAATTGTCATATAACTAACAACATCTGTCCTATCATCTCTAACACCCTGGAGGACGACGGGGAGAGTTTAAGATTACATCGACCGGTGTTTCCAAGATTTAGTAATGAAGAAGGTCCAGAGTGCATCTTCCCTGGCCAAAATTGAGACACCGTCATCGAAGAGATGTCGCCCGGCAGACTCCCCCGGCACAACATCGCCTGCCGGCAAAGACATTGCAGATATCCTGGAGTCAATCGACAAGCGATTGTCCAGTTTCGATGCGAGGCTTTCCCTGGTGGAGATTTTACACCGGGAATTTAAATCTCTGAGAGAATCCCTGGAGTTCAGCCAGCAGCAGGTGGAAATGCTTGCCGCTGAAAATGCCACGCTACGGGACTCGGTCAAATCTCTCACCGATAACGTGACTCAGCTAAACATAGAAAATAAAAAAAATAAGTCCGTTATCGATCTACAAGCCCGTAGCATGCGAGACAACCTTGTGTTTTCTGGTATTCCAGAATCTGCCGGAGAGGACGCGGAGGCAACGGTGAAAAGCTTCATTAAAACCCACCTGAAGCTGCCGGAGGACACCGTAAAGAACATCGCCTTCGAAAGAGTGCATCGCTTGGGGGCCGTGAGGTCGCCGACCGGGATACCACGTCCAATTGTGGCCAAATTCGGCCAATTCAAACAGAAGGAACAGGTGAAGAGTCGAGGCAGGGAGCTGAAAGGAACGGACTTCAGCGTGAACGACCAGTTCCCCAAAGAAATCCTGGAACGATGCAAGGTCCTGTTCCCAGTTCGACGTAGCTTCATCCAGAGAGGCTCCCGTGCTGTCATCGGCGTGGACCGGCTCTACGTGGACGGACAGCTCCCCGGCACCACTCCGTGGTTATATTGACTGCACTCCAGATAAGAACCCGCTACACTCTTTTCTTATTCACTCACACTCTCTCCTTTAACATGTGTTTAATCTAGTAATATCAGTATGATGTCATAGCAGATAACACCATCACCCTCCGTCATTGCTTTAATTGGAATGTTCTCGTTTCTTTTCTTTTTTTTGTTGTTGCTCACCATTCTCGTGGTTTCTTTCTTTCTCTTTTCTTTCACTACGGTGATCACCTACTTCCCCACTCACCTACAAACAACACACTCTATTTCTGCATATTCACACACCACGATCACGCAAACACATGCGCTCAACGGCAGCACATTTACAACAGCCTCATAGCGCGCACAGACTTATAGGACACACACGCAAGCCACACTTGTTTACAGTAGTGAATATACACACACATAGTCAGACTTACAGAGCCTCTCACCACACATTTTTTTTCTCTTTCTATTTACAAACAAGTGATGTTTCCACATTTTCTTCACCCGTCTAAACGAAACACCCAGCGTACATCATTAGACATACACACACAATTATGGGCACACTAAGGTTTGTCACATGGAATGTAAATGGAGCTGGCACCAGAGGAAAGAGGTTAAAGATATTTAACCAGCTTAAAAAACTACAGGCAGATGTTGTTTTATTACAAGAGACTCACAGGCCTGTCACAGGTTTAAATGAACTTAAAACACCTGAGTTTCCTACTGTGTTTGCAGCCTGTTATAATTCTAGACAAAGGGGAGTAGCAATTTTAATACATAAAAAGGTTAATTTTACAGTACTCGATACAGTTATAGATCCAGAGGGTAGATTCCTAATAATTAAATTTTCAATATTTAACAAAAAGCTATGTATTGTAAGTATATACGGCCCAAATGTTGATGATCCCTCATTCTTCCACGGTTTTTTTAGTGCACTCTCTGAACACCTTGATTGCACACTTATTCTTGGAGGCGACCTTAACCTGGGACTAAATGAAGAAATGGATAGGCTCAACAGAGCAGGAACTCAGCGTAATTTGCAGTCCACAAATATAATCAAACAGCACATGAGCGACTATGGCCTTTGCAATGCATGGCGCTCCCTTCACCCCAACAGTAAGGAATATTCTTTCTGCTCACATGTTCATCACTCCTACTCTCGTCTGGATTATTTTTTGGTCAGCAGCTCACTGCTGAGTGACATTTCAGACTCTGAGATTCACCCTATAGCTGTCAGTGATCATGCTCCTGTCTCTTTAACACTAATGCACGAGAATAACACTACGCCAAGTAAAAACTGGAGATTCAATACATTGCTGCTCAAAGATGAAGACTTTATTAAATATTTTAAAAAAGAGTGAACTTCATATTTAGACTATAGTGACACTCCCGGAACATCAGCTTCTGTTCTATGGGAAGCATGGAAAGCTGTGATGAGAGGTAAAATAATTTCTTTCTCATCACACAAAAAGAAAGAAGAAAAAAAAATATTCATGAATTAGAAAAAAACATCAAATCCTTAGAAGAAGCCTACGCATCCGACCAAGATCAAGAAATAATGAACAAAATACGCAAAACAAAACTAGAATTAAATGAAATTATTAATAAAAAAACACAATTCCTAGTACAAAGACTTCGCTTGCAGAATTATGAACACAGTAACAAATCCGGTCGATTTCTAGCTAACCAGTTAAAAATAAATAAAGAAAAACCAATCATATGTGCTGTTAAAGATTTATCTGGGAACACAATATATGACCCTGGAAGAATAAACAACATTTTTAGGGATTTCTATGAAACTATATATTCACCACAAATAAACCCATCTAAAAATGAAATTGTTCAGTTTCTTGACAACGTAACTCTTCCAGAATTACTAGACAGTCAAGCAATGGCACTGGTTTCGCCACTGACGCCAGGTGAACTCCAGGAAGCGCTGATAAGTATGCCCAATAATAAGGCTCCAGGTCCAGACGGCTACCCTGCAGAATTCTCCAAAGAATTCTGGACAATTTTGGCACCAGTATTCCACGGAATGTTGCAGGAAATCCAGGAAAATGGCAGACTACCACCAAATATGAATTCTGCCAACATTAGTCTCCTGCTAAAACCAGGCAAAGACCCTTTATTTCCCTCAAGCTATCGTCCAATATCCTTTATAAATGTAGACCTTAAAAAAATCTGCAAAGCTCTCTCGAAGAGACTAGAGAAAATAACCCCCCTTTTAATTCATCCTGACCAAACAGGTTTCATAAAAGGTAGGCACTCATCAACAAACACTCGTAGATTACTTAATTTAATAGACTACTCATGCAGTAAAAACATTAAAACTACAATATTATATCTAGATGCAGAAAAAGCATTTGACAGAGTTAACTGGAAATTTTTATTTGCAACTTTACACAAATTTGGTTTTGGAAACTCTTTCATAAACTGGATAAGAATATTATATAATTCCCCAACAGCTCATATTATTGGCCTGTTCAAGATGGCGCCGAGTATGGCAGCCTCGTCGCAAGCTCCCCCAAGCAACAGCTGTTTTTTGTGTTTAATTTTACTTTTTCTTTATTTTTTCACGAGTAGCACATGTCTCCTTGTATACGACCGACAAACCTTATTGGACATAAAAGATGGACTTTCTCATCACTTTCCGGAGTTCAAGTTTTGCAACACGGACCCTCCGTTTGCAGACCCCCCATTCATCTCACCTGAGACGCCTTTGTTCTGGGCCCGTGGAGGCCGCAAACGCCGACGCAGAGGGAGAAGATCTGGCGTTCTGGTTCGACTGAGACGGCGCACTAACAGACCACCGTTACCCAGTTTATTACTGGCTAATGTGCAGTCTCTGGAGAACAAGCTGTGCGAGCTTCGGGCACGGATCTCATTCCAGCGAGAGATGCGGGACTGCTGCGTGATCTGCCTCACAGAAACCTGGCTATCGGACAAGGTACCGGACTCCGCAATACAACTACCGGGGTTCTCTGTGCACCGCGCGGACAGGTCACAGGAGCTTACTGGGAAAAGCAGAGGCGGTGGTGTATGTTTCATGATCAACAACAGCTGGTGTGATTATGCGAACGTGCACCCGGTCAAATCCTTCTGCTCACCGGACCTGTAGTACCTGATGATTAAGTGCCGGCCATTCTGGCTACCGAGGGAATTCACAGCAGTGATTATTACGGCGGTTTACATTCCCCCACAAGCCGACACTGACCGAGCACTCAGGGAACTGTACAGCGCGATCAGCAGTGAGGAAACCGCACACCCAGAGGCGGCGTTTATCACGACCGGGGACTTTAATAAGGGTAACCTGAAGAAAGTCTCACAAAAACTACACCAACACATCCATTTCAGCACTCGTGGAGACCGGCTTCTTGACCACTGCTACACCTCTTTCCGGGATGCATACAAAGCCCTCCCCCGCGCCCCATTCGGCCAATCAGATCACCGCTCCATCCTGCTCCTGCCCGCCTACAGGCAGAAGCTGAAACAGGAAGCTCCAACCCTGAGGGCGGTGCACCGTTGGTCGGACCAATCGGAGTCTACGCTGCGGGACTGTTTTGATCACGCGGACTGGGAAATGTTTCACGTGGCTGCTAAAGACATTGATGAGTACACAGACTCAGTCTGCGGATTTATCAGAAAATGCGTGGAAGATGTCGTCCCATCCAGAACAGTTAAATCCTTCCCAAATCAAAAACCCTGGATTAACGGAGATGTTCGCACAGCACTGGCGGCACGGAGCACCGCTTTTGCCTCCGCGAACACATCGGACTACAAACACGCACATTACCAACTCCGGAAGACGATCAAAGCAGCCAAACGTGAGTACAGGGACAAGGTGGAGCAACATTTTGACAACCCTCGGAGTATGTGGCAGGGACTAAACACGATCACAGACTTTAGAGGGAAAACCAGCACACCGCAGACCACGGCCTCTCTGTGTGAGGATCTAAACGTATTCTACGCTAGATTCGACACAGCGAACACCACGAGACCGGACAGTGTGCGCACCGCGGATGACGTCAGTGCGCACACTGTGTCTGAGGAGGATGTGCGGAAGTGCTTCAGGAGGGTGAACGCACGCAAAGCTACTGGTCCGGACGGGATTCCTGGCCGCGTCCTCAAGTCATGCGCGGCTCAGCTGGCTGGAGTGTTTACACACATCTTCAACCTTTCCCTCTCTCTGTCTGTAGTCCCAGCCTGCTTCAAAATGGCCACCATCGTCCCTGTACCCAAATCCTCCACCATCTCCTCATTGAACGACTGGCGACCCGTAGCCCTGACCCCCATCGTGAGCAAATGCTTCGAGAAGCTGGTCAGGGACTTCATCTGCTCTGCACTACCCGACTCACTGGACCCTCTACAGTTCGCATACCGCCACAACAGGTCCACTGATGATGCCATAGCCCTGACACTCCATGCTGCCCTGTCACACCTGGAGAAGAGAGACACGTATGTGAGAATGCTGTTTGTAGATTACAGCTCAGCATTCAACACCATCGTTCCCTCGAAGCTGGACAGGAAACTGCAGGATCTAGGACTGAGCAGCTCCCTCGGCAGCTGGATCCTTAACTTCCTGTCTGACAGATGCCAAGTGGTCAGACTGGGCAGCACCACCTCATCCCCCATCACACTGAACACTGGTGCTCCACAGGGGTGTGTACTGAGCCCTCTCCTGTACTCACTCTACACCTACGACTGCACGGCCACTAGAAACTCCAACATCATTGTGAAGTTTGCGGACGACACTACAGTGGTGGGTCTTATCACCAACGGTGATGAGACGGCCTACAGGGAGGAGGTCAGCGCCCTGACCCACTGGTGTCAAGACAACCATCTCACCCTCAACGTCGCAAAGACAAAGGAGTTGATAGTGGACTTCCGGAGGTGCAGAGGAGTACACACCCCCATCACCATCAACGGCGCCGCTGTGGAGAGAGTGAGCAGCTTCCGCTTCCTTGGTGTACATCTGGCTGAGGATCTTACGTGGTCAGTACACATAAAAAAAACAGTGAAGAAGGCGCAGCAGCGCCTCTTCTTTCTCAGGAGACTGAAAAGATTCGGCATGAGCCCCCGCATCCTCAGGACCTTCTATCGCTGTGCCATTGAGAGCATCCTCACTGGATGCATCACCACCTGGTACGGCAACAGCACCGCTCACAACCGCAAAGCTCTCCAGAGAGTAGTGCGGTGTGCTGAACGGATAATTGGAGGTGAGCTTCCCTCCCTCCAAGACATCTACAGGAAGCGGTGCCTGAGGAAAGCGGGGAGGATCATCAAGGACTCCAGTCACCCCAGCCATAAACTGTTCAGACTACTTCCATCAGGAAGGAGGTTCTGCAGCATCCGGTCCCGTACCAGCAGACTGAGAGACAGCTTTTTCCATCAGGCCATCAGACTGCTGAACACTTCATAGACACCTCACCCTCACTACTGGAACTTCAACATTATGCACTCCATACTGTATATAAATACCACTGTTTTGCACATACCAACCTCTGTATATTTTATTTTATATATCTTATTTTATTGTTTACTTTATTTCATTTGTAAAACATGTATATACATACTATATACACACTCAAACACACACACGTAGAAAAACATATTTAGTATACACATTCAGTAATGTATATACCTTTACATATTGTACATATATTTATTACTTTTTAGATTAGCCATTTTTATATTTTGCTTGTTTTACATTATTGTATTTTGCACAACTCTGTTGCTTGTGAAGCTCGCACACAAGAATTTCACTCACATGTACTGTACCAGTGTACCTGCACATGTGATGTGACAATAAAAGTGATTTGATTTGATTTGATTTAGAACAAATGACCAGACATCCTCCAGCTTCTGTCTCCTGAGGGGCACCAGACAGGGATGCCCACTCTCCCCTTCACTTTTTGCAATTTTTATCGAACCACTAGCAGCAGCATTTAGACAGGCTACAACAATTAAGAGCATAAAATGTAAGAACGTGGAACATAAAATCAGTCTCTATGCGGATGATGTGTTGCTTTTTCTGCAAAACTCACAAACCAACCTTTCTGAGGTAATTACTCTAATAAACTGGTTTTCAAGAGTTTCAGATTATTCAATTAACTGGTCAAAATCTACAGTTCTTCCAATAACCTGCTCCTTCCATAATTCTTCTTCTGCCCCACTACAATCTGGAAATATTAAATATTTAGGTATTAATGTCTCTCCTAAGCTTTCAGACTTAACTAAATTAAACCACATCCCACTTCTAAAGAAAGTAGAAGGCGATCTGACTAGATGGAAATCTCTACCCATATCACTCATGGGAAGGGTTGCCACTATAAAAATGATGATCTTGCCAAAAATAAATTACTTATTTTCAATGATCCCGAACAAACCATCACAAGATTGGTTCAGATCTCTGGATTTGTATATTTCTAAATTCCTTTGGAAAGATAAACCCCTGCGTATCAGCTTAAAAACACTACAAAGAACCAAGGATAAAGGAGGATTAGATCTGCCTAATTTTCAACAATACTTCTTAGCCAACAGGCTTCAGTTCATCTCAGGATGGTTAAAACATACCTTCTTAGATGAGCCCTGGCTAGATGTTGAACAGGCACTATGCAATGATCTAGAGATTTCAGACCTACCATTTATCAGCTCAAACATCAAAAGACATGAATGCTTTAAAAGCATCAACATCAGCTCTTCTCTAACAGCATGGTGGGAGTTTCTAAAAATAACAGAGTCTTCATTAATCCCATGCAAACGTACACCTATCTGGAATAACCCTGACATATTACAAAACAATAATATGATTAATTTTCCAGAATGGAGTTGTAAAGGAATTAAATACTTAGAACATATATTAGAGGGAACAGAATTTATTCCATTTGACAGACTAGTTACACAATATGGGATCAACAAGAAAAGATTTTTAGAATATGTTGGGAGGGAAGTATTATTTTTTGGTTATTTTTATTATTTCCATTTATTATTTTATTTTTATTAATTCTATTTTTATTATTTTGTTATTACTGTTATTACTGTCATTACTGTTGCATCATAATCATATAGCAAGCTTTTGCATTGACACATTTATTGAAGTATTGATACTGTATTCATAGGTTTAAATATATTAGCCTTTAGTACAGGTCTAGTAAGAATCACTTTAAATTGCTGAGCTGCAGGGACAGGAAGTATACTCTGTGCCAAAATGAGACAGGAAACTGCATGCTTCTGCAGAAGTGAAACCGAAACCAGAGTCTGAGTGAAAGTTAGTCTGAGGAGCATTTTGGATGATGCTATTATCATCTTTTATGCATTTATATCTTTGATTAAGCTTTGATTAAGTTTTAAGTAGTTGTATTAGATTGAAACATTTGTTTTATACATTTTACACAGAAGTCAAGATTATTATACACAGGATGGCCTTAGCCTGGTTGCCTAAGCCGAGGTCAACTAAGGTGCAGAGAGCATATGCACACTCTGTGCACGCACAGATAGACATACACACACATACATACACATACTGTTAGGGTGTAGGTGAAAGTTGAGCATGCTGCCTGTGACTGTTTGATGAAGAAGCAGGTGCACGATGCGAGAGCTGAGCTGGCTTACGGGAAACCACCGGGGAGAGGATGGAGGCCAGTGTACTTTGATGGTGTCTCAAGTTGTCAAATAGAACATTTGTGGTTTTGAAACTGATGTCTGTGATTGACGCAATGAGGGGGCGTCACTAAATATACTCTGATGCATATAAAACTGTATTTTGATGTTTGGAGGATGAGATTTTGATGCTGTCTGTTTACAGAGTCAGCTCATTCTCCCACGCATGTCATTTCATTAAAATCATCGCTTGAATTCATCTTTTGGACCATTGTGGTTACTTGCATTCCGCCTGTATTTACTTCCCTATATTTCTGAACCTTAACAAATATCAACAAATTAAATCCATAGTAAAAAAGAAATTTAACCTAAGTCAAGTTGAATTACAAACACCACCAAGTGCGGTACATTTTTTTACTCTTAAATCCCCCAAATTATTATCTAAAATATACAGAACACTTTCTAAAATAGATGAATCAATATCCCTTCCTATTGCAAAGTGGGAAGCAGATTTATCAGTAAGCTTAGACCAAAACTTCTGGTCTCAGGTATGCTTAACCTTTAAATTGATTAGAAATCCCAGTCTGCAATTAATACAATACAAAATACTACATAGAGTGCACTATACAGGTCATCGGATGTTCCAGATGGGCTTTACGTCTACCAACAACTGCTCACACTGTCAAGGCAATACACCAGACAATTACATCCACGCTCTTTGGTTCTGTCCACCAGTGCAGAAGTTTTGGCGCGGGATATGTGAAGACTTATCAAAGTGTCCTCCCCTTTAGTGTGTTTGTTGGGAAAATTGGACGATGTCACTACAGAAACTAATACAGTCCACATGGTTTTTACTGCCCTATGCATCGCCAAGAAAATGGTCCTCATGAACTGGAAAAATAAAAATAATCTTAATTCTAGCCAATATAGAAACCATCTAATAGATCACATTAGTCTCGATACAGCCTCTGCCACCACATTAGATCAATCCCTCTGGGCTCCTTTGATTGGCTCCATCACCTAGCGGGGGTTGGGGGTCGTGGTTTGGTCCCGCCTTAGCTATTGTGGTTGATGTGGAGGTTGGGACGGGCTTAGGGCGTCTGGAGAATCCCTAGGGACGTTATCCCTGGAGGGTTTAACCCGGGGGTTCTGGTCATAACCTGGTTAGTGGCTCTTGTGGTCGCAAATTTTTGAAGCCATCCTGATAACCTTCTCCCACCAACGATGTGGACATCCAACCCTTTTAGATCCAATTAAAATCAAGACACTCAAAAAAATGCTCTGTAAAAGAGTAGAATTCTTGGAACAGAGTTTAATACACTGAATCATATGAACAGCAGGAAAAATACATACAGACATTTAGCAAGAGAGTTACATAGCAGAAAGCAAGCAAAGCAAAACCCCGGGGTGTACAGCCTTAAGCACAGACAGTAGAGCAACACAGAGATGGACAGAGAGTAACAGCAGAGGGGAAAAAGTGCTGGGGGTGTCCTCTGGTCCCCTAATATATAGGGACCAGTATCCCCGCCCCTTGCTGCTGGGTAACTTTCACACGCGCCCAAACACAGCTGCAGGGGTCAGGTACAGGCCAGGGTACGGGCAGGGCTCTGGCTGAGGGCCCTGCCCAAAGGGATACCCTTAGGTTAACCCTTTGCTTTGCCTTCTGACAATAGGTCACAACATGGTCAAAGGTCACACATTAATCCTAATTATTAATATATAATCTTATAACTACTGTTACGACTGTTGTCGTAATTATCATATGTAAATCACTGTCACAAAGTATTAAGTGTGTGACGTGCTGCTTGGGGTTGGACGGGGATGGATCACCCTTTATGTTGTGGTCTGGCCGCGCCTAGACGGGCCATAACACTACATAGGTTCTTAAAACACTTCAGTGTAGTTCAAAGTATGTGTGTGTGTGTGTGTGTGTGTGTGTGTGTGTGTGTGTGTGTGTGTGTGTGATTATATCGTATATATATATATATATATATGATGTGTTCAGGATCTCTGTTACAATGTTACTGTTTTGGTTGTGCTGCATGAAAGACGTTGAGTGTGTATTAGTGAAGGTTAGTTAGCTGGAGAGTGAGTTATGCAGGAGAACTCTCCCCTTACACTAACTGCCCTGTTTATTACCACCTTAATAAACCTCGGTGAAGCAAAATGTCTTGTGCTTAAGACTCTACATGAAAGTTAAAATATATATGTTCAGTGCACATAGATATATAGAGTATATAGTTAAATAGTTATACATATCACACAAAAATCCACCACACTCTGGTCGCTCTGAGAGGGTGTTCTCCTCGTGGCTGCGTGCAGCAGGGCTGGGGGATGGTCTGTGCTGGCGGACGTAGGTTACTGGCCTGGTAGCCTGGCTGCCCCTGAGTGGATCCGGGACAGGCGTGGGGGCTTGGGGTTTGGGGGTGCTTCGCCTCCGTGCTGGGGCTCTGGCTGGGCCTTGGGAGCTTCCGTCCTCGTTGGTGTGTCGCCGAGGTTGTGGGCAGGTGGGTGCACGGGGGCTCAGCCCTGGCGCAGGGGGCCTCTGGTGCATCGGCCTAACTGGGGGGCTCTTCAACTGGCAGGGAGGTTGTTCCATCCTTGCAGGAGTCCACTCTGCAGGTGGGGGAGAGACATAGAAGAGGTGGAGAATAAACTTAACCTTGGTGTCTATTGTCTTGTGTAGTCTGGGAGATGATTGAATGTTGGGGTGGGTACAGTTTCCTCTGCGGTGGGGTCGGGTGGGCTGCCCCGGGTCCTGTGGGGCTTGGCGGTGCTGCTGCCGTAGACCCCGGTCTGGATGGGCCTGGGCTCCCTTGCCTTGGTGGGTGCCAAAGAATGAGGGTGCCTACTGGGGTCAGCGGGGGAGCTGGCACTAGGGAGGGGCACCTCCCCGGCTGCCTCCCTCTTCCCGCTCCACCACACCCACCCACACAGGTAGGGCCTTGGGGTGTGGGTGTGTCACCAGGGTGCAGGGGAGGCATTCCCCCCCCCCCCCCGTCCCCTTCTGGCCACCTGTGCCTCAGTTTTATTCCACAACTTAGACATCCACATTACTCACACTCTCATAACACACATATATATAGGGCCTTGAGGGTGGGCACGTCAACGGCGTCCAGAGGACGGTTTGTGTATTCAACCCCACCTCTGGCGATGGTGCCCACCTCTCAATTTTAAATCCATGTAGACATTGAGGGTTCTCGGGACGGGCCATGCTAACACCTGCTGCTCTCAGGCAGCAGCACCATGCCCTCCCGTGTTTTAAATGCACTTTAGAACAACACGCAGCAACACTACACATGAGCGGGAGGAGGGAGGTATGGGGTCTTCACACACCCCCGTTCTCTGCTGGCCATCAGGCCGGGGGGGCTGGGAGGAGGTGTTGGCCGTCCGATTGGCCTCCCTGCTGCTGCGGAGCCTGGAGCGGTCTGCTTGTCTCCACCCCGGGGGAAAGGGTAACATCTCTTGGGTCTAGGTGCCTTTTTCACCCTCTGGGGGCGAGGGTACCTGGACTCGGGGTATAGAGTATGTTTGGGGAGTGTGATTGTGTGTACATGTCCATTTATGTCTATCCTTATGTTGGGTGAGTGCTGAGTATTTGTATATATGCGCATGAGGGTGAGAATGCATGTTTGTGTCTGTGTGTGCCTGTTTGTCTGTGTCTATATGTCAGGTCGGGTCTTAGACTCCACCTCTCTGGGAACTCCCAGGCCCTCCAAAGTATGGAGGCCTATCTCCCCTCACCACACTCCCTGCCGGTGACAGATGCCCTCAGGGGTCCGTGCGTTGGTGGTTCTTGGTGTCCGGGGCTGGGCGCTCAGGTATGTACCAGCTCACTCCCGGTGGCTACTTGGCGGGGCCTGGCGCCTGTTGCTCGGTCAGGCCTCTTCCAGGGCGCGGGGGGCCTGCGGCTCGGTTCACTCTGGCAGAGCTGGCTGCCGGCAGGGCCGGCGGGCACGCCAGTGCAGCCCCCTCTGGCTTCTGCTCTGTCGCTACTGGGTGACCCCTCGTCTGGAGATCTCCTCAGCTCTTCCCAGGAGGGTGGCACGGATGCCCCTCCGGTGGTCCTCCTTGGGTTCTCGCACTCTGGGGCCTCTGGATGTCTGGAGCCTGGATCTCCTCCATGCCTGCTTCATGCCCTGGGGGACGGGGCTATGACCCTCTACACCCTCTAGCAGACCGTTACATGGGGAAACCTTTTGAATACAAGCGCGCTGATCCACACAGGTGTGCACACGGGTGTTCACTGTTCATAGACATAGACTACACCTTTCTTGGCTGCTACTTCAAAGCACATTGTGTGCTGTCTGTCCTGCGTGCTACACAACAACATTCAATATTTAGTATTTACTGCTGTTTACACTTAGCTAGATTAATGCGATGGTGTTGTGTTTAGTATGTTGCTTTGCTTTTTTTGCTTGTTTTCGCTTCTTTTTCTCTCAACAGGTGATCCAGGAGATTTTTTTTTTCTCTTTGTCTTTTTAAGTGCCCTTTCTACTGTCCCTGTTCCCCTCTGTTTTTCTTTTCCTTCATCTTTCTTTCTCCCTTTCCTATCCCCCAGTCTGTCCCGTCTGTAACAACTGAAAAAAAAAAAAAAAGAAAGAAAAAAAAAGAGTAAAACAGATATAGATGTGTTTGCCATGCCATATATCAGCATGAGAAGATACGACCTCTCTCATGTCATGACCCTAGGATGTGAGTGTGTATGCCAGAACACTCTGGAATGCACACAAAGTCTTTGCAGACTACTAAGGATCAGACCCCTATTCGATTATAAACTCTAAGCATATATGAGTAAATATTTCTAAGCATAAATGACAATCAACTATATAAACCTGACATTTCCGCCCTGTTTGACATTTATGCTAGAAAAGTTCCCAGTTATGAACACCTTATTTCTGACAGGTTCACTGCAAAGATTTTTATACTCAACATCTGTTAATCACCCTAAATTACTGTAGAAGTACACAGTTGACAAGTGTATTAGCAGTTATCGTATTCCTCATTGATCTCATTCAATGGTAAACTGCATCCTACGAGCAAACAAATGAATTGTTAATAGTCAAAATAAGAAATTAACATTTTCAAAATCGTTCCAGCTTTGCGGTGATCACACATCTTCTCTGCAGAGTGGTTTGAGTTCGGTAGGGCGTCATAAATGTCTCTTCCAGTTGTTTCCATCACTGTCCATAGGACAAGAGTCCAAATGTATGTAGAATAGGGATTCAAACATACCAGTTGGTTTTGTTGTTTGTAAACATGGCTCTCAGCTATCTTCAAAGCTGCAGGCCTCGTCAGCACTCCTGTTTTATGGCCTCTATCAACCCCCCCTCACCTCACTTCAGGCCTTCGTCCTGCGAGGGGGATTTTATGACTCCTCTATTGTCCATTCCTCTCTGCAGAAAAACCCCTTTGTGGAAAGGGTGTTGGATCCAGTTGTGTTACTGCTGTTATGATCCCACCTATTGAGTCACCTCAGCAGTCTTGTAGAAGTGGTCATGGTGCAAATGACAACAACAATGACACAAAGGAAGACCCTGTTCAGAGTGTCATTGTATGCATAGTACAGTGACACAGCACTAGGTGATGTTCATAGGAATTTGCTGCCGTCACCACCATAGCTTCTGGAAAGCCCCGTTGGCACAGCTCTCATTCCCACGCAGCTTCATGGTTATTGCGGTGGCTCCGGAATCTTCTCACAATGACCAGTAGAGCCCCAAATGACCTTTGACCTCAACCACTGCCTGGGCTGTCAGCTATGCCTGGAATGGTTCTTATTTCTCACTGGGCCTCTGAAGATTTCTCAGGAGATTCCTTTCAGCAATACTCTGACTGCTGCACCTGTATTTCCTTGCTAGGAGGAAAAACTTCTATTTGGAAAGCATGTCAATCATCATCAAACCACCCTTTAGTTCAGTGAACTTCACTTATAGGCCATCAAAGCCTCATCTGAACATGGATGCACCACTTGTATAGATTTAATACCTGTAAATGAACTGTTAATCCCACAAATCACTGCAAAAATCATATAAGACATAGAAAACATAGTCTCATGTTAATTCTGGACCCCTCCTCTTGACGCATGGACACTCCCATGAGTCAACTCATCAAAACCAGATTCCTTTCTTAAAGAAAAGGGTTAGTTAGATCATTTCCCAGGCACTGTAACCCTGCAATAAAAGATGTCAGCGTGTTTCGCATATTAAGTTTGCTTAACACCTGGCTCCACCAGGAGCCTGCATACACACCATCAGTGCCTGGAAAACAAGATCTGGAAGTTAAATCAAACTTCACACTTGTAAACAATTGTAGATCATAAGAGTAATAGAGTATTCAGCATCAAAGACAAGTATCATGTGCAGGTTTTCTCAAATCATTAAACCATAATTATAGCCATAATTCGCCCCATACATGGATCATCCCATGTGGTTAGTCAACATTACAGTAGTCGGTGACTTTCCTCAAGCAATGTTACTCCACTCATTTATCACTATGAGCTCAATAGTGGCCAGCTAATGAGCCCCATATTAAACTATTCCATAAATACCGCACTTCTCATTTGTTTTCTCATGTCACTCGTCTGTCTCTGCTGAATCCTCCACATGCACTCATAGAAAAAACAAACATTAGAAAAACACGTGGACCATCCTGGTGGTCAGGCGCAAGTTGACAGGGTCCAGAGGTGCTATAAAAAGACCATAAAGTTAACCATCCATAGCTGTGAAAAGAAGTGACACTGGTTTCAACACAGTATGTGTCTCACGTGTTATTCTCATTGTCAAAGTAATCTTCAACATTTTCCCAACAACACAGTGTAATTGCATAACCAACATATAGCCTGTAAGCACAGTTTCCTTCACACATAAACCCAGTAATCCTGTGGTAGAAAAAACATTAACCAGTTGTGTCCTGCTATAAATCACATGATCAAATCACATGATGAACCGTAATGCTGTAGAAAAGAGAATGCAAATGTTAGCGCTGTGCAGGTGTATACACACTTTCTCACAGTGATCTCTGTGAGTAACACAAGCCCATGAATAACACACCGCTGGTAAATTCACAGACACAGAAAGTGGCATTTAAAAGGTTAAATCGGCACGGCCCAAAGCTCATGCAACCTAGGATGTTGCTGTCATCTTTCTGCTCCTGTAAAAAGAAACACACGTAGATTTATCCACCCTTTGTCATGTCTAGGTGGAGGTGCAATCTGGTGTCAACTCAGTCAAGTCGTGTCAGCTTTTACCAGTCCAGTCAGTTCCCCATTTTTATTTTCACTCATTTTTCATTCATTCATCCATTCATTCTTTCTTTGCTGATAGTGGAACCTATCGTCGCATTTCGCTTCCACCCTCAGCAAAATGACGTCATTTCAAAAAGAAAAAGAATAATTTAGACTGGATTTCTCGCTGAATCCTTTTGGACAGGAACTCGCTTTCAAATTGTCCCAAATAAGTGACTTTCTCCAGAGCCCATTGTAATTTTGGAGAAACTCACTGTCGTGTCGTGTAGCGCTTTTGTTCTAATTGTGCAGATCTGCTCAGCGACAGAGATTATCAAACAAAACTTTCAGTGCACTGTGAAAGTATCGAAATAAAACGGCCTTGTTAAGTTATGACACATGCTCCTCATCTCAGGAGGGTAAATCATACCAAACCTAATTGGCAGGTTCAACTTTGCAACAAAAGAAAAAACCACCAGCTGAATTAATTTCAAAACATCCATCCATCAGCCACACAACACACAACATAACCCTAATGTCTTATTAGATATGAGTTTAATCCCCAGGTCTGTGCTCTTCACTCATTTGAGTCACAGACCCGTTTTATTCAGTTTTCCCTTTTTTTTTTCATCATAAAACATGTGACGTCTCGTCATGTATTTCACAAAACAAGTTTGTTCTGACGTATTCAGAGGTGTGTATCTGGGTGCAGGATTCACCCGTACATCAAAACCAGGAAACAGAGGGGTTTTTTTTAGAGTCTCCACTCTAACAAACTCCAACACATCCTATTCACTTGTGTTAGCATTCAATCACCTTTCCTTAATCTAATAATGATCCACTAATTTGCATATCAGCTATTAACCCACCAAGTTGACAGGACAACAGAAATGTATTTTCAAAATATTATCACAAAAGAGAATTTCCTTCATACAGTAAATTACTTGTGCTGCATCAATCAAGCAGAAAGCATCTCCCAATTTACTATATTAACAACTAAATTCATTGTCTGATCACTGGTTGTTCAAACCAGAATCTTTTTTTCCCACAAAAGTTAAACTGTTGTCCTGCAACGTAGAAAGTTAATTGTCAGCATTGGAAAAATTCAGCATTTGATAACAAGTGTCTGTTAAATTCACACTATTTTAACACTGATGAGAGATAACAAGCTGATCTTCATTGCATGTGTGTTTGTGTTATTAGGCAGGTTTAATCGATGTCTGTGGAGCTGCATCTCCAGCAGGGCATGTCCTTAAAGCTGCCTTTCCTACACATTTCTCTGAAATAATTTGATCATTTTTTAACTAATTTGCTATTAGTCCACTAGTCTTTGCATCACTTTTCATCACACTGAGTGACTTGGACAAGATGATAAACAGACTCACATGCTTAAGATGCTGTGTAATCTTCATGAGCTCTCTTGTATTTGTAAGTTAGTATGGTTAATACATTTTCTGTTTGTGTGTGTGATTTTGTATATGTTTCTTTTTGCAGTGTTTCAGACTCCTTCACAATTTTCCCACTTAAGCGGTCAGTTTTCTGTTTCCCAGGTTTGCTAACCCAAAATTTGATTTCCCACGTTAAATAACAGCATTCCTCTGTGTTCTCACCTGCTCCTCTCACTCCGTTGTCCTCTCCCACTTCAACAGTCCAATAGCAGGAAGTTCTCTTTCAGCTTTGTCCTGTGTTTTCCACTGCCTTTTCTTGCCATTTTACTCCAAAAATGGCAAATGTCAAACTCCAACAGTCTCCTCAAAAGTCCTCTTCACAGGCACAGTGAAGTTGCAGCTTGTTGGAAACACAATGCCATTCATCCAATCAGTCAGGATGATTTTTGGTTTTCTCTCCTTCTCTGATGCTGGTTGTCACACTGCTGCTGATTGCTGGGTATCTCTGCTCAGGACTCTGCTGCTGTCTCTTTAACTGCCATGTTATTGCTCTTTGGAACTGCATTCCTTGTCTTCAGAGAGGAGTGAGAGCTCACTTGTGAGGTTGAGGGACACATGGTGCTGTAAATAATTCAGCCAGAAACTTGGCCTGAACGTTTCCAATGATGTTAACCTATAACTTTCTTCCGACCGCTGCATGTGGAAAATTGATCCAGGTCTGCTTTTCACCTAAAAGTGACAACTAAGACATTTTCATCATTCTCATTACTGCTTAAACAACACACATCTCTCTCTCTGGTTTTTGAACTCTCCTTTCTTAAAAGCAGAAAATGAGATTGTAGTTGTTCTTGGCTGAGAAACACAAAACCTTTTTCCTATTATTATTTTTCATCTACAATGTAAGTTTTGTTTCTTTTTTGTTCTTTTTTCCACTGCGATAGCTGGTGACCTGCAGAATCACCGCTCTCACAGTTGGAGACAATTACTTTTACACAGCGCACACACACTCTGCGACATCAGGCACATTCACACTCACTTTTTTCATCTGCATAAATAAATTATATGGCAAATGGTATGTGCCACGGTGATCCATAAGTATGATCACAAGTTTATATAGTTATTTTTCAACCCAACAAAACAAATAAGCAAAAACATGATGCTGATGCTATGAACACTCTACACACATGAGTCAAGATGCAGGAAAACTGCTGCACATCTGAGTTGTGAGGAAGAAGCTGAACTCACGGATACGCTGCATACTCGACTTATCATAGTTCTGTTTCCCTCTTCTCTGATGAGTTCTCAGCCAGCTCCTGCTCTGATAATGTGTAGCTTGCTCATCAGCTCAGAAGAGACCGCAACGCAACCTCACACAGTGGTTGCCTGCTTTGCCGCACACAGTGGCAAAGATTTGCACAATGATCAAGACTTTCATATTCAATTCAACTTCTCCATCATGTAGTTTTAGCTGTTTTATACAGGGTTCAGCATATTAGTTGTTTTTATAGGTGTGCTCTATATATAACAATGGCTCATATTAGGATGACAGTTTTTCAAACAGATCAAGTGCCTCTATGCACTTCATTAGTTTAAATATTTTCCCTGTATTCTTCATCCCATATGTCATTGCACTGAATTTGAGCAACCCTAAGCTTAATGCAGATTACTTTTAACAATTGGTTAAATTTATGGTCTGGAGCACAGGCTGCTGTTGATCAGGGCAACCTAAAGAATAATCTATGCATGTTGTTTCATAATGAAAGCAGCAATGGGTGGGTGAAAGACATTCACCAGAGCATGTCTTAACTACTACTGATGTGGGCTGGCCTTCTATGCACGCTCTCCAAGGCTGCTGTGTTTTCTGAAAACTTCTAACATTCGACATTTTCCAGCAACCAGTTTACCCTCAAAATCATATTTTTTGCGCCAATGTTCTAAATACTTTGCGCTGCCGGGAGCGAATTTCATCATAAACTTCTCGTCACCCTCTGACGCATTCTTGGTTGCTTGGGAACCCATGATAACAACAACAGCTGGCGTCACAGACCACGTGTTCCGCTCTGCACCCACTCACACAAACACAACAACAACAACAACAACAAAAAATAATAGGCCTATTGTCCACCATAACTGGGCTCCGCGGAACTTCTCAACACCCCACTGAGTGGCGGAGAATTTACTAAGAGGGAGGGAGAGGTAAGTGACGGAAGTGACGGACAAGGTAAACGACTCATGTTGTAACTGACGTCAGACGCCGGAGATTTTGGCGGAAAATTAAAGCGAATGGTAGTTTAGATTTGAATAAATTCCTTTAAGCTTCAGCATAACCAAATACACTTATCAATTGTCTTATAACTAACAACATTTGTCTAAATCATCTCCAACACCCTGGAGAACAACGGGGAGAGTTTAGAGGCTCTCCAAGATTACATTGATCAGTACTTCCAGGATCTCGTGATGAAGAAGGCTCAGAGTGCAGCTTCCCTGGCCAAACCTGAGACGCCGTCGTCAAAAAGACTTCGCCCGGCAGATTCCCCCGGCACAACATAGCCAGCCGGCAAAGATATTGTGGACATACTGGAGTCAATCGACCAACGACTGTCCAGTTTCGATGCAAGGCTGTCCTTGGTGGAGATTCTTCACCGGGAATTTAAATCCTTGCGAGAGTCCCTGGAGTTCAGCCAGCAGCAGGTGGAAACGCTCGCTGCTGAAAATGCCACGCTAAAGGAGTCGGTGAAATGTCTCACAGACAATGTTACTCAGCTAAATAGAGAAAATAAAAAAATAAAAGAAACAGTTATAGATCTACAAGCTCGTAGCATGCGTGATAATCTGGTATTTTCTGGTATTCCAGAAGCCGCTGGAGAGGACGCGGAGACCACGGTAAAAAGCTTCATCAAAACCCACCTGAAGCTGCCCGAGGACACGGTGAAGAACATCGTCTTTGATAGGGTGCATCGCCTCGGCCCCATTCGGGCTGCGGCCGGGAGACCACATCCTATCGTGGCCAAATTCGGCCACTACAAACAAAAGGAACAGGTGAAAAGCCGCGGCAGGGAATTGAAAGGAACGGACTTCAGCGTGAACGACCAGTTCCCCAAAGAGATCCTGGAACGACGCAGGGTCCTCTTCCCAATCCGACGCAGCTTTATCCAGAAGGGCTCCCGCGCTGTCATCGCTGTGGACCGGCTGTACGTGGACGGACAGCTCCACCGCGACCCCGACATCACTCCGTGGCTGTATTAACTTCACACCAGATAAGAATCCGCTACACCCTTTCCCCACCCACTCACACTAACTTGCATTAACATCTGTTTAACTTACTAGTATCAAATCACATCTTAGGTGTGATTTCATAGCAGAATTAACACCGTCACTCTCCGTCAATGGTTTGATCGGAATGTTTCCGGATTTTTTTTTTTTTCTTCTCGTTTTTTGTTCTCTTTTTTCCCCCTCTTGTTTTTATGCTGCTCACCCTTGTCCTTGGTTTCTTTCTTTCTTTTTTCTTTCTTTCACTGCTTCGATCACCTGCTTCCACACTCATCCACAAACAACATCCTTTATTTGGACACATACGCACAGCACGATCATGCACAGCCATGTGCTCAACGGCAGCACATTTACATCAGACAGCGCACACAGTCGTATAGGATACACACACTTAAACCAAGCGTACTCATATTAGTAAATATGCACACACATAGTCAGACTCAGGGAGCATCTCACCACACATTTTTTCTCTCTCCCCCTCTTTTTATTTACGAACAAGTGATGTATTCTCTCCACCTGTCTAAGCGACACACGCAGCGCACACCCCTAGTTATACACAGACATCTAGGGGTGCACTAAGATTCGTTACATGGAATGTAAATGGAGCTGGCTCCAGAGAAAAGAGGTTAAAAATATTTAACCAACTCAAAAAACTACAGGCAGATGTTGTCCTTTTACAAGAGACCCACAGACCTCTTAGAGGTTCGAATGAACTTAAAACACCTGAGTTTCCTAATGTGTTCTCAGCTTGTTATAATTCTAGACAAAGGGGAGTAGCAATTTTAATCCATAAAAAAATTAATTTCACAGTACTCGATACAGTTATAGATCCAGAGGGCAGATTCTTAATCATTAAACTATCTATACTTGATAAAAAGCTATGTATTGTAAGTGTATATGGTCCAAATGTTGATGATCCCTCATTCTTTCACGGTTTTTTCAGTGCACTCTCTGAACACTTAGATGGCACACTTGTTCTTGGAGGCGACCTCAACCTTGGACTAAATGAAGAAATGGATAGGCTCAATACAGCAGGAACTCAGCGTAATTGGCAGTCCATAAATATAATCAAACAGTATATGAGCGACTTTGGTCTTTGCGATGCATGGCGCTCCCTTCACCCCACCAGTAAGGAATATACTTTTTTCTCACATGTCCATCACTCCTACTCTCGTCTGGATTATTTTTTGGTCAGCAGCTCACTGCTGAGTGACATTTCAGACACTGAGATTCACCCTATAGCTGTCAGCGATCATGCTCCTGTATCTTTAACACTAATGCACAAGAATAATACTACGCCTAGTAAAAACTGGAGATTTAATACATCACTGCTTGAAGATGAAGACTTTATTAAATATTTTAAAAAAGAGTGGACTTCATATTTAGACTTTAATGACACTCCCGGAACATCAGCTTCTGTTCTATGGGAAGCAGGGAAAGCTGTGATGAGAGGTAAAATAATTTCTTTCTCATCACATAAAAAGAAAAAAGAAAACAAAAATATCCAGGAATTAGAAAAAACCATCAAATCACTAGAAGAAGCCTATGCGTCCGACCAAGATCAGGAAACATTGAACAAAATACGCAAAACAAAACTAGAATTAAATGAGATAATTGATAAAAAAACAAAATTCTTAGTACAAAGACTACGCTTACAAAATTATGAACATGGTAATAAATCCGGTCAATTTCTAGCAAACCAGCTAAAAATAAATAAAGAAAAAACAACTCTATGTGCTGTTCAAGACTCATCTGGGAATACAGTATATGACCCGAAACAAATAAACAACATCTTCAGGGATTTCTATAAAACGTTGTATTCACCACAAATAAACCCATCTAAAAAGGAAATTGATCAGTTTTTAGACAACATAACTCTCCCAAAATTATTAGACTCTCAAGCAATGGCATTGGATTCGCCACTGACACCAGGTGAACTCCAGGAAGCCCTGATAAGTATGCCCAATAATAAGGCTCCAGGTCCAGACGGCTTTCCTGCAGAATTCTACAAAGAATTCTGGACGATTTTTTCCCCAATTTTTTACAGAACGCTGTTGGAAATCAAAGAAAATGGCAGACTCCCATCAAATATGAATTCTGCAAACATTAATCTCCTGCTAAAACCAGGCAAAGACCCTGTATATCCCTCAAGCTATCGTCCAATATCCCTTATAAATGTAGACCTTAAAATAATCTGCAAAGCTCTCTCGAAGAGACTATAGAAAATAACCCCCCTCTTAATTCATCCTGACCAAACTGGTTTCATAAAAGGTAGGCACTCATCAACAAATACACGTAGATTACTTAATTTGATAGACTACTCATACAGTAAAAACCTTGAAACTACAATATTTTCTTTAGATGCAGAGAAAGCGTTTGACAGAGTTAACTGGAAATTTCTATTTGCAACTTTACACAAATTTGGTTTTGGATCTTCTTTCATCAGCTGGTTAAAAATATTATATAATTCCCCAACAGCTTGTGTCAGAACAAATGACCAGACATCCTCCAGCTTCTATCTCCTGAGGGGCACCAGGCAGGGATGCCCACTCTCCCCTTCACTGTTTGCAATTTTTATTGAACCACTAGCAGCAGCAATTAGACAGAATTCAGTAATTAAGGGCATAAAATGCAAGAACGTGGAACATAAAATCAGCCTTTATGCGGATGATGTGCTACTCTTTCTCCAAAATTCACAAACCAATATCTCTGGGGTGATTGAATTGATAAACTCTTTTGCAAGAATATCAGATTACTCAATTAACTGGTCAAAATCTACAGTCCTTCCGATTAATTGCTCCTTCCATAATTCCTCTTCTACTCCACTGCAATCGGGAAATATAAAATATTTAGGTATTAATGTTTCTCCCAAGCTTGCAGATCTAACTAAATTAAACTATATCCCACTTTTAAAGAAAGTAGAAGGTGATCTGGCTAGGTGGAAATGTCTACCCATATCACTCATGGAAAGGGTTGCCGCTATAAAAATGATGGTCTTACCAAAAATAAATTATTTATTCTCAATGATCCCAACTAAACCGCCACAAGATTGGTTCAGATCTCTAGATTCATATATGTCCAAATTCCTTTGGAAAAATAAGCCCCCACGTATAAGCTTAAAAACACTACAAAAGACCAAGGATAAAGGAGGATTAGAACTACCTAACTTTCAGCACTACTTCTTAGCCAACAGGCTCCAATTTATCTCAGGATGGCTAAAACATACCCTCTTAGATGAACCTTGGCTAGATGTAGAACAAGCACTTTGCAATAATCTAGAGATTTCAGATCTACCATTTATCAGCTCAAACATTCAACGACATGAATGCTTCAAAAGCGTCAACATTAGCTCCTCTCTGACAGCATGGTGGGAGTTTCTGAAGTTGACAGAGTCTTCATTAATCCCATGCAAACGTACACCTATCTGGAACAACCCTGACATATTACCAAACAATAATATGATAAACTTTTCAGATTGGAGTGGTAAAGGAATCAAATATTTAGAACATATACTAGAAGGAACAGAATTTATTTCATTTGACAGACTAGTTACACAATATGGGATCAACAAGAAAAGATTTTTAGAATATCAACAAATTAAATCCATAGTAAAAAAGAAATTTAAACCGGGTCAAGTTGAACTACAAACACCACCAAGTGTGGTTCAATTTCTTACTCTTAAAACCCCCAAATTACTATCCAAAATATACAGAATGCTTTCTAAAATAGATGAATCAATATCACTTCCTATTGCAAAATGGGAAGCGGATTTATCAGTTAACTTAGACCAAAACTTTTGGTCTCAGATTTGCTTAAAAACCTTTCATCTAATTAGAAATCCCAGTCTTCAATTAATTCAATACAAAATACTACATAGAGTGCACTATACAGGTCATCGGATGTTCAAGATGGGCTTCACGTCTACCAACAACTGCTCACACTGCCAAACCAATTCACTGGACAATTATATCCACGCTCTTTGGTTCTGTCCACCAGTTCAGAAGTTTTGGCGTGAGATATGTGAAGACTTATCGAAGTGTCTGAAATGTAACATTCCAATTTCCCCTTTAGTGTGTTTGTTGGGCAGCTTAGATAATGTCACTTCAGAAAAGAATATAGCCCACATGGTTTTCACTGCCCTATGCATAGCCAAGAAAACAGTCCTCATGAACTGGAAAAATAAAAATAATCTTAATTCTAACCAGTATAGAAATTATCTATTAGATTACATTAGTCTTGATACAGCCTCTGCCACCACATCAGATCAATTGCTCTGGGCTCCTTTGATCAGCTCCATCACCTAGCGGGGGTGGGGGGTCATAGTTTGGTCCCACCTTCACTGTTGTGATTGGTGTGGGGGTAGGGACAGGCTTAGGGCGTCGGGGGGTTCCCCAGGAGCATCTTCCTTGGGGGGCTCAACCCGGGGTAGCGGTCATGGCCAATTAAGGGCTCTGTTGGCTCTTAGGTGACGGTTTCCTCGTGGCTGCGTGCAGCGGGGCTAGGGGAGGGTCTGTGCTGACGGACGTGGGTTACTGACCTGGTAGCCTGGCTGCCCCTGGGTGGGTCCGGGACAGGCGTGAGGTTCTGGGGGCGCTCCGTCTCTGGGCTGGGGCCCTGGCCGGGCCTCGGGGGCTCGGGTCCTGGTTGGTGTGTTGCTGGGGGTGTGGGCGGGTGGGTATATGGGGGCCCAGTCCTGGCGCAGGGCGCCGCCGGTGCATCGAGCCACCTGGGGGACTCTTCAACTGGTGGGGGAGGTTGTCACATCTTGCAGGAGCTTTCCTCTCCTCAGGAATTCTCTCTGCAGGAGGGGGAGATATAGGAGAGGTGGAGGAAGATCTCAGCCTGGGCGTCTATTGTCTTGTGTAGTCTGGAAGATGAGTGGATGATGGGGTGGGTGCAGTTTTCTCTGTAGTGGGGTCGGGTGGGCTGTCCCGGGCTCTGTGGGGCCGGGCGGCGCTGCTGCACTGGGCCCTGGTCCGGATGGGCCTGGGCCCCCTTTCCCTGGCGGGTTGCAGAGCATGGGGGTTCCTACTGGGGTCAGCGGGGGAGCTGGCCCCAGGGAGGGGTCACTTGCCCCTCCCTTTCTTCCCTCCCCATCTCCAGCTGCCTCCCTCTTCCCGCTCCACCACAATCACCCACACATGCAGGGCCTTGGGGTAGGGGTGTGTCACCAGGGTGCAGAGGAGGCATCCCCCCCGTCTGTCCCCTTCTGGCTGCCTCTGCCTCAATTTTATCTCACAACTTAGACATTCACATTACTCACACTCTCATAACACATACATATAGGATCTTGGGGGTGGGCTCACAACACGGACTCCAAATTACCATCAGGGTGTACACCGCACCCCTGGCGTCGTTGCCCACCTCTCAATTTTAAATACACGTAGACATTGAGGGCTATCAGGAGGGGCTATGCGCTTACCTGCTGCTCCCTGGCAGGTAGCTCCATGCCCTCCTGGGTTTTAATTGCACCTTAGAACACATATACATCAACACTACATATGAGCGGGTAGAGGGAGGTTTGGAGTCTTCTCACACCCCCGGTCTCTGCGGCCTGCTGGAGCGGGGGGGCTAGGAGGAGGAGTTGGCCGTCCGACTGGGGTCTGGTGTGTGGGGCCTCCCTGCTGCTGCGGAGTCGGGGCAGTCTGCTTCTCCCCACTGCAGGGAAAAGGGTAACACCACCTGGGTCTGGGTGCAGTTTCCCCCTCCAGGGGCAAGGGTACCTAGACCCGGTTCTTAGAGTACGCTTGGGGAGTGTGATTGTGTGTACAGCGTCTCTTTATGTCTGTCTCCACGTTGGTTGAGTGTGGAGTAATTGCCTATGAGAGCATGAGGGTGGGAATGGATGTTTGTATTTGAGTGTGCCTGTATGTCTGTGTCTATATGTCAGGTTGGGTATCAGACGCCACCTCTCTGGGGACATCTCAGGGCCTCCAAGGTTTGGAGGCCTATCTCCCCCCACCACTTCCCCTGCCGGTGGCAGACGCCCTCAGACATCGATGCGTTGGTGGTTCTTTGTGTCCGGGGGTGGGCGTCCGGGTACACACCGGCTCACTCCTTGGTGGCTGCTTATCCGGGCCTGGAACCTGGGGCTCGCTCGGGCCACTTCGGGGGTGGGGTGCCCTCGGCCTCTCGGCCTGGGGCTCAGTCACTCAGGCACAGCTGGCTGCCGGCGGAGCTCACGGGCACGTCACTGCAACCCCCCCTGGCTTCTGCTCCGCGGCTGCTGAGTGATCCCTCATCTGGGACTCTCCTCAGCTCTTTCTGGGACAGTGGCGCGGCTGCCCCTCTGTTGGTCTTCCTTGGTCTCTTGTGTTCTGGGGGCCTCTGGATGTCTGGAGTTTTGATCTCCTCCATACCTGCTTCATGCCCTGGAGGATGGGACTGTGGCCCCCCACACCCTCTAGCAGATCATTACATTAAGGAACCTTTTAAATACAAGCGCGCTCATGCTCACAGGTGTACACACAGGTGATCACACACACAAACTACACCCTTTTTGGCTCCTACCTCAAAGCACACTGTGCGCTGTCGATCTTACGTGCTGCACAATAATGTTTAATATTAAGTATTTAGTGTTATATTCCCATATATCATTGTGATGATATATGGGAATCCAGGTGAACAGGCGATCCAGGTGATCGATATATGTATTTTTTGTCTGCTTATTTTGTTGGTTTTTGTTTTTTGCCCTTTATCCCCGTCCCTCTTCTCCGCTGTTTTTTTTTGTTTTGTTTTGTTTTTTCCCCCCTCTTTCTTTCTCCCTTTTCTTTTCCCCTGTCCCGTATCTAGCAAGTAAAAAAAAAAAAAATAAATAAAATAAACAATAAAAGGTAAATCAAATGGACCATTACGGCAAGGCTGGGATGGTCCATTTGGTAAAGTAAATCCATTGGGCATCTTTCTTCACCTTTAGACAATAATTCTGATGGCAAAAGAACCAAACGGGACAGGTTTAAAAAGAAGAAGAAAAAAAAAAAAAAAAAAAAAAAAGAGAATTTACTACAGTACCCCACAAAGCGGTCTGCATTTCGCCCCACTAAGACGGCGAACCAAAAAAAGTTCGAACTGCGCAACTCTGCGCAACTCTGCTTCTGTACTAAAACCCCACTGAGCGGCTTTGTACATCGCCCCACTAAGACGGTGAATTTTTGCCCCACTGAGCGGCCACGGACAACTCCCCACTGAGCGAGGAAGACATACAGTTATAGAGTTGGACTCTTCAAAATTACTCGGTGTTGCTTAACGTGTAGTATAGCCTCGAATCCCGTCGATCGTCATTCATCGAGGAGGAGAAAAAAACAGACGGCTTATCCACCGGCCCGATGACGAATTCTCACGTCTCGGGACTTTACTGCAGGAACTTCTATAAGTCCTGACTGACGTCTGTCGTTCAGCGTGTCTCTTTTTTCCCCTCGATGAACGTCGATCCAGAGATCCAGCTCGGAGGACCAATTAATGATAGGTTCATAGCATAAACCTATTCGCTGGAACGTTCAAGACAATTCTACTACACAGCAAAAGCAAGACACGAGTAGGCAAAGTTCTTTGTGTAACTCATGCATGAGGGAGAGGACTGGACGAGTTGCTCTCGTCCGCTCCCTCGTAACACTGCTCTTTTATTGAGATTACATGAATATGCATAGGCTCATTAACATAGGTACACATGTGAACAAAGAGTACCATCTGTGTGCGTGTGTAAGTATGTGTGTGTGTGTGTGTGTGTGTGTGTGTGTGTGTGTAGGTATATGTGTGTGTGTGTTTGTGTGCATGTGTGTGCGTGTGTGCGTGTGTGTGTGTGTGGGGTCAAGATGTGACCCCATAAACGACTTCCCTAAACCTGCTGGTCTGGAAGTCCAGCAGTTCATCTAAACAAAAGGCACTTAGACTAAAACAGATATAGATGTGGTTGCCATACCATATATCAGCAAGAAAAGATACGACCTCTCTCATGTCATGACCCTAGGATGTGAGTGTGTATGCCAGAACACTCTGGAATGCACACAAAGTCTTTGCAGACTACTAAGGATCAGACCCCTATTCGATTATAAACTCTAAGCATATATGAGTAAATATTTCTAAGCATAAATGACAATCAACCATATAAACCTGACAGCCAGTGTTAACATTTCAGCTTCTGTGACTCCTCCGGAGCTTTTCTCTCCTCCTCCCATACTTGCTCCTCGGATGGGGGCGGTGAATGCCCAGCCATTGTCTGTGCCTGTCCTGGTTTCCCGAGTGAGGGCAGCTGTGACCATGCCGACTCCTGCACCCATTTCAGTTCCTTAGTTGGAGCAGCAGAGGCCCAGCTAGCTCCTGCACCCACACTGGTTCATAGGGAGTCCAGCCATAGCTCCACCAGCAGACCCAAGTGTCTCAGGATGAGTCTCTCTAGCGTCTTCATGTAGTCAGACCCACTGGCCTGTAGTCAATTGGGGTCGACGTGTTGATCTTTGTGGGGACAGGAACCAGGCAGGATGTCTTCCAGAATGATCGGACCCTCTGCAGTTGCAGACTAATGTTGATGAACCGATGTAGAACTCCAGACAGCTGGGAAGCAAAGCACCTGAGGGTCCTGGGACTGACACCATCCAGGCCAGCAGCTTTACTGGAATGGAGTCTGCCCAATTCCCTTTTGATGTCATCTTCTGAGAGGGACAGAGTGAGACAGGCTGAGGGGGCAGGAGAGGGGAGAGGAGAATGGAGAAGATCGGAAGAGCTGGGTGTAGAGGCAGGAGACGCAGGGCAGTCAAACCTAGTGGAGTGCAGATTTAGTTTTGTTTGCACTTTCCCATCCATCCCAACACCTCTCTTTTGTCTCAGGCCTGCATTCCATTCCTTCCTGGTGTTGTGTTCCTGCAGTTTGTTTTCCAGGCTCCTTCTGTAGGACTCTTTTCCCTCTGCAATCTTGGATTTCAGCACCTTCTGCACCAGTTTCAACTCATCTCTGTCTCTGTTTCTGAAAGCTCGTTTTTTCTTGTTAAGAGTCGCTTTGATTTCTTTGGTAACCCAGGGTTTATTGTTGGGGAAGCAAAGGATTGTTTTTTTGGGAACCACAGTGTCCACACAGAAATTGATGTAATCTGTAACACAGCCTGTGAGATTATCTATATTGTCCTGATGAGAATCACAAAGAACATCCCAGTCTATTGATTCAAAGCATCCCTGCAGAGTCCCTTCCTACTCCCTTTTCCTTATTGTAACAGTTTTTGTGGCTGCAGGTTGTCTCTGAACGGCAGGTTTGTAAAGGGGCTTGAGATAGACAAGATTGTGATCAGCTCTGCCCAGAGGAGGGAGAAGGATGGAGGTGTATGCCTCAGTAGCATTGGCATAGAACAGGTCCAGTGTTTTATTGTCTCTGGTTTTGCATTCCACATACTGCTTGAATGTAAGTAGAATAGTGGAGAGGTTTGTGTGGTTAAAATCGCCCGTTACAGCCACAAAGCCACAAATGCAGAGGGCTTCATTTCAGGAGGTCTGCTGTCGCAGAGCGGATGATGTCATAAGCCTGTGCCACGTTAGCATCAGGGGCGATGTAAACAATGATGATCATGGCGTGGGAAAACTTTCGCTGTAAATAATACGGTCGAAGAACGACTGCTAAGAGTTCAATGTGTTTATTACACACAGCCATCCTCACCTTAACATGACTGGGGGACCACCAGCGGTTGTTAACATAAAAAGCGAGTCCCCCCCCCCCCTTCTTCTCGCTGCTGCTTGGGTCCCTGTCTGCTCTCAGCACGGGATGTTTTGATGCAGCCATGTCTCCGTGAAACACATAACACTGCATTCTCGGAAAACTTTCTCTGTCCTTGTTAGCTATAGACAAAGGGGCAGTGTGGCGTCGCGGTCATCACAGTAGTTTTACAAGGAATTCTGCATCCAAACATGGATAGAAATTTCTCGACTACACAAGAAGCATACAGTAGATCTAAAATCCCCCCCACTCCCAGTAGGAAAGACCACATACTGTGTGAAAGTTGGCAGTGTGGTGTCCAAGGTGAAGTGGTTGAAGTCACCTGAGACAGCAATGAAGGCACTCTGGTACTGAGTCTGTAACCAGGCTATGAGAGAGAGGATAATGTCTATGCTACTATGCAGTTAGCAGATCAAAGAAATAGCCAAGAAAGTCATATAGGTAAATTCCCTGGGCAAATAATATGGGATGAGTCCAACAGCACACAGTCCAATGTCTGGGCAACAAATCTGCTCTCTGGTTGTTATGTGAGCAGGGTTACAACACCAGTGGTTAACAAGAATGGCCACCTTTCTGCTTACTGCTCGCAGAACTGGCCCTGTCGGCCCGAACAAGGTGGAAGCCTTCCACTGATGCATTGTTATCTGGAAAATCCTGGTGCATCTGTAACACTGCATCTGTAACACATTATTAAGCTGGATATTTGGCTATTATCAATCAGAAGATTTAGGAACGGCTACTGGAGCTGATTGTCAATAATCAATAATATACACAACACAAAACGCGTATGCAGGTACCATGTATTTAACCAAAAACAAGGAAAAAAAAACAAGAAAAGAAATGGAAAAACTGAAATGGTCATTCCTGCTGCAGCGGTTCAATCAAAAACCCAGTTAAAGTGCAAAAAGACCACTATATAGTACTGTTGCTTATATCAGGCAATACAGATTCTCAAGTTCCAATAATTTTCCCCATTAGGAATAAAATATACAATGTCAAAAACACTGGTCCACACAGAAGAGGGGACAGAAGAGAAGAGTCCATGATTTTTTTTTGACTGTTGTTGGGATTAAGTAATTTGCAGTGCCTCAATAATGCTATGCTTTTTTATTAATAAGTGTTATAAAGTTATATAGTGTAGTATTAAGTGGACACAGTCCTGAAAATAAAGGCATGAGACCATGTGTCCTTGGGGAGTAGAAAGCTGCAGACTCTTGCTTACGCTTGCCTGGGAAAATGTAGATAAGAGGGGACCATCTGTAGTGGAAAGTTACTGAGACACTGTTGTTTAGACTAGAATGAGACAGCTTCTGTAATAAAACTGTTAGGGGCACACCACCGTTTTGAGGTCCGCGGCAGCGTGTCATGCAGGACGCATCTCCCTTCTAGAAGTAATAAAGTGTTAAATGGTCTACTGAGCAGTGTTTTGTCTTCCATCGGATGCCTCTGAGGAATCAAAAGAACTCGGTGAAGTGTTGATATTTACACTGTCCATGAGAAATTTCCAAGCGCTATTGTCCATAACCGGGAGAAATGATGTGTATAGTTGTGGAATCCAGTGAAATTGAATAATGAGTTCAGAGAGGGGGGCAGACCGTTGTCTTTGACAACTTCCTAACAGACCAGTGGAAGTGGAAGCTTCAATGCAAAAAGATTCCTTCTCCCATCCGTTCGTTTGCTCGCAATCCTTTTTAAGCCCAAAAAGGGTCACCTGGCCTGCATTAAATAAACAGGGCCAATAAGAAATCCCAAGAATAATATGAAAATGTCAGCCAGTTTAGTTTAGTTTTAGTTATTCTTCTTCTTGTGTACACAATAATTCATAAATAAATAAACAGTATACTTAATCAATAAAGATTTATCTAAACAGTTCAACTGCTATATACAGTGGTATAAACAATCCTTCAAATTGGTTGGCCCGGCAGCAGCCAATTAGCATCAGCCACTAGCATCACAAACAATCAATTAATAATTCAAACTCACAAATTCCATTTTGCTGTACGACAACACTACACGGCTCTGGCTCATAGTAATCTGCGTCTAAGTCATAAAATGTTACAGAGGGTGTTAAAAAATGCATTAAAAAAGGTCTTAATGCATGCTCAATCATCCAGGTAAGTAAATCCCCAAAAGTTGATTCTGTTCATCTGGACGTAGCGTTTTCAGTGGGAGAAACGTTTCATCACTCATCCAAGTGACTTCATAAGTCTCAGCTGACTGCAGGTTTCCCCAATCTTATAAACAGTACATTTGCATAAAGACTGGAACTAGCACCACTGAAGGAACAATGGGCTGGGAGGTCAGTTATTTCATCATAATTATGCGAATTCTCATGGCCATTGATCAGCAACTCCTGATTAAGGCCCACTGATCAAAGATCACCGATCAATGGCCATGAGAACCATGGCAAGGACTGCCTAAAGCTTGTACGTCAGTATGAGCAAACAGCATGTTAGATGGCTGATAACAGGAACCACCTGAGATTTGGCCACAGATGCCATCAAAACAGGATGACTCCTAAAAGTCTGCAAATGAGCTCTTCAGTTAAGGGCTTCCGGGCAACAAAAATCCTCCAGAAGGCACAGCACCAGCTGCTCAATGAACAATGAGATAAACAAATTTTACCATCAATGTGCTAAAATCTGAAGAGGAGCGGATCTAACACAGACTTACAATGCTTCTAGATGAAAAATACTCATTAAAATGTGTTTGAATTAACCGAGACAGCTCGTCTAGTGCAGCACAAGAGGTCTAAGTCTAAGTTTGACTTGTCTGTTGTTCATTGGAAACCACAGCAAAATACAGAGAGTGTCCTCAGTGGCTAGAAGAGAGAAGGATGCCACACCAAGGATGTGGACAAGTAGGTAAGGAATTTGTCTGACAGACAGCTCGCCCAAGCAGAGAAAAACATCCTTGCTAAAGGGTTGAATTTTGCTGTCACGCCAAGACAAATCCCGCTAGTGGAACTGATCACAGCCACAGAAACAGCCATTTGGAACAACAATATTGCAGAAGTGGAAGTCCAGCAACTACGGACGAAAGTTTTAGCCTGTCTAAGCAAGACAGTGCTACTGACTGGACCTCATACCACAGGCCATACCCAGGGGAATCTACACCAAGTCCTTATGGTTTACCGAAGATACATAAACAGGGGGCACCTTTAAGGCTGATTGTCTGTATGATCAACTCGGTCACCTCTAAGTTTCTGGCTTCGATCTTCAACCCATTGGTAGGCATCTCTGAACACCACATCCAGAACACCTTGGATTTTGTTGAGATTACCCCAACCTCAGCAAGATGGCCACTCTCAGAATGACCAAGGAGTGTGTTTTTGGAACTGTGTCGTCATTCCACCTATTTCACATACAAGAGTCAGTATTACAGGCAGAAACATGGGTGTGCCATGGGTTCCCCAGTTTCACCCATCGTGGCCAATTTGTACATGGAAGAAGTGGAAAACATGGACAACATGGCTTCACACTTCCGGCTTGAGTGAAAGCTGGCGCGTCTGGCTGCCGCTACTCACCGGTACATTTTCGATTATTTGGATTATTTGGATTCAGATTTGAATGAACAGGGACATTCACACTCAGGGCCAGATCAATATCTGCCAGGGATTGTATGATTGTTGGGTTTTTCTCTGTACCTATTATTGTACGATCTATTCAATTTTTTTCAGTTCAATTTTATTTATATAGCACATCATATGACCCCCTATGAACAAGCACTTTGGTGACAGTGGGAAGGAAAAACTCCCTTTTAACAGGAAGAAACCTCCGGCAGAACCAGGCTCAGGGAGGGGCGGGGCCATCTGCTGCGACCGGTTGGGGTGAGAGAATGAAGACAGGATAAAGACATGCTGTGGAAGAGAGCCAGAGATTAATGACAAGTATGATTGAATGCAGAGAGGTCTATTAACACTTGTTGACTGAGAAAGGTGACTGAAAAGGAAATATTCAATGCATCATGGGAATCCCTCAGCAGCCTACACCTATTGCAGTATAACTAAGGGAGGATTCAGGGTCACCTGATCCAGCCCTTACTATATGCTTAAGCAAAAAGGAAAGTTTGAATCCTAATCTTAAAAGCAGAGATGGTGTCTGTCTCCTGAATCCAAACTGGAAGCTGGTTCCACAGAAGAGGGGCTTGAAAACTGAAGGCTCTGCCTCCCATTCTACTTTTAAATACTCTAGAAACAACAAGTCAGCCTGCAGGATTTTAAATTCTGGATTTAACAGCTAGCCAATGAAGGGAAGCCAAAACAGGAGAAATATGCTCTCTCTTTCTAGTCCCTGTCATTACAAATGCTCCTGCTACAGCATTTTGGATTAACTGAAGGCTTTTCAGGGAATTTTTAGGACATCCTGATAATACTGAATTACAGTAGTCCAGCCGAGAAGTAATAAATGCATGAACTAGTTTTTCAGTGTCACTCTGAGACAGGATATTTCCAATTTTAGGGATGTTGCGCAAATAGAAGAAAGCACTCTTACATATTTGTTTAATATGTGCTCTGAAGGACATGTCTTGGTCAAAATTGACTCCAAGGTTCCTCACAGTGTTACTGGATGCCAAGGTAATGCCATCCAGAGTAAGAATCTGGTTAGATACCATATTTCTAAGATTTTCAGGGCCGAGTAAAATAACCTCAGTTTTATCTGAATTAAGAAGCAGAAAGTTAGCGGCCATCCAGGTCTTTATGTCTTTAAGACATTCCTGCAGTTTAACTAACTGGTGTGTGTTATCTGGCTTCATGGACAGATAGAGTTGGGTGTCATCTGCATAGCAGTGAAAATGTATGCCATGTCTTCTAATGATACTGAGAAGGGGAAACATGTATAATGTAAAAAGAATTGGTCCTAGCACTGAACCCTGTGGAACACCATAATTGACCTTAGTGTGTAAAGAGGACTCTCCATTTACATGCACAAATTGGAGTCTATTAGATAGATATGATACAAACCACTGCAGTGCAGTACCTGTAATACCTACAGCATGCTCTAATCGCTCTAATAGGATATTATGATCAACAGTATCGAACGCTGCACTAAGGTCTAGCAGGACAAGCACAGAGATGAGTCCACTGTCAGAGGCCATAAGAAGATCATTTATAACCTTCACTAAAGCTGTTTCTGTGCTGTGATGAGCTCTGAAACCTGACTGAAACTCTTCAAATAAGCCATTCCTCTGCAGATGATCTGTTAGCTGTTTGACAACTACTCTTTCAAGGATGTTTGATATGAAAGGAAGGTTGGAGATTGGCCTATAATTAGCTAAGACAGTTGTTTTTTTTGTTTGTTTTTTTTTCAGTTGGATGGCTTTTTAAGTAAAGGTTTAACTACTGCCAGCTTGAAGGCCTGTGGTACATAGCCGATTATTAGAGATAGGTTGATCAGATTTAAGATTGAAGCATTAATTAATGAGCAGTTTTGCAGGAATGGGGTCTAAAAGACACGTTGATGGTTTGGAGGTAGTAATTATTGAAGTTAACTCAGAAAGATCAATTGGAGAAAAAGAGTCTAAATGAATATCAATGGTACTAAAAGTAGCTGTAGATAATATTACATCTGTGTGATGATTATTGGTAATTTTTTCTCTAATGATAAAAATTTTATTTGTGAAGAAGTTCATGAAGTCATTACTAGTTAACGTTAAAGGGATGGTTGGCTCAATAGAGCTCTGACTTTTTGTCAGCCTGGCTACAGTGCTGAAGAGAAACCTAGGGTTGTTCTTATTTTCTTCAATCAGTGACGAATAGTAAGATGTTCTAGCTTTGTGGAGGGCTTTCTTATAAAGCAATAAACTATTTCTCCAGGCTAAATAATGATTTTCAAAATTTGTGACACGCCATTTCCTCTCCAGCTTACGAGTTATCTGCTTTAGGCTACGTGTTTGAGAATTATACCACGGAGTCAGGTACTTCTGATTTGAGGCCTTATTTTTCTCAGGAACTGCAGTATCCAAAGTCGTACGTATTGAGGAGGTAAAATTATTAACAAGATGATTGACTTCTGTTGGAGTAGCGTTCAAGTAGCTGCTCTGCTCTGTGTTGGTACAGGGCATTGAAGATGATAACAGTGGGTGGATTATATTCTTAAACTTAGTTACAGCGCTTTCAGAAAGACATCTACTTTGATAAAGTCTACTCTCCACTGCTGTGTAATCAATTATTGTAAATGTAAATGTTATCAGGAAATGATCAGACAGGAGAGGGTTTTCAGGAAACACTGTTAAATGTTCAGTTTCTATGCCATATGTTAAAACAAGATCTAGAGTGTGATTAAAGTGGTGGGTGGGTTCTTTTACATTTTGAGAGAAGTCAATTGAGTCTAATAACAGATTAAATGCCATGTTGAGGCTGTCATTTTTAGCATCTACATGGATGTTAAAATCACCCACAATAATTATTTTATCTGAGCTGAGCACTAAATCAGATAAAAAGTCTGAGAAATCAGAGAGAAACTCTGTGTAAGGCCCAGGTGGATGATAGATGATAACAACTAAGACTGGTTTCTGAGTTTTACAGCTGGGGTGGACAAGGTTAAGCATCAGGCTTTCAAATGAATTAAAAGTCTGTCTGGGTCTTTGGTTGATTAATAGGCTGGTGTGAAAAATTGCTGCCACACCGCCCCCTCGGCCTGTGCTTCGAGGTTTCTGGTAGTTAGAATGACTCGGGGGTGTTGATTCATTTAAACTAACATAATCATCATGCTGCAACCAGGTTTCTGTAAGGCAGAGTAAATCGATTTGTTGATCAATTATTAAGTCATGTACTAACAGAGACTTGGAGGAGAGAGACCTAATATTTAATAATCCACATTTCACTGTTTTACTCTTTGGTTCAGATGTGGATACTGTATTGTTCTTTCTTAGTGATTTTTAATGTTTAAGTTATTTATTGCTGGTTTTTAGTTTGTTTTTTGTCTGTTTGGGAGCTGACACCGTCTCAATGGAGATGGGTTTTTGGAGGGGTAACAGGAGGAGAGAACCTGCAGAGAGGTCTGTAAGACAGCAACTGTTACGAGATAAATATATATTATTAATGCTTATTTTCTGTTTATATTGTTTTATAGAGCCCAGTGTAGGAAAACGCCCTTGTGAGTTAGAATGTATGCCAAAAGTCACAGAGTAGACTGCACGTCTTGTGCAGAACACAGGAAGTATAGTGCAGAGCTGCATAGGCATATTAATAAAACACAGGAAACCAGGCAGAAAAGCGGAACTAAGTAAACTGTGTGTCGGTGTGACGTAGTGCAGAAATATATATACAAATTTAGCTGGCAAAGAATTCACACCTGAGCTTGTGTGTTCGTGTGGCGGGTCTCCATTTCCGGAAATGTAAAATAAAGATCATTTTTTGAACTTGACCACTCTGAGTTCAGTCTTTCTCTGCCGCCAAAAGAATTCAAAAGAACGGAATTTAATCCAACTCTGCTTCCTGGTCCCAACTCTGGATAGTCATATTTTGGGGGGTTAAATAAATTTGTCCATATTTCTAGAAATGAGAGCTGCTCCATCCAAAGTGGGATGGATGCCGTCTCTCCTAACAAGACCAGGTTTCCTCCAGAAGGTTTGTCAATTATCTATGAAGCCCACATCATTTTTTGGACACCACTCAGACAGCCAGCAATTTAAGGACAACATGCGGCTAAACATGTCACTCCTGGTCTGATTGGGGAGGGGACCAGAGAAAACTCCAGGGTCCGACATTGTTTTGGCAAAGTTACACACCGATTCAATATTGATTTTAGTGACCTCCGATTGCCGTAACCAGGTGTCATTACTGCCTACATGAATTATGATTTTACTGAATTTACGTTTACCCTTAGCCAGCAGTTTTAAATTTCCTTCAATGTCGCCTGCTCTGGCCCCTGGAAGACAATTGACTATGGTTGCCGGTGTCTCTAGCTTAACATGTCTCAGAACAGAATCACCAATTACCAGAGTCTGACTCCTGGCGGGCGTGTCGCCGAGTGGGGAAAAACAGTTAGATACACGAACAGGTTGGTGGTGTACCTGGGGCTTCTGTTTAAGACTATGCTTCCTCCTCACCGTCACCCAGCCGACCTCTTTCCCCAGCTGCTTGGGGTCTGCCGGGGAACAGCTAGCGGGGCCTACGCTATCTTCGGCTGCACCAGCTACAGGGGCCCGGCTAGCTACGGGTGAACGAAGGGTGCGAAGCCGAGTCTCCAATTCAGTAATCCTGGCCTCCAGAGCTGCAAATATGCTACATTTGTTACAAGTATCATTACTGCTAAAGGAGGCCGAGGAGTAACTAAACATCTGACACAATGAGCAGGAAAGTGCAGGAGGGACAGGTGAAGTAGCCATGGTGCTAGCGAGTCGGCTACGAGCTAGGCTACGAGCTAAGCTAAGCTAGCGAAACAGTAAAGACACAGTGAGTGAATACTTTGGCTATAAATTAGGTAGTGAGTACACAGAAAGTGTGCTTCGGACGAAGCACATGAAGAGTATACTATGAAAAAACAAGTATCTAAAAGTTTTTAATTAAATTGCTAAGCAGATAAGCTACTCAGAAACACCACTGTGTTTGAGCAGGAACAGGAAGTGATACTCTACCATAGAGAGAGCGAACACTAAAAAATAAAATAAATACAAAATACTGTGAGATAGCTGGAAAAGAATATTTATCTATTCATTCATTTATTCTTGTACTCACATTTTAACAAAAAAGAACTGCAGTAAAAAAAAAAAAGTTATATATACATTTAAAGATTATGTATATTTACAACATATTCAGATAATTTATCCTGCCTCTTTTTGCGGAATTGTAAACAGAACTCACTGCTTTACACACAATTTCCAAATGATCAACACACCTAGCAAAACTATACACATTTATGGCTATTATTTACAGTATTTTGCCAAATGTCTGGCACACTGTCACATGTGAAAACTGTGTTAGATAATTAGTTCACTTGGCAATCAGCCTAAGCACTATAAATAAGCTACAGGTAGGTTGTCCGTGTGGAGTACAATGGAGGGAGCAGGAAGAGTGAGAAGAGTGAGAATTAGAGGAGGCCGAGGAAGAGGACGTGGAGGTGAAGAAGTAGGACGAAGAGGACGACAAGGACAAGGAGGTGAAGTTAGAGGAAGAGGACAAGGAGGAGCAAGAGGAGGATGAGGAGGGGGAAGACGAAGGGTAAGAAGAGTAAGAAATAGAATTACTGATGACATCAGAGCTACAATAGTGGACCATGTAATCAACCATGGAATGACCCTGAGGGAAGCTGGCCAACGGGTTCAGCCTAACTTGAGCCGCTACACTGTAGTAAGCATCATAAGGACATTTCGAAATGAGAATTGGTTAGTACAGTCACTTTGCACTAAGATTTGCAGCACTGCCATATACTAATGAGAAACAGAACAATACCATAGTTGTAAAAATACTGAAATTGTTACTTTACAGAATTGCTAGACGACCAGATGCTGGGGGCAGAGGAAGAATGTTCACTGCAGACCAAGAAACCCATATAGTCAATATGGTGATTGCAAATAATTCCATAAGGCTACGCGAAATTCAGCAACCCATAATTGAGGATGACACCACCTTCCAAAGCATACAAAATGTGAGCATTTCTGTATTAGGTCGCGTACTTGCCCGCAACAGAATCCGAATGAAACAAATCTAGAGAGTACCTTTTGAAAGAAACAGTGAATGTGTAAAACAGCTGTGATATGACTATGTGCAGGTAAGCTGTAGTATCATTGGTACTGAATCTGGAAGTGCATACTGTAGTGCTGTGCATGTGCCTGCTGTGCTGCATTTGTTTTGTCTTGTCTAGAGAGTGATGGAGCTAGAGGCAGATGCCATGGGTCATGAGCAGTTTTTTGTGGATGAGGCTGGTTTTCACCTCACTAAGATGAGGAGACGTGGCAGGAACATTATTGGACACCGTGCCATAATCAATGTCCCAGGACAACGTGGTGGTAACATAACTACGTGTGCAGCTATAAGTCAAAATGGCGTTGTTCACCATCATGCAACCCTGGGCCCATATAACACTGCACACATTATTACATTCCTGGACACCTTACATGACATGCTCACTAATGTTCAGAGACCAGAGCAGACCAGATACGTCATCATATGGGACAATGTTAGTTTCCATAGAGTTGCTTTGGTCCACAACTGGTTTACAGATCACCCACTCTTCACTGTACTCAATCTCTCCCCATATTCTCCATTCTTGAATCCAATTGAAGAGTTCTTCTCTGTCTGGCGCTGGAAGGTCTATGACCGTCATCTCCATCAACGCATAGCCCTTTTACAGGCAATGGAGGAGGCATGTGGGGATATTGACCAGGCATCATGTCAGGCCTGGATACGCCATTCCAGAAGATATTTTCCCCGGTGCCTTGGACTAGAGGACATTGCATGTGATGTAGACGAAATTTTGTGACCCAGAGAGATGACATGATGTAGACTGATTTCTTTTTTTTCCTCAATGAAATTACTATTTTGTTTTGACTTGGAAATAAACACTTGTGTTTGTTTTGATGTGTGTGAATAAACACCAGTACTTGAAGTTTGGATCCCTCTATGTTTACGGACCTATGACAAAAGTATGACCTCAAACTGACATAGCCTACCTTGTGCACAGAGAAAGCAAAAGCCAGATGTGTTTTTATTCATACCATCAGTGTGTAGTTGGTGCATTGTGTGCTTATTAATGTGATGACTTGTGTTAACTGTTTGATACGAAAATACAATTTTTACAAAGGTTTGGAGAGTTAAGCAAGGTTTATTAGCTTTTGCAAGAAAACTACAATGTTTTGTTGATTTGGTGAAGGGTTTTCTTATTTGTGTGTAGAGTTTTGCAAAAATAGCCAATAGTTACAAAAAATGTGCTTAAGCCATCAGAAAAAACTTTAATTGTTGTATGCACAATTAAAGAGCAGCACGGGCTGCTCCTGCTTTCTAAGCTCCTCCGGTGGCTGCACGGGCTCCACAGGCTCGCTGGGCTCCTCCGGCTCGTCGAGCTCCGGCGCAGGCTCCACCCGCTCACCGAGCTCAAGCTCGCTGAGCTCCTCAGCTGGCGGCGCGGGCTCCTCCCGCTCGCCGAGCTCAAGCTTGCTGAGCTCCTCAGCTGGCGGCGCGGGCTCCTCCCGCTCGCCGAGCTTCTGTTCGCTGAGCTCCTGCTCTGGCTCGCTGAGCTCCTCCGGCGGCGGCGCTGGCTGCTCTAGTTCGCTGAGCTCCGGCTCCGTTGGCGACACGGGCTCCTGCTCCGGCTCGCTGAGCTCCAGCTCCGGCTCCAGCGGTGGTGAGGGCTCCTGCTGTCGCTTGCTGAGCTCCAGCTCCGGCTTGTTGAGCTCCTCCGGCGGCGGCGCGGGCTCCCCCCGTTCGCCGAGCTCCTCACCTGGCGGTGATGACAGCGACACGGCAGCAGGTGGCGGATGCGATGGCAGAATAGTGAACGCGGATGGTGGAACAGATGACAGCTGAGTGACTAGCTGGGCAGCAGGCTGAGTGACTGCGTGCTGGGCTACGGCTAAAAGCTGTGCTACGAGGTTAGCGTTCACACAGTCCAGTGAATAAACAGATGAGGTGAGTGAAGATGAATTGTCCATATGACTCACCACAGTCGGCTGATGAAAAGTCAGGGAATCTGGCTGCGGTGAGGAGTGTCGGCGGCGCGAGCGCCACTTCTTTAACGATGCCGAGTCCAGCGTGCCAGGCTGAGGATCCACCAGCTGGTCGGGCTGGAGAGCAGCTGTGTGGTTCTGAGCTGCCGGTCCTTTGTCTGCTGACTCAGCAGACGCCTCGGGGGTGAGTGGAGATGTGGGGAGATGCAGATGGTGTGGGATCTGTCTCCCCTGCAATGGAGGGTCCAACAAGTGAGCCGCAAGTGACGGTGGGGAAACTATCTGCCTATGAAAAAAACCCAGGCAGCAAGGGCTCCCAGGGAGGTCGTCACATCCTCCTCGCCCGGACAGCCCAAACCAAAAAGCTCAAAGCTGGAACTTGCCCTCAGCATGGTTATAATTGAAATAATTTTTTTAATGTCCAAAAAGCTCACAGAAAAGGTGGTTGATGATAGGAAAGTATCAAAAAATACAACCTGTATGTGTCTCTGATGTGAATTTGCCGCCTGGATAATGCTCCGGCAGTAACTCCAGAGCTGGGCGAGCAACTCCTCCTGTGAGACGATCCTTGAGTCCGCTGGGCCTATAATGGCGGGATTATTCTGTCACGGGCTGCGACGGCAGACTGTGGAGTTGCAGTGAAAGTAGGGCCCAAACGCGAGACTCTCAGTGAAGGACAGTGGATTTATTTATGGTGAGTGGACAGAAACAACAACTATATACAATTCCAGCACTGCGACTCCTGTGGCGATTCCTCTATGAATCCCACACAGTGCACGTGTCCATAACAGTGAAAAGGTGACAACTCCAAAAACCCGATTCCACTCCGTGATTTTCCCTCGTGACGACGTCCCTGACTCCCGACTCCTGGTGACACAAAAACACACATAGCTCAGCAGCCTTCAGTAGCGAAGCCGTTCACAAACACACTAATCAACGAAGGTACTTTACAGGTTCGACTTAGTATAATCCCGCACCGACTGGAGCTCCGCCACCTTCTTAAATAAGACGGTCTTCATGAGGCTATCAGCTGCAGTTGGTGAAGGCTAATGAGCGGCAGGTGCGGCAGTCCCAGTGCGGGAACACTTCCGGGTCGCAGTCCCCTCAGCGACTCCAAAACATCCGGGAGCACACAGGGAGAAAGAGGACAAAAAAGGGAGAGAAAACCACCAAAAACATAACATACGGAAAAACATATACAAGAAATACATGAGCTCTGGGTCATCAGACCCAGGCCATGACAATGAATGTAGTTAGGAAGCACTCAGTTTAGAGAAAGTGTGTGTGAATGTGGCATGTCGTATAGAGCACTTTGAGTAATCCGGGAGAGTAGAAAAGCGCTAGTTAAGAATCAGTCCATTCACTGTCTGAACAGAGTTTTGTCATGTTATTTTTGTGCTATTATGTTCCAGCACATGTTGTTTTTACATGGCTTGATTAGGGTACACATTAGGCTGACATCTGGGGCCAGAGCTGAAACTGTTGTGTTCTAGCACAGGACCACCAGTGTGTCTGCAACTGGTCTTGTGCTGGTCCATGTGTGGGCCACCTCTGGCAAACCAGATCTGGGCCACCAAAGGGCCATCATTCTTTGCGGTATGTGGGCCATGTGTGGGCCAGATCTGGGTCATACCAATTTTGCTATGTGGGCTGTTTATCAGATTGGGGAAACCTGCAGTCAGCTGAGACTGAAGAAGTCACTGAAAACGCTATGTCCAGATGAACAGAATCAACTTTTGGAGTTTCACCATCTTACAATGCTGTAATTGCAGCCATTCCCCGACTCTCTGTGAATGGTAACTCATGGCCATTGACCCATTGTTTTTGATCAGTGAGCCTTGATCAGTGGTTGTTGATCAGTATCATGAGAATTTGAATAATTATGATGAAGGACCTGACCATGTCATTATGCAAATGTACTAATAAGATTGGGGAAATCTGCAGTCAGCTGAGATGGAAGAAGTCACTTGGATGAGTGACAAAAAACATTTCTCCCACTGAAAACGCTACATCCAGATGAACAGAATCAACCTTTGGGGATTTACTTACCTGGATGATTAAGCATGTATCAAGACCTGTTTTTAAAGCAATTGTTTGAAAATACAAACCTGCAACAGCTATGTCACCTGGCTTACCTTCACGTATCTGATGGGAGAAAGCCAGGACAGGCTTAGCTAACATCCACATGTCATCTGATTGGCTGAGCATAGCCATGTGATTATAGTCATGTAGTTAAGGCATGTATTTGTGATGTGTTCAATGGAAGGAAAAGTGTAGGAAATTACTAAAATCTAATAAAAACAGATTTTACTCTGGGTTACACATCCATTATTCCCTGAAACACATCAAGCTACACTGCTGATATTCCTTCTGCTTCCGTGCTAGCGCTGTTAGCGAGTTCATTCATCTTCTGTGTTAGCATTTGGCCTCACCGTCTCCTTCTTTCTCCTCTTCTGTCCTTCTGTCCATTTCTGATGCCTCATTCATCAGAGCCGTATATACGCATCTTTTTTCACCACCAGAAATATGGGGCTACACCAAGCGCTGCATGACTCATCTATTACTCCTATCTGTAGCATACCAGTAAATTTCTTCTGAATAATTTGTCCTTCATGACCAGGTCACCCAGAGGGCCGTGAATGAACTGTCATGCCAGGGTGTGTTTCAAAATGGTACTCTATCAGTACCATGTTGGGCAGGGAGGAAGGCACATCTGCAAACTGCTGTTGCAATGCAGCAAAATCTGCTCGCTGGAACTGTGTGATAGGGTTATCACAACAGGAAAGAAATGCCAGGGCATTACCTTGGCCTCAGTAATACTGTGAGGAAGCTTGGAGTAGTTTTTGACCAAGATATCTCCTTCAATGCACATATTAAACAAATATTTAAGACTGCTTTCTTCTATTTGTGCAATCTCTCTAAAATTAGAAACATCATATCTCAGAGTGATGCTGAAAAACTAGTTCATGCATTTATGACTTCTAGGTTGGACTACTGCAATTCATTATTATCAGGATGTCCTAAAAACTCCCTGAAAAGCTTTCAGTTAATCCAAAATGCTGCAGCAAGAGGACTAACAGGGACTAGAAAGAGAGAGCAGATTTCTCTTATATTGGCTTCCCTTCATTGATTCTCAAATTTAAAATACTGCTCTCAACAAAGTCTTGAATAAACAGGCCCCATCTTATCTTAATGACCTTGTAGTACCATATCACCCTATTAGAGCACTTCGCTCTCACACTGCAGGCTTACTTGTTGTTCCTAGAGTATTTAAAAGTAGAATGGGAGGGAGAGCCTTCAGTTTTCAGGCCCCTCTTCTATGGGACCAGCTTCCAGTTTGGAATCAGGAGACAGACACTATCTCTACTTTTAAGATTAGGTTTCAAACTTTCCTTTTTGCTAAAGCATATAGTTAGGGCTGGACCAGGTGACCCTGAATCCTCCCTTAGTTATGCTGCAATAGGCGTAGGCTGCCGGGGAATTCTCATGATGCATTGAGTTTTTCCTTTTCAGTCACCTTTCTCACTCAACATGTGTTATTAGACCTCTCTGCACGGAATCATACTTGTTATTAATCTCTGGCTCTTATCCACAGCATGTCTTTATCCTGTCTTCCTTCTCTCACCCCAACCGATCGCAGCAGATGGCCCACCCGCCTGATTCTGCTGGAGGTTTCTTCCTGTTAAAAGGGAGTGTATCCTTCTTACTGTCACCAAAGTGCTTGCTCATAGGGGGTCATACGATTGTTGGTTTTTTTTTCTCTGTATCTATTATTTCAGGATCGACTGTACAATATAAATTGCCTTGAGGCGACTGTTGTTGTGATTTGGCACTATATAAATAACATTGAATTGAAAATTGAATTGAATCATGTGAGCTGTCCAAATATCAGCTGCTTCTTTCCTGCTTCATCTCAGTGTCAGCTGAATGCAGTCAGACAGCAGTCTGAGGCAGAGAAAGGACTTTTTAAAGCTCATCACTGAGTCAACAAATACGTTCATTAAGCAGCTGAACTACGGCAGGTCCAAACAAACTGAGACTGCTCATTCTGTTTATCATCAGTAGGATTTCATTTTCTTACTTTATGATTTCTGTCTTTGGATTATTTTGATTTGAAAAACAGACTTCAGACATTAATGCTCCAAAATGAACTCAGTTTCGACTATTCGACAAGATATGAGCTTTGGTGGATTCTGTGCTTATTTATAGATGATATATTTATAGACATTATGCTTGAAGTCAAAGCCCTCATATTCACATATTATTAGCACATGTAGGCTTAAAAGTATGTTTATAATATTCAAGGTGTATTATTAAAATCTGTAGTTAAACATGTAACAGCAGGCCAACATGTTGATGTTAAAGGATTGGATGTTAGTGAAACCCTGGAATAATCCACAGTATCAGGCTTAGTTCCTCCCTCTCCTGTAGTCTCTGAAACATCACCCCTCCTCCGTTCTGAGTCACAATTCACCTAAACACCAGAATGTGCTGTGGTCTAAGTGGGCTAAACCTGAATGTTGACTTCTTTGAAAAACTGGTTTTATCTGTTTTTTCCCAGTAAAAGGAATGTAAGCACAGATTTAGTGCAGGCTGAGACTTGCACTGTGAACTGTTTTAACAGTTAAACACACAGAGAGAAAAGCCTGGAGGCTTTCAGGGGTCATGGGAATGTCTTGTAGTACATACATCAGCACAGAGTCTGAACCCAAACGAGTCAATCATGTTCAATTCAATCTTATTTATACAGCGTCAAATCACAACAACAGTCGCCTCAAGGTGCTTTATATTGTACACTAGACCCTACAATAATAGATACAGAGAAAAACCCAACAATCATATGACCCCCTATGAGCAAGCACTGGGAAGGAAAACCTCCCATTTAACTGGAAGAAACATCCAGCAGAACCAGGCTCGGGGGCGGCATCTGCCACGACTGGTTGGCAGAGATTAATAGCAAGAGATAATAGTAATAATCATGTGTAACACTCACTGTGTGGTGGATCTGTGTGCTGTCAGCCTGGTAGCATGAATCATCTGAGCTGAAAGGAGTCAGCTTGGCCTACGTGGTCACTGCAAAGGTTGGATAATTGAGAAAACTGTGACGCAGTGTTCAGACTCAAGCTAAGAACCAAATTCAGAAACTGACAGTCAAACTCAGAGTAAAGAGAAGAGAGCAAAGTTCACATGCTGATGTGTGAAGACAGTCTGACTTTTGAAATATATGATTTATTAAAAAGACAGACATTGACAAACAGATTAAAAGAGAAAAACTAAATGAAAGTATTTCCGGATAACTGTTTTAAAAAGATTTAACCTCCTAGGACCTGGCGTCCACATATGTGGACATCACATTTTGGGTTATTTAGGCCAAAATACTCAATTTTGCTCTACAAGGGCTAGATATCCACTTACAAGGACATTATACTGCCTCTGTTCTATCAAAATGTTAAACAATTATCCTCCTATGTGGCTCTTATTTTTCTTAAAAACAAAAATAAGGTAAAAAAAAAAAAAAATCTGGTAATTCTTTGTTTTTACATTCATCGGGCCTCAATATGCCCAAATATCAAAGAGAAATTAAAAATGCATGCTCTGGAAGAGTTCGGGTCTTAGGAGGTTAAAGTTAATGTTTTTGTTAGACTGTATTAATAAAATCTAATTGAATACATTGTTTTGCTTGTTATCTGCTCTTTTTTGCTGTCTCTACAATTTACATTGTGCGACAGAGACATTTTGGGTTTCCAGTCAGCACGTAAAATGGGGATACGTTTGATTCCGCTTTTGCTTTACCCTCGCTAAATTGCTTCAGTAAAATATCCTGAATTCAAAAAATCTAAATTGTGGACATTCCCTTTTTAACTCTTTGTGAAACAGTAAAGGGATGAATCTGAGTATTAATTACTCAGATTCGCTCTGACATTAGCTCTGACATATTGAATTCTCTTACAGCTGCTCTATTCCCATGTTGTTGCAGTATATTAATGACTAACTTGGTATTGTGGATGGATTATCTCAGTTGTTCTCCTGACTGAATTTTGGTCCGTTTACAGCATCCTGCCATGCGATTCCATTTATTCCTAACCATCAGGAACCCTCACGTTAACTTTAATCGAGTGGAAAAAAGTTAGCACTCATCCTCCAGATTCACTGTGTTTATATTATGCTAACCACTGCTGTGTCTCTGCGATCACGTAGCACATCATTATATAGCAGCTAGTCCAACTTCAGTAACCCTACAAACGTCACTGCTGTTTAGTTTTCTGTCTTCATTTATGTTGGAAGTGATAGCAGAGCTGTACGTTTTAATTCTTTCAGAAAACTCAGTCAGAACATGCTATATCATGTTTAGGTGGAAACTAGTGAGCTAACGTCCTGCTAACTTCTAATTCCGTTAAATTTAATAAATTCTGTTTTCATGGATGCCTGGATGTTAAACGTAATTGTTACACCTGGTAAAGCAGCAACGCTGATCATTTTATTAAAGATGAAAGAATTTAGACAGTTTTTAACTCTCAGTGTTCGTTTGACTTTGGGACCTGAATGGGATGCAGTTTTGGACCCAGATTACTCCGCGAGGCTCCTGACTACGGTAGCCGTAATGCTCCGACAATCCATCAGGCGGTGTGGATCGTAGCTTACCAAAGTTGTACTAAAACATTTTTTGACAGATTTTTGAGTGCCGTGTACCACATAAAATCGGTTCGAGGTCAGTAAGCACAACCAGAATTCATACATAAGGCGCACCAGATTATAAGGTGCACTGTGGATTTTTGAGAAAATTAAAGGATTTTAAGTGCTCTTTATAGTGCGGAAAATACGGTAATGCATTTTTTTTATATGGACAACCAACTTCAAATGCAAGATGTATTCCCAAAAACAGATTGCATGTAACTGCCAGCTCTCATTCAGTCACTAAATGATTCCTATCTCGGTTCACAAAAGTCACTTTGACTGCAAGTGGTCACAATTCTGGTCTGAGTCCCTGAAGCAGTTATTTCAAAGGCTAAAAACAAATTCTGTCAGGGATACCTACCTTGGCCAAAGGCAAGATACGCTTCACCATATTTTCTAGTCTTTGGTTTGGAAGGACGTTGGTTTGGACGCATATTTGGCGATGCTTCAACCTCTGGTTTGTGTTTGTGTGGGAGCCCCATCAAAAACCTGTCCATTACACTAGCAGTGTCCAAGCGTTCTTTTTTAATGTTTTATTTTTATTCATATCGCGCCGCCCCCCTGCAATGGCTCTGCGCCCCCCACTTTGGGAACCTCTGAATTAACCAGAGAAAACCCACATGAACATGAGGAGAACATGCAAACTCCACATAGAAAGACCCCTGGTGGCCTGGTGGTGGAGTCAAACTCAAGACCTTTGTGCTGTGAGGCAACAGTCCTAACCATTGCGCTGCCCTTTAAAAATTAAAAATAAAAAACCTAAAAACAGTGCTGTCATAACTGAATTGGAGATCCTGGAGATGTTTTTGAGCCTCTTTGTTGTGTATTTTTTTGGATGGAGCTCTAAAAAGCTGAGAAATTTACTCAGAGTTAGACTCAATCTGGGATATTTTTGGTGTGAACACCTGAAGGTATGGCCTGCACACACACGCACGCACACACACACACACACACACACACACACGCACGCACACACACACACACACACACACACACACACACACACACATGCACACAAACACACACAGAAGTGCACACATGCATTTCATTCCAGTTTGAGTCAGTAAAAAGCTGCATTTAGATGCTGTGGCAGAGATCTTCATTCATGTGATTTGTCATTAAAGGGACATTTTTTCTGCTTCAGACACTTTTATTCTGAAAGTGTTTGAAGGATGATTTTTGTTTCTGAATAATGAGCTGGAGTAAAGATGATCTCTGTTCATCACATTCATTGTTCACATGTTGTTAAATGAACTTGACTGCTGCTGCTGAGCACCTCCCACCTGTTCTCCTTATGGTGGAGTCCCACCTCCTTCCAGGAAGCAGCTCACCTGTGTGTCTCTGTTTAGTGCCTAGGTGTGGAGTGGAGCTTGTTGTTCGTGTGTCCGTTTGAAGAAACTGTAAGTTTGCTTTGGTTTTCTCCTTCAACAGTTTTATTGTTTGTTTCTGCTCTGTAATGTTTAGACCAGATGTTCAGCTCTTTTTTCAGGACAAACTTTGGATCATTCTTGTGTTTGTTTGAATTTTCAGAAAAAAACACAAAGCTGTTGCATTTTTATTTTGTGGAAGAAAACCATTGCCTCTCCATTAAAGTCATACACAGCAGTGTGCTGCTGTTTTCTGTAAAAAATAGATTACAAAGAATGTTAAGTAGTTTAGTCAGTGAATAAAAAATGTTTTAATTTTCATAGAAAATTTTAAAAAAGGTGATACCTGTGTACTGCTGAGAATGGGAAATGGTAAATGGCCTGCATTTGTATAGCGCTTTACTCAGTCCCTAAGGACCCCAAAGCGCTTTACACTACATTCAGTCATTCACCCATTCACACACACATTCACACACTGAGAAGAAGTGAGAAGAAGAGAAGTTAATGCAAGCACTCCCATACCTTCCGTATGCACTTATGCACCTTGTAGCACAGACTTTAACATGGAAGAATTGGTTAACAAAGAGGGACAAACAAAAACGAAAAGTCTGAGCTGAAAAGCTAAGAGCGAAAAAAATAAACACAACGCACCATGATTGGTCAAATTAAGCAGTGTAAGTTGTCAGGAGTGCTGCAAACACTCGTAACAAGTCCTTTGCGTTGCCAGTACTAACCATGAACAGAAGGAGCGGGCACAGCAGTTCTGGCAACAGGAAGGGAGAGAGCGAGGCGTAATAAATGTGGTAAGAAATTAGATGGAGGGACATAATTAGGAAGGGTGAGATTCAAGTAAAATAAATGACCTATTTATTATAGATCTGATTTTTGTTTCTGGTGGTTGTCACCAACCAGAAACGGGAGCTGGAAGCATGTAAATATAATAATAACCACTGCAGCCAAAAAGGGTGCCTGACGAGCCCAGTTGTAAGTAAGCTATTAAGACTCAACTGTACACTTTTTTCGTGTTTTCTAGCGAAACAATAAGTTCTGTTGGAGCAGCCTTTCAACACATCTTTCTGTCTCTCACTAGCAAAGTTAACCAAGACAACAAAGTAAAGCTAGTTTTCGGCTACGAGCCCGACACGGAACCCGACATATTAGCTAGAGGTCCCTTTACGATTTTATGCCTTTATGGTTCGGAGCCGCGGACCTGTTTTATATACGCATGGAATAGTTTTCTATACAAGATCACTGCAAAAAGTGCAGCCTTACCTTATGTCCACCCCACTGTTGTGCATTTTATATTAAGATTTAAAAATCTAGTTGGTATTGGTATGGTGAATAACCTTCAGTAAAAGTAATACATCACACAGTAATAGTACATTCATGTAGTTGTAAAAAGCATGATAATATATTAAGTAATCCAAAGTATTCAGAATATGTTACTCTCATTGAGTAACGTAATGGAATACATTACAAAATACATTTTGGGGCGTGTATTCTGTAATCTGTAGTGGAATACATTTTAAAAGTAACCTTCCCAACACTGGAGAGGAGGGAGTCCCTCCCTCTAAAACCACTCTGTGTGGGGAACATGAGAGCCAGACCAAAGCTCAGAGATGAGATGACCATCTCTAACTGTCCATGACTCTTCTCCATGTCACAGAGCCAATATTGACCTGAACCCAGCTGTGAGTCCTTAAAAAGTGACCGGTCTAATGGTTCAGTTTAGTTTTATTTATATAGCTCCAAATCACAACAGTTGGCTTATATTGTAAGATAGAGACTAGAGATGGCACGATACCTCTTTTTTATGTCCGATACCGATATCATAAATTTGGATACCTGCCGATACCGATATAGTGTAATTTATAATCAATAAAACTGTTTCTTTTAAATATCTTGCTTCATTTTGTTCATACTCAAGTTTTAAAAAAAGCAAAACACTGTATTCTGTTATACAGGTATGCAAAAAATACACTGTACCCAAAATATTTCATATATCAGCAATACTGACCAATCTAATAAACTTAAACCTACACCATCCTCCCTATTGTGTTTTTTTAAAGAGTACTTAGCGGAAATATTAAACAACCTAACTAATAGGGATGCCAACTCCCAGCAAAAAAAATAGGGAACCACGCACCACCCTCCACCTCATGATGCTTAATCGACGTAATCAACTTTAATTTAATGCATGTGTAAAACAAATGCACTGAAATCAATTGTTTTTCTACAATAATTAAATTGATTCAACATCTTTCTTCAACAGAACTGTAGACTGCACAGATGGTACCTTCCCAAAGGAAAAAGTACTATAGCTTACTAGGGCATATATTAAACTTAATAGCTGCTATACACAATAATGGATTTCTATACATTTTACATCAGATGAAAAGAATTCCTGTGATGCTAATAATAGTCACTGTCACTGTCTTAGCTGTCTGTAAAAGTGATTTATGGCCTTAAAATTACTGCAGTGGTTTATCACAGATTTGCAGAGCAAGGAGAAAAAGAAATACAGGTGGTTCACAGCTGGTAATTTACTGCATTTTAAAATTATGAAATCCATACATTATTAGTAAAAGTACCATTAAGACATCTATGTAATATACTTAACAAATGCTATTTTTAAAGTCTTTAATTATTTATTCATTCTCAGGATTGAGAAGGTTCCTGCCGGGTCCTGCACTTTCCCATAAATTTATGTGGATTATTTCCTACATTGAGGTGGAAGGGTCATATGACGATTATCATTATTTGATTGCAAATAGTCCCAAGAAATGAAATAGAAATTGTATAAAATCATTATTAGCTGTTGATAATCTCATAGATTGCATAGTTAAAAAAAAGCATACTGTTTGGGGGCAGGGAGTCTAAGTAAAGACTCTCAATCAATATCAATGGTAATGAAATTAGCTGAAGATAATGTTACATCTGTGAGATGATTATGAGTAGGTTTTTTTTTTCTAAAGGATAAAATTGTATTTATGAAAGAGGTTCATGAAGTCATTACCAGTTAATGTTTAAGGAATGTTTGTCTAAACACAGCTCTGGCTACAGTGCTGAAGAGAAACCTAGCTTGTTCTTTTTCCGGACGGCTTTTTTTTTTTAATATAAAGCAACAAACTAATTTTCCAGGACAAATGATGATCTTCTGTTATTGAAATTATTGAGACATAATTTCATCTGCTTTATGGTGAGTGTTTGAGAGTTAATCCAGGGAGTCAAGTACTTAATTCACTAGTGAGTGTGTTTTACAAATTTAATCAAGTCAGATTTGTCGAGGGGGCATCCTACGACAGAGCTGGCCTTCCTGATGAGCTTTTCCAACCGCTTCCTCTCAGCTATAGATAAGCTACTCTTCCAACAGAAAAGCCAGACGACAGAAGATGGCTGATGGCTCGAAGATAAGGGGGTTTGTAGCAGAGGTGATAGGGCTGGAGGAGGGGTAAGTGTCTAGTCAACCTTGTTGAAGAACTGGTTCAGATCATTCACCCACTCCCAGTTTAGGGCAGGGCTGAGCTGGATAAACTAAACTCATCTTTGTGTCCACAAACGGTGAGCAGACAGTGAAACATACCTTAAGTCCAGAGAAACCACTGAACTTGTTGGACATCAGTAAAGATAAATAAAGACTAAAGAGATTTGCCTGGCATTTTTAAAATCTAAGTTACAATTTAGAGCTTTCATAACTACTGACTCAGATTAAGTTCTCTGAGCCCTGAAACTCAACAGAAAATTGAAAAAACTCACTCAAAGTAAAACACTGTGCTAAGATGGTGATTCTCAATGGAATTAACTGGACTAGTGAACTTTTAGAACTACAGGGAATCATCTAAGTCACTGTCTTTGTCAGAATTTCTCTTACTAAATCTTTACTCTGTTCTTAAATTAATTCTCCATGATTCCTCCACAGAGTGGACCAGATGAGCTCAGAGGTTCCCAGTGGTCATTCTGCCCAGCAGTATCAAACATACCTGGACTTTATGTTTATGGTCTGTACATGTACAACAACTACTTATACATCTTTTCTGATCACAGTCATCTCCATGCTGCTCTTTGTAGACTAGTGGGTTGTCAGTCTGTCCAGCAGTGGTTTGGGGTGGCTGTAGCCCAGGACGTACAACAAGTCATCTATTAAATTGAAGGCTATATGTTAAATGAAAAGCACCTGTTTACATAAAACATAGAATACATATGCTTGTGTGTGGAGTAGAAAAGGGAATGATAAGAATAAATGCATTTAACCATTTAACATGGATCTGATGTTTGGCTCCATTGTTTAAGCCTAAATGAGACATTCATGAAGTATTCTCTTCCAGATGCTCGAGGACAAAATCATCACTTTTGTAATGGATGAGCTGAGGAAGATTCAGAAGGTTTTGAGTCCAGATTACACAAAATGTTCAGAAAGGCAGAGGGAGGATGAGGAAGAAGAACAAAGGAGGAGCATCAGAGAGGCATTTGCAAAGATTGCAGTGCACTTCCTGAGGAGAATGAAGCAGGAAGAGCTGGCTGATCGGCTGCAGAGCAGTAAGAGGATTACTCTAAGGATATACACTACTAGATAACTAGAAGATTTATAAATGTATCAAGAGATGGACCAAAAGGGGTTAAAAGATTTATGTTTTATGAGAAAAATATTATCATGTACATCTTATAAAACAGTTCCGTATATTTTGGGTGGTTTTTCTTTTTATTTAGACCTTCCAGCTGCAGTTTGTCAGTGTGAACTTAAATCTAATCTGAAGAAGAAGTTCCAGTGTGTGTTTGAGGGGATCGCTAAAGCAGGAAACCCAACCCTTCTGAATCAGATCTACACAGAGCTCTACGTCACAGAGGGGGGGACTGCAGAGGTCAATGATGAACATGAGGTCAGACAGATTGAAACAGCATTCAGGAAACCATACAGACCAGAAACAACAATCAGACAAGAAGACATCTTTAAAGCCTCACCTGGAAGAGATGAACCAATCAGAACAGTGCTGACAAAGGGAGTGGCTGGCATTGGGAAAACAGTCTTAACACAGAAATACACCCTCAACTGGGCTGAAGACAAGGCCAACCAGGACATCCAGTTCATATTTCCATTCACTTTCAGAGAGCTGAATGTGCTGAAAGAGGAAAAGTTCAGCTTGGTGGAACTTGTTCATCACTTCTTTACTGAAACCAAAGAAGCAGGAATCTGCAGCTTTGAAGACTTCCAGGTTGTGTTCATCTTTGATGGTCTGGATGAGTGTCGACTTCCTCTGGACTTCTACAAAACAAAAATCCTAACTGACCCTAGGAAGTCCACCTCAGTGGATGTGCTGCTGACAAACCTCATCAGAAGAAAACTGCTTCCCTCTGCTCGCCTCTGGATAACCACACGACCTGCAGCAGCCAATCAGATCCCTCCTGACTATGTTGACATGGTGACAGAGGTCAGAGGGTTCACTGACCCACAGAAGGAGGAGTACTTCATGAAGAGATTCAAAGATGAGGAGCAGGCTAGCCGGATCATCTCCTACATCAAGACATCACGAAGCCTCCACATCATGTGCCACATCCCAGTCTTCTGCTGGATCACTGCTACAGTTCTGGAGGATGTGCTGAAAACCAGAGAGGGAGGACAGATGCCCAAGACCTTGACTGAGATGTACACCCACTTCCTGGTGGTTCAGGCCAAAGTGAAGAAGGTCAAGTATGATGGAGGAGCTGAGACAGATCCACACTGGAGTCCAGAGAGCAGGAAGATGATTGAGTCTCTGGGAAAACTGGCTTTTGAGCAGCTGCAGAAATCAAACCTGATCTTCTATGAATCTGACCTGACAGAGTGTGGCATTGATATCAGAGCAGCCTCAGTGTACTCAGAAGTGTTCACACAGATCTTTAAAGAGGAGAGAGGACTGTACCAGGACAAGGTGTTCTGGTTCATCCATCTGAGTGTTCAGGAGTTTCTGGCTGCTCTTCATGTCCATCTGACCTTCATCAACTCTGGAGTCAATCTGCTGGAAGAACAGCAATCAAACTTAAAAAATCCCACGATATTAAGAAAACAATCTATATCCTCTAACCTCTACCAGAGTGCTGTGGACAAGGCCTTACACATCCCAAATGGACACCTTGACTTGTTCCTCCGCTTCCTCCTGGGTCTTTTACTGGAGACCAATCAGAATCTCCTACAAGGTCTGTTGACACAGACAGGAAGTAGCTTGCAGACCAATCAACAAACAGTCCAGTATATCAAGAAGAAGCTCAATAAGAATCTTTCTGCAGAAAAAAGCATCAATCTATTCCACTGTCTGAATGAACTGAATGATCATTCTCTAGTGGAGGAGATCCAACTGTCCCTGAGATCAGGAAGCCTCTCCACAGATAAACTGTCTCCTGCTCAGTGGTCAGCTCTGGTCTTCATCTTACTGTCATCAGAAAAAGATCTGGATGTGTTTGACCTGAAAAAATACTCTGCTTCAGAGGAGGCTCTTATGAGGCTGCTGCCAGTTGTCAAAGCCTCCAACAAAGCTCTGTAAGTAAACATGTGCTCATCTCTTTATTATAGTTGTATTACAGTTCCGTCAGCAATAGTTTTCATCACAGTTCTACAATTAATCCTTACAACCTGTTCTTTTTTGTCATAATTTTTTTTTTAGCCCTGAGATTGTCTACTTCATTAATCTCTTAATTTAATTCAGTTTTATTTGTATAGTGCCAAATTACAATAGCAGTTGACTCCAGGTGCTTTATAATGAAAGGTAAACACACTATAACAAGACAAAGAAAGCAGGTAAAACTCCAACCTCCAAATCATATAACCCCTATGAGCAAGCACTTTGGTGACAGCGGAATCAGAGCACTTTTACATCAAGTTTACATCAATTCATTCCAACTTCAAAACAACTTCATGCTTACTTAGTGGCACAGAAACAGTATCAGACAATATGACAATAAAATCTAGCAGTATTTCCTACCTATAACAATAATTATATTAACCAAATCTAAAACAGAAGAGTTTAAGTAAATCATATAAAGGAGACAATAGTATGTATGTGTCAGGGTTCCTGGGTTGTTGACCCAGTATTTTCAGTTCATGTTCACTGTTTATCTTCCGTATGTTCCACTTCCTGTTTTATTGTGTTAGCCTTAGTCTGTGTGCATTGTGTTCTAGTTCTCTTCCCATTGATCATTTACAGATTAAGTCCAGATGTTTACTCACCTGCCACTAATCACTCATCATTGAGCCTGTGTCCCTCAGTTTCATCAGTTCATGGTCTTGTCATTGTTGTTGTCTTGCCGTCATTCCTGTGAGTGTTTTCAGTTCAGCCAGCCAGCCAGCTAGTCATTCAATTCAATTCAATTCAATTCAATTCAATTCAATTCAATTTTATTTATATAGCGCCAAATCACAACAAAAGTCGTCTCAAGGCGCTTTATATTGTACAGTAGATACAGAGAAAAGCCCAACAATCATATAACCCCCTGTGAGCAAGCACTTTGGCGACAGTGGGAAGGAAAAATTCCCTTTTAACAGGAAGAAACCTCCGACAGAACCAGTCGCAGGGAGGGGCGGCCATCTGCTGCGACCAGTTGGGCAGAGAGGAGGAAGACAGGATAAAGACATGCTGTGGAAGAGAGACAGAGATTAATAACAGATATGATTCGATGCAGAGAGGTCTATTAACACATACTGAGTGCGAAAGGTGACTGAAAAGGAAAAAATCAATGCATCATGGGAGTCCCCCAGTAGCCTATGCCTATTGCAGCATAACTAAGGGAGGATTCAGGGTCACCTGGTCCAGCCCTAACTATATGCTAAAGGAAAGTTTTAAGCCTAATCCTGAAAGTAGAGATAGTGTCTGTCTCCTGAATCCAAACTGGAAGCTGGTTCCAAAGAAGAGGGGCCTGAAAACTGAAGGCTCTCCCTCTACTTTTAAATACCCTAGGAACAACAAGTAGGCCTGCAGTGCGAGAGCGAAGTGCTCTAATAGGGTGATTATGGTACTACAAGGTCATTAAGATAAGATGGGGCCTGATTATTTAAGCAGGATTTTGAATTCAATTCTGGATTTAACAGGAAGCCAATGAAGGGAAGCCAATACAGGAGAAATATGCTCTCTCTTTCTAGTCCCTGTCAGGACTCTTGCTGCAGCATTTTGGATTAACTGAAGGCCTTTCAGCGTGTTTTTTTGGACATCCTGATAATAAAGAATTGCAGTAGTCCAGCCTGGAAGTAATAAATGCATGAACTAGTTTTTCAGCGTCACTCTGAGACAGGATATTTCTAACTTTAGAGATGTTGCGCAAATAGAAGAAAGCAGTCTTACATATTTGTTTAATATATGCATTGAAGGACCTATCCTGGTCAAAAATGACTCCAAGGTTCCTCACAGCGTTACTGGAGGCCAAGGTAATGCCATCCAGAGTAAGAATCTGGTTAGACACCATATTTCTAAGATTTTCAGGGCCAAGTACAATAACCTCAGTTTTATCTGAATTAAGAAGCAGAAAGTTAGCGGCCATCCACATCTTTATGTCTTTAAGACATTCCTGCAGTTTAACTAATTGGTGTGTGTTATCTGGCTTCATGGATAGATAGAGCTGGGTGTCATCAGCATAGCAGTGAAAATGTATGCTATGTCTTCTAATGATACTGCCTAGGGGAAGCATGTATAATGTAAACAGAATTGGTCCTAGCACTGAACCCTGTGGAACACCATAATTGACCTTAGTGGGTGAAGAGGGCTCTCCATTTACATGTACAAATTGGAGTCTATTAGATAGATATGATACAAACCATTGCAGTGCAGTACCTGTAATACCTACAGCATGTTCTAATCGCTCTAATAGGATATTATGGTCAACAGTATCGAACGCTGCACTGAGGTCTAGCAGGACAAGCACAGAGATGAGTCCACTGTCAGAGGCCATAAGAAGATCATTTGTAACCTTCACTAAAGCTGTTTCTGTGCTGTGATGAGCTCTGAAACCTGACTGAAGCTTTTCAAATAAGCCATTCCTCTGCAGATGATCTGTTAGCTGTTTGACAACTACTCTTTAAAGGATGTTTGATATGAAAGGAAGGTTGGAGATTGGCCTATAATTAGCTAAGACTGCTTGGTCTAGAGATCCTTTTTGAGTAAAGGTTTAACTACAGCCAGCTTGAAGGCCTGTGGTACATAGCCGATTATTAGAGATAGGTTGATCAGATTTAAGATTGAAGAATTAATTAAACGCAGGACTTCTTTGAGCAGTTTTGTAGGAATGGGGTCTAAAAGACACGTTGGAGATGGTCTGGAGGAAGTAATTATTGAAGTTAACTCAGAAAGATTAATTGGAGAAAAAGAGTCTAACTTAACTTCAATAGTACTAAAGATAGCTTTAGATAATATTACATCTGTGGGATGATTATTGGTAATTTTTTCTCAAATTATTAAAAATTTTTTGGGAAGAAGTTCATGAAATCATTACTAGTTAACGTTAAAGGGATGGTTGGCTCGACAGAGCTCTGAGATTTTGTCAGCCTGGCTACAGTGCTGAAGAGAAACCTAGGGTTGTTCTGTTTTTTCTTCAATCAGTGATGAACAGTAAGATGTTCTGACTTTGCGGAGGGCTTTCTTATAAAGCACCAAACTATTTCTCCAGGCTAAATGATGATCCTCTAAATTTGTGACAAGCCATTTCCTCTCCAGCTTACGAGTTATCTGCTTTAGGCTACGTGTTTGAGAATTATACCACGGAGTCAGGTACTTCTGATTTGAGGCCTTAGTTTTCACAGGAGCTACAGTATCCAGAGTCGTACGTAGTGAGGAGGTAAAATTATTAACAAGATAATCGACCTCTGATGGGGTAGTGTTCAGATAGCTGCTCTGCTCTATGAGCATCAAAGATGATGAACAGTGGGTGGATTATATTCTTAAACTTAGTTACAGCGCTTTCAGAAAGACATCTACTGTGATAAAGTCTACTCTCCACTGCTGTGTAATCAATTATTGTAAATGTAAATGTTATGAGACAGGAGAGGGTTTTCAGGAAACACTGTTAAATGTTCAGTTTCTATGCCATATGTTAACACAAGATCTAGAGTGTGATTAAAGTGGTGGGTGGGTTCTTTTACATTTTGACAGAAGCCAATTGAGTCTAATAACAGATTAAATGCCATATTGAGGCTGTCATTTTTAGCATCTACATGGATGTTAAAATCACCCACAATAATTATTTTATCTGAGCTGAGAACTAAATCAGATAAAAAGTCTGAGAAATCAGAGAGAAACTCTGTGTAAGGCCCAGGTGGACGATATATGATAACAAGTAAGACTGGTTTCTGAGTTTTACAGCTGGGGTGGACAAGGTTAAGCATCAGGCTTTCAAATAAATTAAAAGTCTGTCTGTTTCATTCAGTCAGCCAGTCATCCATTTCATGTTTTGTTCACCCATTCTTAATAATAAACACGGCCTTCAGTTTGTCACTCATCAACGAGTCCTGTGTTTGGGTCCTCTTTTCTTTCGCTCCACACCACAACCCCTGACGGTATCTGTGTCCCTAACAGAGTAACCAGAGTGAGCACACATCTGTATATTTTGAGCATGCGTAACATGATGGTACCTTAAACTTGGTCTGTACTTGGCTGTCATTGATGGTGTTTCACAATACAAATTAGATACCAATTAAGAGATGTCTTTATCAGTTTCTTATATTTTCCATTTACATATAGAGATATATTTTTCTCAGAGGAAATTCAAATGTTTCATTTTTTTCCAGAGTTAACCTGTACGATATTTATTTAAACATCAGTTATTTTGTCTTGCCATCTTCAAAGGCGACTCATATAATCATAATTATCATTGTTTATTCAGACTGAGTGACTGCAATCTGTCAGAGAAAAGCTGTGAAACTCTGTCCTCAGTTCTCAGCTCCCAGTCCTCTAGTCTGAGAGAACTAGACCTGAGTAATAACAACCTGAAGGACTCAGGAGTCGACCATCTATCTGCTGGATTGGGGAGTCCAAAATGTAAACTGGAAATTCTTAGGTATCTGTTTTTCATAATTACACATGTAACTAAATAACTGAAGCTAATTAGGTTATTTTATCTATGTGATGTCTTGGTATTTCTAGGATTTCATTCCCAGTTAAAGTAAAGTGAGCTTACATTTCTGAAGTGCTCAACTTAAGGCTATAGAGTTATAAGCAAGTCCTGAAACAAGATTACATATTGTCAAATCTGGTAACTTGTTACTGCACCATGAACACCATACCACACCAGCATTATTTGTGTTGTTCATTATTTTTTTCAGACTGTGTGGCTGTAACCTCTCTAACAAAAACTGTAAAGGTCTGTCCTCAGTTCTCAGGGCCCAGTCCTCTAGTCTGAGAGAACTGGACCTGAGTAACAACAACCTGCTGGACACAGGAGTGAAGCTTCTGTTTGCTGCCTTGGAGAGTCCAGACTGTAAACTGGAAATTATCAGGTCAATATATGAATAAATATATGTGACGCAGACAAATATTGTAACATCACCCCAGCCAGTAGCAGCAGATGGCTGTATATGCCGCTCTGGCTAAACCAACCTAAGTTTGGTTCTGCCAGAGGATTTGTCCTGTTAAAAGGAAGCTTTGCTGCTACTTCTGAACCATAGGTTAACAGTGAGGTCCTGGCAGTGTACCAGAGAAGGGTATGCTATTGTATTATTCAAGAAACTTAATTGACTTAAAACTACCATTAAAAACAGAGGAACAGTTCATATTTTTCACTGACTTTAGAACCATCTGGATGGACATTTCACTGCACTGAAAATGTTAGATACTGATTAAGGAACAGTCTACTGGTGTGTGTATGAGAGCGATGTAATGCCCATGTGTGCATGCCGAAAGAGATTGTGCTTGTCTGACCCCTGTCCTCCTTTCAGGGTCGAGCCTGCTGGAGTCCGATGGTTGAGACCAGGTCTGAAGAAGTGTAAGTGTGTTTTTAATGTGATTCATGAAAACAAAGCAGCACACATTCAACCATCTTCAAACTGTCACATCACTCATTTACATCTCTGATTGTCAAAGTGTCAATCAATGAACAGATGATGGATCAATAACTGCAGCTGGATTGTGTTTGTTTTCTCCATCAGATTCCTGTCAACTCACAATCGACACAAACACAGTACACAAAAACCTCAAACTGTCTGACAACAACAGGAAGGTGACACATGTGAAGGAGGTTCAGCCATATCCTGATCATCCAGACAGATTTGATTATCATCCTCAGCTTCTGTGTAGAAAGGGTCTGACTGGTCGCTGTTACTGGGAGGCTGAGTGGAGAGGAAAGGTTGACATATCAGTGACTTACAGAAGAATCCAAAGAAAAGGAGGCAGTGATAACTGTGTGTTTGGATGTAATGATCTGTCCTGGCGACTGAGCTGCACTGATGATGGTCCTTGTTCTGCCTGGCATTATAACAGAGAAACAATTATCTCCTCCTCCTCTGTCTCTAACAAAGTAGCAGTATATGTGGACTGTCCTGCTGGCACTCTATCCTTCTACAGAGTCTCCTCTGACAATCTGATCCACCTCCACACCTTCAACACCACATTCACTGAAACGCTTTATCCTGGGTTTATAGTTAGTCCTGGTTCTTCGATGTTTGTGTGCTAAAATGAATCTAACGAGTGTCCTTGTCATGACTTCCCTTTATGCAGTTCAATTCAGTTCAATTCAGTTTTATTTATGTATCCCCAAATTACAACAACAGTTGCCTCAAAGAGCTTTATTTTTTAAGGTAAAGAGAATTTATTGTTGTTTATGTTTAGTTTGACTCCTTGTCGCTTTCTTTTTGTCCCACTCGTTTCCTCTCCCATTGTTATCTCATGTATTTGTTGCCTGTATAGGTTGTCCGTCAACTAGATTATTGTAGTCTAGGAGCTTGGAAAGAAAGCAGCTAGACTTCTTCAAATTTCATCAAGACATTTCAACTCTCATCCAAGATGCTTCTTCTTCAAATGGTGGAGTGTCCCAGGCATTTAAACCCACGTTGGGAGTTGTCCCTTAAGACGGTTGTAGACCCATTATTGATCATGTGCCTTATCACATGAGCCAAGGTACATTGTTAAGGTCTCCATCTCGCCTACCATCATACTGAGTTGCAATTCTACAAAGCCTAATTTTTCAGACAGTGTGAGAAATAAAATGATGTGTGTTCATTGGTGCTCCTTCAAACTGCTTCACACTCAATGAAAGTTAAGTAACACAGACTATAACATTAGATTTCTGTTAAGTTCTCTTCCTTCAGACAATAAAGGGTCCTTGGCTTTTGGTAACATTGATTTGTAGAACTGTAATTATTACTCACACACTACATGATGGCTGCACAATGCCCTTTATTCTTAGCAGAGCTTAAACCATATGTCAAAATCTCATAACTCATAGCCTCATATCTTTGTTACACCTGGCTGTAGCTTACTTAAGAAAACTATGCTAGGACAACTTATTAATTGCAAGTATACAGTGCTAACAATAAATTGATGTTTCTGACAGTGCAATACTAATTTTTTTACGCACTGACAAACATTTCAAGGTCTACTAAGTTAAAAAAAAAACTATTTGTAGTAACAGTAACTTTCTTTTAAAAAAATCACATTATGTTTTTTCAACCTTGACATTTCTAGTTCAACACTTATAATAATATAACACTGTGTGGAAATGATTCAAAAAGAATAATTAACAACGCTTCTTGTAATGGTTTTAAATCAGCCCAACTTTTATTTGGAAATGTAAAAAAGTATATGAGCCAACATACTGGACACTATTCTGCTAAAAAACAAACAATTATATTACCATCATTGCTATAATCTTACAATGAAACAAAGTCTCAGATTTAATTAATGTGAAACTAAGTTTAGGCTTTCCACAACTTTGTGTTGTAGTTACATTACTGATATAATCAAAATGTATTTACTGTTCAGTCACAAGTGCAGTGTGTAGTTTAAGAAACACATTTGTTTTGCATTCAAACACAGAAGCTGGTATGTTGTAATATTTTAAGGAGGGCTTGTTTCCAGTCCAGGCATTACTGCCTGAATGACTGCCATGGATTTAAGTGATCCAAATGTAAGTGCAGAAGAAAGTCTTTAACTTCCCTTAAGTACAGTGGCAGTGGATGTGGGCTGGACATGCAATGAGCTTGAACTTGCAGGTGACCATCTTCACTGACCACACTATCTGTGACGGAGGACTCACCTCTCCTGGTGTCCTGCAAGCAAACAATCATATTTTTTAGAACACCAACTTATTTGCTTTCTTAAAACAGTTTTTTTCTGCATTTGCTATAGAACAGACCCCAATTTCGACAATCTCACTAAAAGAGTCGGCTCTTTCGGCTCCCAACCAGCTCTTCAGGTTGTTTTGTTGCTTTAATTAATTTATTATCAACAACAATGCAAAATTTTGCACCAAAGGAATTACTAATGTAAATAAATATGTGGTTTTATTTTTTATATCTTTATATATAAATATATACGGTGGCCCCTAGACACAAAGCACGTACAAACCCCAAAAAGCACATACAAACTCCAAAACACGTACAGACTCCGAAGCACATACAAACTCCAAAACACATTGCTAGCGTTAACTGAACTTCCAAAACAGAGCTACCCAGATCACTTAAATTACACAATTGAAAGCATATGTGTGTTGTTTGTGTATGTATACACAAACACTCATATATATTCAAATAGTCAAAAAAAATGTTCATTTACCTGTTACTACCACACACCAAATCCAGTTATTGGTACTTCCTGGTTTTTGTAACCACTAGGTAACAAAAGCTCAACACTGCCCCTAGCATCCTGGAGCACTTCCGTTGTGTTTTGGAGTTTTTTTGGAGGTTGCACGTGCTTTGGAGTTTGTACGTGATTTGGAGTTTGTACGTGTTTTGGAGTTTGTACGTTTTTTGGAGCTTGTAGGTTGTTTGAGTGATATTTTATGATTGTCATTTATACTTAGAAACATATAATCAATAATGCTTAGAGGTATATAATCGATTGCATATTGATAGAGGTCTGATCCTTAGCAGTTTGCAAAGACTCTGTGTGTGTTCCAGAGTGTTCGGGCATACCACACACATCCGAAGGTCATGAGAGAGGTCGTACCTTCTCTTTCTGATATATAGTATGGGAGGACACCTACTCTGTATCTGTTTGAGTATAGGAGCCTTTTGTTTAGGTGAACTGCTGGACTCCTTGGCACCCCCCCCCACCACCACCACCACCACACACACACAAACACACACACACACACACACACATACATACAAACACCCACATACACCCACACACGCATACCTAAACGTACACACAGACTGGTACTCTTTGTTCACATACATGCCTGTTTGAGATGTCACATGTTAATGAACCTATGCATATTCATGTAACCACAATTAAAAGCAGTGCTACAGAGGGGCTGACCGAGTGCAGGAACAGCGCTCGTCTCTGTCATCTCCCTGATGCACGAGATCACACAGAGTTCTGCCTGGTGTCTTATGCTTTGCTAGTTGCAGTAAAATCGTCTCGGCTGTTCCAGCAATAGGTTTGTGCTTAGATAGACCTATCATACGTGTTTTGGAGTTTGTACGTGCTTTGTCTCTAGGGGCCGCCGTAAATATACTTTTATTTATTCACTCCACATAAAATGTAATAAATAAATTATAAAATACAAAAACCATCTATTTACATTTCAACTTTTAACTATTTAAATTTTCAGCTTTTTTCTTTTAAACAAATTTAAAGTGAAACAACACAAAACACTGCAAACCACAACACAATAAAATATTAATTAAAATATGCAAACCAAAAAGAAGATGCACATTCTCTGTCATATAGGCCTGGGATGATTTTTTGGGAGAGTGTTTTCCTGCTTGGAATTGCATACATAGGATTCACTGCATGAATAAACTGTCAGGTTTATATTGTGGATTGTCATTTATGCTTAGAAATATTTACTCATATATGCTTAGTTTTATAATCGATTGCATAATGATAGGATGTCTGATCCTTAGCAGTCTGCAAAGACTCTGTGTGCCTCCCAGAGCACTCTGGCATACACACACATCTTAAGGTCATGAGAGAGGTCATACCTTCTCCTACTGATTTATGGTATAGGAGGACACCTACTCTGTATCTGTTTAAGTATAAGTGCCTGTTGTTTAGGTGGACCGCTGGACTCCTGGCACCAGCTTTGGGGAGTCTTCACAGGGTCACATGTTGACCCCCCTCTCTCTCACACACACACACACGCATGCCTATACATACACACAGGCAAGGTACTCTTTGTTTACATGTATGCCTATGTAAGACGTCATATGTTAATGAACTTATGCATATTCATGTAACCACAATAAAGAGCAATGTTACGAGGGAGCAGACAAGAGCGAATGGGGTGAGCGACAGGAACACGCTTGTCACAGTTCTCTCCCTTGTGCACGAGATCAAAGAGCTCTGCTTGGTGTCCAATGCTTTTTGCTGTTGTAGTAGAATTGTCTCGTTCCAGTGGTGGGTCTGTGCTAAACAGACCCATCATAAACTTTCTGAATACTTTATCATCCACAACTAAAAATAGTTGTGGATGATTACTATAATAATAATAACTATACCTTTCTAATGTCGCAATGTTGTCTCTAGTTGTTGTCCCTGGCTCTCTTTCTCTCCCTCCTGCTCTGTTCCTGTGCTACTGCGAGTGTAACTACTGCCCCTCCCCCCTCTGCTCAGCGCAAGCACAAGGCTCAGGTGCGGAGTGAAGCGTGAATAAAAGAAAAAAGAGAGAGGGTGGGAGAAAAAAAACATGCGACGTTCACTTCAAAGACTCAGCACTAAGAGCCATTTCGTTCGCGACCGACACATCACTAGAAGACAGGAAAAGATCAGTGAAGAAACAACTTCCCCAAACCAAAGCACAAATGAAACAAGTAAAACAGGCTGATCTAAAGTATGATTAAGGTTCAACCTGATCAATATAAATGTCACTAGAAATTTTTTTTTTTTTTTTTTTTGCCTGTCCCGTTTGGCTCTTTTGCCATCAGAATTATTGTCTAAAGGCGAAGAAAGATGCCCAACGGATTTACTTTACCAGATGGACCATCCCAGCCTTGCTCTAATGGTCTATTTGATTCACCTTTTATTGTTTATTTTATTTTATTTTCACTTGTTAAATACGGGACAGACTTGACTGGGGAAAAGAAAGGGGAGAAAGAAAGAGGGAAAGAAAAACAGCGGGGAAGAGGGACGGGGATAAAGGGCAAAAAACAAAAACCAACAAAATAAGCAGACAAAAAATACATATATCAATCACCTGGATCACCAGTTGAGAAAGAAAGAAGAGAAAACAAGCAGAAGAAAAAAAAAGAGCAACATAATAAACAACATCACGATGATCTATGAGAATATAACAGTAAATACTAAATATTAAACATTATTGTGCAGCACGTAAGATCGACAGCGCACAGTGTGCTTTGAGGTAGGAGCCAAAAACGGTGTAGTTTGTGTGAGTGAGCACCCGTGCGTACACCTGTGAGCATGAGCGCACTTGTATTTAAAAGGTTCCTTCATGTAATGATCTGCTAGAGGGTGTGGGGGGTCACAGCCCAGTCCTCCAGGGCATGAAGCAGGTATGGAGGAGATCAAAACTCCAGACATCCAGAGGCCCCCAGAACACAAGAGACCAAGGAAGACCAACAGAGGGGCAGCCGCGCCACTGTCCCAGAAAGAGCTGAGGAGAGCCCCAGATGAGGGGTCACTCAGCAGCTGTAGAGCAGAAGCCAGGGGGGGTTGCAGTGACGTGCCCGTGAGCTCCGCCGGCAGCCAGCTGTGCCAGAGTGACTGAGCCCCAGGCCGAGAGGCCGAGGGCACCCCACCCCCGAAGTGGCCCGAGCGAGCCCCAGGCTCCAGGCCCCGACAAGCAGCCACCAAGGAGTGAGCCGATGGGTACCTGGACGCCCATCCCCGGACACAAAGAACCACCAATGCACCGATGTCTGAGAGCGTCTGCCACTGGCAGGGGAAGTGGTGGGGGAAGATAGGCCTCCATACCTTGAAGGGCCTGAGATGTCCCTAGAGATGTCCCAATATATTAGTAATTGTCACTGACAATTACTAATATATTGGAATACCAAAATACTTACCACTCAGGTAATGTCTTTATGTCCAACAGCTCCTTTTCTAGACTTGTAAGAGTTTGTAATGTGGGGAGTCCTGGTCCTGAGCTTCAAAGACAGTAAGAAGCAAGCAGAGGGAGAAAAAACAGACAATTATTTAGAAGCTGATTTGATCCTTATTGGCTGTGCAGCTGTTATAACTTACAACACAGAAGGTCAATGTAGACCTCATACAACCAAATTAGAATAGCACACATAGTACTAAAAACATAATCTACTACTGTGTCTGAATGTGTAGTATTGGCACTGTCAGTTTAGGCCTAAAGAGATATGTGGGTTGTTTTTTTTTTTTTTTTTTAAAAGGAACCGCTAGTATAAATATAATCATTAGATGCTTTTTAAAAGCTAAGTTCCAATATATAAAGTTTCTAATAAGCACAATGACCAGATAAAACATATAGCAGTCTTTATATGTATATATACATGTTTCTTATGATTCAACTGTGGGATTTAACTTAATTCTTTAGAAGGATAAGCTAAATTACGTTATTTTCAACCTTAAAGCCAACCGATACTTTAACCATTTAACAGGCCACTAATCCGGTTTATGGCTTTGGACTTTCACAACAAAAATTGTGTCTAAACACATTTTTTAACAAAACAAGTACTATTGTTGTCTTTATTATTTAAAATGTAATTAAACTGAAATGTTTGTTAAATATAAAAGTTGCTTGCCTATGTTGCTAAAGCAGAGGTTCCCAAAGTGTGTGGCCCACCCCTGACACGAGATCGATCAAATGCAGACCAGAGAAACAAACCACGGAGACCCCAGAAAAGTGCAATCAAACGATGAGTTTATTAGCACAGGAGAAGAAATATCAGCAAATGTCTTCTGACAAAAATACATTAGATGATGATTATATAGCATCAGGGGTCACGCCCCCACGTGCGTCAATTACAGGTTAAAAATACATTGTTTACAGTTAATGGTACATCTTGTACATCTTTAATGGCTATAAACAGACATAAAACTTCTCTTTTCTGTAACACCTTCCAAATAAGGCAATAAACTTCAAGCCCTCAGGGTCTCTGGGGCTGGTTATTAATTCTAGTCATCAGTTGCCAAGTAGACCAAAGTGCAACAGATCACAGAAAGAAGCAAAATACATTTGGGCCTTCGCTCAGGCCTGTTACTAGATTTATGTGTATTGTAAGCATGCATGCAATCAACCTTCTATGTTCCCATCTTCACTCAACATGTATCACCTGGACACTCTCACCAGTGAAGCTTACAACCCTTTTGGATGGAACATCAACTCCAAACAAGCACAGATATGCAATGTGTATAAATTGATCCTAACCACACCTGTAAATAGAAAAGGTCAATATGATGACAAACATCTTCAATGCAATACAAACCCTGTAAGAAATATTACTAATAAAATGATGCTGTAAAAATATGTTATTAATGCAATTATAATAATGCAGATTATATGGCAGCAATAAAAGAATTTCTGAATCTCCACACCCCCTAGGGGGGGCGCGGTATGACCAAAAAAAGAATGCTTGGACACTGCTAGCATAATGGACACGTATTTGACGGGACTCCCACACAAACGCAAAGCCTGAGATGAAGCATCTCCAGATATCTTTCCAAACCAACGTCCTTCCAAGCCAAAGCCTAGAAAATATGGTGAAGCATATCTTCCCTTTGGCTTCACCTGCACAAGTGCCAAGGTAGGTGTCCCTGACAGAATTGGTTTTCCCTGTGTCGGGAGCATTTTTCTCGTAAAACAAAGGGGGCCTTGCAAAAAAAGTTTGGGAACCACTGTGCTAAAGTAAGACTAGATTTGACATTAACAGATGGAACAGATGTTCCAAAGCTGCCACAAAACATTAAAATAAATACAGGGGTTAAGAATATACAGTTGATATATTATAAAAGTTCATATGGATTGAAAACAAGCCCCGGCCCCTAACAGCTGCACCTTCTGAAAATGTTTGGTCTGAGATCTTATCTAGTAACTGCTCACTTTTCTGTTTCAAACAATGAACAGAAAATTTCGTGTTTAAAGGTGTGGGGTTAATTTTTAAGTAACATGAGCCGAAAGGCAGCAACAGTGCTAGGTTAACACTAGCTAGCTAGCAAGTTCATAAACCTGGTGCTAAACTGAGAGAAGGCACCAAAACAGTCTGAATAAGAGTAAACATTTATTCGCCAAATCACTGTATCACGTAAAGAATCACAGCAATGGCAACAATAACCTCTTGAGCTGAAGCGTCTCCAGGTTTGCTCAACATATTCCAGAAAAAAATTGCAGGCACCAATAACATGCAGACTTATATGTGCGAAGGAGGAAGAAGGTAGTGACGTAGCATTTTCAAACCACACCGTTTTATCCTTCCACAATGAGAGGCAAAATTTCCAGCTTACTTAGTTTTTCCAATTTAAGACAACTCAAATAAACTGAGTTTGTCAGATTTTTGAATAATAGTACTGGTAGATGAGATGGGGCCTGCTGCTATTCGCACCAGGCTAGGTTGGGCGCTACAAGGGCCAGCAAGTATAGTCAGCCAGCTTGCCCAACCACAGCAGTGCTTACTGACAACTATGGCACCTCAGGTCAGTGTGTTAATGAAACATGTAGAGAAACTATGGCAGGTCGACATCGTTCCATTCCGAAACGAGAAGCTTGTTACTCGTTCAAGGCAAGACCAAGAGGCCATACGCATTCTGGAGACCAGAACTGTCCGAATAGAGGTTGAAGGCATACTTCGCTATGCCACCCCACTGCTCCGCTGGAAGGGGATGCCCCTACTGCAGGCTACTAAAGAGGCCGTCATGCCAAGTCTACGGGGTATGGAGAGAAGGCTGGCCAAAGACCCAGACCGAGCTGAAGCCTACAAGGTGGAGATGGAGAAGCTTATCAAGGCTGGCTCCATCATTAAGTGTGGCTCTGAGACACCTGTAACAGAAGGTCAGGAGGCGTGGTACATCCCTCATCACATGGTGAGCCATAATGGCAAGAACCGATTGGTTTTCAACTGCTCATTTCAGTACAGAGGATGGAACTTGAACGACTACCTGCTGCCTGGGCCCACCTTAGGTGCGTCGCTCCTGGGAGTTCTATTACGCTTCCGAGAGCATGCAGTTGCAGTGAGTGGGGACATTAAAGGCATGTTCCACCAGATTCGTCTCTTACCAGAAGATCGTGCCCTGCTCAGATTTGTCTGGCGAGACATCGGCGACGAGAGCCCGGCGGCAGTCTACGAGTGGCAGGTGCTCCCGTTTGGAACCACGTGTAGCCCCTGCTGTGCCACATTCACCCTGCAGTGTCACGTCATGGATAACAGCCAGCCAGATGATGACGTGAGACTCTCAGTCGAAAGGTGTTTTTATGTGGACAACTGCCTTCAGAGTTTCCCCACCGTGGAAGAGGCAAGGAACCTTGTTGACAAGTTACGCGCCATCCTAGCTTCAGCAGGGTTTGACCTACTACAGTGGGCCTGCAATGAACGTGACGTCAACAGTCATTTACCAGAAGAGAGCTGCTCTGCCAGTAACTTAAACACTTTCTTTATTTCATCTGTTAAGGAGATCAGTCAGAGCTTTGACTCAGTCGTATGCTCTGATAATGTGAATGATGTTGGTCAAAATTTGTTCACCATCACTCATATTTCAGACACTGAAGTTGCTAAACTAATTACAGGTTTAAAACAATCAAAAGCACTTGATGTATATGGTATTAACACAAATTTCCTAAAGGAACATATGGATTTGCTTGTACGTCCAACCACTCATGTTTTGAATATGTCTTTTGAACACTCCATTGTTCCAACAGATTGGAAAATTACTGCAGTTACACCAATTTTCAAAGCAGGTGTGAAGACTGACATGGCTAATTATCGCCCCATAAGCATACTCCCGGTCGTATCTAAAGGTCACCGGACCTGGAGTACCTGATGGTTAAGTGCCGGCCATTCTGGCTACCGAGGGAATTCACAGCAGTGATTATTACGGCTGTTTACATTCCCCCACAAGCCGACACTGACCGAGCACTCAGGGAACTGTACAGCGCGATCAGCAGTGAGGAAACCGCACACCCAGAGGCGGCGTTTATCACGACCGGGGACTTTAATAAGGGTAACCTGAAGAAAGTTTCACCAAAACTCCACCAACACATCCATTTCAACACTCGTGGAGACCGGCTTCTTGACCACTGCTACACCTCTTTCCGGGATGCGTACAAAGCCCTCCCCCGCGCACCATTTGGCCAATCAGATCACCGCTCCATCCTGCTCCTGCCCGCCTACAGGCAGAAGCTGAAACAGGAAGCTCCAACTCTGAGGGCGGTGCATCGTTGGTCGGACCAATCGGAGTCTATGCTGCGGGACTGTTTTGATCACGCGGACTGGGAAATGTTTCACGTGGCTGCTAATGACATTGATGAGTACACAGACTCAGTCTGCGGATTTATCAGAAAATGCGTGGAAGATGTCGTCCCATCCAGAACAGTTAAATCCTTCCCAAATCAAAAACCCTGGATTAACGGAGATGTTCGCACGGCGCTGGTGGCACGGAGCACCGCTTTTGCCTCCGCGAACACATCGGACTACAAACACGCACATTACCAACTCCGGAAGACGATCAAAGCAGCCAAACGTGAGTACAGGGACAGGGTGGAGCAACAGTTTGACAACCCTCGGAGTATGTGGCAGGGACTAAACACAATCACAGACTTTAGAGGGAAAACCAGCACACCGCAGACCACGGCCTCTCTGTGTGAGGATCTGAACGTATTCTACGCTAGATTCGACACAGCGAACACCATGAGACCGGACAGTGCGCGCACCGCGGATGACGTCAGTGCACACACTGTGTCTGAGGAGGATGTGCGGAAGTGCTTCAGGAGGGTGAACGCACACAAAGCTACTGGTCCGGACGGGATTCCCGGCCGCGTCCTCAAGTCATGCGCGGCTCAGCTGGCTGGAGTGTTTACACACATCTTCAACCTTTCCCTCTCTCTGTCTGTAGTCCCAGCCTGCTTCAAAATGGCCACCATCGTCCCTGTACCCAAATCCTCCACCATCTCCTCATTGAACGACTGGCGACCTGTAGCCCTGACCCCCATCGTGAGCAAATGCTTCGAGAAGCTGGTCAGGGACTTCATCTGCTCTGCACTACCTGACTCACTGGACCCTCTACAGTTCGCATACCGCCACAACAGGTCCACTGATGATGCCATAGCCCTGACACTCCATGCTGCCCTGTCACACCTGGAGAAGAGAGACACGTATGTGAGAATGCTGTTTGTAGATTACAGCTCAGCATTCAACACCATCGTTCCCTCGAAGCTGGACAGGAAACTGCAGGATCTAGGACTGAGCAGCTCCCTCTGCAGCTGGATCCTTAACTTCCTGTCTGACAGACGCCAAGTGGTCAGGCTGGGCAGCACCACCTCATCCCCCATCACACTGAACACTGGTGCTCCACAGGGGTGTGTACTGAGCCCTCTCCTGTACTCACTCTACACCTACGACTGCATGGCCACTAGAAACTCCAACATCATTGTGAAGTTTGCGGACGACACTACAGTGGTGGGTCTTATCACCAACGGTGATGAGACGGCCTACAGGGAGGAGGTCAGCGCCCTGACCCACTGGTGTCAAGACAACCATCTCACCCTCAACGTCGCAAAGACAAAGGAGTTGATAGTGGACTTCCGGAGGTGCAGAGAAGTACACACCCCCATCACCATCAACGGCGCTGCTGTGGAGAGAGTGAGCAGCTTCCGCTTCCTTGGTGTACATCTGGCTGAGGATCTTACGTGGTCAGTACACATAAAAAAAACAGTGAAGAAGGCGCAGCAGCGCCTCTTCTTTCTCAGGAGACTGAAAAGATTTGGCATGAGCCCCCGCATCCTCAGGACCTTCTATCGCTGTGCCATTGAGAGCATCCTCACTGGATGCATCACCACCTGGTACGGCAACAGCACCGCTTACAACCGCAAAGCTCTCCAGAGAGTAGTGCGGTGTGCTGAACGGATAATTGGAGGTGAGCTTCCCTCCCTCCAAGACATCTACAGGAAGCGGTGCCTGAGGAAAGCGGGGAGGATCATCAAGGACTCCAGTCACCCTAGCCATAAACTGTTCAGACTACTTCCATCAGGAAGGAGGTTCTGCAGCATCCGGTCCCGTACCAGCAGACTGAGAGACAGCTTTTTCCATCAGGCCATCAGACTGCTGAACACGTCATAGACACCTCACCCTCACTACTGGAACTTCAACATTATGCACTCCATACTGTACATTAATGCCACTGTTTTGCACATGTCAACTACCGACCTCTGTATATTTTATATATCTTATTTTATTGTTTACTCTATTTCATTTGTAAAATATGTATATACACACTCACATACACACACACACATACACACACACACACGTAGAGAAACATATTTAGTATACACATCCAGTAATGCATATACTCTTATATATTGCACATATATTTATTACTTTCAGATTTAGCCATTCTTATATTTTGCTTCTCTTTTACGTTATTGTATTTTTGCACAACTCTGTTGCTTGTGAAGCTTGCACACAAGAATTTCACTCTCATGTACTGTACCAGTGTACCTGCACATGTGACGTGACAATAAAAGTGATTTGATTTGATTTGAAATAGCTGAGAAGTGGGTGGTTAAACTCCTCACTGCTCACCTAGAAAACACCCAACCCTCATTACATCCATTGCAGTTTGGCTTTCGGGCACATCACTCCACAGATACTGCCCTGTGTATGTTAGTGGAGAACTTGAAGAGCTTGCTGGACAAGAGTCCCTGTGTTGGAGCTGTATTTTTAGATCTGAAGAAGGCTTTCGACTCAGTAAACCATCAGATATTGTTGTCCAGATTGACTCAGTTTAATATCTCCAGTCAGGCTCTTCAGTGGTTTGCCTCATATCTCTCACACAGGAAACAGTGTGTGGTGTTGGACGGGGTTAAATCTCCCTATTTAGATTGTGATACAGGGGTTCCTCAAGGATCTGTTCTTGGGCCCTTATTGTTCTCTCTTTTTATCAATAACTTACCTGAAGTCTGTCCAAATATATTTGCTCAAATGTATGCGGATGATGCAGTTATATATACGCAAGCAAATAGTGTCCAGCAGGTGGCAAAAGATCTTACAGCTGCTTTAGCATTAATGCATAGCTGGCTGGAGGACTCATGCCTAATGTTGAACACCTCAAAGACTGTCTGTATGTATTTTTCAAAACGCCCCTTAAACTTGAAGCAGTCAAACATATTCCTGGATGGAGTAGAGCTTGAATTAGCTCCAGAATTTAAATATCTTGGGGTCATTCTAGACCCAACATTATCCTTCAAGAGTCACATAAATAAAGTGTCCCAGGTGCTTAAATTTAATAATCGAAATTTTAATCATGTACGTAATAATTTAAATATGAATGTTGCAAAAACTTATTTTTACTCAATGATCATCTCTCATATGGACTATTGTTTGACGTCCTGGTCACTTGCTTGTCCAACAACACTTAAAACTATTGAAAACATTTATAAAAGAAGTTTAAAACTACTTGACAAAAAACCGACTTCCCACCACCACTGTCATGTGTTAAAAAAACATAAATTGCTGAACTTCAATAACTTAGTGAAACTTAAAAGAGTCTGTTTAATATATAAAGTCTTACACTCCCTTGCTCCGCCACCACTAAAGCAGTTCATTAGGCATAAAGAAAGCTAAGACAGGACCACTCGAGCTACAACCCGAGGAGACTTGTTTATACCCCACAGACGGACAGCATTTGGGCAGAACGTCCTCTCTGTTAAGGGTGGCCATCTGTGGAACAGTGTTCCTCAATCCATCAGAGAATGCTCGACATTCAATTTGTTTAAGGCAAAGGTTAAAAACTTGTTATGGACAAATCAAGTGTGTGATCATGTATGAGTTGTATAGTTTTAATGTTTTATTTGGGAACAGAATGGTGTGTATGTGTAAGTTTGGTGATAGAGTTTTTATTATGAATGAATGATGAATTTTTATGAATTATTATGTCTATTTTTTTATGTTTAAGGACAACAGATGGAAATTAGCCTTTGGCTATAATCTGGCATGTTTACATTCATGTAATTTTTTTTTTTACATTTATGTTCATTAACATGCACTGTCCTAAATAAATAAATAAATAGTGGAGCTATGGCTGGCCCAGAACAAGGTAGATACCCCAGAATCTACCCTTGGATTGAGCTGGCTATTCCACACAGATGTCCTAGGCTACAAGTATCGTCAAGTTCCATATGCAGTCCCTACGATGCGCAATATCTACAAGGTCCTGGCCAGCCAGTACGACCCCCTAGGGTTCATCTTACCTTACACAACCAGAGCGAAGGTAATCATCCGCCATCTTTGGGACAAGCAAAGGGGTTGGGATGACCCACATCTACCTCAGGAGCTTATGCAGCAGTGGACAGCCTGGGAGGAAGAGCTGCAATTTCTGCCTGAAGTTACTCTTCCCCGACCATATGTGCCTAAGAAAGTGGACACCTTCGGCTGTCAGAGAGAGGTACACATATTTTGTGATGCCTCTGAAGAAGCTTATGGCTCAGTAGCTTACCTCCGGACCACTGGCGGAAACGGTGAAGTACATCTGTCATTCTTGGTGGCCCGTTCCAGGGTTGCCCCCAAGCGGTTTCACTCCATGCCCCGATTGGAGCTCTGTGCTGCACTCACTGGGGCACAGCTCTCACAAGTGCTGGAAAGGGAGCTCACCCTTAGAATCGACCAGACGGTCCTGTGGTCTGATTCTACAACAGTGCTGACCTGGCTGAGGTCTGAATCCTGCCGATTTAAGGTCTTTGTTGGCACTCGTGTAGCCGAGATACAAGAGCTGACAGACAGGCACTCCTGGAGGTACGTCGACTCTGGAAGGAATCCAGCCGACGATGTGACACGTGGGAAGAAGCTGAAGGAGCTCGCTGTACCAAATAGATGGAGCCAAGGACCATCCTTTCTCCTGCACAGTCCAGACTCCTGGCCAGAGGATTTCATGGTTGACCAAGCAGATGATGCCTCGGAGCTGCGCAAAGCTTTGTTCTGTGGGACCACTGCAGCTACTCCGTCAGGTCAGCCAACTTCAGATTTGAGCCGCTACAGAACCTGGAGTGAGATGTTAGAGGTTGCAGGGCGGGAGCTACATGGGGCGGCCCAACCAGATGTTCATCCCGCTGCTGAGGACTATCGCAGGGCGGAGAGGCTGATCCTACAGAGGGCCCAGATGGATAGTTTTCCGGAGGAGTACAATCTGTTGAAAGTCGGTAAGCCGGTTCCCAGGAGCAGCCGTCTTCTCTCTCTGTCACCCGAGGTGGATGAGACCAGACAGCTCATTTGTGTTGGAGGACGACTTCGTCGATCTGAAGATTTGGCACTGGAGACACTCCATCCGATTATCCTAGACCCAAGCCACCCAGTGACCAAACTCCTGATCCAAGACTTTGACAGCTGCCTCCATCATCCTGGCCCGGAGCGGGTGTTCGCAGAACTTCGGCGCTCCTACTGGATTCTGCGGGGGCGTGAAGCTGTCCGGCGCTACCAACACCTCTGTGCTGACTGTCAAAGGTGGAGAGCTAGACCTACAGTGCCGAAGATGGCAGACCTGCCAGCAGCCCGGCTACGTCTATATAAACTAGGGCTGCTCGATTATGGCAAAAATGATAATCACGATTATTTTCACTGAAATTGAGATCTTGATTATTTGACGATATTTATTTAACAATAACAATGTATTGAATAATGGCTTTAAAGATGTCAAAAAATAATATAAAATAGTGTGCAAATACCGATAACAGTGCAAATGTTTGCAATATAAAAAATAAATGAAAAATGTAAACATCTATGTTTAGTGAACTCCAAAATACTGCATAATACTGGTTGTTCACGTTACCGCGTTTGTTATCTCCTTGTGTCTCTGGGAGCTGGTGGGATATATAGTCGTGTTGTACAGGGTAGCGTGAATGGAAGTCTGTGAGGATGAAGCAGCTGTTGTCAAGAGTTTTTTCTCTATGTTCCTTCATTGTTTGATCGTATGTTACTTTGTGAGCGGTCTTCAAATGATTGAATAAATTTGTAGTGTTGCTCTGTGGTGCAGCTACGACACCGTAGCAAAGTTTCCACACTATGTCTACTTGATCCACGTCTGACTCCGCGAACCCATAATGTTTCCACACCACTTAAGTCGTTTTACCTTTTTTTTCAACCAACGGCATTCTTTCTTCAGCAGCCATTAACCTCTCCTCACCAAATAACTTCTGCTTAGCTTTCCTAGCTTTCCGAGCTTCCCTCGGGTCCTCTTAATTGTTGTGACGCGTGTTCGAAACGCAGAGAGGTGCGCTCGATTTGCCACACGGAGCAGCGCGAGAGGAGGAGCTAATAATCGGCTAAGTCATTTTTAATGATCGTTGAAAGCCCAGATCGTAATCACGATTAAAATTCGATTAATTGAGCAGCCCTAATATAAACCGGCTTTCTACTCTACGGGAATGGACTGCTTTGGGCCGTTTGAGGTCAAGGTTGGATGGCGTATTGAGAAGAGATGGGGAATCATATTCAAGTGCCTTACCACCAGGGCAGTCCACTTGGATGTTCTTAACGCCATTGATGCAGATGCATTCCTGATGGCTCTTAGGAGATTTGTCGCCCGTAGAGGTACACCTGCCGAGCTGTTTTCAGACCAGGGGACCAACTTCAGGGGAGGTGAGAGGGAACTGCGCGAGACCTTTCTGAAGATGGCCCCGGAACTACAACAGCTTCTAGCACCCCAGAAGATCAGCTTCCGCTTTAATCCTCCAGGTGCCCCACACTTTGGGGGAGCATGGGAAAGGGAGATCTGGGCGGTTAAGTATGCCATCTATGCCACAGTTGGTGCTCAGCCAGTTCCAGAAGAAGTGCTTCGCACTGTACTCATCGAAGTGGAAGGGATACTCAATAGTAAACCCCTGGGGTATGTGTCTTCCGATGTCAGAGATGCAGATCCAGTGACTCCCAATGTTCTTCTGATGGGGCGGCCGGATGGATCGCTACCTCAGATAGTATACCCAGAGAATGAGCTCCTCAGTCGCCGTCACTGGAAACATTCCCAGGTGTTGGCTGACCATTTCTGGTCACGTTTCATCCGTCAGTACATTCCCAGTCTGCAGACGTGCCAGAAGTGGCAAACAACGGCAGCTGATTTAGCTGAGGACTCTGTGGTGATGATCGCTGATCCACAGCTTCCCAGGGCTCTCTGGCCTGTGGGGAGGGTGATTAAAACTCATCCTAGCCATGATGGACGCATCAGGTCAGGTGACGTGAAGGTGAAGGAGAGAGTCTACACTCGGCCAGTTGCCAGACTGGTTGCCCTCCCTGCGCTGCCCTCTGGAGAAGATGAGGACAGCTCTGCGTCAAACTCACCACAACCCTAGAACTTTGTTGCCTTATTGATGAGCAAATGTCTTACATACATTTGGGGGCGGCTGTATAAAAGGCCCCAAAGTTCATAGAATAGTTTTATTGGTGTTTATAAGTTTATATAAGTTAATTTAATATTCACTCTCCTGTCAGTTTGGGCCAGCCCACTTTCTAGTGACATCATCCGGTTAGTAAGGTGGGCAGTCTAATGTCGGATGAGCAGTGTTGGTCTGGAGGGGTTGCACTGACCGGAAGGATCGCGTTCCCGCTTGCCCTTCACAATAAGAGCATTACGGCTGATTATAATGGGGAAGCTTTTATTTTGTACAACTACCGGAAGTAGTTCCTATGTCCCCATGGTAACTTAACCTCGCACTAATGCTGTTTAGTTGCATAGTGTGAGCAGTTTGAAGTGTACTGTATTGTCTCATTTCTATATATGTGATTATGTCAACTATGTTGTATCATGTTTATATTTGAGTATTTGACTTGTCTATTCTCTTTATTCATCATTATTTCCCTTGTTTATTTCCTTTGCAGGAAACCACACACACACACACCTATGTACACCCGCTGTGTTACAGCCCAGAAATTGAGTGGTGACAATAAAGTGCCTCAAACGGAACCTCAAGCTCCCTTCGTCTGTCATACTCTGGGACAATTTGGCCTTAAGTGGTGTTCTGGCCGACGCACCGGGGTGACCGTAGTGCTCAAAGACTGAATCAGTGCCACAGCCGTGCCTATCTTTGATATCTCCACTACAGTGCCACTCAAAAAAATAATTTCTGTCCACTATGAGATAAAGGAGAACAACAGCCTGAAACCTGCAGGCCTGACAACAGGAGATGTATCACTCCTGTAACACCTGTAACATTCAGCAGTCGCCTCATTGTTCTGACACACACAGCAAAACTATTGACTACACTATACACTAACTACACAAGATTTGCGCTAAACGTCGCAAATCTCTCACATCTCAAAACACCGCCATCACTCCTAAAACTTCCCCCTTTCTAAACAACTAAATGCCATGTTGCCATATCATTTTTTGATTGGTCGACATGGTACATTTTTCCACCAATAGGAAAGGCTGGGGTTTTTTTGGTGTCGTTTTTGCTCACAGGTGGAGAGCGCTTTCGAGCGTTTTTCTTATAAAACGCCGTTTTTACTGTTTCTTCCCGCAGTAAATATAAACAACGATAATATTCAGGAAGAAAACCAAACATTGCAGATATTTTTATCATAACTCTGGTTTTATGTGGCCTATTAACACAATTTAAAAACTGGTATAAAATCCACACTTTTCCCGTCAGTTGTTCCGTCTGTCCTGCTCACATCTCCAATGGTTGTACATGTTGTCATTAACGTGGCTTCACTCCACATCAGCCACGCCGCTTTGCTAGCTAAAACACCGGTGTTGGTACATAAGAATGCTGTCTTAGCCTGTCAACGACGTTGATTAGCTGCGTATATAAGTAAGTAAGTAAGTAAGTAAGTAAGTAAAATTTATTTATATAGCACATTTCACAGATAAAAATCACAAAGTGCTTCACAATAAGATCAGACACACAAGTTAAAATTAATTAAAAGCCCGTTTGTATAAAAATGTCTTCAGCTGCTTTTTAAAGGAGTCAGTAGAGTCTAGACAGCGTAAAGACAACGGCAGGGAGTTCCACAGCCTAGGTGCCAGTGCCTGAAAAGCCCGATCCCCACGTGTTTTAAACCTAGTACGTGGGACCACCAGTAGCCTCTGACCTGAAGACCTAAGTGCTCGGGATGAAGCATGAGGTTTCAACAGGTCAGAGATATACTGGGGAGCTTCACTGTGCAGAGCTCTAAAAGTTACAACTAAAATTTTAAAATGAACCCTAAAATTTACTGGCAACCAATGAAGATAAGCCAAAACTGGAGTAATGTGAGACCTCTTGTTTGTACCAGTTAAAAGTCTTGCCGCTGCATTCTGTACAGAATGAAGGCGATCCAGAGCAGATTTGTTGAGACACGTAAAAAGACCGTTATAATAATCCAAACGAGAAGAAATAAAAGCATGAATAATCATCTCAAGTTCTGTCTTTGACACTAGTAGTCTGAGTTTAGAAATGTTTCTTAGATGATAAAAACAGTTCCGGACAAGTTGTTTTGAGTGTTTCTCAAGAGACATTGAACTGTCAAATATAACACCTAAGTTTCTGAGACTCGACTGAAATGAAGGGTCTAAAAAACTGATATGCTGCTGAATTTCTGAGAGCATGTGATCAGGTGCAATAATCAAGGTTTCTGTTTTATCTGCATTTAACTGAAGGAAATTGTCATTTAACCATTGTTTGATTTCTGACAGACAATTATTTAAACAAGACAATTTGTAAAACTCAGAAGCTTTGAAAGAACAGTATAACTGAATGTCATCAGCATAGAGATGATAAGAAATATTACTGTAACGTTTGATAATTTGGCCTAGAGGGAGTATATACAGCAAAAAGAGAATCGGACCTAAAACAGATCCTTGAGGTACCCCAGAAGGCAGAACTGACGTTTCAGACAACACATGATTGATACAGACAGTAAAGGATCTCTCAGACAGATACGACATAAACCATTTTAAAACAACACCAGTGATCCCAAACAAGTCCTTCAGCCTATTTATCATGATGCTGTGATCAACAGTATCAAAAGCAGAGCTGAGATCCAACAGAACCAGAACGGTGTACTCTCCAGAGTCTGCTGCCATCAAAATGTCACTAGATACTTTAAGCAAAGCGGTTTCAGTGGAGTGCAATTTGCGGAAACCAGACTGGAAAATGTCCAGAACATTGTTCTTCTCCAAAAAGTTGTTAAGTTGTTCTGCAACTATTTTTTCCAAGATCTTTGACACCAATGGTAATTTTGATATTGGCCTGTAACTGCTTGGAAGAGATGGGTCCAAATTTGGTTTCTTTAATATTGGTTCAACAATAGCTTGTTTAAAATAGCTGGGAACTGAGCCAGTATCAAGAGAAATATTAATTATTTCCAGAATACAGGGGCCAATAGAGTCAAACACACTAATGAAAAATGATGGAGGAAGTACATCAAGGTGGCTTGAAGTCAGTTTCATTCGACCGAGTAGAGCACTGATGTCCTGCAAGGTGACAGGAGTAAAAGAGGACCAGGTGTCAGAGGTAAGCAACGTGTCAGTGTGATACTGAGAGGATGATGGAGAAATATTAGACCTGATGGCAGCGACCTTATTAACAAAATAGTTTAAAAAGTCATTACAATCAGATTTAGTATAGACTGGTACATGAGGAACATCAGGAGAGACAATGTTCTTAATTGTATCAAACAATACTCTGGGATTTTTCTTTTTTGAAGCTATTAGATTAGCAAAATATTCAGTTCTGGCATTTTTTATCATGTCATTAAGTAAGAAAATTGATTCCTTGAGATGTATCCTATGGACCTCAAGCTTGGAAGCCTTCCATAAACGTTCTAATTTGAGACAATATCTCCTAAAATTTCGAATATTTTCATATATATACTACTGTGAATCGCATTATTGGCTGGACTATGGGATAAGGTGGCATCGTTCTAATCCCATACGGGAGCAGCCAGTCACTTACTGACTAACACTGCAAAACAGAATTGTTAAAGTATTAATTTTAATTTCAATTCAGGTTTGATTTTTTTTTTTTTGTGTGCAATGCAGATTTTCTGTGCACAGAGACCGTGCCAGCAGTGCGCAATTGCTCACGCGCGCAGCTTAGAGGGAATATTGGACAGCAGATCACTTCTCAACAAAGATGACAAGGCTGCACATGTATTATTGGACACTTTTAAACCGACCCGTCCTGACCAACTGAGATACTGTGCCCTGCAGACCAAAACAATGGACAGGACGCTCACCTGAGGTGAAGAGCAAAGAAGCAGAAGGGAAAGACTGAGACAGGTGCACCGCGGACCACTGCTCAGTATCATGCTAGCTAATGTACAATCATTGGAGAACAAACTACACAATCTGAGGGCAAGAGCCACCTTCCAAGATGACATGAGGGACTGCAACATTCTGTGCTTCACTGAGACATGGCTGACCCCCACCATGCCGGACCAGGCCGTAACTCCGTCGGATTCATTCTCTGTGCGCAGACAGAACGGCAGAGTCGAAGAAAACCAAAGTTGGAGGAATGTGTCTCATGGTAAACAGAAAGTGGTGTGAATCCAGGAGAATTTATACTCTCTCCAGTGGCTGCTCATCCCATCTGGAATACCTAAGCATTAAGTGTCGCCCTTTTTACCTGCCCCGTGAGTTCACATCGGCAGACCATAGCCTCAGTGGTCTACATCCCACCCCAAGCCGACACAGGTATGACTCTGTCTGAATTACATGAAGTTTGTTTCAAAACAAGGACCCGGGTGCAGCCCTCATTGTAGCAGGAGACTTCAACAAAGCAAACCTCGGACATGCCAAACTTTTACCAACATGTCACGTGTCTGAAAAGGGGGGATCAAATCTTGGACCACTGCTACACACCATGCAAGCAGGGTTACAAAGCTGTTTCACACCCAGCTTTTGGGGAGTCTGACCACAATGCCATTGTCCTCATTCCTCAGTATAAAAAAAACATAGGGAGGGATGAAGTAACCACGAGGAAGGTGAAACGCTGGTCTGCCCAATCAGAAGCTATGCTACAGGATGAGCTCAATGACGTAGACTGGGACATGTTCAGAGCATGTGCAGCCAACATCAACGAGTTTACAGAAGTAGCAGTAAGATTCTTTAGCATGCTAGCAGAGGACATCATCCCCACTGCGAGAGTCATAATGTTCCCAAATCAGAAACCGTGGGTGCACAGATTGATCCGTGCTGCAGTGAATGCCAGGACCGCCACCTACAACGCGGGTCTCGCCACTGGCGATATAAGTGCATACAAAGCGACTTAATATGGCTTCACAAAACCACTGTGAAGTTTGCGTGGTCTACGTGGGCCGCGTCCTCTGAAGACCGAGAAAGCTGGAAGTGCGAGGCTTGTGAAATGGGATGGGCTAGCCTCTGTCGCGCTGCTCAGGTTGCCTAACAACCACGATACTAACCGCTGGAAACGTTTCACACAGCATTGTTTGACAGACATGAAGGAGAAAATTTATTTGTTCATTTGTTTGTTTTTATATGAGCTTTGTTTGATTTGATAAGTATAGACCACAGGACTGTAAAAACATGATTGTTGGGCTTCATTTCTCTACTGAACAGTCAATGAAAAATCAGCTAGTAAATAACAATTAGCTAATGTTGTTCATGAGACTAAAGTCATCTCACTTTGGTAATGTAAATATAAAATGGCTAATATCAAAGTTATTATTATATTAATTATTATTAGTTATTACAGTAGTCAAATACTGAGCTTCAGTAAAGACTCAAGCTGCATTTATTTATATTTCCTATCACCTTAAATCTTCACTCAAAGACAAGTATCTTTTACAGTGTATATATAGATGTTTTATATATAAGAGACAAATATTGTTCGTTTAATATGTTGGTATTACTAAATTTGGCTCAATGCTTACATATATGTGTAAAAAGAAAATTTAAAGGCTGTGATAACTCTTTTTGATAAAATGAAGAGTAGACTGATATATTAAATACTCCTTTATTGGGTGAAAAAAATCATACCATGTCATAACTACTTTAAGTCATACAGAATAGATATCAGAGCCAACCCCAGCGATCTTCCAACTGGAGGAAGAGCTCCGGTGGAAGCCATGGCTCACCCCTGACTACGAGTGCATTTTTCAGGGGACTCATTTAGCTCTAGGAGGTCCCTGGAGATGCCATGCTGCTCGACCTACTGCCCCACCTGCAATTGTACTACCTAAGCTGCAAGTGGGATATCTCAGTTTTACTCCGGACACTAACTCCTCAGCCTTGGTGCTGCGCACTGGAGGCGCAGCCTTACTCCTCCTCGAGAAAGTGGCCCTCACGCCACCATCATTCTTCCCCTGCTGAGCAACTCGCAGCAGTGCATCAGAATGACTGTTGTTCCTATGCTCCCCCCAAGACTATACAATTTTTGAACAATAATCCCACGTCAGAAACTTTTGAGACTGCTTATCTTCATGATGACTGTTTTTGCACTAGTCCACTGATCAATGGCCACTGATTATTTACACCTACAGGCCAGTGGACACTCTTTCAAGAGTGAGGATGTACACATCCTGGACAGGGAGGAACGCTGGTTTGAGGGCGGAGTCAAGGAGCCCATTTACATGAAAAGGTAAAGACCATCTCTGAATCAAGGAGGGGGCTTAAGGGTACATCTTTAGCCATCTTACAATGCTGTGATTGCAGCCATTCCCCAACTCTCTGTGAATGGTACTCATGGCCAATGATCAGTGGGCTTTGATCAGTGGGTTTTGGTCAGTGGTTGCTGATCAATGGTCATGAGAATTTGCATAATTAAGAATAAGGAACTGACCTCCCAGCCCATTGTTCCTTCAGTGGGATGGTTTCAGTCATTATGCAAATGTACTGTTTATAAGATTGGGGAAACCTACAGTCAGATGAGACTGAAGAAGTCACTTGGATGAGTGACGAAACTTTTCTCCCACAAAATGCTACGTCCAGATGAACTGAATCAACTTTTGGAGATTTACTTACCTGGATGATTGAGCATGCATCAAGATGTTTTTGCACTATTCCTTCTGAGCCTGAAGTGGTAAACTCAGAGTCAGCTAAGACTGGTTTTTCAAAAAGTGCTCGTCGCAATGGTAAAAATGTAAAACCTATTTTTGCTCCTCTGCCTCGCCGTGTTCCTACTCCCAGGGCAGCTGCGGTCCAGCTATCTCCTGCACCCATATCAGTTTCCCAGGTGAGGGGGGCTGGGACCCAGTTGGTCCAGGCCGGCTGAGGTTCTGCTAGTTGTGGCACCTGTACCAGCTCCTTGGGTGGGGACAGCAGCTGCCCAGCCGTTGCTGGTGCCTGTCTCAGTTCCCAGGGTGAGGGCAGCCATGAACTAGTTCACTCCTGCACCCGTACCCTACCTACCTACCTACTCCTCGGGTGTGAATGGCTGGTGTCTGGTCTGCCCCGGGAAACATGCCGGTCCCTGAGGTGAGGCCCGCCAGAACACAGCTGACCTCTTCACCCCTACCTACCTACTCGTCGGGTGGGAGCGGCTGGTGTCCGGCAGGTGCCTGCACCCGTCCCTGTCTCCGCTGGAAGCTCGGGTAAGCACATCCATCCATTTCCCTCGTGTTCTCAAGGCTCAGGAGAACCACTACAACCGCCATTACAACCACCATTACAACCACCACTATATCTTCTACTTTAGTCTCTACACAGTAAAATTCATTGAGTAAATTTTACTCAAATTGAATAAAATTTTACTCTAAAAATGACAGTATTTGGTCCCAGTCTAAATGGAGTTACTCTTACGGCAGAGTTAAACTTTCAGAGTTAAATTTACTCTAGTTAGTGCAAATATTTTAATCGACATGATGATAATTTACTCGGTTTTCTTTAATAATTATTATAATTTACATCTCTTTCTGTTCTGTGCTGCTTCTGGTATGATGGCGCCTGTGTTCAGCCTTGCCACTGTTGGCTGCAGTTTCCCTCGCTCTGCTATACTCCTGTTTCTGACTGTCCTGCTCTCCTTTTTCATCTCTGATGTATTGGTTGCCGTAGTCTATGATCCCCTTACACTACCATCTATTTGGTCCTCTATGGTGGGCCTGGATATCTCTTCTTCCTACAATGGCTTCTTCCTTCCTCCTCTGCCGGTGTCTGGATTTTTGACAGATGTCACCAACAGCACCCTTTTGGGTCCACGCAAATCGGGGAGGAGGAGAGGTAAAAGAGCAGGTGTCCAGGTGAAATTTAGACTGGTCTTCGGACGAGGATTAGCGGGTAAGCGACGTCGAGCATTTCTGGTCACCTGTGCTCAGGCTGCTTGTTCGGAGGAGAATTTTTCTTCCCTCTCCCTGCTGGATTTTGAAAGTCCTGGACTTATGAGATCGCGTTACCTTAGGAGTGTTCATCCAGACTCTCTGATTATTTGGCCCGCTGCCCCAGCAGCGAGTGGTATCTATGGCCGTCACGTATCGAACCCGCAGTTTTTACATCCCCTAAAACGGGTCAGTGTCAGTAATGGTTTGACTTATTCCTCGTTGAGCATGGCGCTTCTCAATGCCCAATCTATGACAAATAAAACATACTTGTTGAACGATCTTATTCTTCCCAAAAAGCTGGATTTTTTATTTTTAACTGAAACCTGGCAGCATGATGGTGACTATTCTTCCCTTATCGAACTTTGCCCGGGTGGGTACTCCTCCATCAGTCGGCCGTGGACTTTTGGTCGTGGAGGACGTCTGGCTGTGGTATATCGAAATTGATTTCACTGTTGCTCATTAATGGTTGAAAAATTTTCATTGTTTGAACTACAGCTGGTTAAAATTGGAATTAAAGATCCGTGTTACTGTGCTGTAGTGTATCGTCCACCTGGACCTAACAGTCAATTTTTAAAGGAGTTCAGTGACTTTTTATCTTCCATCTTGAAGTTGTCCAGATTGTTAATATTGGGGTTTTTAATTTACACATTGATGATGACTCTGACCTCTTTGCCAGAGGTTTTCTTAGCATCATGGACTATTTTCATTTCACACAGCATGTTTCTGGCCCCGCTCACAACAAAAGACACACTCTGGCCCTCGTCTTTACTATTGGCTTAACCCCTGACTGTATTAGTTCAGAGGATATTTTTATTTCAGACTGTCATTGTATTATATTTAACCTGTCTTTTTATTTGCTGCCTCCTCCTGTTCATCGTGTTTTTAGTTCACGTGCCTTAAATTCCTCTACTGCTGCAAAATTTTCTGACGTTTTTAACACTAGATTTACTAAACCTGCGCAAATTTGCGTAACCTCCCTAAACCCAACACCCCCTAGAATTACTGGCTTTTTTATTTTCTGGTGCAAGTCCCGAGGTGTTAATCACCCCTGCTGAGATTTTCACAGGTCGTCAGCTCGTTTCTCCTCCAGCTTTTGTTGTGCAAACCACCCATTATCCTAGAGGCCTGGCACATTTGCATTTGCTCACTCAGAGTTGCTCAGATCCAAGTCAGGCCAAACCTCTGTGTTACAACTTTCAGAAAATGGATGAAGCAGATTCTGATGGAGGAGAGGTTTCATTTGTCCAGCAGGCCACTGATACCTCCTCAGAAGAATCTGAAAAGGAGACAGAACAAGAACCCAACATGCCTCCACAGAAGAGGCCCCGTGGTACTGGGAAGCCCAGCCAGAGCCACACGGCAAAAGACAGCATTGTGTGGGTTGAGGAGGACATTGGAATGCCCAGTGCAGTAGCAAATCGTTCGTGCTTCACTGCGCAAGCTGGACCCACAGAGTCTGCTAAGGTTTGTCACTGCCATAGTAGATATGATATTTCTATAAACCCATTTAGAGTGAGGTTCATGTGAATTTACCATTCTCTATTTGTTTATCTTCCGACAGCGTAAGATTACAAGTGTGCTCCAAAGCTTCCTTTGCCTGTTAGACGTGGGAATGCTACAGACCATCAGAGAGTGCACGGTACATCAAGCCCGCAGAACAGAGCCGGACTGGAATTTGTCAGTTCATGAACTGATGGCATCCATTTCAATCCTGTTTGTAAGAGCAATCATGTGTCCTGTTGGTGCCATTGTGGATTGCTGGTCAGAAGGATTTCTGGTGCCAGTAATCAAAGAGACAATGCCCCGAGATAGATTCATTTCAATTATGCAACACCTTCGATTTGATGACAGGGACACGCAGGCAGAACGGGTGAAAACAGACAAATTTGCGGCGATCTCCGACATCTGGACACGCTTCAACGAGAACTGTGCTAAGAGTTTCACTCCAGGAGAACACATGACCATAGATGAACAGCTGTTCCCTACCAAGGTTCGTTGTCCATTCACACAGTATATTCCAACCAAGCCAGACAAATTTGGGATCAAGTTCTGGATGGCCACGGATTTGGACACCAAATATGTCTGCAGTGCATCTCCTTACTTGAGAAAGGACCCCAGTCGTCAGAAGGGAGAGAGGCTGGCAGAGAACATGGTCATGAAACTGATGGAGCCGTTTTTGGATGATGGGAGAAACGTCACAACAGACAATTTCTTTACTTCACTGTCACTGTCGCACAGACTGCTGCAGCGCAAAACAACATTACTGGGCACGGTGAATAAAGTCCGGCGTGAACTTCCTCAACTTGCAAAAGATACTGCAAAGCGAGAAGTATTCTCCACTTCAGTGCTTAGAAGTGGCAGTGTCTCCTTGACAATTTATGCACCTAAAAAAAACAAGACTGTGTGTGTTCTAAGTTCCATGCACCAAGATGTGACGATCAGTGACGGCAGAAAGAGGAAACCCAACACGATAACAGACTATAACCACATGGAGGTATGTGAATGTGTGTACAATTTTACACCAGTGCTACAATGTTTTCTGATGTGTGCTATACAGGCCTATAGAAAAAAACATATACTCATCACTCTCTCTCTCTGCTTTTACAGTGTGGTGTAGACGTGTTGGACCAAATGACATGGATGTATTCCGTAAGATCAGCAACACGCAGGTGGCCAGTAGCGGTTTTCTACAATATGCTGGACCTGGCGGCAGTGAATGCCTACATTTTGTACAAGGCATGTACAGGGTGGACAGGCAAAAGAAGATTGTTTCTGAGTCTTCTAGCTCAGCAACTTCGTTGCCGATTCATGCAGCACAAGGAAATATTAGCACAGAGGCAGGCTGCTGCAGCTGCTGTGCCAGGGACTGTAAAGACAACGCAGTGCCAGGTGCAAGAGAGCTGCAACAGGAATCGCAGCAGGTTTACCTGTGCAACATGTCAGAAATTTACCTGTGCCAAATAGAGGGATGATGGACACTGGGTCTGCAAACGCTGTAAAGTTTGAAACACTTTGAAATAAAACAGACTTGTGTACCCATATATTGTGAATGTGTGTCTTTTGTATGTAGGTTGTAACACAGAGGTTTGGCCTGCCTTGGATCTGAGTAAACAAATGCCAATGTTGCACAAACACACACACACACACACATGCACGCACGCACGCACACACACAGCAAATCTGCATTTATTTGTCCCACAAGTGGAAAATCTGCATTGTCATTGCAAAAAAGTGGACAGAGCACGGTATAGAAAGTGCACTATACAAACAATCTGGAAAGATATATATGGACACGAGTATTCAAAAATTTTGGTGTATGTATACACACACACACACATATACATATCTATCTATCTATCTATCTATCTATCTGTGTGTGTGTATATATATATATATATATATATATATATATATATATATATATATATGATATAGATGTGTCTGTGTGTATAACTAGACTTTATGCATATTATATAAGGTGTGGCTATATAAATATATAAATGTATGTACAACTCTGTGTATATATGTTTATGGCCAGGCATCCAATGTAGTGACAAGGATTGACAAGAACTAATATTGCATATGAGAAATATTGCACATAGAAACTACCATGGTGTATAGTACGCTGGAGGTAAGGAAGGAAAGTAGCCTTGCAGGGAAGGAAAGACCTGAATCTCTCATGGTTAGGGGTTAGGGGAGGGTGTGTTTGCACAACAAAAGCAGGAGAACAATGGAGCTGAAGACCTGTGAAAATCTCAGCGGGGTGCCAAGAGGTGTTAAGGTCGGGGGGAATTTACGCAAATTTGCGCAGGCTAGTAAATCTAGTAGTAGGGACTTGCACCAGGGGAAAAAAGGCTCAGTAATTCTAGTGTTAATTTGGTTCTGCCTGCTTCTAATGATGTTGATTTATTAACAAATCATTTTAATAATTATGGTCTTTCTATTTTAGATAATATTTGCCCTATTAAAACTAGACTAGCCCCTGTTTCAAAACCCTCTCCCTGGATAAACGACAGCATTCGCTGTTTAAAGCGTGTCTTTGGAGAAAGACTCATTTACAGGTTCATCTTCTTCATTTAAAAGACCTTTTAGTTTCTTTTAACGCTTCAATTTGTGATCCAAGGACTGCTTAGTCTCTAAGAGCAGAGGTAACCCTAAGGTTTTATTTGATATTATTAGGGATATTGTTGCTCCGGTTTCTGCTGCCGTCCCAATCTCTTCGAATGAAGACTGTGAAAACTTTCTTTCTTTTTTTGTTGAAAAGGTTAGCAATATAAGGAGAAACATCTCGCTCCCTGTGTACAATTTGTCTGCTCCGATTTTACTTAAGACTGTCATATTAGAAAGATTTTTTTGTCCTTGCCTGAGTTGTTGAAGCTGGATGTATGGGGACACTAGGTGGTAGGTTGAAACGGGAAGAGCAGTGGAGGGGCCAAGGAAGTAGAAAATATAAACTCATATTGTTAAAACTATAATTTATTCACAAAGAAAACACTAAAATACTCTGCCTAGGCAGAACATACAGTTAAAAACATTAAAACAATACAACTAAAATCCAATGCCCTCAGCCATGAAGATAAAGTCCAATAAAAGTCCAAACGGCGCAGAAACCGGCAGCATCATCGCCGTCCTGTCTGCCTCTTTGTTCTAGTGCCAACTAAATGGAGAGAGGGGCAGCGGCAGTCACCATTCTTTGATTTCACCGGAGATTCATCTTACATGGGATTGATCGGGACTTACCCCGGATGGGCAGAGCTCCTAACTCTGCCCGCCACTTTGCTGTGCTTCACACGCGTAGCTATGGTCTCGCCGTCCCGGGGAGATGCACCAACACAGACCGCTCTGCTCATCCCTGTTCACTCTCTCCAGTGCGCAGTGGCCTGCGATCTCCGGTCCCGTTCTCCTTTGCCAATGCTATTGCTTGATTTTGATTTTGCCATATTACTCCAATAGAATTTCCTCTGTTTTTTTGCTCCAACTCTAGCGGCCAATCAAGATGATTATAATCCAAAATGACTAAAATTTACCCTTTTAGATAAAAATAATGTTAACTCTGGAAAAAATTACTCTCTCCATTTTCCTGTGTAGCAGTAAAAAAAAACAGTGGCTGTGTGTGCATTTGCAGGAGCAGGATGTTGAGAGACCAGAGAAGGGGGGAGACTTTTGGTTCACATGAGTGTGTGTGGGCCCTGCAGATTTAACCCTTTAGCTGCCACTTTTCTGTGTTACTGGTTTTTGTGTGAAGGAAACTGTTGTTTCACTGGCTGCTTGTTGGTTATGGAATCACACTGTATTGTTGGAAAATGTTAAACACTACAGTGGGAAAATGTGCATATAATGTGGATGATATACTGTGTTAAAACCAGTGTTCACAGCAGCAGATTGTTGACTACATGGTTTACAGCAGCACCCTCTGGAATCTGTTGATCCAGGCCTGACCTCCAGGATGCTCCACTGCTAATGTGTTTTCTCTGAGGGTCTTGGTGGAGGATTTGGCATCACACAGACGGACATGAGTGAAATAAAGCAAGATGTGCAGTGATTACAGAACATATTAGTGTTGGGCTCATTATCATATCACTATTTATCTCAAGCTATTGAGCTTTAGTGATGTGTCGGTGGCGAACGAAACGGCTCTTAGAGCCGACTCTTTGAAGTGAATGACGCGAGCCGGTATGGGCTCAAAATGTGGTCATAAATATTTTGTACTTGTAAATCGGTTTTGTACTTGTAAAAAAGATTTGTATGCGTAAAAAAAATTTGTGTGTGCGTAAAAAAGATTTGTATCTGTAAAAAAGATTTGTGTGTGCGTAAAAAAGATTTGTGTGTGCGTAAAAAAGATTTGTATCTGTAAAAAAGATTTGTGCGTGTGTAAAACAGATTTGTGCGTGTGTAAAAAAGATTTGTGTGTGGACTTAGCCAAAAAACCCCTGCAAGTTACAAGTACGAATTTTGACCCTATTTTTCTTCCTTTAAGCTGATTGGTCAATGTCATGTCAATCACAAATTAAACAATCCAATCAGAGAACAGATGGGCTTGGCTGTCGGGGGGGATGCTTTACGGACCTTCAGGTCCTGGAAGGGTAACACAGTTTGAAGATGGAGGACAGCGGTGGCGCTTCTGCAGCGCAGGTAAGCTTTAATTTATGGTTTACTGGAACAAGCTAATTGTCCAGACATATATTTTTGAATATCATGTTCGGTTACTACACTGTAATTTTTCACGGTGCCAAAAGCTAGCTTAAAAAGGGCTCTCAACATTAGCCCTAGTGTTGCATGTGTTCAAATAGTCTCCTGTGTGGCACGGTCTGTCTGCTTAAACATCAGCAGCATCGTGGAGAATTATGTGTTTGGATTTAAGTTTAATCCCGGTGAGATGTCGTTTTGGTAATATTTGGAACTGAAATGCTCTGACTTGACCTTAGCACTGGTCCCAGGTCACCCCCGAGTTTGTGTTAGAGTAATACTACAGTAATTACAGTATACAACAACTTTCAACAGCTACTGAAAGTTAGGGGACCTAGCTTCAGTGAGCGTTTCATTTATGACAGCTTATAGGCAGTGACATTAAGAAGTACTCTGTCATACAGTACCAGATTGACCAAGAATGCTTCTGTGGTAACTGTAGTGCAGTGTCTGTCTGGTGTCAGTAAGCTATGTCTATTGATATTTGCTTTGCTGAATGTGTCGTGTTCAAAAATTTAAGAAGGAATTCAGGAGAAAAAGATTTAAAAAGATTGAATTTGCTTCAGCAGTTGAAATTACAAGTTTATAGTGCCAGCCTTTTGTGTGAACCAGCTTCCCAAAAAGGATAATGCTGAAACGCTTTACAGCTTATATACTGTGACAATAAAAACAGATGCTGATTCTAAGGCCCAGTTCACGGCATCTTGTTCAGACTCCATAACCCAGAGACTAATCTAACCATTATCGTGTGTTTGTAAGCATGCTGCAAAAACCCCCTCTGCATTCTATGTGTACCTGCAACATTTCAAATACAGCGCTGAATGACGCTCTCAACCTTCAAACATGGAGTGCCAACATGCTTATGAGCACATTTGCATTGTGTAAATCTTAAAAAAATAATGAAACAGCCTTACTTAATAATTTTGTAAACTTGTAAATAAATTTTCAACCCTAACAGATGTCAAATGTGTTTAGGGACTTTTAAAGTCTTTCTGCATCGGGTTGTGTTTTGAAGTGTGCTATACTAAATTTGTGGGTCATCTGTGTCATCATGGGAACGTCCACGGGGTACTTCAGAGAGAACCCTTCTTAAATAGGAGAGTGTATGATACATCCATAGAGAAACGTGTAAATCTTTGAAAATTGTCTGATTGTTTTACTTAACAGGTGACTGTAAATCAAGTGGACCTTGGTCTATCTCCCTCCAGAACAGAGAACCTGGGATGTCCCTGTGACTCTTTGGTGGGTTCATTTTTTTTTCATTATTAAAGTAATGTTGTTTGAATTTTTTGAATACAGCAAGGTGGCACAGGATAGAACATATTTAAAAATAATTTTTAATGCAATTCAGTTTCTTTACTGTATTACAAAGTTAATAAAAATAAAAAGATTTTCATGAGAATATTATTTTGTTTTATTGAGTTTTACGCAATAAAACATTTCATTGTTCCTTCAATGCACTTCATATGATATCAGTAATTCCATTTTTTTCTTCTTTCAGGTGGCTTTAGGAAGACATGTTTTCCAAAACCTTCAAAATAGGCTGGTGCAGTCCTACCAACAGCAGCCCTTGGATCTTGATCATATTGAGTTCCTCTGCGTGAACGCATCAACTCTAGTCTGTTCTCTTTCTGCTCATATTAATGTTCCATCACTGGTAGGTTTATTTGATTTAGTTTTGGTTACCTTTAAAAATCGTTTCAATATATGCCATTCTTATGTATCTTATAATGTTAATTTTAAAGTGTAGTAATTATGCTATACAAATACACCTGTCATCCATTGCTTTGTTAAATCCAAGATGAAATTTTGTTCTGTGTTTCAATATAAAGATTGGGGATAAGAATAATGTTACTAAGATGGTAAAACTGAATTCTAGGACTTCATCCAACTAAATATTTTAATGCAACCATCTTTTAGGTAGTTGAAGCTCTTCACCACCTCATCTGCCTCATCCATTCCGATATGGATACAAGAAGGTCTGCCATTGTTGTTGACAGCTCAGCTGGTGAACGGGGGAGGGCAAAGCTCTATGTTTCCAAAGACCACCTCAAAGATCTAATAAAGATGGACCTCTCCGTTCCTTGTATCTCCAAGCTTTTGGGCATATCGCAGAAAACAGTCCGACGAAGAATGGAAGAGTGGGGCCTCTCAATAACGGCAACCTACAGCTCACTATCAGATGATGAACTTGACAACTTAATTGCAGCCATAAAACAGGAATCGAAAAATCTTGGTTAGTTATTCATGTGAAAAATAATGCTTGTAATAAGATTCTATTTTATTTTTCTTGCTAGCAACATTTCATATTTACATGAATAACACTAGCTGAATGTCATGATTAGTTAGTAGTTTGATTTACTGTACTATAAGTGCCTTCCAATGTGCTGTTGTAATTCTTTCACTATGGAATGTCGTTTTAGGCTACAGAATGGTTAAAGGACGCCTCAGGGCACTGGGCCACAGGGTGCAGTGGAACAGAGTATGGGATTCCATGCGTCGTGTTGACAGTGCTGGAATCCTTGAAAGGATGGCAAATCTTGGATGTGTTGTTAGAAGGACATACAGTGTTCCTGGTCCTCTGTCACTGCTCCACATTGACACCAACCATAAGTTAATTAGGTAAGTTTAACATAACTCAATAGTCATAGGGCACATTTGGGCACATTACTATTTAACTCATTCATGCATATGCAAACACTGTATTTTACATTACGCCATTACTTTACCGCCAAGTTAGCAGTTATAAATAAATATATATATATATATATATATACATATATATATATTTATTCTCTAAATTCTAACAGATTAAGAGAAGTTCACCAGCCTTTGCATGCTTTTAGAAATGTGTGATCCACTTTCAAATTTGACAAGTCCTAACTTGTAATGTTTCATATTTGATTATTGGTGAAAAATGCAATTAATTAATTATAATAATAATGCATTAGATTTATATAGCGCTTTTCAAGGCACCCAAAGCGCTTTACAATGACATTATTCATTCACGCTCACATTCACACACTGGTGGAGGCAAGCTACGGTTGTAGCCACAGCTGCCCTGGGGCAGACTGACAGAAGCGAGGCTGCCATATCGCGCCATCGGCCCCTCTGGCCAACACCAGTAGGCGGTAGGGTAAAGTGTCTTGCCCAAGGACACAACAACCAGGACAGAGAGGCCGGGGATCGAACCGGCGACCTTCCGGTTACAGGTGCCCTTCCCAACCCCCTGAGCCACGGTCGCCCGTTATACTCAGTGTCTGAAGTCTTAGGGGCTGTGTCTTTGTCTCTTTACAGATATGGACTTGTGATGTTTGGTGGTGTTGATGGCTTCTCAAGGAAGGTTTGCATTCTTCACTAAAATAGCAGAAAATGTGATGCTAGTACTAGTACTTCCATAATGTCTCTTTATTTTCAGATCTTGTACTTGAAAGCAGCTAACAACAACAAGGCTTCTACAGCACTGACGTTCTTCCTTGAGGCTGTACAGAAGCATGGATTTCCATTGAGGTATAATGCAAAAACTAGCTGTTCACATTAGAGCATAGAGGCTTAAATCAGTCTCACTTCAATTTTGAATACACGTTCGTGCCTGACACACATGCTTACTGTCTGGAAATGATTGAATTTTCCTATCATTTGTATTCTATTTGCAGAGAAATACTACAATAATAATAATACGTTTTATAACACCTTAAGTTTACCTTACAATAGCAACAATACAATATATTGAAACATTGCAAATAAAATTTAGACATAAGTTAAAGAAGAAAAAAGCAAGCATGACAGTATAAAAAGCTGAGCAAGTTAAAATGGACTAATACAGAATCAGGTGTATGCAATTCTGAATAGATGGGTTTTGAGACGTGACTTAAAAGTGGTGAAAGAGTTTATGGTCCGGAGATCTGGTGGAGGCACATCCAAAGTCTTGGGGCAGAACAACTAAAGGCTCTGAGTCCCATTGTAGTTAGGCGAGCATGTGGAACAGACAGAAGGGAAACTGAAGAAGAGCGAAGTGTATGAGGGGGCGAGTACAAATGTAGTACAAATGTAGAAGATCAGATAAATATGGACAAATATGTCAAATCAGTGTCAGCTGTTTCCCATGTGTTTTCATTTTCTCTAATCACACTTGTGTGTATGTAGTCTGTGTGTTTCTGTTCATTCTTTGTCATGTTGTCTGTTGTCGTTTGTGCCATGTTTCCATGTGTCTCTGCTTCTACGCTCCATGTTTCAGGTATCTTTGTATCCACGGCGAGTTTCATGTTTTGGTTTTTATGTTTATCTTTAGTCTGCCCAGTTTAGCTTCATCTCTGCCTTTTGTTTTGTATAGTTTTTACCAGGCTTAAGAAACGGCTTGCTTTCTGTTAACATTCAAGTTTTGTTCCACATTCCATTTTTGTCTGCACTTGGGTCCACTATTCATACTTCACACAGTCAGCTGCTCAGCCAGACTGTGACAGAACAACCATTTCACTGACTTTGCAAGTTAACATTATTAGTTGTGCATTGTACTTTTGGGGAAAATATTTACAAATATAGCTCTGCATAAGAGCTCAAAGAGACCTAAAAATATTATACAGTTGAATGTAAAACATTCACATTTTTCTTTAAATGTTTAACTTTAAAATATTGCTAAAATGTGATACTCTGTCATTTCTGCGTCCTTTGTTTTTCATATTTCTAGAGTGAGGGGAGACCAAGGAGTTGAGAATGTTGACATTGCTCGATACATGTTTGAAGTTCGGGGCTGTGGTAGAGGAAGCTTTATGTCTGGCAAAAGCGTGCATAACCAAAGGTATTCCTAATTTACAACAAAAACATATTTTTGATTGCCAGGTGTAGTATTCCCATAACATTTTGTTTGCACAGAATGCTTGGAAATTATTTCATTTTATGAGGATGAATGTCACTGTATAGTGATTTTTTTTTTTTAAATGTTTTTTTTGTTTTGTTTTGTTTTAAAGGATAGAACGCCTGTGGCGAGATGTTTGGAATGTTGTCACCAACATCTACTACGATCTTCTTCACGGACTTGAGGAAGACAGACTCTTGGATCCAACAAACTGTACTGACCTTTTTTGTGCACAGTATGTGTTTTTGCCACGAATCCAAGCAGATTTGGAGACGTTTATTGAAGGCTGGAACAATCACTCTCTTAGGACAGAGCGGAACTACACCCCAAACCAACTATGGGAGATTGGAAAGACTCAGAATCCAGTCAATCCTCCTGAAAGTATTGTGGTATGATTACACATCTTTAAATTTTTCAAATCGCTTTTTTGAAAAAAAAAATATATGTATATCATTGACAAAATTAATAAAGCATGTATTTTAAAGACTTCCTGAATTGATGGCATCTAATTTCAGGCAGAGTATCCAGATGTGGACATTGCAGACTTGGACCAAACTGGTATTCACCTTCCAGAACTTGTGTCTCCACTTGACAGTGAGGATTTGGAAAGAGTGAGACACCTTTTCAATCCCATGGAACCCTCGATGTCCTATGGGGCTGACATTTACAGTTCCCTTGTCCAGTATGTGGAAGGCATTCTTGAGAACAGGCAGGATTTATAGCTTTATCTAGAGTGATGGTTGAAAATAAGATGCCCTAACAGATGTTTACATTATGTTGAATTATCAGTTTTTGTATCCAAGGACAGTTACTAAAAGTCTGCATCAATATTTATTTTCAGTTTTTAATCTTAATGCATTTTGTGTTTGATGAGTTTACAGTTATATTTTCCTGATAATCTGTCAGTTAATGCAAAGGTAACATGATAAATGCTTTCTGTTCTCATGTAAGTCCTTTGTTTAATAATAGCTTCAATAAAATTTTGTTTAGGTGCCATCATGCCTATTCTTGCTGATTTCTATTTTTATTTAATTGTAAAGGCAATATTCAATTAATCTACTTTTATTTACAGTCTGACAAGAATTCTTTTTCTTAACTTTGATGGAGTGGCAACCATTCTAGAATGTAACTTGTATTTAAGTCCAATAACTGCTGCTCCAAATCCATGTCCTTGACAACTTCTAGATTTTAATTTGGGGTGTTCAAGCACATTTCCTTTGATTTACAAAATGATTTCAAACAACCTCAAAAATAATCCGGAAAATTATCATCCAATTTTCATAGCTCAAAACTTGACTTTATTGATAACAGCTTGAAAGTGACAAAAACTCTCATGACTGTAGAACTGTAATGTTTTGATGTGTGTTAGCTGTCCTGCATGCGGTAATTAAATAGCTTGACCACAGCTGACAGTGTGGCAGATTTTTATTAACATTATATTCAACAGCATTGGACTGTGTGTAACATTTAATACAGCTTTAGTATTAATCTACTTTTTTTCACTTCTTGTAATCCATGAAACTGCTTCAAACAAAGAGATGATGTGAATCGGATGCATGACAATGACTTTAAGTTAACAAAACAACCCTAAATAACACAGTCATTAGTTCCTTAACTTCAAATATAAAAATTAATGGTGGGAACTGTAACTTTAATTTTTATATTTAAACTCGCATGACAATATTCCCAAAAAATCAATAAGCCTAGGTAACAGTGAAACTTTTGGCTATGTAAAACATTTTTCAAGCATGGTAAAGTTTATTCGACATCCAGTGTCTACAAATTGCTTTTAAATAAGGCCGAAACCTGTGGCACAAGTTGCAATGCAATCATCAACATGTTTGGAAAAGACATTGTACTCGTGGAAGTGCCCAGGCACACGCAACGTTCCAAAACATGTAGAGGATATGAGGTAGTCTGCTTTGACCACTTCAACCTTCATGGTACCAGTCGGAATTTCCCATCCAACCCAAAACCTCATCAGCTGGCTGAGCTGGAATGGAGTGGCTGTAAAGTTAATCAATGCATTAGAAATCAAATTAGATTCAAATTTTGAATCACAATGCAATTACACTTGCCTGTTTCAATGTAGGTCTTCAGAAATCCCACTGTTTGCATTTGGATGCTTAGTGGGTAAGGTGGATCATCATCGTCTTCATCATCGCCCTCATCTCCTGGCCAAACAATGTGGCTAAGAACAGCCTAAAACGAGATTTCAGAGACACACTTAGGAATGCAACTGCCTTACAAAACAGTTTTTTTACATGTTACATTTGTGAAGGGACTTTTTTCCGACACTTGGCATTTATATATGGTGTATTCTATGGGGTGCTCATGATGGCACTGGATTATCTGGCAGCCTTTAAAAGAATTTCCCTCAGGATGAATAAAGTATTATCAATCAATCATTTTGTCTCACTTAAAGTATAATGGTAGAAGGACTGATTCTTACTTTTCTACTCTCCCAGACCCTTCAAAGTTTTTTCTACAACAATTATCATTCTCACAATCACATTCTTATTTTCAGTACTTCCTACCAAAAATTCATACAGAGCAGGGAGCCAGGGATCTTAACAAACTGCTGATCAGTAGATGACCTGCTCTACCTCCTGAGCTACAGCCTCCCCTAAAAGCAGCATTAACTGTCATGCCAACTAGCCTTGTCACTGTAGTCGGCATCTTAGAAATGCATTGAAATACCTGTGCAGTAAGAATGCTGTCTTCATGCTGGGGAAAGACCACTGAGGCTGTGTCAGGTCTTTGTTGAAGCATAGTCAACAATCCGGTGTCCTTCAGACCTTTTCTGATGTGTTTTGTCTGCCTTTTAGTTCGGCCTATCACCTAAAACAATAATTAAAAATAACCACATGATATTTGCTTAGGTGATGACAATCTAAAAACAATTTTTAAAGGGCAATCTTACTGCATGATGGAGAAGCTGTTGGAACAGCCATCTGCGGTTTTCTGCACTGACGGGTGGCAAGTCCCAGGAAATGGCCAAATTGTTAATGTCATCCTTCTGCTGCTCAGTGAGGTGTTTATTACCATCAAGCTTATAGAGGAGAAAAATTCCATTTTAGTATGTTGCAAATATATTGCCTAAAAAATCTGCATTTTCTTGAGGGGGGGGGGGGGGTATTTACAGTTATATAAAAATGAGTTAATTGAAATTATGATTTCACTAAGGCTTGAAGTAAATTAGTATTCACCATGCAAATTGTAGAACGAATATCTAGATCTGGCACATCATCGAGCTGGACAGTGACAGTGTCTCTATCAGCATGGACCAACATGTGAATAATAGCCTTGCTGAGGCCATGCAATCGTGGCCCATCGTTCAAAAATGAATGCCCAATCATTCTGCCTGCTACCACAAATAAGTCACTGTCTGCCAAAATCTGAGAAGTAGAAGGCACTAGATGGTTCTCTTGTCCCTCAAAGAGAAGGGTCATGTTGGCTGCACCTGGAGAAGAACAGTACAAGCAAAATAAAAAAGCTATAGCTTTATCTATTGACGTAAGTACTTGATTAATGAAGTTGTCAAACATGATGCAAATACTTCAATGGTATCTTTTTTCTTTTTTTTTAATTTTTGGAGTAAAATTTTCAATGGATTATTTTAAAAACTCATCTCACATTAATTAAGAAAAGGATATAGAAACATACCGCTATGGATGTTAAAGCCATGTTGCAACTTTAGCATTGCCATGCTGAAAAAATGTCTCTGGACCCCAGTGCCAACAGCTGTGTCACCTATTTTAAAATTGGGAAAAAGAAAAAAACAACAACAACACAAGTAAAGTTACAAACTGCTTTACAGCACCCTTTAATGGAAAATCCTCATTTACCAAGTTGGAATGTTAAACAGCCTTTAAAGAAACTAACTGAATGTATGCTTCACCATAAGCATTACCTTGTAAAGAACAACGAAAAGGTCCTGCCCAATCAATCTGTGGTCTTTTGTAGAAAGCAATGATCTCTCGGCTCTGGGATGTTTGATCTTGTCGAATGTCAATGATAGCTGTGATTGTGGGGTTCTCCTCCTTTTCCTTTAAGAGATGCCTCTTAAACAAAACTGCAGCATCTTGGGGATCACTGGCCTTTTTCCACTGTTCTACTAAAAGATAAAGTACATTGTATGCAAAAATAACATTTTGTACTGTAAACCCAGTAAGCCAAAAAATTAAGGCCCAGCACCCTTTCTGGTAAGCACGTCAATTTGGAATTTTAAATATACTCTGACATTTGGTATGAAAAGTACCTTCCTTATTGTTGGCTGGGATGTCAGTGTTCATCTCAGCAGCAAAATTGAGAAGTGTGTCTCTGAATTCATGTGCTGTGTGATGCAGGTCATCCACTTCACTTTACCCAAAGTGGTGCAAAAGAAAGAAAAAGATCAGTGTTTAAACATATATACACTGATCCATCTATCTATCTATCTATCTATCTAGATAGATAGACGCAGGAATACTGTCAATAAAAGACAAGGTGACCTAAACAATGCACTCTAAAGAAGCAAAAGTATATTGTCAAAATGCCAGGATGAACACTGATAAAAGCTCATCCATGTGGTCAACATGATCATAGAAGATGAACAGGTTAGGTAAGGATGAGCCCCTGCTATGACATGATGCAAAGGCAGAAGCAAGAGCAACTATAAATGTGCTACACATAGCATTTGTTTAGTGTTGTCCAACTAAAATGAACTTACCGATCACCACATGTACTGGCATGCAAGACCAAGTCATCTGGAGGATAACGATTTCCACAAACAGGACAAGAAGGCTGAAGAGGATATTGCAATTAAAAAGTGTATTTATTTTAGTCCTCGCAAAGATGAACAGTCCAAATCTAGCACAGAATGCCACAGGTAATTAGCAAATAATGAAATAGTTGAACAAAGATCTGCTTGGAATTTTGTATTGTCCATATTACAATGTTAAATATATCTGGGAACTCACCTCCAATTGGACTTCATTCTGATGTGCCTGGTCAGTCATGCTTTCACACGCAGCTTCCTGGTAAAGGAATATAATGTTACATTACACATTTATGGTAGGTAGGTACATGCTGCTCACGATTTGTCATTTAGAGCAAACTAGGGGATCAACGCCCCTCATGGGGACACTCCAATAGGGCATAAAGTTTTGGACTCTCCATCAATTGCTCTAAAGAAACGAAGAAGCTTCTCAGATGAGAGGTGGCACATCTTCAAGGAAACTTATAGAAGTCCAGATGTTTTCTTTCCAAACTCTTTACACTACAATGACTGGGATGACTGAGAAACTTCACAGACATTTAGAGCAAAACTTACGACTGATTTCAGCACATACATTGACTCTGGAAATTCACCCAAAGTAGTCTTGGGTAAAGCATAATATTCTGTCCTTCCATTTTGAAAGTAGTAAAAAGGAATACAACTTAAAAAGTTTTAGTTTTTAGCAAAGGTGGTAGCAATGTTTTTTTTACTGTTGAATTTGGCTTACTTGTACACAGTTTTCTACGTGACAAACAAGTAGCTGAAGAGGCATAGTCACACCACAGGTCTTGCACTGAGACTTCGGCATTTTGCTGAATTCTGCAGCATCATGTGGAAGAGGTGTAGTATCAATTTTTTCTTGGAGAGGGACAATATAAAGTGTATTTTTTCCATTGTTGGTGGCCATCTTGAGCGTCTTGGCTGTGTAGCCTTGTGTTCCCTGAGATACTAGAGTGAGATTTCTCTGTCCGCTACCACCTAGAATATGGAACAAAAACCAAGTAAAATGCATTCGCAATACAGCAATGTTCTAAAAGTTGAGATCATAAAGTACAAATAAATCCATAACATTATGGAACACTACTGTTGTATAGCAATGTCTTTAAAAACTACCTTGTATCAACCTATACTTTTCATTTTTAAACAATGCTTAAAATGTTAAATGAATCACTAGACTAAAACAATATTTCATTCATAACTATATTCAGAATATTCAAGTTTTTTATTAAGTGGTGCTGTACTGTTGATGTTATACCTGTAAACAATGGAAGTGTATTGATGTGCATCTTATGCCTTTATTGCTTTTCAATCACAATGCGCCAAAAAAAGTGAGTTAATCTAAAAAAACAAGACCATGCCAACAAATCTGAAAACTAAATAATAAAAGCCATATCAGTGTTCCATAAGTTATTCTCGGAAGAAGTGTTAAAAATGTTTTAATTAGACAGAAAAGCTTCTTCTAAAACTTATCCAGATGCTTTTTGCTCTAAGTAAATGTCTTCTATTAACTCAGACACAAAGTCGGGGAGTTAAAATGACTTACCTCCTGCTTTATACAAGAGCCATCCACCAGTTAGGGCCTTCATCTTCGGATACTCTTCATGCAGAGCTACAGTAATCTAAATTAGGGTTAAAAGAAATCAAACATTTCCTCATGATTAGTTTGTCAAGTCAAATTGTAACATTTTTCAATTTTAATTTTGAAGTTTAAAATTAGATTTTTTTTGACAAGATAAAGGCATCTAAAATTGAGAAAAGTACTTCTTCATGATCAGCATTGTCAGCTATGCTGAGAGTTCGCCTTCCAAGTCCAGCTTGAAGAAGCCGTATTTCATTCTTTGGGGTTTTTGTCGTGGAATCAGGCAAAAGACAGAATTGCAACTGAATGTTGCGAACTGCATGTATGACATTACTAGGAGCTGGGAAAGGCCTCTTTCCTTTGGATTGCCTTCTTTGAAACATTGCTGGAAATGACCTGTAAATAAGATTATACATTTGAGGCATTAAACACTTTGCCAATTTTACTTCCAAATTAAAGCAAGACTACTCATCTGATTGGAAAAGTACTGCATTACTGTTAAGGTGAAATGTCATAATGATGTTTAAGGAGGATCCAAGTGCATAGGTAATTTGCAGAACAGGTTGTTTAAATAAAAAGATGACTTACATAAAAGAGAGTAAGAGTAAAAGCTGAACACACAATAGAGACAAATCATGGATGCAGCATTTTACTTTTGTGCATGCCAGGTTAAAGCCTATGAAATATATTTTTAAACAAAAACCAAAGAGTAACTCAAAACCAAAGGGTTGCTTGAATCCAGTATTCATTATATCCTTGTCAGTACAGATGTTGTGTCTTCTCCAGAATACAGGGAAAAGAATATTAAAAATATGAACAACTGAAATACAAACCTAATTATCTGGGCTTCTACTTTACTGAATATCTTAGATTATTGTTCCATAACACTCCCCCAATGAATGGAGTAGCATTACTGGCAAATTTCTTTTTCTTTTTACCTTTGCATTTCTATTTGGGTGCTCACTCTTGGGGTTTGCTGAGGCACTGTCGCTGTAACAGATGTGGTTGCAGTTCCACTCCTAATATCAGACTGGGAAGTTGACAGAATTCCCACAAGATTCAGTATAGCCTTCTCTATTGCAGTCTTTGGCTCCTGTTGAAAATATATTTATATGTTATTGAACATCTGCATCTTCATTTAAACAATACCATATGGTTTCCCGATATATCCCTATTCCCTTATTAACCTGATATTAAAATAGTTAACAGTATAACTAATAGTCATGAGTGAGAGTTTAAAAGAACACTAAGGAAGCTTGTTAAGCCATAGTTACAGTAGTAAAAGAAAATTGAAATCAAATACTTTATACACGCACATATATCTCCTTAAAATGACGTTAACCGATTTTACGTTAGCAAGTTAGTGCAGCGTAACACGTTAGCACGGTTTGCTCGTTAACGCGTTAGCAGCTACTGAAAGTGAAGCTAGGTCCCCTAACTTTCAGTAGCTGTTGAAAGTTGTTGTATACTGTAATTACTGTAGTATTACTCTAACACAAACTCGGGGGTGACCTGGGACCAGTGCTAAGGTCAAGTCAGAGCATTTCAGTTCCAAATATTACCAAAACGACATCTCACCGGGATTAAACTTAAATCCAAACACATAATTCTCCCCGATGCTGCTGATGTTTAAGCAGACAGACCGTGCCACACAGGAGACTATTTGAACACATGCAACACTAGGGCTAATGTTGAGAGCCCTTTTTAAGCTAGCTTTTGGCACCGTGAAAAATTACAGTGTAGTAACCGAACATGATATTCAAAAATATATGTCTGGACAATTAGCTTGTTCCAGTAAACCATAAATTAAAGCTTACCTGCGCTGCAGAAGCGCCACCGCTGTCCTCCATCTTCAAACTGTGTTACCCTTCCAGGACCTGAAGGTCCGTAAAGCATCCCCCCCGACAGCCAAGCCCATCTGTTCTCTGATTGGATTGTTTAATTTGTGATTGACATGACATTGACCAATCAGCTTAAAGGAAGAAAAATAGGGTCAAAATTCGTACTTGTAACTTGCAGGGGTTTTTTGGCTAAGTCCACACACAAATCTTTTTTACACACGCACAAATCTGTTTTACACACGCACAAATCTTTTTTACAGATACAAATCTTTTTTACGCACACACAAATCTTTTTTACAGATACAAATCTTTTTTACGCACACACAAATCTTTTTTACAGATACAAATCTTTTTTACGCACACACAAATTTTTTTTACGCATACAAATCTTTTTTACAAGTACAAAACCGATTTACAAGTACAAAATATTTATGACCACATTTTGAGCCCATAAGCCGGCTCCTTATTGGGAGCCGTGGGGGGTTTTTTTCTCTTTCTCTCACCCTCTCTCTCGCACTTTTTGTCCACTTCACTCCGCACACGAGCCTTGTGCTTTGCGCTGGGAAGAGGGGGGAGGGGCGGTAGTTACACTCGCAGTAGCACAGGAACAGAGCAGGAGGGAGAGAGAGAGAAAGAGAGCCAGGGACAACAACGTCACATTAGAAAGGTATAGTAATCATCCACAACTATTTTCAGTTGCGGATGATAAAGGATTCAGAAAGTTTATTCATGCAGGCCCATATGACAGAGAATGTGCATCTTCTTTTTGTTTTCATATTTTGATTTATATTTAACTTTGTTGTGGTTTGCAGTGTTTTGTGTTGTTTCACTTTAAATTTGTTTAAAAGGAAAAAGCTGAAAATTTAAATAGTTAAAAGTTGAAATGTGAATATTTGGCTTTTGTATTATATGATTTATTTATTGCATTTTATGTGGAGTGAATAAATAAAAGTATATTTACGGTGGTCCCTAGAGACAAAGCACGTACAAACTCCAAAACACGTACGAACTCCGAAGCACGTACAAACTCCAAAACACGTAAAAACTCCAAAACACGCAAAAACTCCAAAACACGTACAAAAGACAACAGAAGTGCTCCAGGATGCTAGGGGCAGTGTTGAGCTTTTGTTACCTAGTGGCTACACAAGCCAGGAAGTACCAACGACCGGATTTGGTGTGTGGTAGTAACAGGTAAATGAACATTTTTTTTTAAATTATTTGAATATATATGAGTGCTTGTGCATAAATACACAAACAATACACATATGCTTTCAATTGTAGCTCTGTTTTGGAAGTTCAGTTAACGCTAGAAATGTGTTTTGGAGTTTGTACGTGCTTTGGGCCACCGCATATATTTATACATAAACATATATAAATAAAACCACTTTCTTTCTTTTTTACATTAGTAATTCCTTTTGTGCATAATTTTATATTATTGTTAATAATAAATTAATTAAAGCAACAAAACAACCTGAAGAGCCGGTTGGGAGCCGAAAGATCCGACTCTTTTTAGAGAACTGGCTCTGAGCCGGAAATCCCATCACTATTCCTCAGGGTCATTAGAAAATATCAAACAGTATCTGTTAAAATTGAAAAAGAAAGAATCCAGGTGAACCAATTCCACATTCACAAATAAACAAGCTGACCATTCGGCATTTAATGGGGTGGTACTGCCTGATTGATTGAGCCACAACCCAAACAGTCTCTGGACTGAACCACTACAGATTAAAAGGGGAAAAATACCCAATGATCTAGGCACTAATAGGGTCTATTAAATCTGGTTCTTGTCATTTTTTTACTGAATAGAGAGAACACGACTCAGTTAGTCAAAATATTTATAATTATTTTATTTAATCATCTTCTGGAAGACAGAGACATGCACAGCCCAAAGCCATTTTGCAGATCTCTAGCATTAGAAGCCAAAATGTGTATCATATAGGTGTTATTTTGGTCCTTTACACGTCACACATAGTTTCGCTAAAAACAACTCCTTCTGTGTTACTTAGTTCCGCTTTTTCTGTCTGGTTTCCGGTTCTTAATATATTACCTCTGCAGCTCTGCACTTCCTGTATTTTTAGTCTGGCTGAGCACTTAGTTTGTGAGTCAAAGCTGGTCTTCCTTTATACAGGCCTTTATTATTAAAATACATAAAACAATACAATCAGAAAATAAGCACTACACACTATTTATTCTTTAACAGGTCTTTCAATGATTTTACATTTTTACAGTTTATGCAAGACTTTGAAACACATCATTATCCACCTAATAAGTCACTATTATTCAGACTCTTAATTCACAGTTTTTATGGCAGCCCATGGAAAGAGGATTATCAGCATCATATGTTCAAAGTAAGAGAATCAAATCATCAGTGCAAAACACCAAAGAGAGAAAAATTAAATCAGGGCGAGAGACAAAAAAGATTGTTAAAGGTACAAAACATGACAGTAGACAAGTCTGAACAGGCTGGTCCTGATCTGCTCATTAAAGTCAGCGTTATCTTCCTCCTTCATCTCATCACAGGTGAAATAAAGCTGCTTTTTATCATGATGATTGATGTGGTGAAGTTTCCTGTTTTCACTCTTACAACAAACTTTTTTTACTAGACAAACTAGAAATATTAGAAACTGCCTGCAGCACAGTTTCAGTTGGCAGCACTCCTGACATTTATGAACGACCAAAGGTTACAACAATGTGTTATTTAGCAGGTCTGTGAAAAGACTAATACACATCAGAAGCTTAACTTTCAAAGCTGATTAATATTTTAAAGATGTCATATTTACTTTGTCTAAAGTGAAAAAAGCATCTCATTCCCATTTTGTGCCATCAGTTCTATCAGTGTCTGTGTGATGTCAAGCCACACATGGCAAGCTCCACACCTCACTCAATTCTGTTGAAGAAAGATATTAAATCTATTTAATTATTGTAGAAAAATAATTGATTTCTGTGCATTTGTTATACACATGCATTAAATTAAAGTCGATTACGTAAGTTAAGCATCATGAGGTGGATGGTTCCCTATGTTTTTTTTGCTGGGAGTTGGCAACTGTCAAGAGATTTATTCTAAAAGACACTTCTTCAGCTGAGAGTCTGATGGTAGAAACACACACACGCTGCAGATTTTACTTGCAAGGGCGGTCACAGAGCGCTCACACGAGAGTGGGGGCCCTGTGATCAGCGCTCTGTTACCGTTCCGGTCTTTATTTATATACAAAAGTAATACAATAGTGAATACGTCTGTTCATAGACAGAGGAATGTTAGTGCGTATGCATGTGTGTGTGTGTGTGTGATTCTGAAGGACGCGGCCCCTCTTCTTGTTAGGGAGCGCAGATAAAAGTGGCCAGCTCTCCTCTTCCTGGTAGGAGTGAAACTGCTTGTTCAGCTATTATCGCTGTGGGAAAGAATTTATAAAACAGAAACAAGTCTTGTAGTGGACAACAGTCTAAATCATCAAAAGGTCAACATGCAGCATTCTATCAAATGTAGACTTATATAATTAAAAGCTTATACTGACTACTAAGTACAATTTTCCATTGACAGCAACCCTATTAGTTAGGTTGTTTAATATTTCATCTAAGTACTCTTTAAAATACCAGAATAGGGTGGATGGTGTAGGTTTAAGTTTATTAGATTGATCAGTATTGCTGAACTATGAAATATTTTGGGTGCAGTGTATTTTTTTTGCATACAGGTATAAGAGAATAGCTTTAGTGTTTTGTTTTTAAAACTTGAGTATGAACTCATACAAAATGCAGCAAGTTATTTTAATGAAAAAAGCACTTTTATTGATTATAAAATACACTATATTGGATTTATATCGGTATCGGCAGATATACAAATTAACAATATCGGTATCGGACATAAAAAAGTGGTATCATGCCATGTCTACTTTGCAGTCACTAGTTTAAATATATTCTACTTATTGTCCAACATAGTTTCTTAAATTTATGTTTTTCCATCACACCTTTCAGTGTTTGTATGGCGTGCACACATATTAACACTGCAAGGTCAAAGTTCCGTTTTATGTTTTATTAATACATCTTTCTTTGGTTGAGTTACCTGGGGGTTTGGATTCTCCTTCCTGGTTGGCAAAACGTGTGGCAAAGGACTGGGAGAGCTGAAGTACTGCTGACAGCCTAATTGGACAAAACCACATGCTTCATTGCCTGGGGAGTGTTTCAAGTTTGTTTTATTGTTTTGTGTTAGTTGGTTATATGGCAGTCATTTTGTTTTCCCCCTTGTGTGTCATTTGGTTTAGCTAAGCCAGTATTTAAGTTCCCTCATGTGTCATTTCACAAGGTCAGTTTGTCTTATGTTTATTTGAAGTTTTGTTAGTTGTTGTTGTTATCAATTTAGTTTATTGAGTTGACCTCTTTTATTGGTCTGTATGTTTATGTTTTTGGCTTTGTTAATTATCTTTCATATTTTTGTGTCAATAAAACACAATTTTTGAATTAAACACCTGTGTCCTCTATGCCTTGACAGTCTGCCACACCTGAATCAGCAGCTGTCAGCAGATGAATGTACAGTTAAACTGAACACAGCCACATGAATAGGAAATTCAGGCTTACTGGACTGAACCTCTGCTGGACGGAGAGTCAAATGTCACTTATTTTTATCATTTATTATCTGAAGTCAAATAATTGAACAGAAATGAAATGTTATAGTCTCCTTTGGTTTTTCTAGATTCATTGTGACTTTGAGGGTGAAGAAGTCTGAATGTGCAAAACCATCTGAAAAGCTTATTGGCAGCTTTATTCTTCAGCACAACAATGATCCCAAACTCACTGCTGTGACAGTAAAAGCATACTATAATTTTCCCAGTCAAATTTATTTATTCTATGTATTGATCACATGTTTTAAAAATGTCACTTTATCACAGTAGTATCCCATATGGAAAAGATATATGTAAATCTTATAAAGTTTGTATCTGTCTTGTGTGAAACTTGTATGAAAAGCATATAAGAGTGAAAACAGATATAAGATCCCTTGAAAAATTATATAAATGAAACTTGTATGTTTTGGATACTTACTAAAACAATATATGAAAGTAATGAGAAAGTGGCCACTTTCATGAGTAAATCATATAAGTTTTTACTATTTCTTTTCCATATGGGATCACTTTGTCACATAGTTATATTCATGTAGGATGTGGGCAAGTGGGCTTTATGTTTACCACACCTTCACAGTGGCGCCATTGTATGTAAATTAGAGACATCCAGGCACTGCGTGTAAGGGAGGTGATGGGTGGTCGTAATTCCCCTTTTGGGGGGGAGGGGTTCGAGGATGAACTTAACTTGGAGGTATAGAGCTATGTGATGTGGAATGTTTTTGTCTCTGAGTTTGGTCACGTCACATATGAGACATGAATGGACAAAGTCCATCTTTACAGACCATTTTAGTGTGTGACCTGAATGCTCTCTCCACTGTGGTGTGTATAATAAACTCCAGTTCCAAAAAGATGCTCTTCAGGTGTTTGCACTTTATTTAAAATTTCCTCAACACCCAGCACCGCGGTTACTCGAAATACTTGTGAAACTTCATCATTTGTTATTTTACTATAGAGCAGCGGTCCCCAATTTTTTTGCACCATGGACCGATTTATGTCCGACAATATTTTCACGAACCGGCCCTTACGGTGTCACGGATAAATACAACAAAATAAAACCAGTACTGGTACCAAGAAAAAGAAGATTCATTCATAACACACAGGAAAAGACCCAGAGAAACCGAGTTAACAATAAAAATGATAAAAACCCTGAAAACCATAAATTTCACACCTGAGCCTCAACTCTCGCGCCCGGTACCAAACAACTCATGGACCGGTACTGGTCCGTGGCCCAGGGCTTGGGGACCGCTGCTGCATGTGCAAAAGGGTGCACTGTGTACTGTACATTACATGGAAGAGTTGTGCAGAGAAATCCACAGGAAGTAATGATTTCCTATGTTGTTTAGTGATGCATTATGGGTAATTTCAGTCTCTCACTGAGCATACTCCTGTGACTAGCCAGCACGTCATGGATTGAGTGCAAAGTATTATCCAGCATTGTCTTTATATTAGATAACATCCACCTATCAGGCACCACCCTAAGGGAGTCCAGCTCCATCCCCACAACATTACTGGCCTTATGGATCAGTTTATTGAGTCTGTTGGCAGCTTTGACCCTCAACCTGCTGGCCTAGCATGCAAAGGCATAAAGTATGGCACTGACCACAACAGCCCACATGGCAGACAGGTCTGCCCCGGATCTGGTGTCAAGCCGACGCTGCTGGCTAACCTTTATGCATGGTAAGTGGTGTGTCATCCAGATATGGGCCAGGCCTGGCATAGATGGCACTGTTTATGGGATTGCATTCCATATCTTGCTCGATTGTGGTTTGGTTTATGTTGCTCATAGAAAACAGGTCTGGCTCGGATCTAGCATCAACCTGGCACTTCTTACTGACTGGTGTCATGGCAGGATGTACGTCAACCAGATGTGGGCCAGGTCTGGCAATGATGGCACTATTTATTTTCCTATTTTAGTTAGAAGACCCAAATGCCACGTTGCAATACTATACTGTTATTGTAGCCAACGTTTCAAATGCAGGTTTGACAGGTTTGTTAGTGTACACTTTATCCAAAACCTAGTGAGGGTTTACTCATGTTTCCCACTGGGTGGTTGTAGCTCAGGAGATAGAGCAGGTCACCTACTGATCGGAAGGTTAGTGGTTTTATCCCTGACTCCTCCAGTCTGCATGTCAAGTATCCTTGGGTAAGATACTAACCCAAGTTGCTCTCTGATGCATACATCAGAGTCTGAATGTAGTTAGGAAGCACTCAGTTTAGAGAAAGTGATTTGGGTGATTGTGACATGTTGTATGGAGCACTTTGAGTACTCCGGGAGAGTAGGAAAGCACTATATAAGAATCAGTCCATTCACTGTCTGAACATACTTTTGTCATGTTACTTTTGCACAATTATGTTCCAACAGCAGTATTATTTGATATATTCATATATTGTTGATTATAAATTATATAAATTATTGAATTCAAAATGAATTTGCTGCATTATTTTTGTTGAGACATTTTTAATCGGTGCTAAATATGGCACATGTTGTTATTACATTGCTTGATTAAGGTACACATTAGGCTGACATCTGGGGCCAGATCTGAAACTGTTGTGGGCCAGCACAGGACCACCAGTGTGTCTGCAACTCTAGCCTTGTTCTGGCCCATGTGTGGGCCACCTCTGGCAAACCTGATCTGGGCCACCAAAGGGCCGTCATTCTTTGCGGTATGCGGGCCATGTGTAGGCACATTGTGTGGGCCAGATCCGGGCCATATCAATTTTGCTATGTGGGAGACAAGCCATACTATTGTCCAACAGATGTTGAAAGACCTCAGCCACCTCAGAGACGACTCTGGCCCTTCCCGTAAAGTGCAGTTGTGTTTTTAACCCAGTCCAGTTCCTTATCTATGTTACTCAGAGGTATTTATAGTCCTCCACAATGTCCACATCGACACCCTGGATTGAAACAGGGTTCACAGGTTTCCTAAAATCCACAATCCATTCTTTGGGCTTTGTTACGTTAACCTGCTCACACCACGTGACAAAGGAGTCATCAGAGAACCTCTGAAGATGACAGGTCTCTTTGCAGTGGCTGAACTCTTTGGTGTAAATATGTGCATCTTCAGACACACAATATTGAAGATGCCCATATTGTGGTCTTCCTGTTAGATAATCAACCATTCAGCTTGCAGCAGAGGATCTACCTGCATTGCTGTCAGCTTATCACCCACAAGGGTTGGCCTGATTGTGCTGAATGCACTGGAAAATTCTAAAAACAGGACCCTCACAGTGAAGCATGGTTGACCAAGTAGATGGTGGCGTCCTCAGCTCCAAGGCGGAGCTGGTAAGCGAACTGAAGGGATCCTGATGTGGCCTGACTATAGGTTAGAGCTGGTCAACAACAACAACAACAAACAACAACAAACTTTATTTATATAGCACATTTAAAAACCAGTGGTGTTCCAAAGTGCTTAACATTCAAAAGGGTGAGATGAAATAACAGGGAGAATGAGGACTATGGTAAGGTACCAAAACGAGCTGGCAGGTTGAATGGCATTAAAACACACAAGGCAAAAGAATTGCATATAAAAGCATAAAAGAAAGCAAAACAAAATGTGAAGGATAAAACAGTCAAAATTAAAAATGAATTTAAAATAATTAAGAATAAGCCGAAGATAAGAAAGCGTTAAGCTGACTATCAAGCATGGGCTAACTGGTAGAAAAGGCGAGGCTAAATAGGTGGGTTTTTAACCGCGATTTAAAGGAATGGATGGAATCAGACTCGCGTATAGCGATGGGGAGATTATTCCATAAAACGGGTGCAGCCAAGGCAAACGCACGGTCACCTCTAGTCTTCAGCCGGGATCTCGGGAGTACCAAGAGTGACTGGGAAGATGATCTTAACGCTCTAGTAGGGGTGTATGATCTAAGTAGCTCGGTAAGGTAGCTTGGTGCTATATTGTTGGCAATTCGGTAAGTAAGCAGCAAGATTTTGAATTGAATGCGGTACTTAACGGGAAGCCAATGCAGATCAGCAAGGACAGGGGTGATAGAAACACGCCGCTCACTACTAGTAAGGAGACGAGCAGCTGCGTTCTGAACAATTTGAAGTCTATGGAGGAGAGTAGAGTTAAGACCAAAGTAAAGTGAATTGCAATAATCCAACCTAGATGTCACAAAGGCATGGATAAGCTTTCCAAGGTCCCTATGTGGAACATAATGTCTGGCCTTGCTAATAAGACGCAATTGATGGAAACAAGATTTAACAACAGAAGACACTTGTTTATTGAACTTAAAAGAGCTATCCAAAAATACACCCAGGTCACTGACAGTGTCTGTGAGGAAACTGTTGAAGGAACCGAGGGCGTCACAAAGTTGGCCACGGGGGACTCTACTGTCAAACACGATAATTTCCGTTTTCCTGTCGTTTAGAATAAGAGAGTTACCTGCGAGCCAATTTTTGACCTCACGCATGCACTCAAAGAAGCCATGGAGGGACATAGAGGGATCATCAGTTAGCTCGAAATATATCTGTATATCGTCGGCATAACAGTGATGTGCGATGTTATACTTCTCAAAGATTGTGCCTAAGGGCAGCATATACAGTGAGAAGAGCAGGGGGCCAAGGACAGATCCTTGAGGCACGCCGCAGGAGACAGGTGCAGCAGAGGAGAAATAAGGGCCAAAATTGATCGAGAAGGACCTATTAGAGAGGTATGACTTAAACCAATCTAAGGCGGCACCTCCAATGCCAACTGTGTGTTCAAGCCTCGCTAATAGGATGTTATGATCTACCATATCAAAGGCCGAGGATAGATCTAGTAGGACCAAGACTGAAGAGCGTCCGGAGTCGGCAATCAGAAGGAGATCATTGAGGACTCTGAGCAAGGCCGTTTCAGTACTATACCAGGGTTTGTAAGCAGACTGAAATTTATCATAGATGGCATTCGTATCCAAATATGGCTGGAGTTGTGAAAGAACGATCCTCTCCAGTATTTTAGACAGGAATGGAAGCTTAGAAATCGGCCTATAGTTCCCAAGATCGTTATGATCAAGGTTCCTTTTTTTAAGAACGGGCTGGACGACAGCGTGTTTGAAGGCTAAAGGAACAGAGCCCGCAAGTAGTGAAATATTCATTAGAGATAGGATGCTGGGTCCAATTACACTGAAGCAATCCTTAGCTAAACGAGATGGAAGGATATCATAGGCAGGAGAGGTGTTCTTTGATTGGTCAATAAATCGCTTGAGAGTATGGAGTGACACCGGCTCAAACTGTTGAAGTGATGATGAACAACCAGGTGTGGGAATAAAACTCGACACTGAAGAGAGCGAGGACTTAAGATGTAAGACTTTACAAATAAAATGAGTTAGAAAATTTTCACAGAGAGAAAGAGAGCATGCCAGTGGCGTTTCAGGACAGGGGTTAACCAATGAGTTGAAAACATTAAAGAGGGATCGGGGGTTGTGACCATGGGTAAGAATAATTTTAGACAGAAAGGCAGCTTTGGCCATTTTGGCAGCAAGTTGAAATTGCAACCGGCTGGCACGCAGGATATCATAAGAAACCTGGAGTCTATCTTTCTTCCATCTTCTCTCATCCCTGCGGCACACACGTCGCAAAGCACGTGTAGAATCGTTTAGCCAGCATCGGGAAAAGGATCTAGGGTGCTTCATTTTAACAGGGGCAACAGTATTGAGGATGGAGGAGCATGTGGAAAAAAAGGTGCTAGCAAAATCATCAGTCGTGGAAGCCAGGGAACAGTCAGGAATGGAAGAGGCAAGTTTCAAAAAAGACATTGAAAAATTCTCCACAGTTCCAGAATTAATTATACGTGTAGGGCGTAGGAGAGCATCATGGTGAAGTTCAGAAGTCCATAAGTTTACATCAAAGATAACAGGAAAGTGATCAGAAATGCCAACATTGCTTATGTCCTTAATGCTAATGTCCAAGCCATATGAAAAAACCAGGTCAAGGGTGTGGCCCCTAGCGTGGGTTGGTTGATTAACCCACTGGGCAAGATTAAAAGAGTCCGTTAATGCAAGGAAGTCTTTGGCTAACGGATCATCATTACAACAGATATGAATGTTAAAATCACCCATAATAAGCACACAGTCATATTTAAAAATAACTGAACCAAGAAGGTCAGCAAATTCGTGAATAAAAGTCTTATTGTATTTGGGTGGCCGGTAAATCAAAACAATCAGAGAAGTTCGCGTGGCGGTCATCTCCAGAAGTTGAGCCTCGTAACTGATGTAGGAAGAACAGGGTAACTGTCGGACTTTGTATTTGCATTTAGAGACCGAGGCTAAACCGCCGCCTCTGCCGGTGAGCCTCGGAGAGCTAAAAAACACACAGTCCGGGGGGAGAAGCTCAGAAAAAGGAAGCGACTCACCAGGGCGAATCCAGGTCTCCGTCAGAAAGAGAGCATCGAGGCTCATGGTGGAGAAAAAGTCGTTTAACACAAAGGTCTTATTTACCAGCGACCTGACATTGAAAAGAGCCATCCGTGTCCAGGGCGCAGCATCCGCACGAGAAGCACGTCGCAGGGCTCTGAGGTTGCTGTGGTTGACACCACGTCTGTGCGGGGCGATCCAGGTCCGAGCAGGGAGGCATGCCGCTGGGAGGGCTGGGTAAGCTTGCTGTGAGACGGAGCAAATCCACCGGTGGCCAAGCAGTTTAGCGACGGGGCGATCACTGGAGACTGCACGGAGAGATCGTAGTGAGTCCCCGGAAGCATATGGGTACACCGTAGCCCGTGCTTCAAGGTAAGCTTTCATACGCACACGGAATCCACTCCGTTTACCGCGTCTCCTGTATCTCCTGTATCGTTTCTTATAAAGATTAAAAGGGGGTAGGCAGGGAAAGCAAGTGGGGGAGTCTGGTCGTAGTGGGGCGGCAAGTCCCAGAGTCCAGTGTCGATCGAAGTGATGTGAATAGGAGAACCGGAGGTCTAGGAGTGTTTGCCGGTCGTATGTTAATAATGCACAGCCACCTGATAAGCATAATATAAAGAAAATAAAAAGTACTATGCCATAATCCAGAAGCCGGGACAGAGAAGGTAAAGAGCAAAGAGGCAGATGCAGGCGAGAGCGAGAGTAAAGACGGCCAGCCATAGACACCGGCGCCATCATAGCGTGCTGAAAAAGGACACGCTATGCAAAGACTCAAGGATGAGTCTTTGCAGGGTCTTCATGATGTGGGTAGTAAGTGCCACAGGTCTGTAATCTTGGGGCCCACTGGGACGTGGGGTCTTTGGCACAGGATGAGGCATGATGTCTTCCACAACACTGGGACCCTCTCCAGACTCAGCATCAACATGAACAGTTTATGAAAGACTCCACAAAGCTGGGTTGCACAGGCCTTGAGTGTCATGGTTTTGGGTCATTTTGACGCAGTGTTTGTGAGTTTCTGGTGGTTTAGTATTGTGGTGATGTTTTGTGTTATGGCTCACGTTCAGATTCGGTAGCAGTCTTATTTGATCTGTTTTGAGTTTCTTATATTGCCTGTTTAGTTCCTTGATTATTTAGTATTTTCCGTTGTGTCTTTGCCGTCTGTGTGTCTGCATTTATATATGTTGTGCGAGTTCTTGTGTCTTGTTTCCCTCCTCATGTTTTATTCTGTTCCCCCCTTCCTGTCATGTTTATCGATTTTTCCCCAGTCTGTCATGTCTCTGTTCACTCCTCTATTACCCTCGTCTTCCCTCACTCCCTCTCCTCCACTCCTGCGTCACGTTTCTCCATTTCCTGTTTTATTATAAGGTATTGTGTTTCCATGTCCAGTGTGTGTAGTTGTGCTTCCCCTGTGGCGTCATGTTAATTCATGTCAGCTGTATTCTCCGTATGTTCTTACTTCCCTCGTTATCTAGGACGGGATCTAGGACTCAGTCCTAGTCCTAGAGCAGTCCGTGCTGCAGGGACAGTTGACTGCCATACCCGTTATGTGTCTATGAGCGTGAGGGAGGGAGAAAAAGGAGATTTGAAAAGTACGAGTTGTCACCGACCAGAAACAGAAGATGGAAGCATGTAAATATAATAATAACCACTGCAGCCAAAAAGAGTGCCTGACGAGCCCAGTTGTAAGTAAGCTATTAAGACTCGACTGTACACTGTGTTCGTGTTTTCCTCTGAAACAATAAGTTCCGTTGGAGCAGCCTTTCAACGCCTCTCTCTGTCTCTCGCTAGCAAAGTTGACCCAGACAACAAAGTAAAGCTAGTTTTCGGCTACGAGCCCGACACGAACCCGACGTATTAGCCAGAGGTCCCTTTACTACGGTTCGGAGCCGCGGACCTGTTTTATATATGCGTGGAGTAGTTTTCTATACAAGATTGCTGCAAAAAGTGCAGCCTTACCTAATGTCCACCCTACTGTTACTCATTTATATTAAGATTTAAAAATCGAGTTGGTATCGGTATGGCCAGCAGCCTTCAGTAATAGTACTAAATCACACAGCAATAGTACATTCATGTAGTTGTAAAAAGCATGAATAATACATTATGTAATCCATTTTGGGGCATGTATTCAGTAATCTGTAGCTGAATACATTTTAAAAGTAACCTTCCAACACTGGTTATCAGCCACAATAAAGGCTCGTTTTTGGTTTGCAACCCAGTTTTGTCTCCCTCCCTTTCTGCTTCTGGGTCCGTTAAATAAACAGACCGGTGCACCCCGCCGTGACACCTTTCTTTGTGAGGTTTTAATAATTCCACTTCTGTTGCCAGAGTATTTTTCCATCCATCCATTCTCTTCCAATTATCGAATTCAGGGTCGCAGGGGGGCTGGAGTCTATCCCAGTTGTGATAGGGTGAGAGGGAGGGAACACCCTGGACAGGCTGTTAGTTTATTGCAGGGCTAACACAGAGAGACAGGCAACCATTTGCAGCTATGGGCAAATTAAATTCAAATATTATTTGTCATATCCACAGAAAAGGGGCCTGAAAACTGAAGGCTCTGCCTCCCATTCTACTTTTAAATACTCTAGGAACAACAAGTAGGCCTGCAGTGTGAGAGCGAAGTGCTCTAATTGGGTGATATGGTACTACAAGGTCACTTAGATAAGATGGGGCCTGATTGTTTAAGGCCTTGTATGTGAGGAGCAGGATTTTGAACAGGGAGTCAATGAAGGGAAGCCAGATCCAGCCACTTAGAATTGCCCCATCTGAGCCAGCTGACAGTTGCTGCTGACCTGGATAGATACCTATGGAAGATTTTCACAGTATTATTTTAGGGTCTTTAAAATGACTTCAGGTGACTGTTGTTGTGATTTGGCGCTATATAAATAAAACTAAAATAGTTATTATAAAAAATTATAATTATAACAGTTATTAAAAAAAAAACGTTAAATTACCAAAACTATTCCCAGTAAATAGTTCTCCATTCATCAGTCTCAAGCTAAGCTGATAGAAACTTAAAACAGTGTTTTATGCAGGAATTTTATTATATATATAATTATATGCATAAAAAAATATTCTTGTACACAAACTTCAATCAAAATCTGACTTGGAGGTTATGTCAATGACTGGTGGAAGTTAATTCATTAAAAATTAAGAGCCTTCATTTTTTCTGTTAGGTTGAAACTACATATTTTGATTTATTCTTCAGGTTTCTTTTAACTCTGATATTGTGCAAAAGTTGTGCAAAAAGTGATGTTTAAATTGTCTGCTAATCTGTGACAAAAAAATTTCTGTGACGCTAATGACTCTCTTTGTCATGGTCCTGGGTCCTTTTGACCCAGTGTTTTGAGTTCTCTTGCATTTTTGTCATTTAGTCTTAGTATTTGCATTTTTAGTTCCGCTGTGTTTTATCTATAGTGCCTAGTTTGTTCGGTTTAGTTTGTGGTTATTAGGTTTCCCCTTGTGTCTTTGCCCCTGTGTCTCCCTCTGTGTGTCTGTGTTTACATTGTAGTGTGAGTTCTTGCTTCCCCTTGTGTCTTATTCCTTCTTGTTTTCCCTGCTCTGTCTGCCTCTCTCCCTCGTGCTCCTCCGTGTTCTCTCTCTCCCCTTCCGGTCTGTGTCTCTGTGTACTTCCCATTTTATTTTGATAGTCTCCGTCAGTGTACATCATGTTGTGTTTGCCCCTCTCCTGTCTCATTACCATTATCCATGTCAGCTGTGCTTCCCGTGTGCTCCTGCGTCCATCGTTGTCTTTCTGTGTATTTAATTCAATTCAATTCAATTTTATTTTATTTATATAATCAAAACAGATCACAACAACAGTCGCCTCAAGGCGCTTTATATTGTACAGTAGATCGTACATAAATAGATACAGAGAAAAACCCAACAATCATATGACCCGCTATGAGCAAGCACTTTGGCGACAGTGGGAAGGAAAAACTCCCTTTTAACAGGAAGAAACCTCCGGCAGAACCAGGCTCAGGGAGGTTCATCTGGACGTAGCGACGTCCAGATGAACAGAATCAACTTTTGGAGATAGTCTTCATGCAGTTACTTACAGTGGGTACTTATGCACTATCATATACCCAATCAGACCAGGAGTGACATGTTTAGCCGCATGTTCTCTTTAAATTGCTGTCTGTCTGAGTGGTGTCCAAAAGACAATGTGGCCTTCATAGATAATTGGGAAACTTTCTGGAGGAAACCTGATCTTGTTAGGAGAGACGGCATCCATACCGCTTTGGATGGAGCAGCTCTTATTTCTAGAAATATGGACAAATTTATTAAACCCCCCAAAATATGACTATCCAGAGTTGGGACCAGGAAGCAGAGTTGCAGTCTTACACGCCTCTCTGCAGCTTCTCTCCTCCTGCTACCCCCCCCCCCCCCCCCCAAACCCCATTTCCATAGAGACTGTGTCAGCTCCCAAACAGACAAAAAACAAACTAAAAACCAGCAACAAACAACTTAAACATAAAAAATCACAAAGGAAGTACAATACAGTATCCACATCTGAACCAAAGAGTAAAACAGTGAAATGTGGATCATTAAACATTAGGTATCTCTCCTCCAAGTCTCTGTTAGTACATGACTTAATAATTGATCAACAAATTGACTTACTCTGCCTTACAGAAACCTGATTGCATCAGGATGATTATGTTAGTTTAAATGAATCAACACCCCCGAGTCATTCTAACTACCAGAAATCTCAACGCACCGGCCGAGGGGGCGGTGTGGCAGCAATTTCTCAAACTGCTCAAAGAGGTCCTGCCATTAATTAATGCTTTAATCTTAAATCTGATCAACCTATCTCTAATAATCTAATAATAAATGTACCACAGGCTGTCCTGATTCGAGATATTGAGAACCAAAACAAAATACCAGAGGCCCAGAAGGATGCAATCAAACAGATGAGTTTATTGAACACACGCGTGGGAAAAAGCACACAGCATCACATCTGCGGGATTCTTCCCCAAAAATACACAGAGAATGGTTTTTATAGCATCGGAGTATAACGCCTCCTCTTGCGTTCTATAACATATTTTTGTATTTCTAAGAACATCATTTGCATCTTGTACAGACAATGATCAATTTTTAGAGCTAAAGTCAGACACAGAAGTTCCTCTTTCTAGCAACTTCTTTCCAAATATGGCGATGATTTCAGACCCCTCAAGTCCCCATGGACTTGTCTTCTTTTTAACACATCTTTGGTCACTTGTTACCAAGCAAACTCACTTGCAACAGGTTACAACAAGAAGCTGAATGCATTCGGGCCTCTGCTCAGGCCTGTTCCTAGATTATATGTATTATATGTGTTTTGTAAGCATGTATGCTGTTTTAACCTTAATGTTGTGTGTGTACACAATGATTATGGCCGCTCCTGTAATACAAATGTCAACATATGATCATGACAACACCTGTAAAACAAGTTTCAACGCAATGCCAACAGCTTCAACAAATGCTTTGATGAAATGATGATTAATGCAATGATAATGACGATGGTTATGAATAGTAGCAGCAAAATATTTCCCTCATCTTGACAAGGCCTTCAAGCTGGCAGTAGTTAAACCTTTACTTAAAAAGCCATCTCTAGACCCAGCTGTCTTAGCTAATTATAGGCCAATCTTCAACCTTCCTTTCATATCAAACATCCTTGAAAGAGTAGTTGTCAAACAGCTAACAGATCATCTGCAGAGGAATGGCTTATTTGAAGAGTTTCAGTCAGGTTTCAGAGCTCATCACAGCACAGAAACAGCTTTAGTGAAGGTTACAAATGATCTTCTTATGGCCTCTGACAGTGGACTCATCTCTGTGCTTGTCCTGCTAGACCTCAGTGCAGCGTTCGATACTGTTGATCATAATATCCTATTAGAGCGATTAGAACACGCTGTAGGTATTACAGGTACTGCACTGCAGTGGTTTGTATCATATCTATCTAATAGACTCCAATTTCTTCATGTAAATGGAGAGTCCTCTTCACACACTGAGGTTAATTATGGTGTTCCACAGGGTTCAGTGCTAGGACCAATTCTGTTTACACTATACATGCTTCCCTTAGGCAGTATGCATAGTATACATTTTCACTGCTATGTAGATGACACCCAGCTCTATCTGTCCATGAAGCCAGATAACACACACCAATTAGTTAAACTGCAGGAATGTCTCAAAGACATAAAGACCTGGACGGCCGCTAACTTTCTGCTTCTTAATTCAGATAAAACTGAGGTTATTTTACTCAGCCCTGAAAATCTTAGAAATATGGTATCTAACCAGATTCTTACTCTGGATGGCATTACCTTGGCCTCCAGTAATGCTGTGAGGAACCTTGGAGTCATTTTTGACCAGGACATGTCCTTCAAGGCACATATTAAACAAATATGTAAGACTGCTTTCTTCCATTTGTGCAACATCTCTAAAATTAGAAATATCCTGTCTCACAGTGACGCTGAAAAACTAGTTCATGCATTTATTACTTCCAGGCTGGACTACTGTAATTCATTATTATCAGGAAGTCCTAAAAACTCCCTGAAAAGCCTTCAGTTAATCCAAAATGCTGCAGCAAGAGTACTGACAGGGGATAGAAAGAGAGAGCAGATTTCTCCTGTATTGGCTTCCCTTCATTGGCTTCCTGTTAAATCCAGAATTGAATTCAAAATCCTGCTCCTCACTTACAAGGTCTTAAACAATCAGGCCTTAATGACCTTGTAGTACCATATCACCCTATTAGAGCACTTCGCTCTCACACTGCAGGCCTACTTGTTGTTCCTAGAGTATTTAAAAGTAAAATGGGAGGCAGAGCCTTCAGTTTTCAGGCCCCTCTTCTGTGGAACCAGCTTCCAGTTTGGATTCGGGAGACAGACACTATCTCTACTTTCAAGATTAGGCTTCAAACTTTCCTTTTTGGTAAAGCATATAGTTAGGGCTGGACCAGGTGACCCTGAATCCTCCCTTAGTTATGCTGCAATAGGCATAGGCTACTGGGGGACTCCCATGATGCATTGATTTTTTCCTTTTCAGTCACCTTTCGCACTCAGTATGTGTTAATAGACCTCTCTGCATCGAATCATATCTGTTATTAATCTCTGTCTCTCTTCCACAGCATGTCTTTATCCTGTCTTCCTCCTCTCTGCCCAACTGGTCGCAGCAGATGGCCGCCCCTCCCTGAGACTGGTTCTGCCGGAGGTTTCTTCCTGTTAAAAGGGAATTTTTCCTTCCCACTGTCGCCAAAGTGCTTGCTCATAGGGGGTCATATGATTGTTGGGTTTTTCTCTGTATGTACTATTGTAGGGTCTACCTTACAATATAAAGCGCTTTGAGGTGACTGTTGTTGTGATTTGGCGCTATATAAATAAAATTGAATTGAATTGAATTGAATACAATAACATGAGACAAGACCTTCAACGTAAAACAGGAAATATACACTGACAGAACTCAGACCCGATACTGACACAGAACGGTGGGAACACAGAACCAAAACCTAAGAACTAACAAAGACATCAAGAAATCAAAGGCTAATAATACAAAACAGAAAACACTGGGTCACCGACCCAGGACCGTGACATAAATGTGTCCAAACGAGTCAGATTGATTGTCAAAAAGATGGAGATCCCTTGCCTCAGTCAGAACAGTAAAAAAGCCTAAACTCCAGCCTTTGTAGGAACAATTTCACACAGAATGACAGGTCTTGCTGTACATTCTTTTGCTGAAAGTTATTCCCGCTGTAATTAAATCATAAATCTAATAAAAATACAGTCAAGAATTAATACATTTGAAAAAACAAATAATCATACAATGAAATAATAAGGAAAGTGCAAAACAAAAATGGAGAGAAACAGACGTTTTTGATTTTATTATGCATAGATGATGAGGAAAAATAATTTATTTATTTATTTTTTGCCTGTCCCATTTGGTTCTTTAGCCGTCAGAATTGTTGTCTGAAGACCAACAAGGATACCCAAAGGATTTACTTTCCAAAATGGATCATTTTGGTCCATTTGATCGACCTTTGTTGTTATTATTTATTTTATTTTATTTTCAGTTGTTACAGACGGGACAGACATGACTAAGGGATAGGAAAGGGAGAAAGAAAGATGAAGGAAAAGAAAAACAGAAGGGAAAAGGGACAGTGAGAAAGGGCACTTAAAAAGAGAAAGAAAAAAAATCTCCTGGATCACCTGTTGAGAGAAAAAGAAGAGAAAACAAGCAAAAAAAACAAAGCAACATACTAAACACAACACCATCACGTTAATCTAGCTAAGTGTGAACAGCAGTAAATACTAAATATTGAATGTTGTTGTGTAGCACGCAGGACCAACAGCGCACAATGTGCTTTGAAGTAGCAGCCAAGAAAGGTGTAGTTTATGTCTATGAACAGTGAACACCCGTGTGCACACCTGTGTGGATCAGCGCGCTTGTATTCAGAAGGTTTCCCCATGTAACGGTCGGCTAGAGGGTGTAGAGGGTCATAGCCCCGTCCCCCAGGGCATGAAGCAGGCATGGGGGAGATCCAGGCTCCAGATATCCAGAGGCCCCAGAGTGCGAGAGCCCAAGGAGGACCACCGGAGGGGCATCCGTGCCACCCTCCTGGGAAGAGCTGAGGAGATCTCCAGACGAGGGGTCACCCAGTAGCCACAGAGCAGAAGCCAGAGGGGGCTGCACTGGCGTGCCCGCCGGCCCTGCCGGCAGCCAGCTGTGACAGAGTGAACCGAGCCGCAGGCCCAGAGGCCAGAGGCCCGAGGGTCCCCCGCGCCCCGGAAGAGGCCTGACCGAGCAACAGGCGCCAGGCCCCGCCAAGTAGCCACCGGGAGTGAGCTGGTACATACCTGATCGCCCAGCCCCGGACACCAAGAACCACCAACGCACGGACCCCTGAGGGCATCTGTCACCGGCAGGGAGTGTGGTGAGGGGAGATAGGCCTCCATACTTTGGAGGGCCTGGGAGTTCCTAGAGAGGTGGAGTCTAAGAACTGACCTGACATATAGACACAGACAAACAGGCACACACAGACACAAACATGCATTCCCACCCTCATGCGCACATATACAAATACTATGAAATTATAGGAAAAATAATTTTAAAATTACTTTTAATTACTAATAATTACTAAAATAATGACTAGCAATGTTAAAAGCAAAGTAATAATAGGTTTCACACACTGAGCTTGATTATGGAGTTCCACAGGGTTCAGTGCTAGGACCAATTCTGTTTACATTATACATGCTTCCCTTAGGCAGTATCATCAAAAGGCATAGCATACATTTTCACTGCTATGCAGATGATACACAGCTCTATCTGTCCATGAAGCCAGATAACACACACCAATTAGTTAAACTGCAGGAATGTCTTAAAGACAAAGACCTGGATGGCCGCTAATTTTCTGCTTCTGAATTCAGATCAAACTAAGGTTATTGTACCCGGCCCTGAAAATCTTACTTCAGGAAAACAGATCAAACCAGTTTGTTCCAATAAGTCAACATTCAGGTTTTAGAAGCTGAGGTGGAGCCTACTGTGCTTGACAGGAAGTAGTGACACTCAGTGTGTCAGTTTTTGCAGGTGAGATGATCCAGCTCAGGTGAAGTGAAGTCTTCAGCTCCACTCTGTGAACTCTTGGATCTGTGAGGAGAACCAGGACTCTTCGTCACTACTGTAAGTCTCTCTAGTCATTCAGCTTTCATTTGTCTTGGAAAGTGTTTCTGTTTAACAGGTAGCAAACATTTTCTCCTTGTTACAGCTCACTGACATCTCAGAGTGCTCACTCCTTATCAGAACCACTGCAGCTCTCAGACATCAAACAGCTGGTAACAGTTTTCAGTTTTCCTTTACTCTGTGAGAGACGAGGAGAATATTAAACTTTTCTTTACTTGTGGTCGTAAAGGTGGTTTCAGGAACCAATCATAGCAGACTGTCTGTGTTATACTTGACATGTTCAGATGATGTAAAAACATCCGTCTGCAGAGTTTATTCTCATAAATGCGTGTTTTGTTTGGGATTCCACCGGCGTGGAATTACCAAAAGTAGAGAGGGCATCGCTAACATATAAAACAGGAAAAGACCGCCATGTAATCCATTTATTTCAACAAAGTAACTGTATTCTGAATACCACCTTTTTAAACATTAGGTCTCTCTCTTCCAAGTCTCTCTTAGTAAGTGGTAACTAATAACAGATCAACAAATTGATTTACATTGCTTAATCTGTATACAGAAGGATGATTATGTTAGTTTGAATAAATCAGTACCCCTAAGTTATACTAATTATCAGAATCTTCGAAGCACAGGCTGAGGCGTGTCTGTGGCAGCAATCTCGCACTCCAGCTTGTTAATCAACCAAAGACCTAGACAGAGTTTTAATTCATTTGGAACCTGAAGCTTGTCCACCATTGCTGGGAAACTCAAAAATCTGAAAAACAATGTTACGTCCACTGGGGCCTTACTAAGAGTTTCTTTCCTAGTACTTAGATTTTTTTATCTGATTTAGTGCTCTGCTCAGATAAATTAATTATTGTGGAGCTTGCTCCAGTAATACAAGGTCTTGAATAATCAGGCCCCATCTTAGCTCAGTGACCTTGAATTTATCGACAGATCAATAAATAACGCGCAATTAAGAAAAAAAAACAAATCAACACACAAGTGGTGTCACGGTCCTGGGTCTGTGACCCAGTGTTTTTGTTTCTGTATTACTATTTAACTTTGATTTTGTCATTGTTTATCTTTTCTAGTCTTTTAGTTTCTGTTTCATGGTTGCTACCTCACCTAGTCAAGTCTGTGTCTGTTATGTTTCCTGTTTTACTTTGAAAGTCTGTGTCCTATGTCAATGTATTGAGTTTTGCTTCCCCTTGGTCTTGTCATGTCTGATTACTTCCAGCTGTGTTCCCCTTCTGTGTCTCATTCCCTCGTTATCACTCTGTGTATTTAAGCCTTGCGTTTCCCTCTGTTAGTTGCTGGTTTGTCTACGTGTCTACCCCTGTATTTCTGTCATGTGTTTCTCCATGTTCCAGGTTCCAAGTCTCTGTCATGGTCCTGAGTGTGACGACTCAGTGTTTTGTGTCTATCTTTATATTATTCTATGTTCTTGTTTATTCTGTTATGTCATTTGTTTAGGTTTGCTATGTATTAGGGTTTTGTTTTATGGCTGCCAGTGTTCCCTCTGTCTGTCCATGGTGTCACTGTGTCTGCTCATGAGTCTGTCTGTTAAGTTCAGTGTCTTGTCTGGTCCGCTGTGTCTGTTTCCTGTTTTATTCTGAAGGTCCTTGTCTCATGTGAGTGTGTTCAATTTACGTTTCCCCTGTCTCGTCAGCTGTGACTTCTCCCAGGTGTGTTCCCCTCCTGTCTCCCATCCCTTGATTACTGCTGTGTGTATTTAAGCCCTGTGTGTTCTCCTGCCTGTTGCCGGTTTGTCTGCGTTATTTCCCTGGATCATCCTATGTTGGTTCCCCAAGTCTCCCTGCGTCTCCATTTCAGGTCTGCTTGTGTTAGTTTTTCCCAGTTTAGTTAATCTTAGGTTCAGCACTTGCCACCTCCTTTGCTGTTTGTTCCATCGCCATCACAATAAAGCTCACTCTCATCAAAGTCAGTGTTTGCATCTTGGGTCCTACTTCCAACCTCCACTCGCCTGCCACTGCAGACGTGACAGTCTCAGGTTTTCAGATTTCTCGTTGCAGGTTTTTGTTCCTTTCATTATTATTTTGTAGTTGTTCCCAGTTTAGGTTTTTGTTAGTGTAGTTCCCTGCAATGCTCTGCTTTGGTTTATGTTTTGCTTTTCATTGTTAATAAACTTTCTCACAGCTACGCTGTCGTCCGTGGTTGGGTTTGGGTCCAAATCCTCCTCCTCCAGATGATCTGCCTCCCAGATTGTGACATTACGAACCAGTCACACAATGGACCCAGCAGCACTCAACCCCTCTGAGGGGTTTTGGGGGGATATGGTTTATGTGGTAGATAAGTTATGTGACCAGTGGTTAAAGAGGCCCATAAAGGAATATCGCCGTGCTGTGGCCAGCCGGCTTCGGAGACTCATTTATGGCTTCCCCTGGTTACTGGGCTCTCTCCACCCGCTCATTCAAGATTTCCTCCTAAACACCCTCCACCTTGAGGCTATTCATCATCATGTGACAAGAGGTTCATAAGGAAAAAAATATATCAACAACTGCAACTTGAAACACAAGTTCACAGTCCTGGCTAGCTCAGTCCAGTTCCAGTTAACACCATCCATCTATATAGAAAAAGAAGAACAAAATCCAATCCATGTTTTGAGAATCACCTGTCCATTCCAGTCTAGCTCATTGAACAAAAGATACTCGACTCCAAGTTTTCCAATTAATCCACAGATTAATCCAAACAAGGATATCAGAAGTTCAGCAACACAAACAATGCAGACCCAAACTGGCAGTCAACCATATCAGATGACCAGTTCAACTTCTGTCTCATCCAGTATTTTCCCGAAAGTCTCGGGGGTCATCAAGATGTTTTTTTCACGGTCCTGGGTCGGTGACCCAATGTTTTGTACTTATGAATTATGATATAGTGTGTTTCCTGTTTTACTTCAATAGACGCAGGAAGTAAAGCAGACTACACTGACAAAGGACCAGGACTGTTTGTCATCCCGGCTCATCATTCTGTGTGTCATCCCCTGTTCATCTTCCTCTGCGTTTCTCTACCCGTGTTTCCAGTTTTCAGGTTTTCTCGTTCTGTTTCAGGTTTCATGTTAGTTTCTCCCAGTCTAGGTTCCCTTTCTGAGCTGTTTTTGTGGTGATTCATATAGCCACAAATAAAGACTCATTTTTAGTTTGAGACATTCTCCTGTATCTTTGTCTGCACTTGGGTCCACACCTCTCATCTTCCAACCATACTGTGGACCCAGCAGACTCCAAACTGCACGAGCGACAGCAGGCAGCACTCTTCCAGCCGGAGAAACAGCTCTGGCGGAACCAATGGCTCACCCCTGTCTACACTCGTTTAGCTCTGGGAGGTCCCTGGAGATGCCATGCTGCTCCACCTGCTGCCCCACCTGCAATTGTGTTACCTAAGCTGCAAGTGGGATATCTCTTTTTTACTCCACTCACTCCTCAGCCTCGGAGCTGCCATCATGTGTGCTTTAGGCACGGCTTTACTGCTCATGGAGAAAGTGGCCCTCACGCCGCTGTCACTCTTCCCCCACTGAGCATCTCCCGGTGGTCCCCTATGGTCCCCCAGAGACTACACGATTTGTGAACAATAATCCCACCTCAGAAATTTTTGAGGCTACTTAGCTTGATGATGAGTTGGATTTTGAAAACTGTTTTTGCACTGCTCCTTCTGAGCCTCGAGTGATAAACTCAGAGTCAGCTAAGACCTTTTTTTTTTTTTTTTTTTTTTCAAAAACTGTTCATCACGGTGGAAAAAATTTAAAACATATTTTTGTCTGTTTTTTTCTGAGCCGGGACTTCTAAGTTCAGAGGCTACTCAGACTGATTTTCTTTTAACAGTTCGTCATGGTGGAAAATGTGTTTTAGATGAGTCAGTTTTTACAGAGCCTGCTCCTCTGCCTTCCTGTGTTCAACCAGTCCGCAGGGGGCTGGGGCATGGTTGGTCCAGGCCGGCTAAGGCTCTGCTAGTTGCGGCACCCGTACCAGCTCCTCGGGTGGGGACAGGAGCTGCCCAGCCGTTGCCGCTGCTTGTCCCAGTTCCCAGGGTGAGGGCTGCCGTGAACCAGTTCACTGTTACTTGCTCACTCTTCAGCTCAGTCTTTAGCTCAGTCACCTGCTCAGTTGCTAGCCCAATCACCCGCTCAGCCACCTACTCAGCCATCTGTCCAGCCAAAGGTCTCCGCACCTGCTGGCCCTGTGTCGCCTCAGCCAGAGATATCTGCACCGGGCATCTGTTCCCGCTGGGGGCTCTGGAGAGCCACTCCAGCACTTACTCGTCTCCACTGGGGGCTATGGTGAGCCGATCCAGCAATTTCTCATCTCCGCTGGGGGCTATGGTGAGCCGCTCCAGCACTCTGCAGCTTCCATGCCACCATCTGTTTCCACTGACGGCTATGGAGTGTGGTCCTTCCACAGTTTTGACGTATCTGACAACTATGATGGACTGTCTGCCCAGCCGTTGTCTGCCTCTGCTGAAGGCTGTAGAGAGTCTGTCCAGCCCTCAGTTCCACCAACTACTCAACTGCCAGATCATCTGCCTGTGGCTGCCATGCCACTGTCAGGTCAACCATCTGCGACAGCCATGACGCCATCAGATCCACAACCTGCAACAGCCACACCACCAATGGCTGCCACATTGCCGTCTGGTCCTGCGCCTGTCACAGCAAATGAGATGAGCCGTGAGGGGAAAAATAAAGGAGGACCCAAGTGCAGACACTCGCTGAGAAGGGGAGGTGATTTATTGAAAATACAGCACAAGGTGAAAAAATGGCAAAACCGAACAAAAGCTAAACTATACTGGGGCAAACTAAACTACAGAACAGAAAACCTGAGCACGAACACGAACATGAAGGAGGAGGAATGGAGACATAGGAAGGTGGACGGCAGGGAAAACACACGATGGATACACAGGAGAAATACAGGAGATTAACAGACGGACCAGCGACTAGAACATGAGCAGACGCGACTTAAATACACTCAGAAGAACACAGGGAGATTACACACAGGTGGGGAACACAGCTGGAAGTAATTGACAAGACGAGACAAGGGAGGCAAACTGAATACACTCACATGAGACACAGACCTTCACAATAAAACAGGAAACAAGAAACCACTACACAAAGATGCAGACTAGACACAGAACTGAACCTACACTAAACATGAGACACAAAACCTAAGAACTAATCCCTAAACACAAAATAAACAGAAACATAGAATTCTAATAATAATCAACAAAGCACAAGAGCATCAGAAAATAATCCATAATGCAAAAATAAACCAAAACATAAGAAACTCAAAATGCTGGGTCAAAATGACCCAGAACCGTGACAGCACCGTCATGACCAAGTCCTTGTCCAGCACAGCCTGCTCATCCTGTTCAGCATGGCCTGCATGTCCACGTCCTGCTCGGCCTGTTCATCCTCATCCAGCATGGCCTACACCTCGACATCCAGCACCACACCGCTGCCCGCCACTTTCCAGACCATTGGCTGAGGATCTTCGCCATCATGAGTGGCCTCCTAAACTGTTTCTGTACCATCGCTGCTTTCTGCACAGTCAGCCTCCGGATTTGCTTCACCCACACCACTGCCACTTTGCACATGGCTGGCCCCCTGAACTGTCTTATCGCCATCGCTTGCTCTGCGGTTGGACTCCTGAACTATGTCTGCACTGCCGCTTTCCACGTGGCCGGCCTCCTGAATTCTGTCTGTGCCACTGGCCTCTGGGTCGGCCCCCTGAACTACTCTGTTTATGGACTGCTGTGCTGTCGGCCTCTGGGTCGGTCCCCTGAACTGTTTGTAAACTGTTCCCTGAGCTCAATTGTCTTTTGTGAACATGCTGTTTTGGACTATTTAATTAGCTCCAATGCTCCTGGTGGATTCATTTGTTGTTGTTTTGGACTATTTTCTGGCAAAACTCAGAACTTAACTGAGGCAACTCTGTGAGTAGTAAAGGCTGTCTGAGCTAGTCTCATCTTATATTATCTTAAACTTTATGATATAGCACACCGGCCCTGATCTGATCTGTTTCTTCAGAATTGTGTTCTTGTGCTTTTATAGAACAAAAATGATGGAACCTGTTCAGACACAACTCCTGGAAATACTGGAAGGTTTAGGAGACAAGGAACTTAAATATTTTAAGTGGTATCTACAGAAGTCTGAGTTATTGGATGGTTTACCAGCAATCCCAAAGAGTGATCTTCAGATATGTGACAAACAGAAAACAGTGAATGTGATTATCAACATATACAAAACTGAAGATGCTTTAGATGTCACAAGGAAGATTTTGGACAAAGTCAAGACTCGAACAAGTCAGTAAAAGGAAAAGAAAATAATATGACACACAAAGTCACGCACACACCTAGAGTCAAATCATGCACAATTGATGATCATGAACAATGGGAAAATGCAAACATTTAAAAACCTGTTCATGATTTCAGATTTCCTCCAACAGATAAACAGCCACAAGGTGTGGTGAAACAACCAGCCCGGGCAGTTACATCAGAGGGTAAGCATTCAGCAGTTTGATGAGCTGTTTGTTTCAATGTGGTATTTTTTTATTACTTTAGTCTTACTGTAGACAGCTTTTTAATTCCAACATTAAACTCCTGGAATTAAAATTCCAATCACAAAGGAACGAGCTGATGATTCCTGGTGGGAACCATTCACAGGATGTGAACATATCACACATGTTCACAAGATTCTTACATGACAGCAAAACATTTTCTCATTATAGTGTATTTTTTATTCAACATTTTAGGTAAAATGTCATCCAAAAATGACAGTAATCATGACATGTTGCAAATAAAATCGGAATGAAATGGTAAACATTATATAAAGAAACCAGTAGCAATTAATTTGCAAGAGAGAAGTGAACACATTTTTTATGTTAAAACTCATGAGCTATGAGCTTTACTATGGAAAGACTTATGAGTTAGTTATTTGATTATTTTCTTCAATCAGATGTTCTTAAAAACTGCCAAGTAAAACTCAAGTCTGTCTTGAAGAAGGAGTTCCAGTGTGTGTTTGAGGGGATCGCTAAAGCAGGAAACCCAAACCTTCTGAATGAGATCTACACAGAGCTCTACATCACAAACGGAGAGACTACAGAGGTCAATTATGAACATGAAGTCCGACAGATTGAACCAGCATCCAGGAAACCAGACAAACCAGAAACAACAATCAGACGAGAAGACATCTTTATAAGCTCACCTGGAAGAGATGCACCAATCAGAGCAGTGCTGACAATGGGTGAGGCTGGCATTGGAAAAACAGTCTTAACACAGAAATATACTCTCGACTGGGCTGAAAACGAATCCAACCAGGACATCCAGCTCATATTTCCATTCACTTTCAGAGAGCTGAATATGCTGAAAGAGGAAAAGTTCAGCTTGGTGGAACTTGTTCATCACTTCTTTACTGAAACCAAAGAAGCAGGAATCTGCAGCTTTGAAGACTTCCAGGTTGTGTTCATCTTTGATGGTCTGGATGAGTGTCGACCTCCTCTGGACTTTAACAACACTGAGAGTGTTACTGATATTACAGAGTCGACTACAGTTCATGCGCTTCTGACAAATCTGATCAGGGGGAAACTTCTTCCATCTGCAAGACTCTGGGTAACAACACGACCTGCAGCAGCCAATCAGATCCCCCCTGACTATGTTGACATGGTGACAGAGGTCCGAGGATTCACTGACCCGCATAAGGAGGAGTACTTCAGGAAGAGATCCAGAGATGACGCCAGCAGGATTATCTCCCACATCAAGACATCACGAAGCCTCCACATCATGTGCCACATCCCAGTTTTCTGCTGGATCACTGCTACAGTTCTGGAAGATGTGCTGAAAACCAGAGAGGGGGGACAGCTGCCCAAGACCCTGACTGAGATGTATATCCACTTCCTGGTGGTTCAGGCCAAAGTGAAGAAGGTCAAGTATGATGGAGGAGCTGAGTCAGATCCACACTGGAGTCCAGAGAGCAGGAAGATGATTGAGTCTCTGGGAAAACTGGCTTTTGATCAGCTGCAGAAAGGAAACATGATCTTCTATGAATCAGACCTGACAGAGTGTGGCATCGATATCAGAGTAGCCTCAGTGTACTCAGGAGTGTTCACACAGATCTTCAAAAAGGAGAGAGGACTGTACCAGGACAAGGTGTTCTGCTTCATCCATCTGAGTGTTCAGGAGTTTCTGGCTGCTCTTCATGTCCATCTAACTTTCATCAACTCTGGACTCAATCTGCTGGAAGAACAACAAACACTCTCTCAGTTCAATCGAAGAAATTCTTATGACAGACTGATTTTCTTCCAGAGTGCTGTGGACAAGGCCTTGCAGAGTCCAAATGGACACCTGGATTTGTTCCTCCGCTTCCTCCTGGGTCTTTCACTGGAGGCCAATCAGACTCTCCTACGAGGTCTGCTGCCACAGACAGAAAGTAGCTCACAGACCAATAAGGAAACAGTCCAGTACATAAAGAAGAAGGTCAGTGAGAATCTGTCTGCAGAGAAAAGCATCAATTTGCTCCACTGTCTGAATGAGCTCAAAGATCGCTCTGTAGTTAAGAATATCCAACTATCACTGAGATCAGGAAGCCTCTCCACAGATAAACTGTCTCCTGCTCAATGGTCAGCTCTTGTCTTCATTTTACTAACATCAGAAGTAGATCTGGATGTGTTTGACCTGAAGAAATATTTTCCTTCAGAGGAGGGTCTTCTGTCACTACTGCCAGTGGTCAAAGCCTCCAACAACGCTCTGTAAGTGAAAATATACCCCCACCCCCCACCTCCCAAAAAAGAAAAGCAGCTTTCTCACCAGGAGAACAGAACCATAGCTCATCAACTATTTTCTTATAATTCTCTCTTTAGATTAAGTGGCTGTAACCTCTCAGAGAGAAGTTGTAAAGCTCTGTCCTCAGTTCTCCACTCCCAGTCATCTAGTCTGAGAAAGCTGGACCTGAGTAACAATGACCTGAAGGATTCAGGAGTAAAGCTTCTGCTTGCTGGAGTGGCAAGTCCACACTCTAAACTGGAAACTCTGAGGTCAGGTCATATTACAGTCTTCATATGTTATAACGAAGAATATGCTACTAATACAAAATATTATTCATGATACAATGTGATTAAATCTGACCCTATTGTTCTTATCACTCTGTTCCATTTAAAAATTTTCTAACATGATGCTTTGAATGTTTATCTTGATCCTGTTACTGATATTCCAACCATTCCTTCTTTACAGTTTTCTTTTCTTTTAGTTTTAATTAGTCATATACACACTAATTTTCTATTCCTTTATTTATTTATTTATTTTTTACAAATGATTATAGTAATATATTTTGATATACTTTGGTAACGTGAAATTGTATGGTCACTTTGAATGAAAAACACAAGGTACCTATTTTATTACGATTTACCAACCCAATATTATAAAAACTGGAGTCCTGTGTAAAATGTCAATAAAAAAGGAAATGTTTAAATTGGAAAATTCTACAATTTCATCAAATAATAGTAGCTCATTTTGAATTTGATGGCTACAACGCATCCGAAGCTGGTGTAGGGCATCAAAGTAAAATGGCCTGTATTTGTATAGCGCTTTACTAGTCCCTAAGGACTCCAAAGCGCTTTACACATCCAGTCATCCACCCATTCACACACACATTCACACACTGGTGATGGCAAGCTATGTTGTAGCCACAGCCACCCTGGGGCGCACTGACAGAGGCGAGGCTGCCGAACACTGGCGCCACCGTGAGTGGTAGTAAATGAAAACTGACCTTCGCATATTTTGGAATGTCGTTCCTCCCCTGATAACTGATTCTTTATTTTTCTCAGATAAAGTGTAGCTTGATGAAATTACGAAAGGGAAAAAAATCATATTTATATTTTTAAATTTTCTTTCTTAAGTCTCTCAGGCTGTCTGATCACAAATGAAGGCTGTGCTTCTTTGGCTTCATCACTGATCTCTAACCCCGCGCATCTGAAAGAGCTGGACCTGAGCTACAATAACATAGGAGACTCAGTAGAAAAGCTATGGGACCTACTGAGACTTGAAACTCTAAGGTATGGAGAAGTCTACTGCAGCGTTCATGCTCTTTATCTGATAGAAAATGAAATACCCATCTATTTAAAATTGCATGCCCTTCATCATGATTCTGTGTTAGTCTATTTTTACTTTGTTTAGCTTTTATACTTTAATACTTTCATACTTGTTTTTTTTTTCATTTACCTTATGTTTTTATTGGTTTTTTTGTATTATTTTAAGGTGACCTTGAGGGTCTTTAACGGTGCCTATTATTATTATTATTGTTATCATTATTAATATTATTAATCATCACATCATCAACCTTTAAGTTTCATTATTTCATAGAATAGTAAAAACAATAATTTAAAAAAAACAGAAAAAGGAAATAATCATCATGATTCTTCCATATTTTCATATGGTTAATGCCTAATCTCTACCACAAAATTTGCAAATGGAGATAAATTATCTGAATTTCAGGAGCAGTTCCATGCCTCCAAGCACGCCCCTTCTGGCTCTTATCTATATATCACCCCCCCAGTTCTACAAGCTGTTCCTTCTTCTTTTCGTGTGAACACCTTTCAAGGTCTTTTACACAGCTTATCTCACATGAGTAACATAATTTTACTCACCCTTCTATTCACTTACAATCACCCTCTCCGTCAGCACATCAGATGAAGAACAGACTAAGAACTACTCAGGTTTGCTTCATCACTTTCCCTCCAGGCAATCCAAGAAACTCAAACTCACTGAACGTCATGGTGTTTCTTCAGAGAGAACAAATGCCGCCAACCATCCGGGGAAACTTTGTATGAGTTCTCTTGCCACCGAAAAATCTGGTCTGCTATTTTGATCCATTCACTCATGTTCTGTCCGCTAAATCCAGTTATGAAGTAATTCTGGCCACTCACCACCACCATGAAATTCAGCAAGATCACTTACCAGCAAAGCTCACAGCTCCACTTTTGTTAAAGATTCAGACTCAACCGTAGCCCGGTTTCAACTTCTTCTTAACTTTGCACATCTTAATGTCAGTCCAAAGTCTTCTTCTGTGCAGAAGCAAATTGCAGCTCCAACAGCAAAAGCTACTGCGTACCTTGTAGCTCCACCCACCCATCAGCACCAGGTAGCAGGGGCAAGCTCAGTTTTGTGTACCTGCCTCTTGCACTATTCAGTGCAAAGCTGGAAATCAGTCGCTAGTTCCATGTTCTACTGCTCCTCCATTGCCATTTATTTATGCTTTTTTTTTTTTTTTTTGCCTGTCCCATTTGGTTCTTTAGCTGTCAGAATTGCTGTCTGAAGGCCAACAAAGGTAACCAACAGATGTACTTTACCAAGTGGATCAACATGGCCTTGCTGTATGGGTCCATTTGATCAAACTTTGTTGTTATTATTTATTTATTTATTTACAGGACAGACATGGCTTTGTGATAGGAAAGGAAGAAAGGAAGATGAAGGAAAAGAAAACGAAGGGAAGAGGGACAGTGAGAAAGGGCATTTAAAAAGAAAAAAACCTCCCGGATCACCTGTTGAGAGAAAGAAAAAGGAAAAAAGAGAAAACAAGCAAAAAAAAGAGCAATATGATAAACACAACACCATCGCAATAATCTAGCTAAGTGTAAATAACAGTAAATACCAAATATTGCTAAACACATGTAATAATAATAAGATTCCACACTGCTCATAGACCCTGGGTCCCTCAGACCCGGGTCCCTTACACTTATTATCAATACAATAATGAGTAAAACAGTGTAGCCATTCTTTGACTTTATTCATTGCTGTAAAAACAAATCCAACAACTCCTTCAAAGAAACAAATCCAGGATCAGTCCAAATCATCAGCCGTTTGATCCACATATGGATAGAAGTGTATTTGTGAAAGTGTTGGACTGTTCATTTATAGTGTCTAACAGTATGTGGATGAGAACCATGTAAAGCCCATGTGTGCATGCTGAAAGAGACTGTGCTGGTCTGACCCCCCTCCTCCTTTCAGGGTGGAGCCTGCTGGAGTCCGATGGTTGAGACCAGGTCTGAGGAAGTGTAAGTGTGTTTTTAATGTGATTCATGAAAACAAAGCAGCACACATTCAACCATCTTCAAACTGTCACATCACTCATTCACAACTTGGATGTCAGGAATCATCAATAAAGTGTCAATCAATGAACAGATGATGGATCAATAACTGCAGCTGGATTGTGTTTGTTCTCTCCATCAGATTCCTGTCAACTCACAATCGACACAAACACAGTACACAAAAACCTCCAACTGTCTGACAACAACAGGAAGGTGACACGTGTGAAGGAGGTTCAGCCATATCCTGATCATCCAGACAGATTTGATTATCATCCTCAGCTGCTGTGTAGTAATGGTCTGACTGGTCGCTGTTACTGGGAGGTCAAGTGGAGAGGAGAGGTTTTTATATCATTGAGTTACAGAAGAATTCAAAGAAAAGGAGGCAGTGATGACTGTTTGTTTGGATGCAATGATCAGTCTTGGAGTCTGTACTGCACTGATGATGGTCCTTGTTCTGTCTGGCACAATAACAGACTAACATCCATCTCCTCCTCCTCCTCTGTCTCTAACAAAGTAGCAGTGTATGTGGACTGTGCTGCTGGCACTCTGTCCTTCTACAGAGTCTCCTCTGACACTCTGATCCACCTCCACACCTTCAACACCACATTCACTGAAACTCTTTATCCTGGATTTATAGCCTGGCCTGGTTCCTCACTGTTTGTGTGCTCAGTTGAGTGTAAAGAGTGTCCTCCTGTTAGAGAAAAACTCTGACTGTTGAACAGATAGTTCAGTCTATACAGCCTTAGGCCTAATTAGTGGACTTGGCCGTAAAATTGTGTGAACACCAATTGCCTTAACCCATTTTGGTTTTCATGCAGGGTGAAACAAAATTTTTCTAAATATAACAAATAAAACAACACCAAAACGTCCCTTCAGCAGACTGACACTATGTCCTGAGTGAACAAGGTCTGCTGGGATGGATTAGGGGAGTTAAAGTTGCATAAAATGTTAAAATGCTGACAATCTGCTTGCATATTCATTCTTTACGTTCTGTCTTTACTCTGATGTAGGCAATGAATGCTTTGAGTAAAATCATGTTTATTTTGAGCATTTTAGGACGGCAGTTATCTGCCTTGTATATACCTTTTTTATGTGAGTTCTTATCAGCTTGAATCTCTGCACTGGAGATGGTGATAGCAACGTTATTATAACTGTCAGACACAATAACCAATTTTATGGGAAATACAGCCCCCAGGGTTGAGATGCTTCTGCAGGTAAGATCTAGGGTTTGGTCCATCCCACGATATGACAGAGGTTTGTCTACTTTGGAAATCTGACAATATCATTTCTACTGCTCCTTATTCTGGCACAAGTACCTGCTGGATGGACAATAATGTGTTATTTATAGACTTGGGGTGGTTGAGCTGCAGTGTGTAGGAAAGTGAAAAAGTATTCCAGGGACCACATGTTGTTTTTCTGTCTTTTTCCATTCAAAGCTTCACAGTGAATATCAGTATGTTGTGTTTCTCTGAAGGTCAGACTGTTCAGTTCATATCAGCAGCAGTTATTTCTAAACTATCTTCAGACTGCTGCTGAAGGGATGGAGACCTTATCAGTGCATCTTGGCTTTACTATGAATAAAGATGGAGAAAAGCAGATTAAATTAATTTAACACACTGTGTTCCGCTCTTAATTTTATTGCAATATAGGCGCTCTATGTAGTGGACTAATTTTATTTTGAAATATGTTTTATTTTTTAACCTTTCCCTGCTCCAGTCTGCTGTCCCAAAATGTTTTAAGAGGACCACCATCATCCCTGTCCCAAAGAAAACTAATGTGAGCTACCTAAATGACTATCGCCCTGTAGCACTCACCTCCATTGCCATTGTAAATATCAGCACTTCACCGAGTTCTTTTGATTCCTCAGAGGCATCTGATGGAAGACAAAACACTTTGTTGCTGGCTGTCTGAGTGGTGTCCCAGAAACGATGTGGGCTTCATAGATAATTGGCAAACCTTCTGGAGGAAACCTGGTCTTGTTAGGAGAGACGGCATCCATCCCACTTTGGATGGAGCAGCTCTCATTTCTAGAAATATGGACCAATTTATTAACCCCCCCAAAATATGACTATCCAGAGTTGGGACCAGGAAGCAGAGTTGCAGTCTTACACGCCTCTCTGCAGCTTCTCTCCTCCTGCTACCCCCCCAAAAACCCATCTCCATTGAGACTGTGTCAGCTCCCAAAAAGACAAAAAACAAACCAAAAACCAGCAATAAACAACTTAAACATAAAAAATCACAAAGAAAGAACAATGCAGTATCCACATCTGAACCAAAGAGTAAAACAGTGAAATGTGGATTATTAAATATTAGGTCTCTCTCCTCCAAGTCTCTGTTAGTACATGACTTGATAATTGATCAACAAATTGATTTACTCTGCCTTACAGAAACCTGGTTGCAGCAGGATGATTATGTTAGTTTAAATGAATCAACACCCCCAAATCATTCTAACTACCAGAAATCTCGAAGCACAGGCCGAGGGGGCGGTGTGGCAGCAATTTTTCACACCAGCCTATTAATTTACGAAAGACCAAGACAGACTTTTAATTCATTTGAAAGCCTGATGCTTAGCCTCGTCCACCCCAGCTGTAAAACTCACAAACCAGTCTTACTTGTTATTATCTATCGTCCACCTGGGCCTTACACAGAGTTTCTCTCTGATTTCTCAGACTTTTTATCTGATTTAGTGCTCAGCTCAGATAAAATAATTATTGTGGGTGATTTTAACATCCATGTAGATGCTAAAAATGACAGCCTCAACATTGCATTTAATCTGTTATTAGACTCAATTGGCTTCTCTCAAAATGTAAAAGAACCCACCCACCACTTTAATCACACTCTAGATCTTGTTTTAACATATGGCATAGAAACTGAACATTTAACAGTGTTTCCTGAAAACCCTCTGCTGTCTGATCATTTCCTGATAACATTCACATTTACAATAATTGATTACACAGCAGTGGAGAGTAGACTTTATCAAAGTAGATGTCTTTCTGAAAGTGCTGTAACTAAGTTTAAGAATATAATCCACCCACTGTTATCATCTTCAATGCCCTGTACCAACATAGAGCAGAGCAGCTATCTGAACGCTACTCCAACAGAGGTCGATTATCTTGTTAATAATTTTACCTCCTCACTACGTACGACTCTGGATACTGTAGCTCCTGTGAAAACTAAGGCCTCAAATCAGAAGTACCTGACTCCGTGGTATAATTCTCAAACACGTAGCCTAAAGCAGATAACTCGTAAGCTGGAGAGGAAATGGCGTGTCACAAATTTAGAGGATCATCATTTAGCCTGGAGAAATAGTTTGCTGCTTTATAAGAAAGCCCTCCGCAAAGCCAGAACATCTTACTATTCGTCACTGATTGAAGAAAATAAGAACAACCCCAGGTTTCTCTTCAGCACTGTAGCCAGGCTGACAAAAAGTCAGAGCTCTATCGAGCCAACCATCCCTTTAACGTTAACTAGTAATGACTTCATGAACTTCTTCACAAATAAAATTTTTATCATTAGAGAAAAAATTACCAATAATCATCCCACAGATGTAATATCATCTACAGCTACTTTTAGTACCATTGATGTTAAGTTAGACTCTTTTTCTCCAATTGATCTTTCTGAGTTAACTTCAATAATTAATTCCTCCAAACCATCAACGTGTCTTTTAGACCCCATTCCTACAAAACTGCTCAAAGAAGTCCTGCCATTAATTAATTCTTCAATCTTAAATATGATCAACTTATCTCTAATAATCGGCTATGTACCACAGGCCTTCAAGCTGGCTGTAGTTAAACCTTTACTTAAAAAGCCATCTCTAGACCCAGCTGTCTTAGCTAATTATAGTCCAATCTCCAACCTTCCTTTCATATCAAAAATCCTTGAAAGAGTAGTTGTCAAACAGCTAACAGATCATCTGCAGAGGAATGGCTTATCTGAAGAGTTTCAGTCAGGTTTCAGAGCTCATCACAGCACAGAAACAGCTTTAGTGAAGGTTACAAATGATCTTCTTATGGCCTCTGACAGTGGACTCATCTCTGTGCTTGTCCTGCTAGACCTTAGTGCAGCGTTTGATACTGTTGATCATAATATCCTATTAGAGCGATTAGAACATGCTGTAGGTATTACAGGTACTGTGCTGCAGTGGTTTGTATCATATCTATCTAATAGACTCCAATTTGTTCAAGTAAATGGAGAGTCCTCTTCACACACTAAGGTCAATTATGGTGTTCCACAGGGTTCAGTGCTAGGACCAATTCTATTTACATTATACATGCTTCCCCTAGGCAGCATCATTAGAAGACATAGCATAAATTTTCACTGCTATGCAGATGACACGCAGCTCTATCTATCCATGAAGCCAGGTAACACACACCAATTAGTTAAACTGCAGGAATGTCTTAAAGACATAAAGACCTGGATGGCCGCTAACTTTCTGCTTCTTAATTCAGATAAAACTGAGGTTATTGTACTCGGCCCTGAAAATCTTAGAAATATGGTATCTAACCAGATTCTTACTCTGGATGGCATTACCTTGGCCTCCAGTAACACTGTGAGGAACCTTGGAGTCATTTTTGACCAGGATATGTCCTTCAACGCACATATTAAACAAATATGTAAGACTGCTTTCTTCCATTTGCGCAACATCTCTAAAATTAGAAATATCCTGTCTCAGAGTGATGCTGAAAAACTAGTTCATGCATTTATTACTTCCAGGCTGGACTACTGTAATTCACTATTATCAGGATGTCCTAAAAACTCACTGAAAAGTCTTCAGCTAATCCAAAATGCTGCAGCAAGAGTACTGACAGGGACTAGAAAGAGAGAGCATATTTCTCCTGTATTGGCTTCCCTTCATTGGCTTCCTGTTAAATCCAGAATTGAATTTAAAATCCTGCTCCTCACATACAAGGTCTTAAATAATCAGGCCCCATCTTATCTTAATGACCTTGTAGTGCCATATCACCCTATTAGAGCACTTCGCTCTTGCTCTGCAGGCCTACTTGCTGTTCCTAGAGTATTTAAAAGTAGAATGGGAGGGAGAGCCTTCAGTTTTCAGGCCCCTCTTCTGTGGAACCAGCTTCCAGTTTGGATTCGGGAGACAGACACTATCTCTACTTTCAAGATTAGGCTTAAAACTTTCCTTTTTGCTAAAGCATATAGTTAGGGCTGGACCAGGTGACCCTGAATCCTCCCTTAGTTATGCTGCAATAGACATAGGCTGCCGGGGATTCCCATGATGCATTGAGTTTTTCCTTTCCAGTCACCTTTCTCACTCACTATGTGTTAATAGACCTCTCTGCATCAAATCATATCTGTTATTAATCTCTGTCTCTCTTCCACAGCATGTCTTTATCCTGTTTTCCTTCTCTCACCCCAACCGGTCGCAGCAGATGGCCGCCCCTCCCTGAGCCTGGTTCTGCCGGAGGTTTCTTCCTGTTAAAAGGGAGTTTTTCCTTCCCACTGTCGCCAAAGTGCTTGCTCATAGGGGGTCGTATGATTGTTGGGTTTTTCTCTGTATTTATTATTGTGCTATCTACTGTACAATATAAAGCGCCTTGAGGCGACTTTTGTTGTGATTTGGCGCTATATAAATAAAATTGAATTGAATTGAATTGAATTGCTCAGTAGACCATTTAACACTTTATTACTTCGAGAAGGGAGATGCGTCCTGCATGACACGCTGCTGCGGGTCTCAAAATGGTGGTGTGCCCCTAACAGTTTTATTACAGAAGCTCTCTCATTCTAGTCTAAACAACAGTGTTTCAGTAACTTTCCACTAGAGTTGGTCCCCTCTTATCTACATTTTCCCAGGCAAGTGTGAGCGAGAGTCTGCAGCTTTCTACTCCCCAAGGACACATGGTCAAATGCCTTTATTTTCAGGGCTGTGTCCACTTAATACTACACTATATAACTTTATAACACTTATTAATAAAAAGCATAGCATTATTGAGGCACTGCAAATTATTTAATCCCAACACCATGAAGTGCTTTGAGCACATAGTCAAAGCTCACATCACATCCTTACTCCCTGCTTCACTTGATCTGCTTCAGTTTGCCTACAGGCCCAACAGATTTACAGATGATGCAATAGCAGTTGAACTTCACACTGCCCTCTCTCACCTGGACCAGAAAAACACATATGTGCAGATACTGTTCATAGACCATAGCTCCGCCTTCAACACTATCATACCATCCAGACTCGTCATGAAACTCCGTGACCTGCACATCAGCTCCTCCCTATGCAGCTGGATCCTGGACTTCCTGACAGACAGACCTCAGGTGGTTCAGATCGGCAGCAACACCTCATCCACACTCACACTCAGCACAGATGCCCCCCAGGGATGTGTGCTCAGCCCCCTACTGTACACCCTGTTCACCCACGACTGTACAGGAACACACAGCTCCAACACCATCATCAAATTTGCAGACGACACCACCATCATCGGCTGCATTTCTGATGGAGATGAGACGACATACAGGGCAGAGGTGAGAGCCCTGACATCATGGTCCCGCGACAACAACCTACTGCTTAACGTCAGCGAAACCAAGGAGCTCATCGTGGATTACAGGAGACTGCAGAGAGGAGCCCACACCCCCATCCACATCATAGGAGCAGAGGTGGAGAGGGTCAGCTGCTTCAGATTTCTGGGCATCAACATCAGCAAGGATCTGAGCTTGAAAGTATTCTGACTGACTGCATGACCACCTGGTACGGCAGCTGTAATGCTCTGAACTGCAAAGCTCTGCAGAGGGCGGTGAGATCAGCACAGCGCATCACCAGGACTGAACTGCCAGCCATGCCGGATCTCTACAGACAGCGCTGCATGAGGAAGACGCAGCGGATCCTCTCTGATCCCAGCCACCCCAGCCACAGATTTTTTACACTCCTGCCATCCGACAGGTGGTTCAGGAGCATTCTGACCCGCGCTAGCAGACACAGAGACAGTTTCTAATCACAAGCTATCAGGCTTTTGAACTGCTGACATTCCATACACACCACTACATACTCACTACAATTACAGGACTCTGCACACTGTCATTGCTCATTGCACAACTTTGTACAACCCTACAAATACTCTTGCACAAACATGTAAATACCAACTTGTCTTAAATGTAAATACCAACTAAATTCTCTAATATTTAATATTTTTCCCTCTCCTTTTCATTGTTATTATTATTATTATTATTACTACCACTGCTAATTTCTGTTATTTTCTTCTCAATATAACTGCACACTCTCCATATGCTCATGTAAAGCTTAGGAGCACGAGACAAAGAATTTTATTATGGATAAATGTGGCTACACTTTTTATCTGTACATGACAATAAAACTTGAAAACTTGAAACTTGAAACTTTGAAAATCAGTTTCAGGAAGTGATAGGAAGTCAACCATTTTGTTTAGTTCCTAGTGAGTCACATATGGTTAAGTTTATCTACAGACATGTGCCTTTTGTTTGCGCCATCGACACCACCGTCTGTAAGTTTTCGTTTGTATTGAATTGTAGGATGATATTTTATGTATATTTTGTGGAAAAATCCGCTGTAGGTGAATACCTTGGCAATTGTGTGCTAACACTAATGGGTGTGTACTGGAATCCATTTTTGTAGTGCTAATGATGCTACGTTAATTGTAGCTATGTCACTTGTATTTCACTTTTACTCCATGAGGAAATATGTACCAATTAATCCTGACTTGGATGCTATATCCTAGTTGGAAATGTCTCCCAGTTATGGTACAGAGTACACATGAACGTGTAAATGACTATATCAGAGACCAAACTATGCAGCTTAACCAATGCAATGAACCAGTCAATCTCTCAATATCAGAGCATCCCATCGCAAAGAGCCATCCACCATTGGCTAAGTACATCATTAAAGATGAGTATATCATGAAAGACTCCTGGCCCACACCTTTCCAGCCACAATCAAGTTCTGAGGTAACACATGCATACCAGACTGCTCATACCTCTACCCCATCAGCTAAGCCAGACATAAATGGTCATCTCCAAGTTAACAGTGAGGGACTCCTGCAAGAATTAAAAAGATATACGCCCTTTCTAAGCCAGAGCTAACTTTTCCCCAGTAACCCAAACACTTCTCATACACACCCTTCAGAGTCTTCAGTGATGATGGACACGGCGAAGTACCTGGCATGAAAACAGCTTGTGAGCACTGGCTTGACCAACTTTGACGATCATCCAGAGTCATACAGAGCATGGCAATCTGCCTTCTCCAATACCATTAAGGGTTTGGACCTTACTACAAGTGAACAGTTGGATTTACTCTCAAAATGCCTTGGGAAGGGATCTTCTGCATACGTCAAGCGCCTAAGAGCAGTTCATACTGGCAACCCAAATACTGCGCTCAAAATGGTCTGGGACAGGCTCGATGGATGCTACGGTGTTCCCAGTGTCATCAAAAGTGCTCTCTTTAGGAAGCTGGACAGCTTTCCTAAAATAACAAATAAGGACAATTACATGTTAAGGGATCTTAGAGTTCTATTGATGGAGCTACTTTCAGCAAAGGATGATGGCTACTTGCCCGGGTTAGCATACCTGGATACCGCCCGTGGCATCAAACCCATAGTGGAAAAACTGCCATACTACCTGCAAGAAAAATGGATCACTCACGGGTCAAAATATAAAGAGGACTACAAGGTTGGTTATTCCCCCTTTTCATTTTTTACCTCCTTCATCTGCTTAAAAGCTAAAACAAGAAACAATCCCTGCTTTGCTCTTTCTGGAAGCAGTCCTGTCACAGAAAAGCCTATCTCATGTCACACAAATTTAAGTACCCCAGTCTCAGTGCATACGACCAAAGTCGTTTCTGATGCCCCACAAAGCGATCCAGATGAGAGAGAGGATACTGTTCCTGGTTTTTGGTCTAAAGTTTGTCCGAAAGAAAAAAGAAACACAGCAGAGAAACCATAGCAACAATCGATGAAGTAGCTCTCTAATATTTGAAACACATCATTATCCACTTAATAATTAAGTGGATAACTATTATTCAGACTCTTAATTCACAGTTTTTATGGCAGTCCATGGAAAGAGAATGATCAGCATCATATGTTCAAACTAAAAGAATGACGTCATCAGTGCAAAACACCAAAGAGAGAAAAATTAAATCAGGGCGAGAGACAGAAAAGATTGTTAAAGGTACAAAACATGACAGTAGACAAGTCTGAACAGGCTGGTCCTGATCTGCTCATTAAAGTCAGTGTTATCTTCCTCCTTCATCTCATCACAGGTGAAACAAAGCTGCTTTTTATCATGATGATTGATGTGGTGAAGTTTCCTGTTTTCACTCTTGCAATGGACTTTTTTTTACTAGACAAACTAGAAATATTAGAAACTGCCAGCAGCACAGTTTCAGTTGGCAGCACTCCTGACATTTATGAACCACCAAAGGTTACAACGATGTGTTATTTAGCAGGTCTGTGAAAGAACTGATACACATCAGAGAGTTGGGGAATGGCTGCAATCACATCATTGTAAGATGGCAAAAGATGTACCCTTAGGCCCCCTCCTCGATTCAGAGATGGTCTTTCCCTTTTCACGTTCGCCATCTTACAATGCTGTGATTGCAGCCATTCCCATTGTTTTGTTTTTTCCCCCTTGTGTGTCATTTGGTTTAGCTAAGCCAATATTTATTTTCCCTCATGTTTCATTTCAGAAGGTCAGTTTGTCTTATGTTTATTTGAAGTTTGGGTAGTTGTTATTTTGAGTGTAGTTTGTTGGGGTGGCTTCTTTTATTGATCTGCATGTTTATATTTTTGGCTTTGTTAATTATCTTTCATATTTTGGGTCAAGAAAACACGATTTTTGAATTAAACACTTGTGTCCTCTATGCCTTACTGCTCAGTCCCTGACAGTCTGCCACACCTGAATCAGCAGCTGTCAGCAGATGAATGTATAGTGAAACTGAACGCAGCCACATGAATAAGAAATTCAGGCTTACTGGACTGAACCCCTGCTGGATGGACAGTCAAATGTGTGCATGTAGGATGTGGGCAAGTGGGCCTTATATTATATTTTTCACACCTTCACAGTGGCGCCATTGTATGTAAGTTAGAGACATCCATGCACTGTGTGTAAGGGAGGGTAATTCTCCTTTTGGGGGTGAGGAGTTCGAGGATGAACTTAACTGGGAGGTATAGAGCTATGTGATGTGGTGTGGAATGTTTTTGTCTCTGAGTTTGGTCACATCATATATGAGACATGAACGGACAATGCCCATCTTTACAGACCATTTTGGTGTGTGACCTGAGTGCTCTTTCCACTACAGTGTGTATAATAAACTCCAGTTCAAAAAAGACACTCACGACTTCCAGTTTAGGTGAGAATGGAGTAGTTCGCATTGAGTGCAGGTCTTGCAGAGTCTAGTTATTATCTAGTATTTCCAGGAACATTTTGATGTTTTTCTTTTCTTTTTTTATATATTAACAGCTTTATATAGTTCCAAAACAAGATTGTTTTTCCTTTTGGCATTTATAATGTTGCAAAAAGTTAGTAAGAACGCAAACACCTCTCAGCCAAACTTGCGGCCCGCTGCTAATACTGCAACCCCGCCTCGTGGTAAAACTTCGCCTGGGCTGCCTGACATACCGCTCGTCCATATGGAGAAGTTCACAAAGGCTGAACTCCTCTCTGAACTTCGTGAAGAAATTTCAGCACTGTTCAAAAAGGAGTTGACGGCAGCATTTGTAGAGAATCGTACGTCTATCAGGTAAAATATAAACATACAGCAGCTAAAAAGGTACCTTTCCTCAGACATAAAGACCATGCTACAGGAATTCACTGGGCTCCGAAGCACAGTTACAGAGATGGAGTAGTCCCTCTCTACATGCACGGATGATATTATCCATCTCCAAGCCAAAGTGGATGTCAAAAGAGCTGGCCAAATTGGAGAATAAATGCAAGGATTTGGACTCCAAGTCTTGCCGTAATGATATATGCATTGTTGGTGTACCAGAAGAGAACATCCTGTCTACTACAGATGTGTCCATGTTTTTGATGGAGGCATTTCAGCCTGCACTATTACGCGGACTGTGCTAGGATTCTTCAGAAAGACAGGGAGCTGCAGAGGGTACAGATAAATAACATGACCATTTCTGTCTTCCCTGATCACACTGCGGGCCCGTGTGGCTTTTAATGTGGTCTGTCACCAACTTCGTGGCATCCAAGGAGTCCGATTTGGGATCCTCTATCCGGCCAGGTTGTGGATCACATATCAAGGAACACAGCGTGACTTCGTCTCACCGGAAGAGGCCAAAAAATATATTAAGACAATAATCACGCAATAAAAACTTAGCGGGACAATATTATTTTTGTTTGAAATAGCAAATGATCCAACTTCAAACGTCATTGTGGTGAGTTAAGTTTGTTACTCTGCCAAACACTTGATTTGTTCTACTTGCCTAATAGTAAAGGATAATTGTGATATTTTTATTTTATTTGTGCCTTATATTTTATTCAGAAATGACTCTGTTTGAGCTTTAGTTTGACATGGTTCATTTTGTAGTTGGGAGCATTTTTGTTCGGATTGTTCCACGTGGCAGTGTGCACCGCCATCTCTATCTTTTGGGGATGGGGGCTTTTGCTATGCAGGGGGAAGGCGGGAGGGTGTGTTTGTCGTGTTAATATTATTTTTATTCTGAGGCTGTACTTCTGTTGTTGTGGTTTTGGTTTGTGTGTATGTGTGAGTGTGCCTTTTCTCCCCTTTTTCCTTCTTTGGGGTGAATGAAAAAGTATTTTCTTTTTTATCTATCTGCAATGATCAGCACTTCAGGTCAATCCTTAGGGAATAGTGGTATTAGATTTTTAACTTGGAATCTAAAAGGTATGCTTAGCCTGTTGCCCCCACGACCCGGCCCCGGATAAAGCAGAAGAAGATGGATGGATGGATGGATGGATGTAAAAGGTATGAATAGCCCAATTAAGCCATCTAAAATATTCTCAAATCTTAAACGTCTAAAAAGTGATGTAATGTTATTGCAAGAGACCCATTTGCGGAATAGGGATCATCTTAGGCGCAGGTTTCCATGGGTGGGACATGCATTTCATTCAATGTTTAATTAAAAAGCCGGGGGGTGGCTAGCTTAATAAACAAAAGGGTGCAGTTTATGGCTTCTGAGATTAAAGCTGACAAAAATGGGAGATATTTGATTGTTGTAGGCACCATGTACAATGTACCTATCCTCTTAGTCAGTGTGTATGTGCCAAATTTTGATAATCCAGGTTTTACAGATGCACTTTTAAGTAGTCTCCCTTCTCTTGATACTCATCTTTTGATATTGGGTGGTGACTTAAACTGTGTTATTGATCCCACTTTAGATCACTTGAATCCTTGGACCCTGATCCAATCTCTATGTCCAAGTCTATTTCAGAGTTTATGTTTCAGAATGGTTTTGTAGATCCCTGGAGGTTTTCTAACCCTACTACCAGAGCACTTTCTTTCTTTTCTCAGGTATATGAGTCTTTTTTACGTATCGATTATTTTTTTGTGGATGGTTCCTTTATTCCAAAAGTACTATCATCTACATAATTGTCGTTTTCGATCACGGACCACTTAACGCTGATATCAAGCTCATAGCCCAGTCCACTTTCGCCCCACCTTGGAGATTTAACTCTTTGCTGCTTTCGGATGAGAGATTTGTTACCTTTATTAAACCCGCAATTGACGAATATATATAGTGTTTAATGACAGCGATACTGTCAGAAGGTCGTTGCTTTGGGAAACTCTTAAAGCATATGTGCGTGGGCAAATAATTTATTTCTCTGTTCATTCCACTACAGACTGTAAAGCCAATCTTTAAAATCTGACTACACAAATTTCTGACATAGATAGACAGGTTGTAGCCAGTCGCACCCCTGATTTGCATAAAAGACAACTTAACTTGCAGACCAAATTTGATTTGCTTTCTACGGCAGATGCTAAGCGCCTTTAACTTCCTGCATGCACGACTTATTATAAGCATGGTGATAAGCCGAGAAGGCTTTTGGCCCATCAAGTAAAACATCAGGCTTCTTCACGATTAATTTCTCAAATTAAAACAACCCAAACCTAACTGGCAGAATTAACCTATCACTAAAACAAACCCCCCCCAAAATCTGCCAGATTAATCACAGAAAAGTTTTGCTTACTGGTGTAACAATATGTTGTAAGAATTAGAACTTCGGGGCCATAAAGGTTTTGCCCTACTCCCGGCTTAACTAATCCTTACATGGTCTGAAATCAGACTTAAAATCACTACCTCTGTTCATTTTCCCCACATCATATTTAGTGGTTGCCCTCCAGCCGTCCAGCGTCCTGGACAAGTCTCAGGTCAACTGACATAGTTTCACCTGCTAAATACACAGAAAGTTTTGTTAGCAGCCGCACAGTTCGCACAACACTAATATTGCCCATTAAGCACTTCCTTAACACTTTATGACCATGTATCATCACTAAATTATAAATTTCTTCTCCAGGTCTGCAATACTGCATTTTAGCCACAGACTTTATTTAATTATCCTGTACCATGCTATCGCATATTTTTACCAAGGAATTCTTCTCACGCAGTCATAGGTATGTTTCTCTCAGTGCAAGCTTCACTCATACATTCAAACAGGAAACTCAGTTTTTTCTTTCTTTTTTTTTTGTCTCCACTCATTCAACTAATTTGCATATTGAGTCATATCTCAAGAAGTTGCCATGACAACAGAAATGCATATTCAAAACATTATCACAAAATTAAATTATTTTTATTTTTTCTCTCTACAGTAATCACTTCTTTTGCTCAATCAGCACAAGACCACTTCCAATTTACTATTTTAAAATCAAATGTATTATCTGATCACCATTTGGTAATACCCCTATATTTTCCTTCTCACAAAAGTCCCCTCTTGTCCTGCAACTTCCTGAGTTATTCCTCAGCAATGGATAACCTCAGCCTTTAAGTCTGTTAAATCTACACTATTTAACATTTATGTGATATATTAACATTCATGAGTGTAAGCGTGTCTTCGTTGAATCTAGGTGTTTTTATAGTCAGATTAATTCATGCATCTTTGCGCTGAGCTGTGGATTCAAACTGCCTCACCCCTGATTCTCTCCAAAAATAATTTCATATGTGACAATTTGTATATGTGTGTTTTCCATTCATTTATGTAATTATTAGTTTATTTATTTCTTCTTTTCTTTATTTATTTTATTTACCTTTCTGTTGCGATGCTCTGGACATTTCTAAACCTCCACAAGTCCACCAGGCTTAATTTTCAACCCAATTTTCCTATGCTCTCACTTTACCCAGACCAGCCTTCAGCTCTCCCCTGTCCTCTCTCCTCTTCTCACACTTGCCTGTGTGTCCTCCCGAATCTCCAGCAAACACAGGCCCAAATCAGCTGTTTCTTCTTCTCTGTTCATTCTCTCTTCCTCTTTTCAGTCTCTTTTTGCTGCTTAACTCCCAGCATGGCAAATATGAACCTCAGACAGTCCCATCAAGTGCTTTCACACAATGATGTCACTTCCCAGCTTGTGATTATGAGCGCATGTGTCCATCAACGATGGTATTCGTACATGTTGCTGGACCCTTCAGAGTTTTAGGTCAGTCCTGCTGTCTGTTGCCTGCTGTTAATTCCTCAAGTCCACGGTGTTGCTCTGTCTGTCTTCTGTCTTCAGGAAGAGATTGACCGTCCTTTAAGCTTCTTCTCAGGATAAGGACAGGATGAGAGGTGAAGCTGTGAAATTTCAGCCAAAGCCTGGCCTGTTTGTTGTCCCAATTATATTAAGCTATGATTTTGTTCTGGCCGCTGTACTCATGTTGGAGGTTGAGCCAAGTCCATGGGCACCTGTATTAACACACTACGACATTTATTTAATATCATTTCCTTTGATTTCTCTAATTCTTCTATCTAAATTTTAAGACGTCTTTCTCTCTCTCACGTTGCACACACATCAGGCAATTTCCTGGAAACTGCCTGCAAACATTTCACTTCCTGTCACTGACACACACACTCACCCAGTGCTTCTTACACACACACACACACAGGGGGTTTCACACAGACACTCTTCACTTCACTGCATTTCATCAATTTCTACAACCTAATCGAACTCTTGTTTTATGTTCACACTCTATATACTGTACCCTCTGTAACTCTACTCATTTTTATATAAAAAGAATGCACCCTCAGCCACACACACAAACTGAACAGCTTCACACAAATATATACTAAGCTCTTTGCATTTGCAAGCATTAACCAAAAGAAATCCTTCACATCAAAGTGCTCAGCGTGATTAGCAGAATTCCTTTAGCACAAATCTTCAGCACAATTAACAGTTTTTCCACACTCATCACAATTCTTTTAGCTCAGCTCTGCGGCACAATTCACACAATCCTTTAAGCAGCATTTTAGCACACTTCACTCAACTCATTTAACAGATCTTCTCACACACACGCCACACCCTTTTCTATCAGACTTTCAAAACAATATGCACTTTTGATCATTCATCCAAAGAACAATTTACACTTAACTATATGTTCACACGTTTATACACATAACAAAAGACACCAAATGCCAAGATAAATTGTTTCCATTTCCATAACACACTTTACATCATATTCCCTGGTACCAGTGTTCCTACACAATTTCGACAACTTTACAAGCGTCCAATGCCAAGGTCCAACCTTTTTTCTGACCAATAAACCAGTATCAGTTCCAAACTGTGACTGGCCCGATTTCTCCACAACCTATTTTATTTTTAGAAGCGTCCAAAGCCCAAGCCTAGCTTTCTCGGCCAAACAAGTGCATATATCGTCCCAGACGAAAAAGTGGTCCTTGACCACTTAGTTATTAACCAAGGTCCCAGGTCTTGGCGGTCACTACCCGGGATAAATCCTGACGCCGCAGGCACGCGTCCATGACGAAGGGGAGGTTCCCACCTCTGAACTTGTGCACTTCTTAGAAGACTAACTTCAGTCCTGAATTAATTTAAATAAATTTAAAAGCAACAATCAAAACTCCGACAGAAAGTTTTAATCGATGTTCAGGTCCAACCTTTATAACCAATAGGGACTCCTATTTCACTATGTACTGCAACTTTACCAGTGCTGGCTTAAAGGAAAGGATGGTACATATTCGAAGAGGTAAACATGTTGTTCCCACATCATAACTGGAAAACTGTTCAATCGTACAGTCTGGTCCTGAAAACCTGGGCCTTCTGTGAAAGGCTGTTCCTTTTGAGCTCCATAACCAGTTTCTATAATACCTCGAATGTATACTTTTCCAGTGGGTAGGTGAGGTTCAAAGTGTACATTAGTCCAAACAGCATTGCAGCTGCTAGGGTATAGTTATCCAAATCCTGCAAGACTCTCTGGCCTTCAAGTACTATCCCGATGTCCTCAGGGCTGCCATTGGCATCTCTTGACTTTATGATGTAAATTCCCATGGTTGTTTCCTTATTAGATCGTTGGATAATGGCTTCATCTGTGGCCTAGAAAATGCAGAAATCCAAAATTTAATTAAACAGAACACTGGTCAAAGAACATTATACCAAATCTTATTTTAATCTGTGTCACTATTCCAAAAAATGTTAACATTAACACATTAGGTGAACAAAAATGGATTCATTACAGCATGTGATTTGAGTCCTCAGAATGCTTAAAAAGGTAATGCATTTCTGTAGTGAAAGTTTTTTTCTTACCTGGGCCGTGGGCTCCAGAATGTTCTGAAGTCTTCTTCCTATTTGTCCTCCTCGCCTTTTGAAGACCTTTATTAGTTTGTCAGATAGCACATCTATCTGCGAGAGTAATCTGGACTACAGTGGCATGGTGGTAATGCGCGTAAACTCTGCATTTATCTAAAAAGAGAAGTTGTCACATAAAATCTCAGATCTCACAAGGTTACATCCACACAAAGTTGTTATTTTTGTCATATTACTATTTATTAGCTATGGGTCCCATCTTGCTAAGCAGTTCCATAGTTGCCCTTACTTCCATACCACCCAAAGCCTGTTTGCAACCACAGCAGTTGCCTCCTTCTGGCCCTTTTGCAGTTCTGCCAAATGACCCAGAAACTACAACTATTATTGTCATATACACATCAAGGTCTTTCATTAATACTTAGTTAAATTAGTTAATTTGACCTTTCCAGAAAATTTACCTTACAGAATGTGAGATAACATATGCAAATCTTCACTAGTAAATAAAATAATGTTATTAAAACCTTAACTGTAACACCTCTACGTAACAGCGCTAGAGAATTGTTCTGAAGCAACACCAATCTGCCCTTCAGCAGGGATAAGCACCATATATCGATACAGAAAAAATACATTTAACATATTTATATTGTCATTTTTTTTTAAATCTCTTTAAGCCCTCCTCTCAGTCTCTCTATAAATCAGTTAAAATAATTTGTTGGGTTTTTGTGTGTCTTTAACATGTTATCAGTACATTACATTCACTGCCCCAGAACATGAAATAAAGCCCCACGTCATGCACTTCCTCTCCTAATGAGTACTGCATAGGTGTCATGCCCTAAATAAACGGACTTTAGTGAAGACCCCCCCCCCCCTCCCCCCCCGAACACACACACACACACACACACACACACACAGAGAGAGCCCACCCCATGGCAAACTAGCTTGTTTAACTGTTTAACTAAAACATTTTAGGTACAACCAGTTAACTAAATGGACACAAGTTTGTTAGTCTGTATTCACTGAGAAAAAACAAGCGAATGTGACTGGGCACACACTGAAAAAAAGCTAATGCACATAATATTGTCCCGCAGCTTAAGCTAGCATTATCGTTAGTTAACTTAAGGAATGACTTGTTGTTTCCATTATGTTGCTCAACGGCAATTCATGAGAAAAACTTCCCCATCTAATGGATGTTCTCTTCGTTTCCTCTCAAACATGTAGTTTTCAGTTTACCTCGACAAAGTAAAGCTCAGCACCAAACGTAAACGAAGCGAAGACAAAAAACGGCGGACCGCCACAGTGAATTTTCCCTCGCAGAACACACCCTGGGGGGTGGAGTTTCAACAGAAAACATAACTATTTTCTGTTATTTTGATATGACTGGTTTTAAAAGACTGAACATCCTTCTAAAAAGGCGTGAGACTTAATTATGTTTAGACCAAAAATATAAATGATTCATGTTGGATATATTTACTGTATTTTTACTAATTTAACAACCTCATCATTGCATTAGCTTTATGCTATAGCATTACGCTTACATTAGCTTGAAGCTCAAGGTCGTCATTTTATTTAATTTCTTTTTCTGGGCTTACAAACAGGACACACAACATTTAGATAACCGTTACACTGAATCTTGGGTCTGTGTTGAGTCTTCCAGCTGCTGACTACAGAAGCTAGACTGACCTTTCAGCATGTTTATAGCGGCTGTGGCTATGTGCTGGTAATGTTACCATGTGTGCGCAGTCACATTGGCAGCAGACATGTTTCAACAAACTAGTCATATCCCGGCCCTACATTAGCTTGTTTAATGGTTAAGACACTGCAGGTACCACCACTTACTACAGACACCGATGCAAGTTTGTAATAGTCTGTTAATTTAGACTGAAAGAATATACAAACAATATTAACTCACGTTATATATGTTAATTACTAATTTGCTTATCGCATAATTTCGGTTACCATTAGCTAACTGGAGCCTAACATTGGCCTTTCATGGTTTTCGATAAACAGCCCACATACCTGTAAAATAACAACACCCCAGTAAAAGTCCACATATATAAAGGGTCTACACTCTTTCTCACTGGTGTGTTAGCTTTAAAGTCTTATTTACCTTCAAGTGTAAAACTCCAGATGGTAGTAGATTTTCCAAAGCGAGAGACAAAAATGGCGGACAGTGCAGCCGATTTTTCCTTTCCAGGGGGTGGAGCTTGAGGATAAAACACGACTAACTTGTTTCTTTTCAACATGATTTATTCCAAAAGAATGAATATTCTTAAAGAATAAGTGAAAATTAAAAGACAAAAATATGTTTAGATGTGAAATTTAAATTAGTCATGCTGGATATATGAAGTAATTCTATGCAAATTCAACAACCACCCTATTGCATTTTTTTCAGTGTACGTCACACATAGTCACACATAGTTTCGATCAAAACAACTCCTGCTCTGCACTCTACCTAGTTGCACTTCCTGTACTCTGCATCCTGTTCTTTTGCAACGGTGCACAAAGCGTGCAGAGTTTCCTGTCTTACACAGTACTCTGTGACCTTTAGCACACATTCTAACTCAAAGTGGCGTTTTACTACACTGGCCTCTATAAAACAATATAAACAGAAAATAAGCACTAAGAATATATATTTATTCCGTAGCAGTAGTTATTTCACTGGACGCTGAGAAAGCTTTTGATCACGTGGAGTGGAGCTTTCTCTTTGCGGTCTTAAAAAAATTTGGTTTCAAGGACCGATTAATTTCATGGATTTGGTTGTTGTACCAGTCACCCCATGCCAGTGTCTACACAAATGGTGTTTCCTCTGGCTACTTCGCATTGTCATGCAACATGGGGCAGGGCTGCCCCCTGTCCTCCCTACTTTTTGCTGTTGTAATTAAACCCCTATCTATATCTTTGAAGTCCTACTACCTCATATTCATGGTATTTCCCGGTCAGGTCTTGACTTAAAATTCTCTTTATATGCAGATGACCTGCTTCTATATGTTTCTGATCCCTTACCTAGTATACCATCGATTGTATCTCTATTAAACATGTTCGGCTCTCTGTCAGGTTATAAAATACATTTTCTTAAGAGTGAATGTTTCCCCATAAATTCCTTAAGTCTTACACATAAAGAATCTGATATTCCTTTTAGACTTAGCCCTGCTGGCTTTAAATATTTGGAAGTTAATGTGACTCGAACTTTTTCCTCTTTATATTCTTCCAATTTCTCCCTTTTGATCACTCAAATTCAATCAGATTTCCAGAGATGGAATTTGTTACCTTTGTCCCTAAATGGTCGGATTAACGCAGTAAAGATGAACATTTTGCCTCGATTGTTATTTTTGTTTCAGAGTATTCCTGTATTTTTGCCTAAAGCTTTTTTCAAAAAGTTAGATCAGCTAGTTATATCATTTTTGTGGGGAGGGAAACATCCCAGGGTGAGGAAATCACTATTACGGAGACTGATATTTGATGGTGGTCTTTCCTTGCCTGACTTTTTATTTTACTATTGGTCCTCTCATATTCACAACTTGACACACTGGCTCGAATCTCAAGAATTGCTGTGGTGTAAACTGGAGCGCCTGTCGTGCACTTTCTCCTCGTTAGAAGCTTTAGTGTTCTCTCCACTACCACTCAACTCTTCTCATTTCACAAAAAAAAACCCAAACCATGGTACAGTCTAGCCCTAAGATTTGGTCACAATTCAGGAGTCATTTTAAGTACATCTCTGTATCAGTACACATACCCATCACACAGAACCATCTATTTACTCCTGGTCTCACACACTCGGGTGTGAAGCACCTCAAATCTGAGGCCATGGTTCTCAGCCGGAAAAGGGTGGAGTGCCCACTCCGGGTTGGGGATGAGTTCCTGCCCCAAGTGGAAGAGTTCAAGTATCTCGGGGTCTTGTTCGCGAGTGATGGGAGAAGGGAGCCGGAGATCGACAGACGGATCGACAGACGGATCCGGGGGAACACCTTGGTGTTCCCCCGGATAAGCTGGAGGAGGTGGCTGGGGAGAGGGAGGTCTGGGCTTCTCTGCTTAGGCTGCTGCCCCCGTGACCCAGCCCCGGATAAAGCGGAAGAAGATGGATGGATGGATGGATACTCCTGGTCTCATTGACAGTACTTATGCACAGTGGAAACATCATGGTATTAGCACTTTTAAAGATTTTTATAAACTATGGCACTTTCTTAAGTTTTTCAGATCTCTGTTCAGAAACAAATCTTCTGGCTACTAGAGTTGGATGTCTCGAGACCGGTCTCGAGACCACTTTTATGTGGTCTTGGTCTTGCTTGGTCTCGACGGACTTTGGTCTTGGTCTTGTCTTGGTCTCGGATCCCTCGGTCTTGTCTTGGTCTTGCTGTCTCAGTCCGACATAGTGGTCGGGAGATTTGGAGTCAACAGTATCCATGATACACAACGTAACGTTCGATAATGTGTCATGTGCAAAAGCATCAGCTCTAAGAGCCGTGCTTAGAGAGTGCTTTGTAGTGAATCAGAAGAGTCGACTCCCATTGAGCGAGAGCCGGCTCATCACTTGATTTCCTTTCGCTGCTCAGCTCTCACACAGTGGCTCAGCTATGCTCCAATCCCTCCATATTGTGGCCAATCACATGCGAGGATATAGGATAATATCATTATGTGAAAAACAGAGAGGGTGAGAGACGCGACAGTCAAGTGGAGCATAAGTCTGTCCTGTCAGTAAGTGAGTGAGACAGTAGACGGCGGTGAGGAGGGCTGTGCGAGTGCAAAAACACATAAATATGCCTGACACCCGTAAAAGAAGCAGCATCTGGCTGCAGTTTAAAGACTTTTTTGTCTCGGTCTCAGTCTTGGTCTCGTCCCGACTTTGTCTTGGTCTTGACTCGGTCTGTCTTGGTCTTGGTCTTAGTCTTGTCTTGGTCTCGATACCCTCTGGTCTTGGTATTGTCTTGGTCTTGGTTTAGGCGGTCTTGACTACAAGTCTACCGGCTACCCATCTATTTCGTTATTTTCAGGGACAGCATTGCACTTCTGCTCTCTTCCCCTCTTACCCTCTTCTTCCAAATGTCCAACCGTGGGAGGAGTTGTTGTCCCTTACACCGAAAAACAAATCAATTATATCTTTGATATATAAACAACTTATGGATTTAGATGTCCATTCAGTGGTTAAAATTAGGAAGGCTTGGGAGCGGGAGTTAGGAGTAATCATTTCGATTCAACAATTGAAGAAAGCAGTATCCATTGTACGTTATAGTACGTCCTGTGCTAGGTTACAACTTATCCAGTTCAAGGTATTGTAAAGGGGTTACAATTTGAAGTATCATCTGCCTGAGATTTACCCACAAGTGGTGGATCAGTGTGAGAGATGTCATGCCACCCCATGTGACCTGAGTCACATGTTTTTTCTGTGCCCAAGACTCCATGGCTTCTGGAGTCAGTATTCAGTTATTCTTTCCAAGGGTCTTGGGACCCAGGTCTCCATGGACCCTTTTTTAGCTATTTTCTGGCTTCTAGTTAATTTTGGTCTAACTAACCCTACACACTTCAAAATATTAGCCTTCACATCACTTTTGGCCATACGTTGTATCTTACTCCTTTAGAAATCTTCAAAGCCACCTTCAGTTTCTTTTTGGTTTCGAAATGTGATGTCATTTCCTTAAATTGCAAAAGATAGGCCTAGCAGCAAAGGCCAAATATGGAGAATTTTATTGAATCTGGGGCCCCTTTGTAAACTATTGCAAGTCATAAAACTTTTTACCAGCTGATGAATATTATCACCCCACCTCTTTCTTTGTTTTGTTTTCTTTTGTTTTGGGTTTTTTTTTTTTATAATTTTATTTAAGCATATGTGTGTGTGTGTGTGTGTGTGTGTGTGTGTATACCATTGTATCTGTTCTTGTAAGAAAAAATAACAAATATGTGAGGGGAACAGATTGTATTGTAATTGTAAATGACTAATGAATATTTATCTCTCTCAATAAAAATATTTGGTGCTGGGTATCCACCAACACCACCATATCATACCCAGTACCACGGTTACTCAGAATACCTGTGAAACTTCATCATTTGTTGTTTTACTGTAGAGGATGAGCAAAAGGGTGTAACTATTGCATTGTGTACTGTACATTACATGGAAGAGCTGTGCAGAGATATCCACAGGGAGTAATGATTTCCTGTGTCATTCAGTGGTGCATCATGGGTAATCTCAGTCTCTCACTGAGCATGTTCCTGTGACTAGCCAACACGTCATTAAGTAGGTGGAAAGTATTATCCAGCATTGTCCTTATATTGGATAACATCCACCTATCAGACACCACCCTAAGGGAGTCCAGCTCCGTCCCCACAACATTACTGGCCTTGTGGATCAGTTTATTGAGTCTGTTGGCAGCTTTGACCCTCAACCTGCTGGCCCAGCATGCAAAGGCATATAGTATGTTACTGGCCACAACAGACACAGAAAATCCAACATATGTTGAAAGACCTCAGCCACCTCAGAGACAACTCTGGCCCTTCTCGTACAGTGCAGTGGTGTTTTTAAACCAGTCCAGTTTATTATCTATGTATACTCAGAGTTATTTATAGTCATCCACAATGTCCACATCGACCCTTGAAACAGGGGTCACAGGTTTCCACTGATGGGTCTGTCTAGCACAGACCCACTGCTGGAACGGGACAATTCTCCTACAACAGCAAAAACATTGGACACCAAGCAGAGCTCTTTGATCTTGTGCACGAGGGAGAGAACTGTGATCCAGTCGCTCACCCCAGTCACTCTCGTCTGCCCCCTCATAGCACTGCTCTTTTTTGAGGATACATGAATATGCATAGGTTCATTAACATAGGATATCTTACATAGGTATATGTAGCTGCTAAGACTGGTGGACCTAAATCTTCACCTCCAAGTCCGTTCACATACAAGAGGAAGGGGAGTGAGTGGGTCAGCGCTCAGGGCACAGAAACTAAGCTGGCTTTGAACACACACCATTTATTTCCATGAAAAAAACACAGCCAGAATCACAAATACAAGTTAAAATCCCCCGTATACAATAAAAAGAGTGTTCTCAATACGCTAAAAACCCTGCCGGCAGAAATAACTATACACTATTAAAACAAAGCTAAACAAATGTCTCCCATATGCTAAAATTCCCCCCCACAATCCCATAATCCCACAGTCCAGCCACACGCGGGCGAATGTTTCTTATCTGAAACAGGAGAGGAATTTCTCTTCCGGGATGGAAACCACACTGGCCAGAACAACAAGGAGGGGGCTCCTGTCGCAGACCTGTCTCCTCCTGACAGCGCATCGCCGCACAGTCCCGCCCCACTCCACACCTGAACACGGCCTCCCTCGTAGCACCGTCAGATGCAGGCAGAGGGGCACCCCTGCCCTGCTGTGGATTGCGGCCATCGCCACCCACTGTTGCTGTTCCTGCCGTTGGGACTGGATCGCCGAATGACTCGTGGCACCCCACAGTCAGGCAGCAGTTCCTCCAACACATGTGTGGGCTTACACGCGTTCCTTTTTCTCCTGCTCACCTTTCGTGCGTCGCTCTTTTGTCTTTGCGCTCACTATCCCCTTTAACAGGTCAGCCTGGCGGCTGATAGGCCACCTCGGGGAACGCCCCCACCTCACAGGTGCCTACAATTGTCCGCTTAGTCCAAAGTGGATCAGAAGAATAAAATACATAATATAAATATGAGGATAAAACCATGCAATATAAATATAAATAAACAAACATGCAATATAAATATTACAATAAAATCATGCAAATAAAATCAACACTATGTACCAATACACAGATTGATAAAACATAAAAACACAAATTTCCACTGTGTGACATATACATGTGAACAAAGAGTACCGTCTGTGTATATGTGTAGGTATGTGTGTGTGTGTGTGTGTGTGTGTGTGTGTGTGTGGGGGGGGGGGGGGGGGGGTCAAGATGTGACCCCCTGAATGAGTTCCCTAAACCTGCTGGCCTGGAAGTCCAGCAGTTCATCTAAACAAAAGGCACTTATACTAAAACAGCCAAAGAAGTGTTTATCATACCATAAAAAAATAAAGAAGGTACGACCTCTCTCATGACCCCAGGATGTGAGTGTGTATGCCAGAGCGCTCTGGGATGCACACAGAGTCTTTGCAGACTGCTAAGGATCGCACATCCTATCAATATGCAATCGATTATACACCTCTAAGAATATATGGTTATATGTTTCTAAGCATAAATGACAATCGACAATATAAACCTAACATCCACAATCAATTCTTTGGTCTTTGTTACGTTGAGCTGCAGACAATTCTGCTCACACCACATGACAAAGGAGTCCACCACAGCCCGGTACTCCATCTCATCACCGTCACTGATGCATCCAACCACCACAGAGTCATCAGAGAACCTCTGAAGATGGCAGGTCTCTGTGCAGTGGCTGAAGTCTGTGGTGTAAATATGTGCATCTTCAGACACAATGGTGAAGATGCCCATATTGTGGTCTTCCTGTTAGATTAACAACAATTCAGCGCACAACAGAGGATCTACCTGCATCGCTGTCAGCTTATCACCCACAAGGGTTGGCCTGATTGTGTTGAATGCACTGGAAAAGTAAAAAAACATGACCCTCACAGTGCTCGCGGGCTGGTCCAGATGCGTGTAGACACGATTGACCAAGTAGATGTTGGCGTCCTCAGCTCGAAGGCAGGGCTGGTAAGCGAACTGAATGGGATTCTGATGTGGCCTGACTATAGGTCAGAGCTGGTCAAGGATGAGTCTTTCCAGGGTCTTTATGATGTGGGAACTAAGTGCCACAGGTCTGTAATCCTGGGGCCCACTGGGACATGGGGTCTTTGGCACAGGAACAATGCATGATGTCTTCCACAACACTGGCAAGGCAAGGCAAGGCAAGTTTATTTATATAGCACAATTCAACAACAAGGTGATTCAAAGTGCTTTACAGAGACATTAAAAACAAAAACAAATAAAAAGCATGATTTAAAATTGATTAAGACAAGCAAACAAACAAACAAACAAACAAACAAACAAACAAACAAAACAGTATATAAAATCAAAAATCAAAACAGTAGATAAAATCAGAACAATAGATAAAATCAGTAGTTAAAATGTAAGTTCTGAAATTTAAGCTTAAAAGTGTGGATTTGGTGCTTTATTCAAAAGCAGCTGAGAACAGGTGAGTCTTCAACCTGGATTTAAATAAACTGAGTGTTTCAGCTGATCTGAGGCTTTCTGGGAGTTTGTTCCAGATATATGGAGCATAAAAGCTGGATGCAGCTTCTCCGTGTCTGGTTCTGACTCTGGGAACTGATAAAAAACCGGATCCAGATGACCTGAGGGATCTGGAAGGTTCATACTGGGTCAGGAGGTCACTGATGTATTTTGGTCCTAAACCATTCAGAGCTTTATAGACCAGCATCAGAACTTTAAAGTCTATCCTCTGACGGACAGGCAGCCAGTGTAAAGACCTCAGAGCTGGACTGATGTGGTCCACTTTTTTGGTCTTAGTGAGGACTCGAGCAGCAGAGTTCTGAATGAGCTGTAGTTGTCTGACTGATTTTTTAGGTAGACCTGTAAAGATGCTGTTACAGTAATCAAGCCTACTAAAGATGAATGCATGGACTAGTTTTTCCAGGTCCTGTTGAGACATCAGATCTTTTATCCTTGAAATATTCTTGAGGTGATAGTAAGCTGATTTTGTTATTGTCTTAATGTGTTTTTCTAAGTTTAGGTCTGTATCCATCACTACACCCAAATTTCTCGCCTGGTTTGTTGTTTTTAGGTGTATAGATTGAAGTTCTCTGGTGACCTGTAATCGTTTTTCTTTGGCACCAAAGTCTATTACTTCAGTTTTGTTTTTGTTTAGCTGGAGAAAATTGTGGCACAACCAGTCATTAATTTCCTCAATGCATTTACCAAGAGCCTGTACAGGGCCTCGGTCTCCTGGTGACATTGTGATATATATTTGTGTGTCATCTGCATAGCTATGATAGTTTATTTTGTTGTTCTTTATAATCTGTGCCAGTGGGAGCATGTAAATGTTAAACAGAAGGGGTCCCAAGATGGAACCTTGGGGAACTCCACATGTGATACTTGTCTGCTCAGATGTGAAGTTACCTATTGATACAAAGTATTTCCTGTTTTCTAAGTATGTTTCGAACCAGTTTAGTACAGTTCCTGAAAGACCTGCCCAGTTCTCCAGTCATTTGAGTAATATGTTGTGGTCAACAGTATCAAATGCTGCACTGAGATCCAGTAAAACTAAGACTGACATTGTTCCACTGTCTGTATTCAGACATATGTCATTAAACACTTTGGTCAGAGCGGTTTCAGTGCTGTGGTTCTGTCTAAAACCTGACTGGAAGGCATCTTAGCAGTTATTCTGTGTTAAGAAGTAATTGAGCTGTTGAGAAACTGCTTTTTCAATGATCTTACTTAAAAATGGGAGGTTTGAGATCGGCCTGTAGTTATTCATTTGTGTCTTGTCAAGATTGTCCTTTTTCAGTATAGGTTTAATTACAGCAGTTTTTAGTGATGCTAGAAACACACCTGATATTAAGGAAAAGTTTACGATCTGTAACAGGTCTGACTCCAGAGTCTTTGAGACCTTTTTGAAAAAACTTGTTGGCAGGACATCTAAACAGCAAGAGGAGGAGTTCAGTTGGCCTAAGATGTCCTCCAGGTCTTTGCTGTTAATAGGGTGAAACTGTTTGATGGTGTTTAAACAGTTTTTGGGTGGACACAGTACATATCCTGGATCTGCTGTTGATGTACCAATTGCTTGTCTAATCTTTTGGATTTTTTCTGTGAAGAATTTGGCAAAGTCATTGCAGGCCATGGTCGAATGAAGTTCAGCTGCCACTGACACAGGAGGGTTTGTTAGCTTGTCAACTGTAGAAAATAAGACCCGAGCATTATGACTGTTTTTGTTGATGATGTCAGAGAAGTAGGACCTCCTTGCACTCCTCAGTTGTAAATTATAATTGTGAAGTTTCTCTTTATAGATGTCATAATGAACCTGGAGGTTTGTTTTTCTCCATCTGCGCTCAGCTTTCCTACACTCTCTTTTTTCATTTTTCACCAGTGTGGAGTTTCTCCATGGAGACTTTTTCCTTCCAGAGATAACCTTCACCTTAATGGGAGCAATAGTGTCCATTACATTTAACATTTTAGCATTGAAGCTAGTGACGAGCTCATTGACTGAACCTCTGGAAAGGTCAGGTGTTAATGGGAAGACCTGGTTAAAGATCTCACTACTGTGTTCAGTTATACACCGTTTTGTGATCACTGCTGTTGATATATTTGTGTGGGCTGAGATTTTACTTTCAAAGAAAACACAGTAATGATCAGACAGGCCCACATCAGACACAGTAACCTTTGAAATGCTCAGGCCCTTGGAGATCAGTAGGTCAAGAGTGTGTCCTCTATTATGTGTGGCCTCTGTTACATGCTGAGTCAGCCCAAAGTTGCCCAGAGTGTTACTCAGGTCTTTAGTCCCTTTGTCCTGAGGGTTGTCCACATGGATGTTAAAATCCCCAACAATAATTACACAGTCGAAATCAACACAGATCACAGACAGCAGTTCACTGAGGTCATTAAAAAAGTCTGTGCAGTATTTGGGAGGCCTGTAAACATTAAGAAACACAACTTTGGATGGGGCCTTCAGCTGTAAAGCCACATATTCAAAAGACTGAAAACTTCCAGGAGATAGCTGCTTACATTGAAATGATTCATTAAATAAGACAGCAACCCCTCCTCCTCTCCTGCTCACCCTGGCCTCACTGATAAAACTGTAGTTAGGAGGGGTCGTCTCGATGAGAACAGCTCCACTGTTACTTTGGTCCAACCAAGTTTCAGTTAAAAACATAAAATCAAAAATCATAAAATCACTGGTACCCTCTGCAGACTCAGACTCAACATGAACAGTTTATGAAAGACTCTAAAAAGCTGGGGGCCCAGGCCTTGAGTGTCATGGTTTTGGGTCATTTTGACCCAGTGTTTGTGAGTTTCTGAGGTTTTAGTATTGTTGTGATGTGTTGTGTTGTGCTCACGTTCAGATTCGGTAGCAGTCTTATTTTATGTGTGTATTTATGCGTTTCATTCTGTTCCGCCCTTCCTGTCACGTTTATCCATGTTTCCCCAGTCTGTCATGTCCCTGTCGTCTCCTCTATCACACTCGTCTTCCCTCGCTCCCTCTCCTCCACTCCTGTGTCATGTTTCTCCATTTCCTGTTTTATTGTGAAGGTATTGTGTTTCCATGTCCGGTGTGTCTAGTTGTGCTTCCCCTGTGGCGTCATGTTAATTCATGCCAGCTGTATTTTCCGTATGTTCTTACTTCCTTCGTTATCTAGGACGGGATCTAGGACTCAACAGCCATTTGTGTGCATGGATATTACACTTCCTCACTGGCAGAACTCAGGTGGTGAGGGTCTGCAGGTTGTTTATAAGATTGGGGAAACCTGCAGTCAGCTGAGACTGAAGAAGTCACTTGGATGAGTGACGAAGTGTTTCTCCCACAAAACGTTACGTCCAGATGAACAGAATCAACTTTTTGGAGCTCCATTCTTTATGTTTTGTCAAAACACTTAGCTGCAAAAATCCAAAAAAGTCCAAAGGAGGAAGCTGAAACTGACCTCTCAACTGTTCAAATGAACTCTGGTGCCCATTCTTCAGAACATGACAAAGTTTATGAAGTTTATTTGACCATGTTTTGAAGCCAGTGCATTCCATAATAGGAGCAAAACCCTGGCTTGATAAAATTGAAATTTCTTTTGGAAGACCAAATCATTGTTTGATTCTATGTCAAATCTTTAGTGTAACCCTTGTCCATTCCCCCATATGCACATTTTTAAGTGAAATGTTAGAAAAAAAGCACGGATTCCAATTATCTTTCGCATATTGTCTTATTAATGTTTAGCCACTGAGTTTTAGACATATCCCACATCCATACAGTCAGGGGTCTCATCTGAGCTGCCCAGATATAATATTTCAGATTTGGAACAGCCAATCCCCCCCTGCAGTTTTGACAGTTTTAATGTTTGAAACTTGATCCTTGGACGTTTTCCTTGCCATATAAATTTTGAAAAAAGTTTATCTAAATTATCAAATGCAGATTTGGGAATGTTTATAGTCAGCATCTGAAAAAGGTATAAAAGTGTCATGGTCCTGGGTCAGTGACCCAGTGTTTTTGGTTGTTGTACTTTTACTTTTGATAGTTTTATGTATTATGACTGTTGTGTTTTGGTTTCCCAGGGTTTAGTTGTGTTCCCTCTGTTTGGTGTCATCCCTGCCTGTGTAGCCCCCTTTGTGTAGTAAGGTCTCTGTGTTTAGTTCGCGTTTCTTAGTCTGTGTCTTTGCATGTATGTATCCCTGTTTTACTTTGAAGGTCCCTGTCTGATGTCAGTGCATTCTGTTTACGTTCCCCTGCCTTGTCAGCTGTCATGTCTCCCAGGTGTGTTCCCCTCCTGTTTCCCATCCCTTGATTCCTGGTGTGTGTATTTATAGTGTGTGTTACCTCATCCTCGTTGCTGGTTCGTCTGCGTCTCTCCGTCTGTCATTCTGTGTATTTCCCTGTGCCTCCCTGCATCTCTGTTTCGGGTTAGTTTCTGTTAGTTTTTCCAGTTTAGGTTTTCTTAGTTTCATGCTCACCCTCGCCATCTCTGTTGTATCTACTTTTGGTTAATAAACTCACTTGCACCAGAGCTGCCGCATCTTGGGTCCTTAATAATTCACACACAGCTTGCCCCGGCAATCCATGACAAAAAGTCTTGGTAATACATTCATACGAATACTCTCGAGCCGACCCAGGAAAGACAGAGGTAGGACTGTCCATCACTCTAAATCTTTTTTTATATTTGCAACTATAACTTCATAATTTACTTTAAACAAGTCTGATAATAAGCGAGGAATTTGAATTCCTAAATGCTTGATACCTTTGTTTGGCCATTTAAAACCACTTTGATCCTTGAATGTTTGTGAAATGTTTCCTCCTATATCGATTGCCAGTGTTTTGTCAATATTAACTTTATACCCAGAAAGGTAACTGTATTTGCTGATAATGTCTTTCAAATGAGGTACACTAACTGCAGGATTTGAAATGTATAAAAGTATGTCATCTGCATATATAGACAATTTATGTTGTTTTCCATTAATTGAAAGGCTCTGAATTTCATGCGCATCTCTAATCAACTGCGCCAGAGGCTCAATACTTACATCGAACAGCAGGGGCGACAGTGAGCATCCCTGTCTACACTCACGTTCCGGTGGAAATCTGGTTGATATTGTTCCATTTACCCGTACAGCCGCCATTGGGTTAGAGTAAAGAATCTGTGTCCATTTAATGAAGTTTGGCCCAGATTTAAATCTTTCAAGTGTATGGCCCAAGTACTGCCAGGAAACTCTGTCAAATGCTTTTTGCACATCCAAAGACAGAATCATTGTTTCTTCTTGTTTGGTCTTGTACAAAGACATTAAGTTCAGTAGTCTATGAACATTGTTCCTATAGTGCCTTTCTGCAGTGAATCCTGTTTGATCTGGATTTATAACGTGTGATAATTTTACTAACTCTTTTGGCTAAGGTTGTGGTGAGAATGCGCAAATCAGTATTGAGTAATGAAATTAGCCTGTATGATTGACAGTTTGTGGGATCCTTGCCCTCTTTATGAATTACAGCAATTGTAGCTTCATTTCAGGAAGGTGCCATAGTCCCAGTCTGCAATGCGCAGTGGTAAGCTTTTAGTAATAAGGGGGCAACTTTTTCCTTACATTTTTTATAAAATTCCTTAACAAAACATTCAGGGCCAGGACTTTTTTTAGTTTTAAAGTTTGAAATCACCTGTAGAATTTCTTGTTCTTGAATTGGTCCATCCAACTCTTTTGCTACAGATTCCAGCAGTGTTTTTAGATTGATCGTTTCTAAGAAATCAGATAGTGTATTGTCATCTTTACATGTGTCTGAATTTTTATATAATGACTCGAAAAAATTGGCACTGCAGTTTGCAATTTGATTTGGCTTAGTAGCTAGGGTTTGATCGACCTCAACTTTTGGACCATATTACAAGATTGCTGTTTCCTGAGTCTTATTGCCAGCAATCTACTAGCCCTACTACCCAGTTCATAATACTTTTGTTTAATATATCTTAAATTGACCTCATTTATTTCATTTATTAAACTATTAAGCTCACTACCCAACACTTTCAGATCGGAAAGCAAATTGGCTGTCTGTGATTTTTTTTTTGTGTTGTTGCTCTAGGTGCTTTATTTTGGTCTCCAATTCACACCGCCTGGCCCCTCTTATTTTTTTCCTGACACTTGCTAATGATATTATGCGACCTCTAATGTATGCCTTGGCGCAATCCCAGAGAGTTAAGGGCAAGCTGTATTCAATTCTAAGTAAGTATTTAATTCAGTATGTATGAACGCACAAAACGCTATCATTTAGGAGTGAAGCATTTAATCGCCAAAGTTTTAGTGTTGGTGTCAATCCTAAGTCCCCCGAGAGTGATAGCGGTGCATGGTCAGATAATGTAATTGGTAAAATTTCAATATTGTTAATTTTGTGTTCTTCTGTTTTGGAGGTAAAAAATAAATGTATCCTGGAATAGGATGCATGTCTATGCGAGTAAAAACTATAATCTCTAACTCTAGGAAACCTATTTCTCCAAACATCAATTAGTCCCAGTTCAGTTGTTAAGTGTTTTAGAGCTTTACTCATAACAGACGCATGACTATTAGAACTTGGTTGCTTATCCGTGTGAGGTGACAAGACAAAGTTAAAATCACCTCCAAGCAGTAAAATACCAGAGCACTTTTGAAGAACTACATTAAAAAATGTATGTATGAACTTTGGCTCATCCTCATTAGGGGCATAAATATTTAAGAGGGTTTCAGTCACACCGGTAATCCAGATGTTTCCCCGTCTCAACCATTCTCACCTCCTCTCTATTTCCAACTCTAAAGGCCCTCTTCTTGTCATTCCGAAGGGCTTTGATGTCGTTACTCACCCACAGCTTGTTATTTGGATAACAATGGACAGTCTGAGCTGGGACAATGGAGTCAGTTCAGAAGGTTATGTAGTCAGTGATACACTCAGTAAGCCCAGTGACTGACAACAGTTCAGTCCGTTTCCCCTGCCCTCTGTTATCCTTTGAAATGTTCAGTCTCTTAGGAACAAGCTGGACGAACTCCAAGGAAACGTCAGGTTCCAGAAAGACTTCAGGGATTGCTGTGTGATGGCTTTTTCCGAGACATGGCTGACGGAGCAGGACCAGGACCAGGATGCCGATTTTTCAGTTGACAGTTTTGGAGCTCCTTTTCGCCGGGATCGGGATGCACGGGTAACAGGGAAATCCCAAGGAGGGGGAGTATGCTTGTATGTGAACAAACGTTACTATCGTGCTGTGACTGTTAGAGAATGTATTTGTACACCAGACGTTGAACTTTTATCCGTGTCACTGTGCCCTTTTTACCTCCCTCATGAGTTTCCACAACTTTTTATTACCATAGTTTACATTCCGAGGGCTAACCTGGCCTCCACCTGCAGCATCATCTTAGACGTAGCGCAGAAGCTGCAGGCGCTCTCTCCTGATGCACCAAACTTTATAATGGGGGACTTTAACCATGTCTCTCTTAAATCAACATTGGGTAATTTGTATCAATATGTATCCTGTCCTACCAGACGGGATAAAATCTTGGACCGTTTGTTACAGATTGGTGGAGAATGCTTATAAATCCCTCCTGCT